>NC_067399.1:18995239-19595239 GCF_016432865.1 Antechinus flavipes | reverse complement strand
AAAGAGAGAAAGAGGAGAGAAAGGGAAGTGGAGGCCATGGGGAGTCAGGAAGTCTGAGTTTTTATTGACTTATCCACCTGCCCTAGATGGACCTCCAGGTTCAGGACTGTCAGGAAAGGACTGAGGCTATCTTCCTGAGAGCTTTTTTGTTTTCTTTAGAGGTCAATTACTTCCCATCTCTGGAGGTTGTGAACATTAAGAGGTGGCTGGAGTGATGGGTCTGAGTGGAGTCCCAAAGATAAAAGACCGATTACCTCCGGAGAGCCTGCTTGTTGAAATCTCTTACAAGGATAAGAAGTTGTCGGGAAAGGATATCCATACAAAAAGAACAGATTTCAGTGGGAAGGAGATTACAGGGATGGAAAATTGACAGGAGGATTTTGGGGGAGGGTGCTGCAAGGTAATCTTAACAGGTCTGTCAGGAAAGTGAGTTTTTTTCTCCTCTGCTCTTTCTTTCCTTTCCCCCCTCCCAAACCCCGTTCCCTTCCTTCTCTCTCATTTCTTCTGAACAAAAATGGGTCAGGTCACACTGAAACTTGGAGAGGGCTTGTAGGCATTTTTCAGATGAGCAAGTAGTTCATGAGCATTAGCACTTTCCCAACTTCCACTTTAATTCAAGATTATTCTTTTCTTTGAAAAAACATGCTTAATACTGAATTTATAAAAAGCAATAAAAGAGGTCTTTCTAAATAAATAGTAAAACAAAAAAATGGACTGTATATAAAAGCCATGAATTTTGGTTATAGTGATAATTGGGAAAAAGAAAATGATACTGTAGATCTTTTCTAGCATGTAACCAAAGGTGAGAAACATCCAGCAGGGCTGGGAAACTTTGGCAGAACAGATCCTACAAGGAAAGGAGTAATGAGAGAGAAAGATAAAAAAGATTAAAGTCACCTTTTAAAGCATAGATTCAACATGTACATTTGAAGGCAAATCTTGGCATTACAAAGTTAGGCAGGTTTTATACGAGCTAAATGCATAATTTTATTTTAAATGGAAGTTTTATTGATGTCTTTTTTTCCAAATTCTCCTGTTCACCTAAACACCAAAAAAGATTCTTTTAAACAGAAATGTAGGCAAGCAAAACAAAGGAACATCCTGGCCATGTCTGATCACATGGGCTTCATTCATCACCTGGAGCTGAAGGGAGGCCTTCTTCATTGTTACAAATAGTTGGGTACTTGCTTTGCTTTCAGATTTTTGCTACCACCCCCACAATTGCTGCTATAAATAAAGTTCTCTATGTAGGATCTTTTCCTGTCTTTGATCACTTTGAGGGTAAAGGTCTAATACTGATATCTTAGGGTCAAAGGATATGGAATTTTTAAATATATAATTCCAAAGTGTTTTCCAGAAGAGTTGAATCAATTCACAGACCCACCAGCATCTCATTAATATAGTGAAATCCCTTCCAATGACAAGGAAAAAGGAGCTCAGAGAGGTAAGGGACCTTTCTAAGGTCACTGAGTAAAAGGGCAAGTTGGTGGCACAGTGGGTAGAATATTGGTGTTTGGAATCAGAGTTCATGAGTTGAAATCCACCTTAGACACTGTCCCTGGGCAAGTCACATCACCCATTGGCCTCAGTTTCCTCACCTGTAAAGTGAATTGGAGAAAGAAATGGCAAACTACTTCAGTATCCTTGCCAAAGGGGGTCACATAGAGTCCAACATAACAAAAGAGTAGAAGCAAAACTATACAAACACAGCACAATTTGGACTCCTTTAGCCATTAAGACACTTCCTGAGGTAGCTGGGTTTTTTTAAAAACTATTTTAATTTCTCCAGATTTTTGAGTTCATCATTATATGGAACTCCTGGTAGGGAAAATTCATGCACCAAAATCAATCATTGAACAACTCTTTAACTTACAACCTCAGACAGGCCTTAGAACTTGAGAAGTTAAATTTATTTGTCTAGAATCACACACTTATGAAGGGTCAACTGAAGATGCTCCTGACTCCAAGACCAATCAATCCTTTATCACAAGAAGCTTCCCTGTCTAAGAAAAAAATAATAATTTAAATGAATCCAAGAACTTCTCACTAGAAATGTATTAAACTCCAATGTGGATTTCATTTCAAACAGTAAAGAGACATTTATGTGGACCTCCAAATTTAGAGTTGACTAGAATGTGAATTACAAGATGAATTTTAATAAAAATTCATTGTAGCATTTTTGGAAATATGCCCATATTAGCAAAAAAAAATGGAGTTCTGTACAAATGAATAGGGGATTCATTGGGAAAAAGTAGAAAAGAGGAAAACTATGGTGGGGAAATGCTACACATTCTGCCTCTAAATCCATTTGAATTCTCTGATGTTGAGATATACCAGCCACTGTCCAACTTGGCATCAGGAAGATTAGAATTCAAATCCTTTGCGCTACACTTCTGGCAACAAGTTAGGGAGATAATTTCTAACTTGCTTTCTAACTCTACACCTGCTGCTATTAGCATTGGTGGAGAGAGCTTCCCACACAGAGAAAACCACATATCTTTCCCATATTCCAGTAAGTGACAGAGAATCAAATGTCCTTTATTCTCCTGGAATCCAAGAGATGGAATTGTTATACCACTGACACATGATGATATAGTCAAGTTTTACTTAAGAGAAGTGAATGGCCCAGTGATTAAACATAAGACTTTTAATATTCAAACACAAATGGGAGAAAAACATCAGGACTGGATTTTTCTCAAGTTTACCAAAAGAACATTTCCCAACTGAGCCCTGAACAGAGAGAGAGAGAGAGAAAGAGAAAGAGAAAGAGAGAGAGAGAGAGAGAAAAGAGAAAGACAGAGAGAGAGAGAGAGAGAGAGAGAGAGAGAGAGAGAGAGAGAGAGAGAGAGAGAGAGAGAGAGAGTTTTGTTTGTATGTGTATGTGTGTTTATATTTGATTTCATCTCTTTCAGTCTAAACATCTCTCAGCATCTTGATCTCAGGGAATTGTCTGGGGAACCATAGTCATGCCAGGAAGTCTGTGTTTATTTATCAGTCACCAGATGACACACATTACTTCACCTATGTCTTAGTATGAAAATTAGAATCTTTTTTTGTGGACTGAAAGAAACGTTTGGGATAAAATAGTAGAGAAGGGATTAGATAAAATGACTCCAGAGGCTGCGTTATCTTTGCCTTTGCCTTAAGATACTGCATCTGGGGATTGAGAATTCCTCGATTTCAATCTTTAAATTTCAGCCCTCCCTCCTTTAAAATTCTTATTTATAAGTGGTAGATTGCGGGGAAAGGAAGGGAAAGCTTTTAATGGTTTCCACACAAAATTGTGTATAGATTTCCCTTTAAAAAAAGTCCCTCCCTCCTGTAATTTAAGGGGAAGGAAGGAAGGGAGAGTAGATAATTAAGAAAGGAATCTCTTTCCTAGGGATATAACATTGGAAATAAAATGAGGTTAGCAGTTACAAATGGAACATTGTCTCTTTGAGGTACCTGACATGAGGAGGTCAGGTGAGTCACCGAGGGCTGCTCCATGGTCCTAAAAAAGCCTGTCCTCTACTTTCCCCTCTGCCTTCTTCGACTTTACCTTTTCTACATTAGTATTTCATTGGGAGAGCTAGAGAATCCATTTCAAGTTTTCCATTGGTCCCAAAAGAACTTTGGGACCGATGTCACAGAGCCGCAGGGTGCATTGGGAGAAATTTGGACTGGGAGGTAGGAAAGCCTGGTTCCGCTGCCACCTCTGACATCACTAGCTTTGTGACCATGTCAAGTCTCTTCACCTCGGAGTTGCCTCAAGGGTAAAACAGGGATCGGACTAACTCTCCCGCCAGGACGCTGAGTTAGGAAGGTATCTGGCAAACCTGAGCGCTATCTAAAAGTGCATCTGACTGTCAGCAGTGATTACCAAGGGATGGATCCAACTCATCCCGAGGAGCTGGCAGTGAGGGCTTATCCGGTGAGCAGGGAGACCTCGGGCTGTTGAGGGAGATCTAGGAGGCATTTTAGAGATCAGCCCAGCCGTGCCTTTCATTTTATCGGTGAGGAAACCAAGGCCAACAGAGCAGATGTGATTATCACAAGGTCACACAAGTGAGAAGCAGCAGAGCAACTACAGGCCCCATGGTTCCAAAGAGACCGGTTTTCCCCCACAGCCACGGGCGGCCTTGACATCAGCCTTATTTGTGTGAAGGAGTGGGGACTTACCCATTGGGAGAATGTCTGCCCTGGCTTGGGGGTGGGGAGCTTGGGGCCGAGGGGAGGAAGAGGCAAATTGCACATAGTAGGGAATTAAATAACGCATGCTGAATGAACGAACACACTGAAACTTGCTGATAGGAATCGTCAGATTCTTTGGGCATTGCTTATTCTAGGTTAAGAGGAGGGAGCCTTCTGGGCTCTGCCAAGTGAACTTGGACAAGTCATTTTCCTCCTCTAGGCCTCTTTCTCTCTCAGCTGCAAAGGCCCCTCTTTGCAGAACAGTCTGGGGATGCGGGGCAGCGGTGGGCGCCTCACCAGGCTCTGACGCCCGGAAGCGTGCCTCGCGCTTGCGTCTGGGAGCTCTGGGCCGCCAGATCTGCCCCGCCCAAGCTCAGCTTCATCCCCGAGCCCGCAGACTGGTAGCCCGCGGCGGGCCCGGCGCTGTAAGGGGCGCCGTAGCACGCGTAGGGGGCATAGGGAGGAGCCAGATAGGGCTGGCCTCCCGCTCGGACGCAGGGTCTGCCGTCGCGGACCAGCACCGGCACCGCCACCCTGCGCGCGGACAGCGGCGGGGGCGGGAGCGGCTGGCCCGCCAGCTCCAGGGACGCGTCCTGCCGCTGCCTCTTGCACTTGTACCGGCGGTTTTGAAACCAGATCTTCACCTGCGTGGAGGTGAGCTGCAGCGCGCGGGCCAGGTGTTCGCGCTCGGGCGCCGACAGGTACCTCTGCTGCCGGAAGCGTCGCTCCAGTTCCAACACCTGCGCTTGAGAGAAGAGAACGCGGGGTTTCCGTCTCGGACGAGCCTTAGAGCGCTCGGCGAAGGGACCTCCGGGACAGCCCGTGCTGCTGCTGACTCCGTCCTCCGCTTCCCTGTCCCCGCCCGGGCCTTGCCCTACAAGCAAACGAGACAGGACCGAGACGGAGAGAAGAGCATGAGCAGTCCGGTCTCTTCCATCCGCGTCTGGGGAGCCCGGGTGCTTTTATTTCCAAGGACGCTCTCCCCCTCCCCGCTCCCCGCCCGGGGCAGCCAGATTTAGAGATAGAAGATCTGAATTCGAATTCTTTCTCTAAGAAGGAGTTTGAAGGTAGTGGAAAAGGTATTATACCCGAAGTCAAGACGTGGGTGCATTTAACTTCTGCTGGGGCACTCATAGCTGTGGGACCCGGGCCACACTTAACTTTTCTCTACGCTTCAGTTTTCTCATCTGTACAGTGGGGATGACTTCTATAGTACTTACTTCAGGAATATACTACTGTAACATAATTTGCTTTCTAACTCTTAAATTCCCATAGGAACATCAGCCTACTATGCTCTTTGATTTGGGGCAACTCCCTTTACCTCTGTGCCTCAGTTTTCCCTTGCGTAATTCCGTAAAACGAGACAGTTGAAATAGATCACATTAAGATCTCTTCCATCGAGACGATTAAGAGTATTGGATGAGGAGATTCGAACCGACTGCATATTGTTAGGAGGATTTTGTTTTTCCTTTTTCTTTTCCCCAAAGATAGAGGAAATAGCAGAAAAAAGTGCTTATTTATTGAAAAATCACTATGTTTAAAAGATAGAAGAATAGAGTCGGAGTCTTGGGACCAGAACCTGTTAAGTGTTAAGTGTGTGGGTCTAGTTTTAAACTCAGGTCCTCCTGGCTTCAAGAGCGGCGCGCTACCTGCTGCACCATCTAGCGACTAACTAGTCCAAGATTGCCTCCGCAGGCGGTGCTCGAATGCGTTTTGAATTCAGATCTTGATCTGTGATCCAGAACTAGACAGACGATGGATTCACCTGTTTCTCTAGATACAAAATGGAGACAATAATACTTCCACGGCCACAGGGTTGCAATGAGGAAGGCACTTTGTAAAAGTGGCCTCCTAGGCACGGGCTATTATCATTCTGTTAATGACCCTCTTCTCTGCCTTGAAGTCGGCCTTCACTGTGTATTCCTTATCTAAGACTCCTGGTTTGTCCCGGATGGGGGCTCGGAGAGCTAGGGCAGGTGCCGAACGCTCTCAAATTTTACAAGTTGGCGGGTTAAAATGGGCAGTCAGCCTCTGATAACTGGCCTCTTAGTGTGGTGAGATTGCTCCCGGTCCCCGAACCCAGTACATTTCTAGGAAGGTACTACAAATTTCTTAAGCTTTGTCGTATCTGCTGCACAAATGTTAAGGTGATGCTTCCAGTGTTGAGATATGACTAAAGAAATAACACATTGTAGAAGCTGCGCTCTCTCTCTCTCTCTCTCTCTCTCTCTCTCTCTCTCTCTCTCTCTCTCTCTCTCTCTCTCTCCTTTCTCTGTATGGTCTACATCTGTTTCCCTATCTCTATCAGTCTGTCTCTCTGCCTTTCTGTTTTTGCCTCAATCTCTGTTCCTTCCTCCTTTTTTCTGTTCCTTTCCTCTATCTCTTCATTCTCTCTGCCTCCTCTCTCTCTCTTCCTCTGTCTCTCTCTTTCGCATTAGAGTGCACATACACACGCACACACCTGACTCTAAGGAGCCTCCAAAGTTCCTCTTCCTTTTTCCTGATCTTCAAGAGTCAGGGCTCAGCTTGAAAGAACGGGAGAGGAAAAAGATCAAGCTGAGGCTGGGGTTCCAGTCTGATCTAGCTTCCTGCCAAGACTGGGAAGAAAGGCAGAGACTCCGGTGTATCCAGGGCAATATTCGTGAGCCCGTGTTCTTAAGCAATTGTAGCGAAATTTAGGGCCAATAGAGAGTATAGGCCAAGGTGGAAATGAAGTGGCTAATGGTCTAGGTCTTTGACTGTGAGATCTCTGCCGGTTTCTTCACTTCTCAGTGAGTTAGTTTCCTCACCTTGTCAACTTCAAGAACTCCCAGGTCCCAGGCGCCTCTCAAATGCTGGTGCTTTGGAGGGTTGGAAAGAGGAGTCTTTTTCTCTGCCCGTTGTTGCCCTCTTCGGCCCTTCTTGAACCAGACAAGAAGCAACCCAGAGATCTTGTGTGCTCTGGCCCTTTGATTACCTGGCCCGGACTTTTTTCAGTTTTATTAGTACATTTCACGCAATGGTTAGACTTCTCTAAGGGGCAACTTTTCAATCAAATGGTTTTATATTTGGAGCAAACACTGGCCAAAGACCCAGACCAGCGCCTCTCTGTTCCGGTGTCCCGCAGGAACCCTTCCACTTCTATTCCTTTTTCCTTGTCGTTCAACGTCCAACGGCCTGCAGTCAAAACACCTGGAGATTCTGGAACATCTGGAAATGCCTCCTCAGTCTAGGAGGGTCGGGATTGCCCGAGGATTGCCTGGCTGGGACCTCGGCTCCCCACCCCACCCCAGCTGGTCCTTTAGCCTGGCGATTCTCTACCCATGTTCAGAACTTGACGATCAGAAGCATCCCAGAGCCTTGGGCACTTTGCCTTCTGCAAATAATAATATCGACAACGTTTTTGCTTGGCTCTTTTAGAGATTTACGAAACACTTCACTCCCCACAGTCTTGTTGGGACTGCGGTAGTTCCAGTATTATCCCCATTTTATGAACAAAGTAAAATAGAGTTAGGGGGACTTGCCAGATTCTTGTAGCTAGTAACTCATTCCACTCGTCAGCAATCTCCCAGTCGAGAGAGCTTTCCCCTTGGAATCAGGAAGCCCGAGATTGCGTCCTAGAGACTTCTACCCCCAATTGTTTAGACTCCCCTGCCTCTGGCTGCCAGGGAGACTGGGTAACGTCTCTGTTGTCCAGAGGGAAACTGGGACCTGGAGCTCATTCAGAGATCGGCTATAAGGGGCTAGACCCTAAGTCATACTGAGTTATGGGGAGACTTAGTTCTGGGGGGAGAAAACCTTAGAAATCACCGATCCTTCCTTCCTTCCTTCCTTCCTGCTTTCTTCTTTTTTCTTTTCTTTTCCCTTTTTTTCTTTTCTTTCTTCCTTATTTATTTCCTTTCCTTTCTTTTTCCTACTTCCCTGCCATCTTTCCTTTTTTCCCTCCCTTACTTCCTTTTTCTTTTTTTCTTTTTCCTTTCCTCCCTTCTTTTTCCTTCCTTTCTTCTTTCCCCCTTTATTTTTTCCTTTCCTCCTTTCTTTTTTCTTTTCGTTTTTCCTTTCCCCTTCTTTTTTCTTTTTTCCCTTTTCTTTCAACTTTCCTTTCCTTTCCTTTCCTTTCCTTTCCTTTCCTTTCCTTTCCTTTCCTTTCCTTTCCTTTCCTTTCCTTTCCTTTCCTTTCCTTTCCTTTCCTTTCCTTTCCTTTCCTTTCCTTTCCTTCCTTCCTTCCTTCCTTCCTTCCTTCCTTCCTTCCTTCCTTCCTTCCTTCCTTCCTTCCTTCCTTCCTTCCTTCTTTCCTTCCTTCCTTCCTTCTTTCCTTCTTTCCTTCCTTCCTCTTTTCCTCCCTCCCTCCCTCCCTTCTCTTTCCTTCTTTCTTTCTTTTTTTCTTTCAACAGATGAGAAAACTGGGGCCCAGAAGAGCATGAAAGTGACTAAGACTGGCGGGTGGGTGGAGTAGAGCGAGGAGTATAGGAGCTTGAAAAAAGGAAAAGTTGCGGAATAGCGGGTAGTTCACTCGCTCGGCGCTATAAATTTTCCCCCAAACTCTCCCATTGTATCTTTCAAACAGCCTCCCCCAGAGACAGGAAAGATGCCATCCTTCGCTTCATTTTACAGAGGAAGAAAGAGGGACGGGGAGAGACTAGGAAACTAAGGCTAATCTGCGGCTCCGTAGCAAAGCCTGAACTGAAATTCAAGTATCCTTCGATCTCCCCACTCTGCCGGCCAATTTCGGGCGCTTTATGCACTGCTGCTTCCCTTTGCATCTTACCAGAGCTGGAACGGAGTCCGGACCTCATCTAGGCCAAAGGCTCTATTTTACAGATTAGGAAACTGAGTTTCAGAAAGGCGAGGTAATTTACTCAAGAACATAAGGGTGGTAAATAGGGCCAGAGCATGTCTCCTTTTCTACTCACTCCGGGAGTTCTGGAGACTGTTTATCTTTGTTTGGTTTTGTTGGGCTCTTCTGTACTGATGGGAGGTGGCTTTCGGTGGGCAGTGAGCTAAGGCGGCCGTAAGTGAGTAGATAACGACGCTGGGTTTATTTTACCGAAAGGAGATGAATGGGAAGGGTTTGACGCAGATGGAGAGGGGAACTGGCTACCTGAGGATGGCCTACGTGGGCACGTCTTGCGGACTGAGCAGCAAGGTACAGTCCTGGCGGCCCGGGGCACTGGCTGTGAGGCTGGAACTTTATCACCGACGCAGGGAGAGGGTGCGTGGTCTCGTGGGTGCAGGGGAAAAAAGGACAAAGCATTCTAGGCTAGCTGGAGCGGCCGGCTCGGGCTCTCCTTCCAGAATGAGTTGCGTGGCTCTTACTCACTTGTCATGCCCGCTGGTTCCGTGGTCACCTCAAGGACTGAATCACAGCAGCTCTCCAGGACCTCGAACTCTTCCTTGGCGGTGGCGCTGGGCCAGCAGCTGCCAGGAGTTGGAGGCCCGTGACTGGAGGGGGCAGCCCTGGGGCTTCTGGGTGGGTCCTGTGCCTCGGGAGACAGCTGCAAGTCCTGCGCCCTGCCCGCGTGGGAGCCACAGACTACAGCCCAGTTAGGCGGCGGCCAGCGCTGCTCCTGTTCCCGACGCAGGATATCTCGGACTGAGAAAGGCGTCGACGTTATGGGGCTAGACAGCATCTTGGCTACAGCCGGTGAAGGGAGCTCCGGCCCGGCCCACAGCTGTCCCAGGTGCTCCGTGCCTGGCAAGCGTGGCCCACTTCGGTCCCGGGGAAGCCTGTCGCTTCCAGCTCGACGAGAGGCACCCAGTGGCCCGAGCCCTCCCATACAGCCTCAGAGGCGTCTCCATCGGCTTAGGGGGACCAAGGGCTGGGAATGGGGAGGCTGACAGTCCTATTGGCTCCTCCTGACATCACGTGAATCTAAGTTTTCCCTTTCTGCTTGAAGCCGTCCTGCTTCCCCTCCCCTTTCCAGCTCTGTATTCCCCCGCCTCTGTCCTCTTCCATCCTGAACCCTCATGCGGCCCCTCTGGAACAAGGAATACTGTATCACCCTTTGAAATGCTTGGACCCTCTACAGGCCCTCAGTTCTCAAACCTGGGAATGAGATGGCATGGGAAAGATCCTATCTGCATAAATCCCATGCGAACCTAAGTGATCTAGGAAGTCTGAGGAGGTGCCAGCCTATTAGGGTTAGCCAGTTCGGCAGGGCTTCCAGAAAGAAAACAAGAAGGGCTGAAGTTTAGGGAAAGGGGGTACTTGGGTTTTTATCAATGCAATCAGTTCCACTTAGGGCCATCCCACTTTTTGCTCACTTCTCCACGTTCTGCTTTAATTGAAGAAGGCGGCTGGGGAGTGGGGTGGGAAGAGGAAAACTGTGGCACAGAGTTGGGGCGTGAATCAGCACGAAAATTCTGGGGACCTCGGCTTCCGATTCGGTTCTCGTCTCCTCAAAGTAAAAGAAGAGCAGTTTGCAAAGAAAGCCCGAGGGTCCAACTCCTCTCAGCTGAGAGGGGGAAATGAGCAGAAGCAGCGAAAGGCAGAGGGGTGTTCCAGCAAACCCACGTGGAACGTGGCGGGCCTTTGTTTCGAAGTAACTAGGGTAAAGTGACTTACCCAGGATCATATATTGAGTGTTATATGTCTGAGGCTCAGCTTAAACTCTGCTCCTCCTGTCTTTAGAGTTGGTACTCTATCCACTGCGAAGTCTAGCTGCGCCCTCCCTCTTCTCCTCCTCCTCCCCTCTCCTTTCTTTGAATAAGCATCTGCGGGAAGTTGGAAGCAAACTTCAAAAGGCAGAAATGGGTGGCTTTCTCTCTTAAAACATTGGAAAATCCAACTACAGCCATCTACCCGGATCTCCGGCTTGACTACAAAAATTAACAGTATCTTAACCCTCCCAATTCGCCAGGAGCCAGGGAACCCTCCTTAAGGGGGTGGGGGGGGGGGCGGGTCTCAGCTGCAGCTGTGTTGCCGCCAGTCCGTACCACAGTGTCCGCCAGTAGTCAGTGTGCTTCCTTTGGGAGTTCTCGCTACATGGGCATGAGAGGAGGCAGCCCATCGGAGCACCCGGCATCGGCGCCTCCTCCGCCTTTCGCCCGATGCCTCCTGTCTTCCTTCAGACCTTTTCCTGGTTTCCCTCATCTACCCTCTTTCTCGCTTCTTTTCTCTTACTTTTTCTCATTGCTATTATATGGGATTCTCACGAATCTGATTTCGCTCTCCCCGGATTTCTAGCCCTCCCACTCCAACAAACCCACTCGATTTTATGAACGTTTATTTATTTAATAAAGTTAGGCTATATCTACATATTTTCGTGGCGCTTCCCCTGAGAGAATGGAAACAACTCTTTGCTTTTTTTTTTTTTTTTTTTTTGTACTCCCCAGAACTTGGCTTAGTGTCGGGAACTTAGTGGGTGCTCAATAAATGCTTGGAAATTAGTTATTTTAACGTCTCTGCTAATCTCTTCTCGTTGTAGTAAGTTCAGTGTGCACCAGGGGTTCCCAGGCACTCCCTAACGCCTTGAAAATTAATATTTAGTTCTTTAAAACATCTAATCAATTAAAAATGTTTCGTTTGTGCTTTAAAGTTGTACTCGATAAACAGGCTAAAACTCCCTGCACTTTTGCAACGAACTATCTTTGTTTTCTCCACAAAATTAGAAATCTTCCTTCTGCCTCTTCTCCCCATCATTCCCCGAGCATCAGGATGCCTTGAGGTGAATTGTTGTCCCCATGACAATCACAGTTGTGATAGAGAGAGTGACAGCCATTTGTCACTTGCTGGTCAGTTTCTAAATGAGGAGGGTCTCCAGTTACCGCTTAATTTCCGTTCTGATGGGGCACAGCCGCTGGCTGCCAATTTAGACTCTGAAAATCTTGACTCGGGTATCATTTCTTGTTAGATGCATATGGGTGATGCTTGTAAACTGGGGGTAGTTGGGAAAGAGAAGGAGATCGACAGCGAGAGAATATGTGATCTTATTAGAAGCTCAAAATGCTCTGAGGGAGTTAGTCAATGTGGATATTTTATTTGAGTTTAGATATATAAACTAAGGTTCGATAAAATTAAGTGGCTCGCTTACATCATAATAAATGTTACAAATAGATCTGAACCAAGTCCTTTTTTATTCCAAGTTCTGAACTTAATTCTCGGAAAATACGTTTGGAATAAATTCAAGAAACCTTTTTGAACTGAATTGAATTCGTTAAGTCCTCACGTAATAATTTGCTATACAGAGCAGAAACGTTGAAGTTTAAAAGAGGGAAGGATCATTTATGGGTAACAGGGTCAGGGGAAGCTTCTTCAAGGATGTCATGTGACAAGGATATAACCTGAGGTCTTTCAAATTTGCTAACTTTATATATTTTCCAATTAACAAGCATTTAATTTTGCTTATGCTCCCTCTCTCTCCCCACATTGCAGGAAAGAAAAGACACCCCCCCCACAAATATCCACAATCAAGCAATTTAGATTCAATTGATCTACTATTATATGTCTTATTCTGAATCTTGAGTCCCTCACCTCTTTGTCAGGAGACAAGTAGCTTATGAATCTTCAGGAAATCATGGCTGAGCACTGAAATAATCAGAATATTTAAGACTTCTGAGTTTGTCTTTGCAATGTTGTTTTTGTATAATTATTCCCCTATTTTTGTTCACTTCACTTTGCATCAGTTCAATACAAGTCTTATCAGTTTTCTCGAGTAAGTTTCCTCTCCTTTCAGCATTTTTTTTTTTTTTACAACATGATATTCCAACACGTTCTTATACCCCAATTACTTCAGTCATTCTTCAATCGATGGGCATCCTCTTATTATCTAGCTATTTTTCACCACAAAATAGTTGTTATGAATATATCTGTACATCTTTTATCTCTTTCTTTGATCTCTTTGGGGCATAGGTCCAGTAGTAGATTTATGGGTCAAAAAGTACATCCAGTTTGGTGACTTTTTGGGGCAGAGTTCTAAATTGCTTCCTTCCATACCAACTAATCCCCAGGTCTACCTACGTTGCATTAATGGACCCGTTGTCCCCCAGCCTCTCCAACATGTCGTTTTCTTTCTGTCGATCTGATGTGGGAGAGGTGGGATCTTAGATTTGCCTTAATTTTTATTTCTTCGCTTTTTGGGAACATTTTAATATGACTACGATAGAGTTTTTAATAGGACTGACTACTATAGAATTTCTTCCTTTACAAACAGACTGCTTTAAATCTTTTGTTTAAACAGAGCTTCAATTATATGTGAAGTCCCTCAAGAGATTTCTTTGTACGTCTCAAAGGGAGAGACAAAGATATGAGTTTCAGTCCATCTTCTTTTCAGAGGTCAAGTGCTAGAAGGCAGGGGGCACTAGCTATGGGGAAAAAAACACAAACAAACAAATCCCAAACCGTGTTGGATTACAGCTTTCTGCGGATCCTCCGGGAGACAATGGCTTACACTGTCATTAGCACTTCTGTTTGGCCTGAGAAATCCCTTTCTGTCTGTCTGCTTTCATCTCTCCCTCTCCTTTTCTTTCTTCCTTTCTGTATTTGTCTCTTTTAAAAAAACATTTCTTGTTGCTTCCATATCTCTGTGTCTCTTCCTCCTCCTCTCTCTGTGTCCTCTGTCAGCGAGCAAGCTTGTAGAATGGGGCGTTTCGGGATTCCTCCTCTTTCCTTTAGCAGCTGGGAGGCACCCCCTCTTTAGAAGGGACTAGTCCCAAGTCACAAAGAGAAACCGTAGGTGATGGATTGAGCGCGGAGTGAGGCTGGGAGAGTCGGGCTCCGGAGGGAGAAGCCCAGGTGTGGAAGCCAAAGATTCGGATCTCCACCTGGGGCGCACTGCCCGAAGGGTCGCAGCATCTTCGCTGCAGGGGCTGGCAGGGACCATCTGGGTCCTTTCCTGCCTGGTATCCCGTGCCTATCCGTGACCAGAGATCGGACAGCCTCTGCTTGGGGCCCACCAGAGTTCCCCACACCGGGAGTCCTCCACTTGGAGCTGCTCTCAGGCCTGGGAAGTGATTTTCTTTAAGCGGCACCTTTCTGCAATTCCCGGCTTCCGAAGGCTCTGGAGCCGGGGGACCTGGGTTCAAATCTCTCCTCGGCTGCTCATTATTGTGCGCATTAAGGCAGGCTGGAGGACTTTTCTGAGAAATTGTAAGACGAGAGGGCTGTCTCCTGAAGTCCCTTTCAGGACTGGACTTGCGCTTCTAGTCTTGCCCTCCCGGCCCACGAGATTCTAAAATATCCTCCTGTGGCTCTGGCCTCCAGCCCGAGGCCCCGCAGGAGGAGAGGCGCTCTGGCCCCAGGCCGCCACGGGCCTGGGAGCAAACCTGGCAAAAAGGCGCTTTCCCTCGGCTTCTGGAGAATACTGCGTGGGGGAGGGGACGGGGAAAGAGGGAGCCGCGGCAGTAAAACCAATCTGAGCGATTAGCGTGCATTAGCCTCCTATTAGCCCCCGGATTTCCGAGATAAGGACTGCAGGACGCCGGGGCTTGGGCTTTCGGGCCCAGACAGACTGGGGCGGGGAGGGGGAGAGGTTTGGCGACGCTCCGAGAGACCCCGAAGGCCAGCCATTGGGGGATAGCGGAAACCTTTAGACGCTGTCCTGGCCAGACTCCTGCCGCTGTTAGGAACTGAAGGAGATCTCGGCAGCCGGCCTGGGTGAAGGGCCTGGGTCTGGGGGGCAGCCTCTGGCCTCAGCCTCCAGAAAAGGTTCCTATGTGGTCCTTTCTCCCTCGGCTTCATGCCCTCATCCCCGGCCAAAGCGGTCACACACCCCGGATTGGAAAAGCAGGAGGACCAAGATTCGAATTCTGCTGTTGTGGGCAACGGGATAAAATCCTCCATCTTTCTGAGCCTCAGTTTTCTCATAAGTAAAAAAGACATAATTAAATCAACGAGCATTTATTAAACGCTTTCGATATACCAGGCACTGTGGTAGACATTGGATAGTACAAAACCAAAAGTTCCTATGCTCAAGAGACTTCCTAAAGTGAAACAAAAAACAAAATTTATGAAGGGAAGCCATAAATTGGAATAAGAAACATATTATAAAATATAATCCTGAGTGGAGACTCAGACTTGCCAACGGAGGGAAAATGTAATCAAATTCGGAGACTCACACTCACGCTCCGGAATAGAGTGTACTCGATCAACGGGGATTCACCGGAAGGAATTGAGTTGAATAATACAGGTATAGAAAGACATGTCTCTTGTTTCCCAGTGTGCCTTCTATAGACTACCTGCGGCTTCAGTTGCTTAATAAAATGGATTTTTAAGTTCATCCCTCCTAAGTCCAATGGAGTTCTTGCTTACAAAAATAAACTCACATTTATCAGCGTTTAATATACTATCCATAAGATCTGCAGCAAGAGATAGAAAGAGACAATCTATGGATAATAATTGCAAACAATATAAAATATTTGAATCTACTCACCAAGACAAAATCTGGGATTATATAAGTACAATTATAAAACACTTATCAAGTACAATTATAAAACACTTGTGACACAAATAAAGACAGATCCAAACAATCGGAGAAATAGTAATTGCCCATGGATAGGCTGAGCCAATATAATACAAACGACAGCTCTACCAAAATGAATTTACTCATTCAGTGCCATTCCAATCAGACTATCAAAGAATCATGTTATAGAACTAGAAATTAATAAACATTCATCTGAAAGAACAGAAGTTCAAAAATGTCAAACCAATTAATGAAAAATTTGGGAAGAAGGGTGATCTAGCAATTTCAGATTTCAAACTATACTACGAAGCACTAATTGTGAGAACAGTCTGGTACTGGCCAAGAAATAGAATGGCAGCTAAGTGAAAATACATTAGTTACACAATGCACTGTAGTAAAAGACCATAATAATCTAGTGTTTGAGATACTCAAAGATTCAAGCTTTTGGAACAAGGAGTCACTATATGACAAAAAATTGCTTTTTTACCAAAATTTGTTTGTGCCAAACATATGAAGACCCTCTGCCCACCAACGGGTGGGTGAGAAGAACTTATTACAGCAGCCATGAAGGTGACTGTATAGGCATTGTGAAGTGGTTAGAGTTTAATTAAACAACAAAGAAGCCAAGGTCATCTCTTGTATTCTGGGCCATCACCAGTCATTCTGACTTTTGTTTTGGCACTGAACTAATATGAAAGAAGAATGATGGCTTTGTGCAACTTTGCCTCACTTAAAAACGATTCATTCAAGAGTCAATACATCACCTTTAATGTCATTGATTCTCTCCATTAACAGGCATGAACATTTTTCTTTATTAGAAACTAGTCCTATTTTGGAAACTCCCTGTTTCTGTCTGATGATGCAAGTAACCTGCTAATTTAAAATATTCCATTAATATAGCTAAACCAATTAGCAAGAAATCTTATTTAAACTAATTGATACTTTTATTGTAACAGGAGCATAAGAATTAAAACTGATAATTTTTGTTATGCAAAATTAAAAGCCCTTTTCACAAACATAATGCATGTGGCCAAAATGAGAAGGAAAACAAGAAACCAGGAAAAATGTACAAGTTTTTCTGATGAAGGCCTTATTTTTCACATATATAGAGAATTGAGATAAACTTATTAAAATAAGAGCCATTTCCTCTGTGATAAGTGGTCAAATTATATGTACAGACTGTTTTCAATAGTCAAAATTCAGAGCTATCAATAATTATATAAAAATGTTTAAATTTCATAAAATATCAATTATTACATAAAAATAATCACTATTGACTAGAGAAATGCACATTAGAACAACTCTGAGGTATTATTTCAGATTTGTCAGATTGACTAACGTTACAGAAAAAGAAAATGACAAATGTTGGAGGGGATATGAAAAAATCGGACACTTATGCATCGTTTGTGGACTTGTGAATTGATATGCTCATTCCAGAGAACAATTTGGAATGATGCTCAAAGACTTATAAATTATATAAACTATATAATTCTTTGACTCAGCAGTACCATTATTATGTCTGCATCCCAAAGAAATCTTTAAAAAGAGAAAAGAATCAACATGTCCAAAAATATTTATAGCAGTTCTTTTTATGGTGACAAAGAATTGGAAACTGAGGGGATGCCCATCAATTGGAGATTGGTTGAACAAGTTGTGGTATATGATTGTGATGAAATGCTATTTTGCTCTAAGAAATGATGAGGAGGGTGATTTCAGAAAAATTAATATGAACTGATGCAAAGTGAAGTGAGCAGAACCAGGAGATTATTGTACATAATAACAGCAATATTGTAAGGATGATCAGTTGTGAAAGACTTAGGTATTCTGATCAAGACAATTCCAAAAGTACCAGGATGAAAAAGGCTCTTTACCTCTAGAAAGAGGATTGATGAACTCTGAATGCAGATTGACGATACCTTTTAAAAATTTTTCTTTATTTTTCTAATTTTTTTTGGGGGGAGGAGAATTATGTTTTATCTTGCAACATGATTAATATGAAAATATGTTTTTCATGACTTCACCTGAAGTTGTCATTTTTAGTCATTTCTGACTCTGTGAGGTCACTTGTTTTGTTTTGTTTTTGGTAAAGAGACTGGAATGGTTTACCCTTTCTTTCTCCAGCTCATTTTATAGATGAGAAAACTTTATTTGAACTCTTTTGGGGAGTTGACTGCAAACTCGAGGGGACTCGTTATTATTTGTTCCCCTGCTGCTGAGATCCTGGGGATGCTAGAGGTGCGAGGGGATCTGTGGGTAGCCGAAGGGTGGTCACTTATCGCCTTTCTAGCAATTGCTTTTTCACAGCCTTTAGCCATGAAGGTGCAGAGCGCACGAGCCTCCTGCCTCCCCCATCTTATTCTTTGTCCAGGAGTGTATTGTATAAAGTGGCAGAGGAAGCCCCTGGGTCTTAGGCCCCTGCACGGGCTGGAGTTACTGAGTTGTTTCTCCCTGGGAGGCGAGAGGCCCCAGCCTGCAGCTCTGAGAGCAGCTAGCTCCTTATCTGCTCATCCGACTCGTCTAGCATCCATTTCAATTAAAATTCCAGGCCGTCTTGGAAGCCTCGGTGTGGGCTGATGGCGCTGACAGAGTTGCCCGGGGGGCTGGGACTGTTTTCGCTGCTATCTCGGGGTACCACCAAAATAGCTGGGTTGGGCTATTAGAGAAATCCTGAACAAATAAACTCCTTTGGTTCTGGGCGGCTGGGCTCGGAATGGGGAGATGGGGGAGGGAGGAAGGTTACAAGACAAGAGGGAGAGGCTCATGGGAAATTATGGCAGTCCTGCCCACTGTCGGTGTTTAGGGCAGAATTCAAGGAGGTTCTAAGAAATACTATCATGGATCCAGACCTGGAAGGACCCTTCTTTAGGAGGTGGCCCCGGAGTATTCTCGCTTCTGCCAATGGCTGGTAAGTACTAAATCATCCCCCCCCCCCCCCTCCCCAGCACCTTTTCTGACCCTCAGTTTCCACCTCCATCTTCCCCAACAGGTCGACTCTGGGTGGCTGTTGGTGTAGCCATTGCAATGGAGAGGGTCTTTCTTATTAAAGGACGAAAACTTAAAAGTGTCTTTTGGAAACCAAAAGAAGAAGAAAAAAGAACCATTGGAAAGAGTCATGTAAGTCCAGTCAAGAAGAAACGGGTTAGAATTGTACTGCTTTTATATCGATTAGCCTCATTTTACAAATCTGTAATATGGGGATAATCAAAACTGTAGAATCTCCTTCACAGGTTTGTTGGGAGGATCGAATGTACACACTGTGCTTTGCAAACTCAAAACTGATGTATAATTCCCTGAGGTATTGTTATTATTTCAATTTTATGTAGATACATTTGTCATTAGTAAAATACAATGAAAGCGGCCACTAAATTTATGGAAGTTATTTTAAAAATCATTATTTAAAATATTTTCTTAATGAAAAGATGCTGCTACTACTACTATTTGTGGGCAAATTCAATAATTTTTCTCATTTTTTCCTAATTTCCCCATTTCTAAAATAAGGAGAAAATAGTATCAGTCTCCCAGGATTGTTGTGATAAGTGAGGGAGATAACACAGTGTAAAATATTGGGCAGACCTTAAATCCCCATATAATTGTGCTACTAGTATCAGTTCACTAGACCACTAGTTAAAAGGTCATTGTGTTCTTTAAAAGGAAGGATTATTTGGGGAAGGAGAGGCGTTGATGTTAGTTTCCTATTCTGCACAATGCAAGCTCCAAGTTTGTGCTAATTTCCTCCCTCCCTCCTTCCTTCCCCCCCCCTCTTTTTTCTTTCCTTCTTTCTTTTTTCCTCTCTCTCTCCCTTCTTCCTTCCTCTTTCCCCTCACATCCACACAAATTTAAAGCAAAAAGAAACTTCAGAGACCATTTAGTACAAATCCATTAATTTTACAAATAAGGAAATTAAGCCAGGGGAGATTGTTACTTGCCCAAGCCTATATGAGCAATAAATGTCATAGGTGTGGTTTGAACCTAGAGCCCCAAATTGATCAATATGTATTTGTCAGTTATCTACTATATGCCAGAGAAGAGAGTATGGAAGAATGGATAGATATTTGTCCTGAAAGCCGGGAAGATCTCTTATAAATACACTGGCTTTTTTGTTTGTTTTTTAATTGGTCTGTCTTTTTTTTTTTTTTTTTCATTTTAAAGCTTTTTATTTTCAGAACACATACACGGATAATTTTTCAGCATTGACCCTTGCATAGCCTTGTGTTCCAAAAACTTCCCCTCCTTCTCCCACTCCCTCCCCTAGATGGCAAGCAATCCAATATATGTTATGCATATTAAAATAAATATGCTGGCCTTGTGACCCTAATAAGCCACTTAACTTCAAAATGTTCTTAGGTCTCTTCCTAGAAAAAGTGCTGGCTTGAAGTGTTAAACGGAGTTTCTTAAAGCATTAAAGTCAAAGGTCCAGTTCCTCTTCCTATCTGCCAGGATCATCTGAGAAGGTTAAGAAAACAGTCTCTCAGACCCTCGAAAAATGTCCCTGTTTTCGCGAAGGTCCCGTTCTGTGGATAAACCCGAGTTGATCCAAAGAGAGACGAGAGTCTGTTTATTTTGCTGCAGATCGAACGAGCCAAAGTTGCCAAGATTCTTCCTGCCCTGCAATGTGGAAGCGAACCCCGGATTCTAGCGCAGAACTCGCATCTAGGCGGCCATTCCCTGCGCTCCAGCAGCTTGGGGACCGTTTGAGGGCAGAGCTACCTCTTTTCTTGGCAGCTCTGCCCTGCGGTTCGCCCGGGCTGCCAGATATAGAAATCACCAGGGAGTGAGTTGAGTCCTGTAACTTCAAACTTCACAACCTGGGTAAGGAGGAGGGGAAGAGTCTCTTTCCAGAGAAAAAAGCAGCAGTTGCAGCCCTAACCCCCACCCCCGGCCTCTAGTCCAAACACCCCAACTCAGGCCCCACTTTTCTTCCCTACCTGCTCCGGGTCCAATCAGAGAGCTTTCAAGTCACACCTTCCCCCTGCATAGGAGTCGGGAATTAATCACTTGCTCTTAGCTCCAATTTTCCGAAAATTTCAGATGTTTAAAGCGTTTTCTTCCTAGCTTTCTCTCTAGAATAGAGAAGACCGATCGTCGGCAAATAAGAAATTCTGATTGACCAATTCGATTCAGAGCCGAAAGAGACATTTCGTGTCACTCACATTTCGTGTTCCTTCGTTTTGCAAAGGAGAAAAGAGTACCAAAGACTTGGTGGGTTTTCCAAGGGCACAGAGATCTTTTGGTGGCAGAACCAGAGAGGTAGGGCCCGTGTTTCCACTTTTATGAGAGGGCCAGGTGGGGTGGATGTGAAAGCCAGAAGATTTGTATTCAAATCGGCATTTTGCTTCTTATTAATTATGTGACTCTGGATGAGTCACTTTCCCTATATAAGCCCTCTTTTCCTCTTTTATAAAAAGAGGATTCTCAAGGACTCTCCTAGATCAGACAGTTCTCGTGAACTGATACTAAGTGAAACGAATAGAACCAAGAGACATTGTTCACAGTAGTAGCAAGGTTATGTGAGGATCAGCTATGATGGCGTTGGTTCTTTTCAACAATGAGATGATTCAAGAAAATTCCAATATATTTGTGATGATGGAAAGAGCCATCCTCATCCAGAAAGAGAACTATGGAGAATGGACTATGGATCAAAGCACAGTATTTTCTTTCTTTTTCTTTTTTTTTATGATTAGTTTGCTTGTTTTTCCCTCATTTTTTTCTTTCACCTCTTGATTTGATTTTTCTTGCACCACATGATGAATATGGAAATATATTGAGAAGAATTGTACATGTTTAACCTATATTAGGTTGCTTGCTGTCTATGGGAAAAGGAAAACGGGGAAAAGGAGAAAACTTTGGAATACAAAGTTTTGCAAAGGTGAATGTTGAAAACTATCTTTGCATGTATTTGGGAAAAACAAGAAGCTATTAAAAATAATTTTATCCCTGGAGACATAGCAAGCAAGATAGCCTGTTGATTTGAATCTAATTCTGGATCCAATTTTAGAATTAACTTGTCAAGAAAAAAAAAGAATCTGCTTAGTCCCACAAGTTAGGAAATGCAAGCTTGATACCAGGGAACAAAACAACCTTCCTAATTTCCCGACAATCAGGATGAGTGAGAAGGGCTGCTAATCGAGCTAATTTATAGCTTACTGTAGCCTGGAAAGTTTACAAGAAGCTTTAGAAATGTTCCTATAAATTTGTTGTTATAGAGTCATTTTCAGTTATGTGCAACTTTTCCTGACATCATTTGGAAATTTCTTGGCAAGGTTACTGAAATGATTTGCCATTTCCTTCTCCAAATAATTTTTAGATGAAAAACTGAGGTAAACAGGATACAGTGACTTGTCCAGGGTCACACATCTATTAAGTGTAAGATTTCATCTTGGGAAGATGAATCTTTCTGATTCTACATACCACACACTGTCCATTCACTACTCAGCTGCCCACAAGGAGCTTTATATGCATACATATGAGTGTGTGTATATATATATATATATATATATATATATATATATATATATATATATATATAAACTTTACTTATTTGATCCCACAACAATCATGAGAGGTAGGTGCTATTATTTCTATTATACAGATGAGACAACTGAGGCTGAAAAAGAGCAAGTGATTTATACAGATAACCACAATTAGTGTCTGAAGCTAAATTCAAGGTCAGGTCTTCCTCATTTCACTGTTCTATCTACTACTATTCCACCAAGCTGCTTTAGGTAGAGATTGGATGTTGCCATACTAAAGAGAGATTTCCAATTTAGACATGAGGCAGACTCAATAGTCATCAAGATCGCTTCCATTTCTGAGCTTTCATGATTTAGTATAACCCCAATATTTTGCAAAAATGTGCACTGAATCAGTTTGTCCAAAGGCTTTGGAGTCAGAGCTACTTTCTATTTCCTGCTCCCCTTTTCTATTTCTTCCTTGTTTGATCAGCTACAGTATGCTACCTGCAGGTCCTCAAGCAAGACATCTTACCTTCAGTGTTTGGTGCCTCAGCCCTGGCTGGGTATTCTCCATGACTGGAATGCTCTACTCTCTCACCTCCTCTTCCTCATCCAAACTTCTGTCAAGATTTTGTTGAAATAACACCTTCTGAAAGAAACTTTTCTCTGGTTCAAGAGCTAAATTTTTACAAGATCTTCACATACTGTGGATATATCTTTTATAGCTATTCATGTCTCCTCCATTAGCATGAACACTCCCTGGAGAGCAAGGACTATTCAACTCCTCTTTCTTTATATCCCTAGGGCTCAGCACAGTGCCTGGCATATAGTAACTATCTAACAATGCTTCCTGATTGATTGATTTTCACTTACTTCTGGGTGACCTCAGATAAATCACAAACTCAGTTTCCTCATTTTTATTTATTATTATTATTATTTAGTTTCCTCATTTCTAAAAGGAGGTGGCTGGCTTCTCTTTCAGTTCCTGTTCTTCACACCTTTTTGCAATGGTCTCAACATGTGTTGATTATAAATAACAGTCTAATACAATTTTGCTCCAATTTGTAGTTCAATAAACAATAATCACAGAATAAGAGACCTTTAACATTTTTGACAAGCTTTTATTATGAACTTACTATGTACAAGACAGAAAAGTAGATGGCAGTGTAAAATACCTAGCCTGGAGTGGGAACTTGAAGCTCAGCTTCAAATCCAGCCTCTGGCACTTACTGGGAGACTCTGGGCAAGTCACTTAAATTTATTTGCTTCATTTCCTCATCTGCAAAGTGAGATAGAGAACTTCAATATCTTTAACAAGAAAACACCAAATGCAGTCTGTGAAGAGTCCTCCACTGAATAACAACAAATTTACAGTTCACTATGCTGTGTTGGGCATACAAAGTAAAACTAAACCCGCCTTTGCCCACCTGAGATATTATAATCGAGTGTTCTAAACTCTCACCTATTGAAATGGCAAGAGTCCTGTCCTAGAACTCTTTCCAAGTTTTTTTTTTTTTTCTCAAATAGGTGACACTAATGATACCTGTCACTTATATAAAGTTTTAAAGAAGTCTGCAACATGTTTAACGTATATTGGACTGATTGATGTCTAGGGAAGGGGCAAATAGGGAAGAAGGGAGGGGGGAAATTTGGAGGACAAGGTTTTGCAAGGGTGAATGTTGAAATCTATCTTTGCATGTATTTTGAAAAATAAAGAAGCTATAATTATAAAAATATAATAATTGAAAAAAAAAACTCTTCACAACTCTTTACTGATGTTGTCTTAATTGAGCCTCAAAGTACCACAAAGATTATTGTAATTTTGGGAAGAGGGAAATTGAGGCTCACAGAATCTCTCAGGATCACATAACTAATAAACAACAGGAGCCCAATGTGGAGCCTTGTCTTTACGATTCCTACTGTAGTGGTCAAAAGACATGAAATGTATGAAAATATTTGGTGTGGTGGGAAACATCACTGGAGACTGCCTGGGAGGATTTGGATTCCTAACTCAGCACTGCAATGCGCACTTGTTCACACAAGTGCCTTGGATAAGTCATTTCATCTCTGCTAATTTTTAAAAATCTATGACATCCTCATACAAAATAAGGTCAAAATGAGTACATGATTTAGTCATAAAAGGTGATAGTATAAACAAATTAGGAGAACAAAGGCCAGTTTATCTAAATCAGATCTTTGGAGAAGGGAGAAATTGATGGCCAAAGAAGAACCAGAGAGAACATTCTGAAATCCAAAATGCTTAACTTTAATTACATTAAATTAAAAGGATTTTTGCACAAATGAAATCAATACAGCCAAGATTAGGAAAAAAGAAAACAGAAAACTGGTATTTATTCATTCCTTCATTCGTTTGTTTACAGCCAGTGTTTCTGATAAAAGTCTCATTTCGAAAATATATAAAGAACTGAATCAAAGTTACTAAGATATGTCATTCCTCAATTGATAGTCAAAGGATATTAACATTCAACTTTCAGACAAAGAAATTAAAGCCATCTATAGTCATGTGAAAAAATACTCTAAATCACTATTGATTAGAAAAATGCAAATTAAAACAACTCTGAGGTACACGCCTAGCAGATTGGTTAAGAAGACAAAAAAAGATAATGAGGGGAATGTGAGAAAACACGTATTGTTGGTATAGTTGTAAACTGATCCAACCATTCTGGAGAGCAATTTGGAACTATGCCCAAAGGGCTATCAAACTGTGCGTACTCTTTGGTCCCACACTGCCACAATTGGGTCTGTATCCCAAAGAAATCATAAAAGAGAGAAAAGGACCCCTGTGTCAAAAATGTTTGTAGTAGCTCTTTTTTTGATAGCAAAGAATTGGAAAATTGAGTAGATGCTTATCAATTGGGGAATGGCTGAAGAAGTATATGAAGTTAATGAAATATTAAAGTTGCATAAAAAATGATGAACAAGCTGGTTCTAGAAAGGTCTAGAAAGATTTACAGGAACTGATGCTGCGTAAAACAAGCAGAACCAGGAGATCACTGTACACAGCAAAAGCAAGATTGTACAGTGATCAACTATGACACACTAGGTTCTTCTCAGCGGTTCAGGGATCCAAGGAAATCCCAATAAACTTTGAATGGAAAACACCATCCTCATCCAAAGAGAGAACTGTGGAGACTGAATGTAAATCAACACATACTGTGTTCATTCCACTTCCTCCTTTTTTTTTCTTGTGATTTCCCCATTTTGTTCTGATTTCCTCTCCCAATATAATTCATAAGGAAATATGTTAAAAAAAAAAAAAAGTTGTTTTACATGTAACTGAGGGGAAAATCTGTGACATTAGGAGGGTTAGCTTTGATAACTTCGCAACTCTAAATAGGTTGACCCCCAAAACTACGGCTACTATTCTATCTGGAAGTGGTGGGGCACAAACTTTTCCTTAGGAACCCAGCGTTTGGCGCAGTTGCCCAGTGACTGGGGCTGCTTGTCAGGGCAGACCTTTGTCTTCTCGCTCTGGGTGTTTGACTCCCAGTCGTGAGGTTCCTCGCGCCGCATCCTGGGCGCGTTTCTCCCAATGGGGCATCGCAGCACTGGCTCCCTCTTGTCCCCCCCAAAGTCTGGGGACCCGTTTGGGCAGCGCGTGCCAGCCCATTGTCATTTAAATGAGCCCCTGGGGTTTGTGGGCCTCCAGGCCAACACCCACAACAAACAGGGAGTAACCCGACACCTCAGCGACGTTGAGTGGCGGGCGCCAGCGGCGCCAGGGCGGTAAGTACTGTTTGACTGCTGCGGAGAGGAAGGGACACCGAGAAGTGTCTTCATCTGCTCTCCAAGCTCTTTGTCTAGGCTGCAGAAGGCGGGGGAGCCTCCAGGCCGGCTGATAACGAGCCACTACTCTTTTGGGAGCCTCGGAGCTGGTTCCCGAGCACTCTGTCAGAGCTGGGGGGAGGGAAAGGGCGAGGATGGAGAGGGGACAGAGGTAATGGATCGGCTGGAGGCGCGGGGGGAGATAACAGTGTTTGGGGCTTTAGATTTTATCGGCCACAAAAGCAAAGCGGGTAATTCACCCAATTTCCGAGGCCTGCTCCCTTTCCCCAAACCCCTCCCCTCCACACTCTGAAGGTAATACAAATAATTCGCTTTTCTGTAGCGTTTTAAGATGTGGGACGAAGTCACTAGAGAGCGCATCTCAAAGCCAGGAAGATCAGGATGTAAGTTTAACCACCTCTGACACATCCGGGAGATGCGACCCTGGACCAGCCGCCTAACCCCGGCACTATAGACAACTCCTTAAGACTGTAAAGTGAGGGGTAGGCGACTGTCTGAAGTGGTGCAGAGAGTTCCCTACACTGATGAAAATGAAAATCCCATTAACGGATGCACAGTGCTTTCCACAGATGTTAAGTTAGACATGCGACTCAATTCTAGTCTTTTTCTCTTTAAATTATTTCCTAATCAATTATCCTGTATATAGTTAGATTTGTATATATTTGTTCGCATGTCGTGTCCCCCATAGATTGTGAAATCCTTGTATCCTCAGAGCTAGCATAGTAGGCTCTGAATAAATGTTTATTCTTGATTGATTTCTGTCATCTCGGAGAAGTCACTTCTCTGGGTTGCAGTTTGTTTATCTGTAAAATGGGATAAAGTGAGAAGGCGGAGGCATTGGATTAAATGCTTCTAAGATCTTTTTGAACTGCAGATCTTTGATTTCAGTAAATGCTGGAGACAATTATCCCCATTTTATCCATTAGGTGACTCAGAAAAATCAAATGAATTACCCAGGGTCTCATGGCTAATGAGTGTTAAATCCGTAATAGATGTTTTCCAATCTTTCTCCTAATATTTTCCTAAGTCTAGAGTTGAATGGCGGATCTTAAACCTGCTATTGGGCCCAAATCACCAAACTGAAAGTCAATCAGTGTCTTTGCTTCTGCACCAGCTACAATATCTTTAAGACTTCATCCATCTAATTACTTCTTTTTCAAGTGGGGATTGCAGTTGATGAGTTCCAGAGTTCTGCCTACCTCTAACATTCTGTGATTGTTTAAAATTGTCATAATTATTCATGGTTTTCTCACCAAGGATTACCTAAGAGATTTATTTGGTCAGAATTTATGAAGATCTCTCTTTCTTACTGAATTCTGCGCTGCTAGATGGTGGTCTTAGATAATTACTAGTGATATGGCCCTGGGTAAATCACTTAATTGTTGTTTGCTTCAGTTTCCTCAACTGTAAAATGGAAATAATAATGGCATTTATCTACTAGGGTTGTTGTAAGAATACAATGAAAAATATTTGTAAAGCAGTTGGTAGCTAGTTGGAGCTATATAAATGGTAGTTATCATCATCATTTTCCACATTATGGTTGTTATTATAAAGTATGGGCGTTCTACAGGAAACAGGACTGCCAAAACAATTATAATCTTGCTGGGGAAATAAGACTTACATGAAAATTTCTGAGATTTGGTACGCTTTGAAAATGTCCTTGATATATCTTTGAAAGAGGTGAAATGGATTTTTTTTTTTAATTTTAAAGTAAGTTTTTATTGATTTCTTTCATTTTTCCATCATCTACTTATCCCAGTGCATCCTTCCTCTTCCTTCTTTCTAGAGTGCTATTCCTTAAAATAGAGAATTAAAAAAAAAATCCATTTCAATAAAACTCATTAATACATCAAAAAGTCTAACATCATATATAGCATTCCACACTCACAATCTCCTATTACTTGAAATAAGTGGGAAGCTATCTCACATATCTTTGGAGCCCAAAATGCTTTGGAGAATATATTAAGCAGCTATTTTGTGCAAAGTACTGTGCTAGATTCCAGAGCTCAAGAAATAAAAATCATGTTCATTTTAATATTCATCTTCCCTCATGACAATGAAACATATTGATGTGATTAACTTTTCTTGTTTTTAAATTATCCACCTCATTTGTTCTGTACAGATGGCAAAATTGAGCCACATAATGAAGTGACTGTATTTGAAAGAGCCAGTGAAAGACCTGAGATCCTCTCAGGCTTCTTTTTTAAGGGAAAAAAAAATAATGAACATAAATTTATCTTCCTTCCCTCCCATTTCCTCCAATTCCACTCAAATAAATAAAATTCCTCCTGTAACAAACCTACCAAGTCACATATAAACTATCCCACTTTGTCCACGCCCAAAAGAGGTGGGAAACACGTTCTGAGTTTTATCATTTGTTTTAGCAATCTTCACATTATACCTTCCTGACTCAGACCCGAGTCGAGCCCCTAACTTTCCAAAGTTCCCTTATAGTCCAGTCTCTGTTCTGGTTTCCCCAATCAGCTATGAATGAATTGTATGAAACAGAGTAGCAGAAGCATAAAGGGGATGGCAATTTCTCCCAGGGAAATGGACATTTTGGGTGGGGGAATGGGAAGAGTTTTAAGGAATACGGTGAGAATTTGGGACACTGGAAGACAGTGTGGGTAAGGAAAGCATGGGCCTCAAGGGGGTTTGGGAACTTGCAAACTGTGGAAAACTTCCCGACCTCATTTGAGGGAGTTCCCTACATCAATGATACCATAGATTTGTCACATATGTTGGGATATATGTGTGGGTATACATATATGTGAGTCTATAGATATGTATGAATGTGTATGTGTGTGTGTGTATAATTTCTTTGCCTCGATTCTTCCTTACCTCCCTCCCACCCTCCCTCCTTCCTCCTCCTTTTCTCCTTCTCTTCTTTCCTCTCCTCTTCTCTCTTTTCCTCTCCTCTTCTCTTCTCTCCTCTCTTTTCCTCTCTTCACTTCTCCTCTCCTCTTCTCTCTCTCTCTCTTTGTCTCTCTGTCTCTCTCTGTTTTTCTCTCTCTCTCTCTCTCTCTCTCTCCGTCCTCCTCTCTTCCCTAATCTCCTAACCTCATGGCATAAATTTTTATCTATATTATATATACTTAATTTATAATATGTTTCATCCTAACTTTCTGTCTCCCAACATCCTAACCCTACTGTGTGTTTCCTTAGAAACATCATGATTGAGAAAAAAGAAAAGAATTTGTAGATTTTCTTTAGTTTCCACAGGTCTGTGAACTTCACCTAACCACCAGATCCCTTCAGAAAACTTCTTCCATACCAGAACTGCTCAGTCCTTTGAGAGCCTCTGATTGTCCAGAGAATCCTTTGTTCTCCCTCATCCATATCCCTCTTAGGCCAGTTTTTTGCTCAGCTCATCTAGCTCTGCTTTACCTGTTCCTCTAGCTTTCCCACTAAGCTATATTCAGTAAAGGCTGCAGTCCTTACTATAAGCTGTAATTATTGTACTAAAAATATCCTAAGCAGGAGATACTATCCCAATGCATTGTTGCCATTGAATTGTGTAATGGGCTGAGGCTTGAGTTGATGCACTGAGGTCTCAAGCACATGAGGCTAAATAGTAATTGGACCATACTCTATTAATATATAAGCTTGGAGAAAGAATGGGCCCCACCCACTCTTTGTGCAAGTCCTGATGTGTTGTATAGGAAATGACGATTCTGGTGGGTGGAGGCAGGGGAGTGAAAAAGGAAGGGGAGGAGAGCTCAGAGCACTCTCTCTGCTAGCTGACTTCCTGTCGCAGCTGCCCATATTGCTATCACAATCTTTTTTTTCACCTCTTCACTTCAATAAAGACTGAAGATTTTTCCCTTAACCTGAGTTCCTGAGTCCGGCTGATTTAAAATATGTGGTCATTGGAGATGGCTCAGTGGATAGAGCACCAGCCTTGAAGTCAAAGAGGACCTGAGTTCAAATCCAGCCTCAGACACTTAACAATTCCTGGTTGTATGACCATGGGCAAGTCACTTAACCCAACTGCCTCAGCAAAAAGCAAAAAGAAGAAGAGAAACAAACAGAAAAGAGAGAGAGAGGTCTGAGCTCTCCTCCCCTTCCTTTTTCACTCCCCTGCCTCCACCCACCAGAATCGTCATTTCCTATACAACACATCAGGACTTGCACAAAGAGTGGGTGGGGGCCATTCTTTCTCCAAGCTTATATATTAATAGAGTATGGTCCAATTACTATTTAGCCTCATGTGCTTGGGACCTCAGTGCATCAACTCAAGCCTCAGCCCATTACAGAATTGTTTCCTTACTGAATCTAAGATTGGTATGGATGCTGGTATTCAATATTTGGTGTATTCTGTGGATGAATTCCATGTTAAATGACATGGATTTGGTTATTGTATGAAATTCCATTGGTCACTCTAGATGCTTGCATACAGCTTATAAAATATATTGTGCTTTGTAGTGAACTAGTATTAACTGTCTAAACTGTGTGCAATATTAACATCTACTATACCCACAAAGGTATTTTCTCAAGACCTTTGAAGGAACTGAAAAATGAGGTAAGGACATAATAATCTGTTCCATTCTTTGAGACTTAGCAAAATTGAAGTTAAAGCAGAAAGGAAAAAACAAAACAAAATAAAACAGTGATATTTAAAGGAGAAGTCCTTTTTCAATGTAAAAGAAATCTTTCACACATTAGAGTAAAAAGCTCAATTGCATTTGAAGAGACTAAGGGAACAATGAACTTTCTTTTCATAGCCTGCATTTATATCTTTATCCCTAGCCTCTCATCAGCATAAGACCCCAATAAGAGTCTGGTAAATATAACTGGCTGAATCGGGGATGATGACCATAAGCAAAAATGGAGTTTCTTACAGAAGGAACTTGCTCTGAACCAGTATCCTCATAAATAAAATAAGAAATAGAAAAACAAAAATTCTGACATGGACATGAAACATACAGTCACAGAGCTGGGAGAAAGAAGAGAGGCATCAAACCAGGACCCGATCTTGATCCAAGTAAGAGTCTATAATGGAGAACTTTATGATGTCAGTGATGGAGACCTTGTTGAAGAGGAGAAGTTTATATTTATGTTCAGATCATTGAGGGAAAAAAGTCTTATATGAGGTCAAGACCTACAGAACTTGGAATGAAAGAGTAGGTTTAGAGTAGAGGTGTCCTGATTTGAATACATACTGGTCAGCACAAATAGGTGTTCTTCCCCAAGGGTCTTGACCCAAGCTTAGGATAGGAGAAAGACTTTTCCTTTGGAAAAGGGTCTATTTGGTACTACTGGTAGTACTGAAAAATGTAGGAGAGTGAGAATCAGATATTGCCTTTGGCTGGGAGATTCGTAGAGTTGGGAAGCAATGAATTTAGTACCCATCTTCTGGGAGCTGTGGACAGCTTCAAGAAGTGATGTATGAGGCTATGGCTAGGAGTTTTGGGGGAATAAGGATGAGTGTCATCTGCTTGGAACCAAGGGCAGCTAAATGGGGATGATATCTTTGGGTCTAGGAGAGGCAAATCCTGCTAGGAGCCCTTGTTGGTGCATGCTTGTAAGGGCCCTCTTCTTCTGGAGAGGATGACTGTTCACATTTTCCACAATTCCAAAAAAAGATTGATCTGCTTTCCTCAACTGATGAATAACTTCCTCCATTCAAACCTCTCTTCAGCTGAAGTTTTGCAAAGTGTTTGCTAAGGGATGTTGATGGCGTCACCATTCTGCATAGTGCCATATTATACCTACTTCCTTGGGTTATTGTGAATATCAGATGAGATAACATAAGAGAATATTTGTAAAACTTAAAATATTCTATAAATGTTAGTTATTTCCATCTCATCAATTTATCAAATCCACATGAGACCTAGGATTTGTAGATGAGACACATAGACACAGTCTAATGCCTTATGAGAGAGGATTCGAAATTAGGTCTTCCTGATTCCAAGTCTAATATCTTATCTACTGCCTCTATTTCATATATAATATACTCTAAATGTGCGGTATTTTACTCCAACAATAAATGCATATATTATATGAATACAGTTTAATACATAATATAATAAAACTTAAAAGTGCTTGGAGACTTTTGGGACACCTTGGGACATCTCTTTTGGGTCCAGATTTGTGATTTCATTTTTATAAGGAACTCCTGAAAAGAAGGACCCTGAACCAGAGGAGGTTAGTATCTGGGCTGTAGCTTGGTGCAAAGAGATTCTGAGTGTTTTGCCCATGGTCACAGAGCCAAGACACATCAAAAGCAGGATCTTCATGATTCTGAATTTGCCTTCTCATTGATCCACTGGACCATGCTTCCTATTTGATAAAAAAAAATTATATGTACAGCGGATACATGTAAATATTACAAATTCTAGATCAGATACATATTGTAGACTGTCAGGAAAGAAGCATGAGGTTGCACATGACTTATTTGTTATCTCTAGAGCTTCTAGGAACAGAATGGGTAGATGTGTGGAAAGTTTCAGGGAGGGTAGCTGCCTCCAGATTGTGTGCAACTTGAGCCTCATGGGGAGCCCGATTCCTCCTCAATAGTTCCTCACTTGGCTCCTCACATAGCTTGGATTTCTACCATTAGCCATTCATTCCTTTGGGGCTTAAAGCCTCTTATAGTCAGCTATCACTGAATCTCAATATCTATTCCTGGGAGGACTTGGATCAGCTAACACCTTAGTGGGATTAGTTTAGCTATGACAAGCAAGCTGACGTCCTGTGAAAGTGAGAAGAAACTAGGCACCAAAAGGTGACGGAACGAGATCAGGGGTGTCAGGAGAGCAGAAAAGGGTCCCAAAGGGGGCATCAGGGTTGGCTTTCATGTCAAGGACAAACTCCACTTATACGACATTTTGCCCAAGCTTGGAGACAATTTTCCACACTGAAAATAGAAAAAGTTTGCAGGAGGTTCCTCAGTGGGGAGAGGAGGGAGCTTCTTGTTAGGAATATCACTCAGGGATTCTCATTCAGATAGAGAGTAGAACAGGCCATCTTTAACTTTTTCTACTCTTGACCCTTCATCGTCTGAGAAATTTTTATTCCACTACAGTTATATAGGAATATAAAATAAGTATATAAACCAAACATTAAATGATAAAAGTCATAAAGTTATTTGTTGCAAAACAGTTTTGGGCATACATAGCATTTTTACCATTTATGAAAGATGAAAGCAAATTTACATACTAATGAGATAAAAATACTTGTTTATTTTTACATAAAGAATTAAATCTTGGCAGAATATTTGGTACCTTTTATCATTGCCAAATTTTTGCTACCTCTACATTCATTTTCGTGACCCCATGTGGGTTGAGACCCATAGTTAAGAAACTTTGGGCTGGAGAATTTTTCTACTTGCCATTCTATAATTAATGGACCTACACTCTCCCCAGTTCAGAGATAAGTCATAGTCATAACAGTGGCTGGTGCCCTCTGAATCGTTAAGGAAAGATGCAATTTTATTCATTGGGATCTTAATGTTAAGGGACTTTAGGATGCTCATCAATGAAGCTGGAAGGGTTAGAAGTCATCTGGTCTAAATTCTCATTTTACAGATGAGGAAACTGACTCAGAATGGGGAGGGGATTTGTCCAGGGTCACCTTGACATGGAAGAGTGAATATAGAATTAAAACCACGAACAGATATACTAATCTACCCACCCACCTACCCCCACACCCATTATAAAATATCTCAATTATTTAGAGAGAGATAGAAGTGGCCTTGTGATCTGATTCACATAGAGGATGCTAAAACTTTCTCTACCAGTACAGATCCACATGATTTCTCTGTAATTTATTGTCTCACAGTGCAGCTTAAAGCAAGAAGAGCTTAAAATACTTGTCTGCAGTCAATAGCCAACACTTGTAAAATTGGGGTGAATAGGGTGTTCAAGAAGGACTAGAATCTCTAGTGTGATGGCTTGCCAAATCCTTTTCAGGGCTACTCATCCCCCTTTGGTGTCTAATTCCACCCCACAACCACTGTAGCTTCAAGAAACTGTAGCATTCTCAGTACCATGTGGGTCTCAAACCCATTGGTGAGAGGCGAGGGTGTCCACTCCGAGCATGAGAAGATTTCTCCTTGGGGGGAATGGGCAAAGGAGAATGACATATTCTAAATGCCGTGAAGGTAGCCAGGCACTATGGAGTGCTCAGAGCTTTCTCAGACAGGGAAGATGTCAAGAACATCTATTGCATCCCAGGCCATCGCCAGTCATTCTGAGTTTTGTGCTTTCACTGACTTGGATGATTCTGAAAGAAAGAGTGACTTTGTTCGACTTTGCCTTACTGAACGCCAATTCATGCACTAATCAAGACGTGTCATTGGTTTTCTTTCAAAACAAAGAATCAATAACAACTTTTCAAAGACAGGACTTGAACTTAAGCAGGTTGATAATCCAAATATGGTCTATATGGCTATCTGGTTATAAGACTGTTAAAATCTGAAGAGGCTCTTGCTTCTATAAAAATGATAATAATGATAAAAGAATTTGTGAAGTGATTACTGTGTGCTAGGTACCATATTAAATGCTTTGACTCATTTGATCCTCACGACCACCCTTGGAAGTAGGGGTTATTCCAGATTTTTGAGGGGATAGAGGCAAACAGGATACAGGTGACTTGCTCAGGATCACACAGAAAGTGTCTAAGGTTGAATTCAAATTCAGGTCTGGTGCTCTATTTAATATGCCATTCAGTATGGACTGGCCTCCATGTCTGGATTGTTCACTAGACTGCTTCTCAAAATCTTAGTTGTCCTTTAAGACTCAATTTCAGTGTCATCTCCTCTATGATAGTGGATTTTTTTTTCCCTTAATTCCACGAGAAGGGCTTGCTTCCTCCCTATTTTTCTTTGTACTAAAGATTCTCCATGTAAATCTCCATGGTATCTCTCTATGTAAAATGTAAGCTTCTATAGGGAAGGAAAAGTGTCATTAAAAAAAAAAAGGTAGTTTATGCATATATCCTTTGACCTAACAATACTAGGAATGAATCTTAAAAGAGATTTTACATTTTTGGAGTTTTTTTTTAAAGGAAAAGGACCTGATATGTACAAAAATATTTATAGCAGCTCTCTTCTTTGGACAAAAAATTGGAAATTGAAGGAATACCCATCCATTGGGAAATGCCTGAATAAATTGTGGGATGTGATTATGATGGGATATTATTGTTCTGTGGGATATGAAATGCAAGTTTCTCTCAGAAAAAACTTGGAAAGTCCTTTGAACTCAAACAAAGTTAAATGTATGGTGTATAAAGTAATAAGCATGTTCTAGTATGATCAGGTATAAATGACTTTGCTATTTTCAGCAGTATAATGATCCACAATTACTCTGAAGGGCTTGATGAAATGAATACAGATGGAAGCATTCTCTCCATCTTTCTCCTCCTCTTCCTCTTCCCCTTCCTCTATCCCTCTTTCCCTTTCTCCATCTTTCCTCTCTCTTTTATTCTCTCCCTTCTCCTCCCCTTCTACTTCTCCTTATTCTTCTCCTCTTCCCCTGCATCTCCCCCCTCTCTTTTTCTGGAGTTTTTTTTTTTTTTTTTGTGGGAGATCTATGTTTTCTTTTACAACATGAATTTTATGGAAATGTTTTACATAACTTCACATGTGGTTCCTTAATGAGGGCTTTGAGTGGGGATAAGAGAAAGAATCCCAAACTCAAAAGTTTTAAAAACAAATGTAAAAAAAAAGTTTCAAATATAACTGGGGGAAATATTAAACAAATAAAAATTTTAAAATCTTGGTATTCCTCTTGTTCATTCATTTCAGTCATGGCCAACTCTTCACGATCCCATTTGGGGTTTTCTTGGCAAAAATACAAGAGTATTGTGCCATTTCCTCCTCCAGTACATTTTACAGATGAGGAAACTGAGACAAATAGTGTTAAAGACTTGCTCAGTGTCTAAGACTGGATTTAAAAATCAGGAAAATGAGTCATCCTGACTACTGAGTTGGCAGGCTATCCAATTAACCACTAGCTACTTATCTGGCATATAGTAGGTGCTTAATAAATGTTTATCAATCAAATGTTATTGAACAAATATAGAAATCTGGCTTTTGATTATCAGGATCCATATCCCTTCTCTGATATACATTGGCTATTTGACCTAGATAAATCACAACCTTAGAGAAGTTATGGATCTATCATTGAAGTTCCTGGTGGGAAGCTCCCAATGTCAATGGGATTGCAGGTTCTGTGGAATGTCTGCTCTCCTAAGCAATGATCTGATCCAAGTTCTTCATTCCATAAATGGGGAAACTGAGGGTCAAAGAGGGAAATTTGAGTATAATAGGTACCTAATAAATGCTTGTTGCCTTGAGATACTTGTTTATAGTCATATGAAAATCCCAATTTAAGAACCTGTTAATTATGTACAATGAGACTTGGGGGTTGGCTGGATTATAAAAGAAGAGAGATTCTCAGAGGAAGGATATTCTTAAAAATTATCTGACCCGAATTTTTCATTTTGTAGGTGGAGAAATGGATTGAAGAATTAATAGGGCAAGTGGCTTGGGTCACAATGGTAGTGACTGATCATAGTTTGAATTTAGAATGTTTAAACCTCAATTTTCCAAATCCATGCCCAAGGATTCTGAGTCCAGTTTCAATGGCATCAAGTGGCAATTTATATTATGTCTTCCTTGAACCTCTTTGCTGAAGTCAGCAGAAAAATTTGGGAGTAGAATAGCCTAGGAGGCTCCCCCAACTACTAGGAAACACTGCCCTCTTCTGGGATGTTTTTGAAATACATGTTGTCTGTTGGAGCTTGGAGGCAGAGAAATCAAGTGGGGATTCCTTGGCAAGATGGAGATGACTTGATGTGGAAAGGGATCCATATCAGTTTAAGTTAATGACATCCAAATCAAGCTTTCAAAGCACTGTCTTTGACAGCCCATATTCGATCCCCCCATACAACCCAATTACTTTTCATGTTTTCTCCCTTTATATTCCCAGTAGATCTATCTACCAAAGTTTGATGGGCATTTATCAGATGTTGCTGACTTTTCACTATTACATGTTTTTATTATATGTATAATGAAAATGTAGACTATATAAAATATATTATATATTGAATATATAAACATAATGTTTTTCATTTACTAAATGAAATGATTTTCATTAGTAAATTTTATTCTAAGTTATGGAATGGAATAAGCATTTCTAGAACATAGTATATTACAAATATGATTGATTACTCACGAAATTGCAAATATGAAATATGTTATTGCCTCTTAATGTTTTTATTTAAAAAAATTTTAAATGATGCCTTTTTCCATTAACCAGCTCCATTATGCTTTTTACCCATAGAGTCTTATATTTTTGCAGCTTAATTTATTTTAAAAATATTTATTTTTAAAACTAGTTTCTATTATCTCCTTTTCTCCTGCTGCCTCTCCTCCACTGAATTTTTTAAAAAAATGATATCTTTGTAATAAATGCACAGAATCAAATACATTCCCACACTGGCCACGCCAAAGATGAATATATCCTATTGCTTTCTGAGTCTTTTATCTTTCTGGCAGCATGTGTTTGATGTGTTTCATCTTCAGTTCTCTGGACATCTTGTTTATCACTGTGTTGCTCAGAATTCCAGAGTCTTTAAAAGTTTTCTTTTTTCTATAACGTTTTCATCATTGTTTAAATCGGTCTCTTAATTCTGCTGACTTTTCTCTATGTCAATTCATGGAGGGCTCCCCAGAGTCCTCTGAAACTGTTCATTTTATTGTTTCTTATAGGATAATAGAGCATAATTTATTTAATCACACCTTAATTTATGAACACCCTTTTAGTTTCCAGTCTTTGATTAGTATCAAAAGAGCTGCTATACATGTATTTTGTAAATCTGGTCTTTTCCTTCTTTTTTGATTTCTTTGGGGTTTGGGTCTAGTAGTGGTATGTCTGAGACACTGGTTTTATCTTTGTGATTTTGCATTCAGAGATGATTATGCACTCAATGATGACTCTGAGGCTGAGAATGAACCCATCATGGAGTGCCAATCTCCTGTCAGAGACATGTACCTTTCTTTGATGGGACTGGAACATCTTTCAGTGGAATGTTTGGGTTCAGCCCCTCTTCCATTCTTCCTTTTATTGTCCCAGTTTGAATTTGTTCCTTTTAATATCTCCTTCATTTTCCTGCAGAGCTGTTTCCCCTCTCCCCCTTTCTCTGTCTTTTTAAAAGTGTTTTATTTTCAAAACATATGCATAGTTTTCAACATTCATTTACCTTGCAAAATCTTGTGTTTCAATTTTTTTTCTCCCTCCCATTTCCCATCCCTCCCCTAGACAGCAAGTAATCCAAGATATGTTAAACATGTGCAATTCTCCTATATATATTTATACAATTATCTTGCTGCACAAGAAAAATCAGATCAAAAAGAAAAAAAAATGAGAAAGAAAACAAAATGCAAGCAAACAACAAAAAGGTGAAAATATTATGTTGTGGTCCACTCAGGTCCCACAATGCTCTCTCTGGGTATAGATGGCTCTCTTCATCACAAGATCATTGGAACTGGCCTAAATCACCTCATTATTGAAAAGAGGCTATGTCCATCAGAGTTGATCATCATATAATCTTCTTGTTGCTGTGTACAATGTTCTCCTGGTTCTACTCACTTCACTTAGCATCAGTTCATGTAGGTCTTTCCAGGCCTTTCTGAAATCATCCTGCTGATCGTTTCTTATAGAAGAATAATATTCCATAACATTTATATCGCATAACTTATTCAGCCATTCTTCAACTGTTGGGCATCCACTCAGTTTCCAGATTCTTGACACTACAAAAAGGGCTGCCTCAAACATTTTTGGTGGGTCCTTTTTTTTTTTTTATGATTTCTTTGGGATATAGACTCAGTAAATGTTGGATCAAAAGGTGTGCACAATTTGATAGCCCTTTGGACCCAGTGCAAAATTAATCCAGAATAGTTGAATCAGTTCACAACTCCACCAACAATGTATTAGTATCCCAGTTTTCCTAATTCCCTCCAACATTCATCATTATCTTTTCCTGTCATTTTAGTCATATACTGTATTTTGACTTCTAACATAGTGATGTCATGTTGGTCCTTTTTGAGCATGAAAGACAAAAACCCACTGATCACCTAGATCAAGATGATAAACAGTTTGGTAACTTTTTAAGTATAGTACAAGTAGCATTCTAGAATGCCTAGACCAATTCATAGATCCACCAATGCATTAATTTACTTGTTCTCCCACAGCTCCTCCAATGTTTCGTTTTCCTTTTATTGGCACCTTTGTCGATCTGATCAATGGGTTTGAGGTAGAATCTCAGTGTTGCTATAATTTGCATTTCTCTAATTAGTAGTGATTCAGGCCATTTTTCTTATGATTATTGAAAACTTGGATTTATTTCTTTGAAGATCTCATTTATAGCATTTGACCATTTATTAGAGAATGACTTTCAGTCGTATAGATGGAAATCAAGAAAATTCTCTTGTAAAAGTTGTAAAATGAGACTATCCAGAAGGCTGTGAAATGTTTGCCCTGTACATGTCCCACTTCTCCACTAAGAGGAGGGAGATATATTTCATTCCCTGATTTCTGAGATGGGGGTTGGTTAATTAGTTGACTTGCCTTTCAATATTACTTCCGTTTACCTTATTGTAGTAGTGTGTATTGTTGTGACGATTCCTGTTTGCATTCATTCATACAAGTTCTCCTAGGTTTCTCTAAGTCAAACCCTTTATCTTTTCCTATGGCACAATAATTTTCTATTATATTTGCATGCCATAATTTATTATTTTTCTGCCTTATTTTACTTTTAAAAGTAGTATGAATACAATCAGTGTTTCATGCTACAAATTATCCTATACTTCATATTGTGAATTTCAGTTCTAACCTTTGTTCTGCCTATGATTTTTCTCCTTCCCTTTGACTGTACCAGTTAATTTCTGTGTGCCCATTCTTCAGTCCACCCCCAGAGGGTGTTCAATATCCCTAGGTGATAAATTCTCCTGATCTGGAGTATTTTCTGGGGAGTTCCAACACTCTCAGATTAGTGGTATCCCAATGTACTAACTCTTTTCCTGTCATTTTAGTCAATCTCAGAAGCATGTAGTGGTACCTTAGAGTTGTCTTAATTTTCATTTCCCTGATCAATAGTGATTTAGAGAATTTTAAAATATGATTAGAAATGTTTTGAATTTCTTTATCTGAAAATTGTCTGTTCATATCCTTTGACCATTTATCAATTGAAGAATGGCTTGGATTCTTATAAATTTGAATCGATTCTCTATATATTTTAGAAATGAGGCCTTTATCAGAATCCTTGGATATAAACTTTTTTTTCCCAGTTTACCTACAGAGCCCTTACTAATGTGAAGCTATATTAGTCATTGTAATTCCTTCATTGTTCACCCATGAATTTGATTAGTATACAGGACTCCTTTCTTCTTTTACTTTCCAAACCTATTGAATCCTTCTACTCTTAAAGGTGATATACCTGTAAGGGGGTTGTGGGATTTTATCCATGGTATTTCTATTCTGTTTCTTTACCTTCTATCTCCTTTTATTAAAAACAAAAAAAAAACCCAATTTTTATCTTTATTTCCTTATATTTAAAAAATCTTTGGAAGATTCCTCTTTTGTTGTCATTGTTCTTTACAATCACAAATCAGTCTTTGTCTTTTTTTCTCTTCTTTTAAAAAAGAACTCCTATTTCATTCCTTATATCTCCTTTTATAAATGTGCTTCTCTTAATTAATTCATTTGTTTTTCTATGTATTTAGTTATTTGTCTCTCAATTTGTTTATTTTCTGTAAGACTGTTTATGTATTCATGATATTTGCAAGGCAAATATTCTGCTCATATCTTAAATTTTTTTTGAAGAATGTTTCAAATGACTTAGTTTTTGAATGCTCAACCTTTTCCATTGATAATTAGGGGCAAGTTTTCAGGGACTATAATTTTGAATTGCAATTTGAACTCCTTTGCTTTCCAGAGTATATTATTCCATTTCCTCCTTTCCAGTTCATTATGGTGTTCAAGTTTTTGATTTGTCATGTTTTTCTGGGAGACCAATGAGACTAGTGATTCTTAATTTTTTTCTGTGCATTCAGACTTTGAGGTTGTTAGCCTTATAAACCAAAAGAACTGTGTATTATTTTAACAATGCAACTTTTATTTCTCTCTGGTCAGGTCTTCTTCCAGTAATAATAATTTTTATATTGAAATTTGTTAATCATTCTTTTATTCTTTTGGAGAAATCCTTTACTATAGATTCATTTTTTTCTAATTTGTAAACTAAAGTTGTGATGTGTCCATTGAGAAGCTATATCTGATATATTCATTTCTAATGTCTTCTCACAGATTTCATTTATTTTTTATTTCTTCCTGTTGTTCTGTTCTCTAAGATTTCATAGAATTTTGGTTCCTCAAGCATTGGATCATTTTTTTTTGTCTTGTAAAATTTGTCTTGAAAGCTTTGAAATCTCTTTGAGAATTTAACACTCATTTTTTGTTCAATTTATAGAATTATCTCAGCTAACAGTGGTTTATGATCTGAGTTTTTGGTGTGTTTTCTTCTTTTAATCTTTAGTGTTTTGACCTTTTTATTTATATTACCCCATCACTCATATTTCTGACTTCTCTCCCTTTGGTGGTGAGTTTGCCTATAGATCTGGTTTATAAATCTTTTTCAGTTTCTTCTCACACTGAGGGATTTAGTGGGTCCCCACTCTGAGTAAATTCCAAAGAGATAATCTTCTTGGACTTCAATATCCTTTTCTTCAGTTCCAGCACAACCATCATTCTAGCCTCCTGCTCTAATTTTTTTCTTGTCTTTTTATTCTGTGGGTGGTCTGTATCAGTTTGCCACTTTTTACAGGGTGGGAGGAGGTTAGTTTCTGCAGACTTGGGAATTGGAACTTAGGGACCAATGCTAGCCTGTGTAGAAGGCTGCCCTTTCCCCACTATTTCTGCTTATGGGGTCAGGTAGAATCAATGTCTTCCACTTGGAAGGTAGAGGAAAGATTAGGTACACTGATAACATCTCTACATCAGGATCATATTCTATCATAGGTCCTAGATAAAAATTTAAAGTTCTGTTTGTGTATCCTTATTGAGCATTGTGGCAGCTGATGGGAGAAACATGCTGAGTAAGCCCTGAAGGATATTTTCTCCTTGAAAATTAATAAAGATTTTATGTTGTTAGACACCTGCCCCTTTCTTGTCTCCCTCTTCCTCCTTTCCTTCCTCCCCTGCTCCTTCTCTTTGTAGCTCTCTCTCTCCTATCTTTCTTTTTCTCTGTTTCATTTTATTTGTGTCTTTATTTCTCTCTGTGTGTTTCTGTCTTTCTTTGTCTCTATCCCTCATTTAACTGCAATAACTCTTCATCTGCCACATGATTATTCCTTGGAGAAGTTTTGAGAATTAATAGGATTGGGAAAGGTGTTGAATGTGCCATTTTTTTGGTCTCATGATCTTGAAATCTAATTCCACTGTCTTTTTTTTTATTATTAAAGCTTTTTATTTTCAAAACACATGCATGGGTAATTTTCAACATTAATCCTTGCATAGCCTTTTGTTCCAAATTTTCCTTTCCTTCCCCTAGTCCTCTCCCCTAGATGGCAAGTAATCCAATATATGTCATACATGTTAAAATATATGTTAAATCCAATATGTGTAAACGTATTTATACAATTCTCTTGCCGTACCAAAAAAAAAAAAGATCAAAAGGAAAGAAAATGAATAAAAAAACAAAACGCAAGTGAACAACAACAAAAAGAGTGAGAATGTTATGTTGTGATCCACATTTTGTTCCCATAGTCGTCTCTCCGAGTGTAGATGGCTCTCTTCATCGAAACTGGCCTCAATCATGTCCTTGGTAATTCCACTGTCTTTTAGAGATTATTTGGGCTTTTTGTCAATAATTGTTCAGTCAGTGACCTTATTCATTTTCTATGTCAATTAAGGGATTTAAAAATTAAATGATAGTTGATTAGACATGGTTACATTTTTACAGTTAGTTTAATACTTCCTTATTGGTACCCTACTTTTTGGGATAAGACGCCAGGCTTTCAGAAACCAATTCTCCTACACTGTGATCCTACTAATTATCTCCTATTCTGCTGCTAAATATGGTTGGCTTATGTGGGAGGCTCCAGATAATATTTGTCATATCTTTAGTATTCCATTTAGTTTTTAGACTGTCCTTTACTTAAGTTTAGCATAATGAGATAACAGATTGAAATCGCAAACTAGACAATAAATTTACTCTTTTGGATTATTTATACTGTATATAAAACATGCTTGCAATGTAATTCATGTACTTTTGGATTCACCAGTCATCTCACCTTGATTTAATAATAGTAAGCTTTTTGTTAAGCAGAAATAATGTTGTTATGATTTTTCGTTTTTGAAGAGGAGCAATGACATCACTAGATAATGTTGATTTTGAAGTGAATTGGATTTAAGTGAATATTTCCATGTAGTGGTTCTAACTTGGGATTTTCACTTGCATTTAAGAACATAATCAGAGCCAAAATTGCAGATTAGGGGCAGTCACCCACCTGAATATTCCCAATATTCAAACAACTTTAAAGTAACACCTTAAATGAAACTTTGGAGTGGCAGAACCAACAAAAGAAAATGGTAAAACTTTTTTTCCTCCTAAGAAAAGTTGAGATCATCAAGAAAAGTCTGGGACACTGGAGTGCAGGTCTGGAGAAATCAATCTGGAATCCAAATACAAACTACCTTCAGCCTGAAGGGGCAGCAGCAGCAGCAGTAGCAGCAGCAGCAACAGCAGCAGCAGCAGCAGCACCTCTCAGTTCAGAGATGCTGAGGGGATCAGACAATTGCTCAAAAGGAGATTCCAGGTGTCTTTTGCTTCATCTGGTAGAGCTGGCACTCATTGTCATCTTTTTGCCCATATGAAGTTCCATGATACAGAGCAGAGAGGAGTGTTGGGGGTTGGTTACAAAGAAGCAGAGGCCCCGGTCAAAGTTATCTCTGAGAAAGAGAGAGAGAGAGAGAGAGAGAGAGAGAGAGAGAGAGAGAGAGAGAGAGAGAGAGAATGATATGGAGAAAGATACACAGTTGGTAACCATAATCATAACTGTGAATATGAATGGGATGAGCTCACCCATAAAATGGAAGCAGCTAGCAGAATGGTTTAGAAACCAGACTAACAGGACCAGGTGATCTCTAGGAGTCTTAGTTGTTTAAAATCTTGTCCGCTCTGGGCTTAGTCATTGACATTGGACTTCCTGGGTTCAGAACATTTGGTTCTGAGTCCCAGCTCTGAATTAGCTTCGGTAAATCACTCCAAGTCTGTGGATTCCTTCAGGTACAAACTGGGGGTGATAGTACTTGCCCTGGGTTCTTGGGCAGAATCCCACAAGACTGCATCGTGAGCTTGAGCTACTTACTGTACAGGTCCCCTATCTCAAGAGAAGTTCTATCTCAGAAAGCCTCCAGATGGCAGTATTACCCAGTATTCTCTCCTGTGCAGCAGGACCCCTCGCTGTATATTGTCTCAAAGTTTACAGTAACGAAATGAGATGGGATACTCTGTTCCCGCTTATGATTACTCTCAATTTAAATCCAACCAGTGATATTTTTCTGGGTCAAACCACTGATATTTTTTAGGTTATAGAATAGTTATTATGTGCCAAGTGAAACCACAGCGTGTGAAACATTGCAAACCTGAGTTTTTAATTGGTATCACTGGACTGGGCCAGGGTCATACTTTTCTCTGTGTGTGTGTGTGTGTGTGTGTGTGTGTGTGTGTGTGTGTGTATGTGTGTGTATGTGTGTATATGTGTATATATATATATAATAAATTATTTCTTAAGAAGGATAATATTTAGCACAGTGCCTGGCACATAGTAGGTGCTTAACAAATGCTTCTTGACTTGACAAGCAGAATCAGCTTGGAGGGGGCAGGATGGAGAGGGGATCCTGAAGTGCCTAAGAAGGCCAGAAGACATAGCTGGAGATTTTTAATTCAGGGAAGAGATGCCTAAAAGAATACATATTGAATATCTTCAAAATACATGAAGGGTTTTCAGATACAAGAAAGATTAAACTTTATGTGCTTGGCCCTCAAAGGCAGCTCAGATGTATTGAGAGATGTGATTCATCTGCCAGTTCCTTGCAAGATAAAACTTTGGATAATTGAAAGAATTGAGAGGCAGCATGGAACAGTGGTTAGAGGATCTGATCATAAACAAATCAGTTTCCTCATCTGTTAGAGAGGCAAAAATATACTACTGACATCATAGGGTTGTTAGGGAAGTGCTTTGTAACCGCTCTAGATAAATGTGAATTATCATTAAAAATTTTCCCCCAAAAGAAGGGAAGCATAGGAGATAGAGGTCACCCTAAACTGCAGGTCTCCAATTGCAGACTGGATTATTCCCTTTTGGGGATGTTTTGTGGTATGTTCTTGGTAAGGTAACTTTGAAAGGCTGGAATTCTTGGTGATGTGTTCCATGTGTAAACTCAGCCTTGTAGCTGGGCAGTCCCATTATGTCTTAGCTTTATCTAAGACATTGCGGCAGCTAGGTGGTGCAGTGGATAGAACACTGGCCTATAGTCCACCTTTTTGAATTCAAATCCAGCCTCAGACAATATCTTGTGTACCTTGGGCAAGTCACTTCACCCTGCTTGCCTCAGTTTCCTCATCTATAAAATGAGCTGGAGTTGGAAATGGCAAATCATTTCAATATCTCTGCCATGAAAACCTCCTAAAGAGCTGGACAACAATATAGTCCAACACAATTTATTAAATTCAACAAATGTTAAGTGTCAGCAATACTTCAGGCATTGAGCTAGATGATAGTGCCAAAGACCAGTTAGTCCCTGTCTTTAATGGGTTTACCTTTTACTGAGGAGATCTCATATGTACACATAAAAAAAATAAAAGTTGCCTACAAAACAAATGCAGAATAATTGGACAGGGACACCAATAAAAGTGAGAATTATAAAGGAAACTTTCTGTAGGAGGTGATCCTTGAGTGGAGTCTTCCAGATTGGAATTCCATGAGTTAGAAGTGAAGAGGGAAAGCATTCTAGGCATGAGGAACAGCCTGGGCAAAGGTTCAGAGGTGGGAGATGGTGGACAGCAAGTAGGATAGTTAAACAGACTCTCTGGATAGACTTGAGTCCAACTGTGAAAGGCATGTCCATGTATGTATATGTGTATTTGTACACTTGTGTGCACACATATGGTCATTGGGTATATGTTCACACATGTGTGTATATGTGCATGCATATGTGTGTGCTTGTGTACATGTGTGTAGTGTATGTACGTGTGTGTGTATGTAGTGTAACCCATTATGAGAGCTCACAGTTTCAGAGCACTGCCCTGGCCCTTGTCACTTCCTCTCATTCAGTTTCAACTTTAGCTTATCTAAATCCCTCACTTATATTATGATGATTCTTCCTTAACCAGATAAGGGTTCTTTTAGATCCACATATTTAGGAGTTTTTACTTTCTTCCCCAAAGAGGGCACTGAGTGAGGGCAGAGAAGGAGATATGTGTGGACGAAGGACAAATGTCACCTACGTTACACCATTGATCTTTAGCACTGACTTCCATGGCACAGAATAGGGCTGTCCCTGCCTTTCATTGCATTTTGATTCAGTGGATAAAACACTGGATTTGAAGCCTGAGGGCTTGAATTTCAGTCCCAGATCTCCTAGGTCTGTGACTTGGAGATTTCGGTTCTCCAGGCCTTAGTTCCCTTATCTGTAAAAGAGGGGATTGGATTCCATGGCTCTGAGCTCTTTTCCAGTTCTGGGTCTATGATCTTCTGATCTTTAGACAATTTTTCTACCAGTCCAGAGTGCTCCCCCTTCTCCCTCACATCCTGGCACCCACATTCTGGGACTAGAAGAAGGAGGCAGGTCTGCATCAAGGGGTGGGTGAAATGCTTTGCATCTGCTTGGATCCCAACTCTGATGGCCCCGAAGAGACATGAGATGGTCCTTTCCAAATCCCTCACCTAAGCAGGATAAAGATCAACTAATGAATCCTGTAGCTCAAGAGAGTATGGAGTAAGATCTTTTAAAGTGTGTGTTCACACACACACACACACACACACACACACACACACACACACACACAATAGATGGAGTCTGAATGAATCCCACCAACTTCCTGCCTCCTGTTTGGAGCTTGACCTTTTCAGACTCTGGGAGGCTCAGAGAGTCACTGACGTTTAGATCCAGTAATGACCTTTAAAGGTCATCTATTCCAAACCCCTTCAACAATTTCCTCATCCATAAAAATGATGGGAGTGAGGAAATGGATCCCCAAAGAGGAGAAGTGACTGGCCCAAAGTCAAATTGAATTGTTGGCAGACCTGGGACCAAAGCGGGCTTTCCTGATTCTCGTTCCAATATCTTGTTCTGTCTGCAGTTCCCCAACCGAGCCATTGTGGGACCAAAGTTTATGATATTTCTTGGGAAGTTTTGGGTCTGAGGCTAGGGGAGCGCATAGTACTGAAAGAAATAACTTTCTGTCTCTGTGTCTCTGTCTGTCTCTTTCCTCTGTCTTTCTTTCCCTCCATCCCTCTTGCTTTTTCTCTCTTGATTCCTTCTTCCTTTCTCTTTCTCTTCCTCCTTTCCCTCTCTCTGTCTTTGTTTCTGTCCCTCCCTCTCTCTGTCTCCATCTCTCTCTCTCTCTCTCTCTCTCTCTCTCTCTCTCTCTCTCTCTCTCTCTCTCTCTGTGTGTGTGTGTGTGTGTGTGTGTGTGTGTGTGTGTGAAGGAACCAAATGGTTGTAGCCCCACCTTATCATGGGGGATGGAACTGACACAGCCCTGGAGATGGGGCCCAGTGGCACCATTCTTTGTTGAGGATGGGCCCTGCAAGCAGAGCTTTGTCTATATTTCAATAAAAAAACCCCCAACAAACATTTATTAATCCTTTACTGTGTTCAGAACAATGCAGTGGGTTCTGTAGGAGGTCTGAGACCAAGTGTCCATCCTCAAACAGCTTACACTCTAATAGAGGGCAACATTATATAAGTTTATATATATATGTATGTATATATACATATATATACACATACACATATATATGTATATATATATCATATAAGACTATATTTTATTTTATTTTATGAAAGCTTTTTATTTACAAAACATATGCATGGGTAATTTTTCAACATTGACCCTTGCAAAACCTTGCATTCTAAATTTCTCCCCTTCCTCCACCATCTCACCAGATGGCAGGTAATCCAATACATGTTAACTATATTAAAATATATGTTAAATCCAATAAATATATATACATATTTATACATTAATCTTGCTGCACAAGAAAAATCAGATCAAGAGGGGAAAAAAAAAACTAAGAAAGAAAACAAAATACAAGCAAACCACAACAGAAAGAGTGAAAATGCTATGTGTGATCCAGACTCAGTCCCCACAGTCCTCTCTCTAGATGTAGATGGCTCCCATCATCACAAGGTCATTGGAATTGATCTGAATCATCTCATTATTGGAAAGAGTCATGCTCATCAGAATTGATTATCCTATAATCTTGTGGTTGTGTATAATGATCTCCTGGTTCTGCTCATTACACTCAGTATCAGTTCCTGTAAATCTCCCCAAGCCTCTCTGAAATCATCCTGTTGGTCATTTCTTAAAGAACATTAATATTCCATAATATTCATATACCATAACTTATTCAACCATTCTCCAATTGATGGGCAAACACCCAGTTTCTAGTTTTTTGCCACTGTACAAAGGGTTGCCCATGTGGATTCTGATGCTTGACCCTTTCCTTCTTTAAGCCCAGTAGAAACGCTGCTGGATCAAAGGGTATGCACAGTTTGATAGGCCTCTGGGCATAGTTCCAAACTGCTCTTCAGAATGGTTGGATTAGTTCACAGTTCCACCAACAATATATTAGTGCTCCAGTTTTCCCACATCCCCCTCCAACATTCATCATTTTCTTTTCCTTTCATCTTAGCCAATTTGAGAGATATGTAGTAGTATCTCAGAGTTGTCTTAATTTGCATTTCTCTGATCAATAGTGATTTAGAGCGCCTTTTCATATGACTAGAAATGGTTTTAAATTCTTCATCTGAAAATTGTTCATATCCTTTGACGATTTATCAATTGGAGAATGCCTTGAATTCTTGTAAATTTAAGTCAATTCTTGAAATGAAGCCTTTATTAGAATCCTTAAATGTAAAAATGTTTTCCCAATTTATTGCTTCCCTTCTAATTTTGCCTGCATTAATTTTGTTGGTACAAAAACTTTTCAACTTAATATAATAAAAATTATCTATTTGGTAGTCAATGAGTTCCAGTTTTAATTTGGTCACAAATTCCTTCCTTCTCCACTGATCTGAAAGGTAAACTATCCTATATTCTTCTAATTTTTGCTTATAATATCACTCTTTATGTCTAAATCATGGACCTATTTCCATCTTATCTTGGCATATGGTAAAGCGATATTTTATATATATGTGACTGTCATACACAATATTGCTTGATCATTGAACTAAGATATTTCAAAATAGAGTGCTATGTAAATTCTGACAATGATAGTTAGCTGTGGGCAAATTACTTAACCTTTCTATGCCTCAGTTTCCCCATCTATAAGATGAGGGAGTTGGAATCAATGACATTTAAGATCTGTTCCAGCTCTCAATCTATAAACCTATAATAAATAATAGTCATGATAGTAGAATATATTTTAAGAATTGCAAAACACTATATTCATTCAACAATAAAAACCTACTCTGTGCCATGTGACTCTATGCTAGGAGATGGGAATACAAAGATAAAAAAGAAATTGTTTCTACCCTTAATAACAAAAGTGAATATTAATACTTCAGGAATTAACAAATTCACTTATTTATCTAGCTCTTTAAGATACATTATTTCATTTGATCCTTGATATTACTAGTATTTCCATTTTATAAATGAGAAGACTGGGCTGAGAGACCAGATACTTTTTCTCAGAGTCACTACTGGTGTCAGGCATCATTTGAATACAGGTCTTCCTAATTCCAAGTCGATTGATCTCTCTGATTCTAAGTCAGCTGACCTATCTGATTCCAAGTCAACTGATTTCTCTGATTCCAAATCGGCTGATCTCTTTGATTCTAAGTGAGCCGATCTATCTGATTCCAAGTTGGCTAATCTCTCTGACTCCAAGTCAGCTGATCTCTCTGATTCTAAGTTGGCTGATCTATCTGTTGTGCTGGGAAAGGGGATTCCAGCTGCCTCCTGTTTACAGCTAGGATGGGGTTAAGGGACACAGCAAAGACTGAGTATAGAAACCCTCCTCTCCCTTCATTCTACCAGCAAGGTCACCCAACCAGCCTTCTTCAGCTCTTCCCCTTCTAGAACTGGAGAACCATGCTACTTCTGGGTCTTACTTCCAGAACTGGAGACCGCTTCCTACCTGTGATTCTCTCAGAGGTTCCTGGCCCTGGCTCCAGGTGGCAATGACTTCACCACTGCAGGCCCAAGAGGGAGTGAAATATTCTCAGCCAGGCTCTCAGATGTCAGACAAAGCCAGGCATCCAGAATAACCTTCTTTGAATGAGTCCAGCTGAATTTGGTGAAACCGGAGCCTTAGTTACAATGCTGGAAAGACTCCAGACAAATGGGTAAAGGCCCTTTAGGCAGACCGGGCAGTGACACATGATATCTTCTCACTGAACCCTTGACAGATTAAGGGAGGATTAATATGAAGTAGATGGGGGCAAGGCTAGTGCACCGGCTCAGGGGGTGCTACCTTCCTGGGCTGGAAGGGGAGGGGTGGGAAGAGAGGAAGATTATAAGAATTAGGCCCTGGGAACTTTCTTCACATCTCGAGAGCTGAGCTGCCAGGCCACGAGGAGACCTTGGAAGCCATCCAGTCTGACCTGTTCCTGAGTGGGAATCCTCATTCCAATATACTGGCCAGTGGTCCTCTGGCCCCTGCTTGAAGACTTGTAGTAACAGGGAGCTTACGACTTCCATCCCCTTCTTTCTGAGAGATCTCTACTTCTGTAGAGCAGCCTAGACTTCCTATTTTGATTGAAAAGTCCCCAATTTCAATTCCAGTTCTAGTATTCATCCTTGGACAGGGCTCTAATTCTACTTGGGCTAATAAGAGTACTGCAAAATATCTGGGAAGAAAATTCAATTTCATTTCCTCTAACTAGAATTGATGAAAACTTCTGGGCCTTGGGGAGGGTCAGCAGTGGCTGTCCTCCAGGAATTATACAGAAGCTGTCTCAGTTTGAGAGCATTTGGCATTAAATCCCAGGCTTTCCAAATAAATGAATGTGCAACTACAAAAGGAAGGAGAAGGTGTAGACCTGGGATTTTCCTCCCAGATACAGTTTGGGACTTTCTCTGAAGTTGAAATTTTGAGCACTAGATGGTTAAAGACCATATAGGCAGGATGTGTCCCATGGGACCATTCCTTAGGGACCATTCTCAAGACCACGAGACTCTCAAGATACAGTGTTAGTACTTGACCTTTTCTTTTGCATGTGAAGTCGAGTCTAACCTTATGAGTCTCAAAGACTGGGACAGTGAGCAGCAATCAGAATTCCAGCCAGTTTTATTGCTAGTACCACATAGGTATCCAACATACAAGGAATGACCTTTGGGACCTGGGTGTCTGAAATGAAGACTGATACAGCCTTTGGATGTGAACTTGGTGGGACCAAAGCTATACAGGATTTAAACTAAGTTTTAAGCCTATTTTTCTAAAGAATGAACTGGTATATGGAAGAATGTGCCCCAGAGGTAATATAGAAAATCTTTTAAAACTTGTTTTTGAAGTAAATATCTTTGTAAAAGTTAAATGGATAAATGGAATTGGGCATTAATGATAAGAGCCTAATGTGGGGATGGGTTGATGAGGTGGTTGGAATGGTTGTGGGAGGGGGGTTGGTGTGGTGGTAGTGATGACTCAAACCAATGACACTAAAGAAAAAACACTTCAATCTCTGAGGGAACGTTTAGTCACTTTGGCTCTGGGAGAAAGGGCTAAGGTATAGATTTTACAATTAATTTTGTTCAAACTTTATTTTTTTTCTTCCTCCCTCTCCTTTTTTTTCCTTTCTTTTTTCCTTCCTCCCTCTCCTTCCTTCCTTCCTTCCTTCCTTCCTTCCTTCCTTCCTTCCTTCCTTCCTTCCTTCCTTCCTTCCTCCCTCCCTGCCTCCCTCCTTCTTTCTTTCTTCTTCTTCTTCTTCTTTCTTTCTTTCTTTCTTTCTTTCTTTCTTTCTTTCTTTCTTTCTTTCTTTCTTTTCTTTCTTTCTTCTTTCTTTCTTTCTTTTCTTTCTTTCTTTCTTTCTTTCTTCTTTCTTTCTTTTTTTTTCTTTCTTTCTTTCTTTCTTTCTTTCTTTCTTTCTTCTACTACTCAGGAGGCTATGGGGAATCTAAAGAAAACATGAGGAGTCTAAAAGTCAGAAAGAGTCAGAATTCATGCTCTCATTAGGTAGGACTTGATTTAGATTTTGAAGGGTGGTTGGTTTATGAAAAGGTGGACAAGAAGGCTAGGAAGTGATGAGTCTCCTATTCAGGGAGATTGGTGTGGGGATATTTGGGTAAGCTATGAGAAACAAATCACATTAGAGGGCCATGAGCATGGGTGAATTAAGAGGAAGTATCAAAGCCTCCTTTTCTGTTGGGTTAGATGGATTCATCAAGTGCCTTCTTCCCAACAATCCTGTGAAGTGCCTAATAAAAAGATGATCATCTCACCATTTCTGCCCATATCATTCCCTTGTTCAGTAAACCTCAGTGGCTTCTTCTGGCCTCTAAGTTAAAGTAAAAATTCCTCTGGTGTTTATAGCCCTTTATAATTTAAGCACAATTTATCTTCCCATGCAGATTACACATTTCTTCTTCTTCTTCTTCTTCTTCTTCTTCTTCTTCTTCTTCTTCTTCTTCTTCTTCTTCTTCTTCTTCTTCTTCTTCTTCTTCTTCTTCTTCTTCTTCTTCTTCTTCTTCTTCTTCATCTGTAGTGAGGAGATGAGAAAGTGACTACCTTTTAGCAGGTCTCTTTCTTTAGGACTTCAGAGAGTTGTGATATTCTTAGTGTGAATGGTCCCTCCATAAGCCCAGACCACAATCTTTCTACACCTGGGTCACTTTGATCACTGAGGATAAAAACCGTATCATCCTGTAACTGTCATGGTGATGAGCCTCACGGGATTGCTACATGTGGATTTGGAAATGGAAGGAACGTTTGGAATCATCTAGTCAGCTCAGATGATGTAATTAAAAAAAGTACTTAGCACAGTGCCTGACACTTAGTAGGCATTATATAAATATTGACTATTGTTATTATTGTTCCAGCATCTCATTTCACAGAGCAGAGAACTGAAACTCAGGGAGAGGACTTGTCCAAGATCTCACTACTTGCAAATGGCAGAGATGGGATTTGAACTTAGATCTTTGGATTCCAAATCCAGCCTTATTTCCATTCACAGAAGAAATTATGGAATGAAAGCACCATTCTTCCCACCTCCTCCCTCAAAAGTCTCCCCGGATCACATTTTGTTTTTGCTTATAGCCAGAAGGGATCCTACTCCTACCAAGCAAGGAACGAGGTTGGTGTAGAGGATGGGTATTCTGGATTCACTTTGATTCCCATCCAATTGTCCAACCTCCCCCATCTAAGGGCTCCCCTCACATTCACCCACTTCTCTCTTTTCACTCAGCTACCCATTTACCAGTGACTTCCTTATTGGTCTCCCAAGTGCTCCTGGAACACAGAGCTAGCTCAGATCAAGGGAAGGATTTGAAGGAAGGAAGGGGTGCTGAAAAGTCACTGTGTCTAGGGAGGAAGTGGAACATCAGAGAAGCCCACTGCCTTCCTGGTGACTCAGACACAGGACGTGATGGCCTTGATGTGTGAGGGCTGAAACACTCAAGCTCCAGATGACTCTGGATGACGTCACTTTTAATGGGAATTGGGGAGGAGGATGGTAAATGGAGGGAAGAAGAGAGACCAAATTTCTATTCCAGGCTCTACAATTCAGCTCATTTTAATTCATGTCATTGTAGTTCTATTCAAGAAGTAGGTATCAGGCATCTATGAGGTGCCTGGTAGGCTCTGGGAGCTGGGAATATAAGAGAAAAACTACATAGTTACTACCCTCTGGGGGCTTACATTTTATTGGGCAGAAGCAGCACAGCTGAGAAAAAGACAACAGTAAGAGATCACATTGATATTGTGCCCCAGGTTTGCAGAATACTTTCTTTCTGTTAGCTCAGTTGATCCTCCAAGCCTGGGGCGGTGGCGGGGTGGGATAGGGTGTGGGGGGGGATGCTATTATTATCCCCAATTTACTGATGAGGAAAATGAAATTTAGAGAGTTGTTAATCTTTTAGTGTAAATGATCCAAGAACCTGATTCTTCAAGCTTAGAAAAGTTAATCAGATTTGCCTGGAGCCATGCAATTAGCTTGAGAGTAGTGTGATGGATGGAGGTGTGGTTTTGGGATGAAGAGATAACTTGAGATCAGTCTGGTTGAAATACTAGCTGTGTTACCCTGGGCAGCTCACTTTACCACATTGCCTCCAAAAAAAGAATGGGACCTGGAGGAGGGAGATATCTTTAACTCCAAGGGAAGTATGGCATGAAAGCTAGGCGGGACATTTAGAGACTATTGAATTCAAACCCCACATTTGACAAGATGCTGAATCAGAGACATTAAGTGACTTGAATAAGATCATTCAGCTGATAAAACTCAGTCTTCTTGACTCTCAAACTAAGGCTTTATCCACCAAGTCAAGGGATCTCAGAAGACTTCTATCTCAAGCTTTTCACTTAATTAGAAATGGAAAGTGATCCCTTAATAAGTGGCCTGAGGCAGGCTTTGAATCCAAGTCTCTTCCACTTGGATTCTACTACTCGAGCTGCCCTTCAAGGAAAATGTATAGAATGGATTCTTGGTGGGGAAAATGTTCCTATTTTATGAACTGAAGCCGACTGCACAAATACAAAAATAAATTATAAAATTATATATATATATATGTATGTATAATTTAATATAATAATAATACATATAATTATAAATTATAAAAGTTAAGTCCGGCTTATTCTAAAAATTCCCAGTCTTCCACCAACAGGTTTGTTGTTAAGTGCCTACTATATACTAGCTATTTGGTTAATAACTCCAAATGGATGAAATGATCCTTACTTGCAATAAGCTTATATTTTAATGGGGAAAACAAGTATATAAATATGCATGTACAGAATAAATATAATGACTGTAAATGCAAAATTAATAAATACAAAGTAGTTGGGGAAAGAGAGCGTTGTAGTTGGGGGAGGGGGATCAGGAAAGGCTTCCTGTAAAAAGAGATGTTTGAGATTGAGTTAAGGGGGAAGTGCATTCCAGGCACTGGAGATGTTGAGGATAAAGGTACAGGGATGGAGTGTCATGGGGGTAGGGATGGGGGAGGGGAAAGGAAAGGGGGGGTTTGTAAAAGAAAAAAAAGACCAGTTTGACTATATATTCATGTGTGTGTATACACACACACACACACACATATATATACTTACACACACATACACACATATATGTGTGTACATGTGTATTTGCAAATTATATCTCCCCTCCTCAATATTCTCCAGTGACTACTCTAGTATAAAATAAAATTTTTTTAAAAAAAACCACTAAGGTTTAGCTTTCAAAGTTTTTTGTAACCTGGCTATTACTATACCAATGTATTGAACAACAGAACAGTAGTAATGGAATACTAAAATTATATTGACCAAACTCAGATTCACAAAGGAGACAGGAGAGAGTACCTCCTTCCCTCTCTTCTTTGTAGGGAATAGATACTGTATACAATACCAGACATTCTTTTTAAAAATAATAACTTTTTGTTTTTATTAAAGATATGCAAAGATAATTTTCAACATTCACCCTTGCAAAACCCTGTGTACCAAGTTTTTCTCCTTCTCTTCCCCCCCAGACAGTAAGCAATCCAATATATGTAAACAGTGCAATTCTTCTCTACATATTTCCACATTTATCTTGCTGCACAAGAAAAATCAGATCAAAAAGGAAAAAAAAATGAGAAAGAAAAAAACAAACAACAACAAAAAGAGAACAAATGCTATGTTGTGATCCACACTCAGTCCCTAAGACTCTCTCTCTCCATGCAGATGGCTCTCTCCATCATAAGTCCATTGGAACTGACCTAAATCACCTCTTTCTTGAAAAGAGCCACGCCCATCAGAATTGATTATTATATAATGTTGCTGTTGCTGTGTACAATGTTTTCTTGGTTTTACTCACTTCACTTAACATCATTAGTAAGTCTTTCCAGGTCTTTCTGAAATCATCCTGCCAGTCATTTCTTATAGAAGAATAATATTCCATTACATTCATATACCATAACTTATTCAGCCATTCTCCAATTGATGGGTATCCACCCGGTTTTCAGTTCCTCACCACTACAAAAAGGGCTGCCACAGATATTTTTGCACATGTGCATCCCTATCCCTCCTTTAAGAGCTCTTTGGGATACCGGCCCAGTAGAGACACTGCTGGATCAAAGGGGATGTACAATTTGATAGCCCTTTGGGTATAGTTGCAATACCAGACATTCTGATATTTTTCTCTCTCCCTTTTTTAAAGTTTATGTTATGATATTTGAATCTCTGGACGTGGGAAGGGTTTTTACTGGAAATGAGGTGCTACAAAGATAAAGGGTAACTATTAAAATGTATTTAAGAAAACAAGTTACCCATGCATATGTTTTGTAAATAAAAAGATATAATAATAATAATAAACAAACAAATAAATAAATACATTAAAAGATTATATGAAAAAACAAGAAAACAAGAATAGGGTCCTTTTCTATTTGGACTTTGTAGCTGGAAACTTCTTTTAAATGTGGTCCAAATTCTCACTTTTTCAACAATTTAGTTACTTTTAACTGTTTTGATAAAGTGGTGCTTTTGTTTTTAAGAGAAAAATAAATTATTTCTAGCTTAATAAATGCCCCCAGGGATTAATATCCATAACTGACTTTTTCAAAGTACCCTTTAAGTTTCACAAAGTGCTTAGCACTTCTCTCATTTGAGAAGATAACCTAATGAAGTTGTGATACTTCAGATATTATTATCCTTATTTTATGGATGAGGGAATCTGAATCTCCAAGGGTCAGGAAAGTAATGAAATTTTATTAATTGCTTGCTACATATTAGGCACTGAGCTAATTGATGGAGAAACAAAGAATGGTATCTCAATGGAGATACAAACCCAACCAACCAAATGGTCCTTGCTTCCAAGGAGCTTCCTTTTTTTTTTTTTTTTTTTTTTTTTTTTAAATTTTATTTACAAAGCACATGCATGGGTAATTTTTCTAACACTGACTTTTGCAAAACCTTTTGTTCCAAATTTTCCCCTTTTTCCCTCCACCCCTTTCCCTCGGCAGGTAGTCCCATACATGTTAAATATGTTGAAATACATGTTAAATCCAACATATGTATACATATTTATACAGTTAGCTTGCTGTACAAGAAAAATCAGATCAAGAAGGAAGGAAAAGAAAAACTGAGGGGAAAAAAAAATGCAAGCAAATAACAGAGAGAGTGAGAATGCTATGCTGTGTTCCACACTCTGTCCCCACAATCCTCTCTCTGGGTGTAGATGGCTCTCTTCGTCATTGAACAGATGGAAATGGTTTGAATCCTCTCATTTGTTGAAGAGAGCCACATCTGTCAGAATTGATCATCGTATAGTCTTGTAGTTGCCATGTATAATGATCTCCTGGTACTGCTCATTTCACTTAGCTCAGTTCATATAAGTGTCTTCAGGCCTCTCTGAAATCATTCTGCTTCTTACAAAACAATAGTATTCCATAGCATTCATATAACATAATTTATTAAGCCATTCTCCGATTGATGGGCATCCACTCAGTTTCTAGCTTTTTGCCACTACAAAAAGGGCTGCCACAAACATGTTTGCACATATGGTTCCCTTTCCCTCCTTTAAGATCTCTTTGGGATATAATCCCAGTAGAAACATAGTTGGATCTCCAAGAGTTTCCAATGTAAAGGGTGAGACAATATTATGCAACTATCCATGTACAAAGAACTGCAGGTAAAACAAAGTGGAGATAGTCAGTGAAGGCAAATCTCTAAGATTAAAGATTAAAGGCTTCTTGTAGAAAGTTAAATTTTAGTTGGGAACTGAGGGAAGCCACGGCAACCTTTTTGTTGCCCATGGACAACAAATGGCCCATGGAAAGGGGAGTGAGAATCTTGCTTCAAGGACACAACAAACGTCATTGTTGTTGGATCAAGATGATTATGGACAGAAAGGAGTGAGAATATTGGAAAGGTAGGAGGAGACCAGAGGAAAAAAAAAAAGAACCAGGGAAGTTCTACTAGTGTTCCACTAGTGTTTATTTAAATAATAAATGGGGACTAATGTCCCTATGGATTAATAGGAACTTGACTTTTTTCAAAGCTCTTTTCAAAGTTTTACAAAATACTTTACATTCAATATCTCACATGAAAGCAAAATTGGGTGGGGATAATGTTGTGAAAAAAGCATCTTGATGATATTGTGATATATACAGAGTACAGAAAGACTGTAATTGGATATATACAGAAAGTCCAGCCTCAGACATTTACTAGTTGTATGACCTTGGATAGGTTGTTTTAATGTTGTCTGCCTAAATTTATCTCATCTGCAATATAGTGATAATAGCTCTTAAGTCTTTGAGTTGTTGAAAGGGTACAATGAGAACATTATAAAGTGCTTTGCAAATCTTAAAGCATTATATAAATGCTAGGTATTACTGTTGTTATTACTAAGTCATGACAACAACTGGCTATTTGAGCATGAGCAAATTACTTAAGCACTCAGATCCCTGGGCAACTCTTTAAGACCATAAATTACACATTGGGTGCAGATCTAAATTGGTAAAGAATGTTTCCTCACCAATAATTCCTTATATTAATGAAATCATAGATCTGATCCAATGGCTACTGCAATACTTTTTTTTTTTTTTTTTTTTTTGGGGGGGGGGTGGTATAACAAAGAATGAGGTAGAAAATAGATATGTATTGATTGGACGCTGGCCAAACAAGCTCTGGTATGTGAATATAAGAAAATACCAATGTGTTTTTAAGAAATAACAAATGGAAGAAACAGAAACCTGGGAAAACTAAGATGAACTGATTGGGATTGAAATAAGCTTGACCGCAGGAAAAATATACAGAACGATTATAATGCAAATGGAAATTGCACTCCCAAGAGACTGAGTTTTGAATGTTTGTCAAAACCAATTTTGGTCCCTGATAACCAAGAGTGAAACACATTTCCTTCCTGTATACGACAAAATCTGAATGTTGCATGTGTTATCAGGTATGGACGCTAAGTCATTAGTTTTATTTTTGTTTTTGTTTTTTATTGGTTACAAAGGAAAATTCAATTGAGTATGAAGAAGAGAATAGTATATATAGACATAATTGCTACTTTACATCATAACAGGCAGCAATCAACTATCTTTTTAATGTCAATGATCAAACAGTAAGCAAGGACCAAGGTCAGAATTTCCAATTAACCTTTCTATACGGTTATACTCGCTATTCCTGACTAGCATGAAGAATCTTTGGGATACTTCCCAAAGGGAAGCTTGTGGCAAGGGGCTGAGGGTGGTAATTCCATATTCCACTTCGTCACAAACTCATACATCCTTCACTTAAATCTCCAAAGTGTGTCATGGAACCAGATTCCAAAGTTCAAAGATTAGTTTCAGAAGGATGAGTCTATATATGTGGATTTTGTTTTGATTTCTGATGGGTGGGAATGGTGACAAAGGGGTTGGGAAGGAAATCCAGGAAGTGCCCCCCAAAGAGCCCTGGAAACATAAACATGGGCAGGATAAACAGAAACAAGCTTGCAGTAACCTTGTAAACAATGTCCCGGGTATTGGGTCAGCTCACGTCCGGCTAATAAAAGAAGTCCGGAGACTAGACTTCTCTTCATGTTCCTAGTGTCGTGGCTAATTCTAGTATATATTTTTTTCTCTTTGAACAATAAGTAATTGAAGATCTCTTAGAATTAGGACAGGAAAGTGAAAATTCCAGACTTTTGAAATTCTCTTAGGATGAGAAATGAGATGCATTGCTTGTTGGCCCGAGAGCCAGTCGGCCAGACAAAGAAATCCTAAGCTTACTTGCCTAAATATGTGGTTTTTAATGGCATTTAAAATAAACATTTAGTGGGAACCTACGTAAAACCATTCTGTTATAAGCCAAATATCATAGTTTATTTGAGAAAAAAAGTCCTATGCAATATTTTACAAGTAGTATTGAAATTATGGAAAGTTAGAACAGCAAAATGTAGAAAGAGCTGGTCTTAAAGGCAGGAAAACCTTGGTATCGACTGACTGTGTGACCTTGAACTAGTCACTTAAACTTTCACTACTCTAGGAAACTCTTTAAGATTATATGAGAAGATGCCAAGCTGTACTGGTAGAGAGAATTTGCCTTAAGAGTTTCTCATATCAATGCAATAATGGATTCAATCCTTATTCCTATTGAGAATTCCACTAGAGGGATTGAAAACCGAAAAAAGAGTAATTATCCAGTCCATTTGTTTTGTGTAGACCAGTGGTTCTCAAATTGTGGTCTAGCATCCCCTGGGGATCCCTGAAACCTTTTTGAAGTCATATATTTGTTTTCATAATATGTTTTAATTTCTAATATGCAAAATATCAAAAGTTACAACTGACTTTTAAAAAAAGCTCTTGGAAGGATGTCATCAATAATTTTTAAGAGTGTCAAGTCAAAGATAAAAAGGCTCTAAATATTGTAGGGAAAGACCATGAATCTGGGCCATATAGATAAAAAGGGGTGGAGGATGTAGGTGCTGAAAATAAAGGGTTAATTTACCTTGAATACCTAAGGTCTTTATCTCCAGAGTTGTTAACTTTCTAATGATTTTTTCTTCTCTAGGCTTTACTCACTACTCTCTTGGGTTTTTTTCTTTTTTCTGTCTGTTTCTGTCTCTCTGTCTGTCTCTGTCTGTCTCTGCCTCTCTTCCTCTTTCTCTCTCTCTGATTCTGTCTCTCAGTTTCATTGTCTCTGGCTCTATCTTTCTTCCCACAGTCTCTTCTCTTTTTGTCTATGTCTTCTCTATTTGTCTCTTTCTTTGGATTAATTCTCACATTGGAAGTACCTTCTACTCTTGTGGCCTATCCCTCTGATTGGCTGGTTCCTCCCAGACTCTCCATTTTGAGGAGAATGCCCAGGTCTGCTACATCTTCATTCCTCTTCTGGCTGTACTCCTCATTCTCCCCATAATGCACCAAAGATGATGTTTCTCCTCCACTTTTCAGCTCCTTTTTTATAGGTAATGTTCTCTCATTTGAAAGGAAGCTCTTGTAGGACAGGGATTGTCTTTTTGTTGTTGTTTTTTACATTTGTTTGTCCTCTCCAGGCAGCAAGCAATCCAATACTATTTAAACCATGTGCAATTCTTTTAAACATATTTCCATATTTGTCATGTTGCACAAGAAAAATCAGGTCAAAGAGGGAAAAACACAAGAACAATAGCAACAAAAAACAAGCAAGCAAACAACAACAAAAAGGTGAAAAAAAATATGGTTTGATCCACATTTAGTCTACATATTTCTCTCTCTGGATGCGGATGGCTCTCTCTAACCTAAGTCTATTGGAATTGGCCTGAAATATCTCATTGATGAAAAAGTCAAGTCCCTCAGAGTTGCTCATCACATAACTTGTTGCTGTGTATAATGTTCTTTGTTCTATTCACTACACATAACATCAGTTCATGTAAGTATTTCCAGGACTTTCTCAAATCATGCTCCTGATCATTTCATTCACAACAATAATATTCCATAACATTCATATACAATAATTATTCAACCATTTCCCAACTGAAGAGCATCCATTCAGTTTCTAGTTCTTTGCCACTACAAAAAGGGCTGCTTCAAAATATTTTTGCACAAGTGGGATTCTTTCCCTTTTTTATGATCTCTTCAGGATATAGGCCCAGTAGAGACACTGCTGGATCAAAAGGTATGCCTTTCTAAGATAATGGCAAATGTTGGAGGGGATGTGGGAAAACTGGGACACTGATACATTGTGGGTGGAACTATGAATGGATCCAACCACTCTGGAGAGCAATTTGGAACTATGTTAAAAAGTTATCAAAAAGGGTGTAAATTGTATTGGACTACCTGCCATCTAGGGGAGGAGGTGAGGGGAAGGAGGGGAAAATTTGGAATAGAAGACTTTGCAAAGGTCAGTGTTGAAAAATTACCCTTGTATATATTTTGTAAATTAAAAAAATAAACAAAAGTCATGGGAAAAAAAGTAGGCGTTTTACAATCCTTTGGCCTAATTCCAAATTGCTCTACAGAATGATTGGATCAATTCACAACTCCACCAACCCAATGTATTCATTTTCCCACATCCTCTCCAACATTTATCATTATCTTTTCCTGTCATTTTAACCAATCTGCAAAATGTAAGGAGTACCTCAGAGTTGTTTTAATTTGTATTTCTTTAATCAATAGTGACTTAGGGATTTTTTTTATGTGAACAGAATTTTGTATGACTAGAATTAATTGTCTGTTCATATCCTTTGATCAATTATCAATTGGGGAATGGCTTGTATTCTTATAAATTTGATCCAATTCTCATATATTTTAGAAATGAGGCCTTTATCAGAAACATTAATTGTAAAAATTTTCCATAGCTTTCTGCTTCCCTTCTAATCTCAGCTGCATTAGTTTATTTGTACAAATCTTTTTAATATAATATAATCAAAATTGTCTATTTTGCATTTTGTAATGTTCTCTAATTCTTCTTTGTCCATAAATTTCTCCCTTTTCCTCCTATAATTTCACCCTTTATCTCCAAATAATGAACCCATTTTGACCTTATCTTGATATAAGATGTTAAGTATTGGTCAATGCCTAGTCTCTGCCATACTGTTTTCCACTTTTCCTCAATTTATTTTTGTCAAATACTGAATTCTTATCCCATAGACTGGAGTCTTTCAGTTTATTAAACACTAGATTACAGTAGCCATTGACTTATGGTTACTGATCTTATTCCACCAATCAACTACTCTGTTTCTTAGCTAGTACCAAATGGTGTTGATGACCACTGCTTTATAATAGAGTTTTAGGGCTGGTACAGCTAGGCCACTTTTATTTTTTTGCATTTTTGCATTTTTTATTAATTCCCTTGAAATTTTTGACTTTTTGTTTTTCCAGATGAATGTTGATATTATTTTTTCTAATTCTATAAAGTAATTTCTTAGCAGTTTGATTGGTATGGCACTAAATAAGTAGATCAATTTAGACAGAATTGTCATTTTTATTGTATTGGCTTGGTCTATCCTTAAATACTTGATATTCTTCCTATCATTTAGATCTGATTTTATTGTGTGAAAAGTATTTTATAATTGTGTTCATATAGTTCCTGGCTTTATTTTGGCAGGTAGACTTCCAAATATTTTATATTATCTATAATTTTGTTTTGTTTGTTTTGTTTTGCTTTTTTTTTTTGCTGAGGCAATTGGGCTTAAGTGACTTCCCAAGATCACACAGCTAGGAAGTGTTAAGTGTCTGAGGCTAGATTTGAACTCAGCTCCTACTGACTTCACGGCTGGTGCTTCATCCACTGCACCACCTAGCTGTCCTATACAATTATTTTAAGTGGGATTCTCTTTCTATCTCTTGCTGCTGGACTTTGTTGATAATGTATAGAAATGCTGTTGATTTATGTGGGTTTCTATCTTTTTTTTATCACTTTATATCTTGCAACTTGCTAAAATTGTTAATTGGTTTATAATTTTCTTTTTCTATTTTGGCCCTTCCTGGTTTAAGTATCAGCACCATATCTGTGACATAAAAGAAATTTGGTAGGACTCCTTCATCCTCTATTTTCCCAAAAAAGTTTATATAGTTTTTGAATTAATTATTTTTAAATGTTTGGCAGAATTCACTTGTAAATCCATCTGGCACTGGAAACTTTTTCTTAGAGAGTTCATTAATGGCTTGTTCATTTTTTTTTTTTAATGAGACTAAGTAATTTATTTCCTCATCTGTTAATCTGGACAATCTATAATTTGGTAAGTATCCATTCATTTCATTTAGATTATCATATTTATTGGCATACACTTGGGCAAAATAGTTCCTAATTATTGCTTTAATTTCCTCTTTTTTAGTTGTAAGTTTGCCTTTTTCATTTTTGATGCTATTAATTTGATTTTCTTCTTTCCTTTTTCTAATCAAATTAACCAAAATTTTATCTATTTTGTTGATCCCCGCCCCCCATAAAATCAAACCTTAATTTTGTTTATTATTAACTTTGATTGTTTTTGTATCCCCCGTGGCAGAATATCCCATTAGCACAGTGCCTAATATGTGTTTCTTGACTAAGTGTACAATCCTTTTTGATATAGCAACATTCGCCCTCTTATTTGAATCAGAAATTCTTAACCAAGGATCACCAGTTTGCCAGGGGATCTGTGAATAGATTTTAGGAGATCCTCTGATCTTGAATGGGAATAAGAAGTAACATTTTTATTTTCACTAATATCTAACTGAAATTTATTTATTTTTTTTTTTCATTTACTTATAAACATTATTCTCGGTAGGGTTCCACAGGCTTTATCAGCCAGGCAAAAGGAATCTGTAACACTAAGAGGGTTAAGAACCCATGATTGAAATAATAGATCAAACCTAGAAAAGAACTTAGAGACCGTCAAGACTAAGTTTGCATATTATAGAGGAGGAAACTGAGGCAGGCAGATGTTAAGTAATTTGTATATAGCTTGTAAGTGTGCAAGATAGAATTTGGATGTAGGTCTTCCTGGTTCCAAATTCAGTTTCTTATATAAAATGCCACTATCTAATGTTCCCCAAACCATCCTGCTATATGTCTAATATGTACAATCCTCCCTTATTTGAAGTTAAAATGTGGGGATGGGATAGTTTACTTCTGAACTGTCCAAGTCTTGAAGAGTCTTCTTGAGCAGTCACTTCCCCCTCTTCCCCTACTTACTGGATCCTAAACTTACTTTGGAGGGGTCCCCATTCTCCCCTGGATCTTATATCTACTTTGGAGGGTTCTCCCTCTCCTCTCTTGAACTTATACCTATTTTGAAGAAAGTTCCCCATTCCCCACCCCTCTTTACTTCCAGGATCCTATACCTACTTTGGAGGGGTTCTAAGCACCGTGTGCTCAGCTGCTTGGGCTGAGATCAGAAGCTTCGACACAGCTGTTGACGTCACTCCCTTTGCCCGTTTATGCTGGCAGGGTCCTATTGCCAGAGTGCCGGAAGATTATCAGTCCAAACAGTTTTAATAAAAGGCAGCTGGCCTTTAAAAATCCTTCTTGACAATGTGGAGAAACTGAGTCAAGAAATTTTTTAAAAGGCCCTTTTAAATGAACATGCTCACTTCTCTTCCCCTGTCTCTTGTAGCCCCCTTCTGTCTTAGTACAATCTCCCCCCCCCCAACTTGGCAGCTGCCACCTTCCACTTTGTGTTGCTGGGTTTTGCAGCCTGCTCAGGCAGAGATGCAGGGCACCTGATTGGCTGAATGACATCAGTCCAGTCCCTGAGGTCAGACATTGGCCAACGTGAGGGAGTATCTTATGACTGAGCTCCAGCTTTTGTGTTAGACAGAGTTGGCAGGATGGCTGGGTGGGGAGGGGTGAGAGTGAACTTGGTAGGGGGATTAACCCTTCTGTAGCCATAGACATTGATGAGCTAAGTCAGCTAGAAATAATGGCAGATAATTCTGAAAGAGAAATTCAATTCAACCTTCAGGAAATCCAACCTATGCAACACCTACCAAAATCCTGCCCAGTCTTTAGGCACAGTTCCCACGGTACCTTCTCCAGGGAGTCTGCTCTGATTTTTCCCCCTTCTCCCTTCACATACCCTTTGGCCTTACCATTAACTGGTACTTTTGTTATACTATAGTCTATCTCTTCTCTCCAAGCCTTTGCCCGGGCTGGGCTTCATGCCTAAGATGCTTCCCCTCTTTCATATTCTCTTTTTTGGATACCTAGTTCATTTCAAGGTTGAGTTCAAATACTATCTCCTAAAACTGACTTTTATTGCTCCCCTTCAGTTGCTAGTGACCCTGACCGATCTCCAATTATTTTGTATTTACCCTCATTTTATATTATATATTTTTATTATTATGTATTTATATTATTATTATATAATATAATTAATAAGTATAATATAATTTATATTATCTATATTATATATCAATCTGGGGAAGTGGATAATGAACTTCCCTCAGAGATATAAAAGGACCTGAGTTCAAGTCCTGATTGACAAATACTGGCTGTATGGCCCTGGACAAGTCATTTGCCCTAGCATTGCCTCTCTAAGATAATGAGTTTCAGAGAAGGTGACATGTGGTTTGGTAAAGGGAGCTTTCTCTCCAAAAGTCTTTTTACTAAGCTTATGACAACAACAAAAATCCTATATTTGCAGGATCCAGATGTCTGTGAACACTTCCTCTCATTAGAAGGGGAGCTGTCTGAGGGCAGAGACCGTTCCATTTCTGTGTTTCTATGTCTAGAACCTAGCCCAATGCTTATTGAATTGAAGCAAATTAATATCTTTGACTGTCTTCATATTAATGAAAAAGCAGGAAGGGATTTTAGAGATCATCTAGACCAACTCCCATCTTTGACAAACGAGGAAATCGAGGGACATAAAGGGGCAGTGATTTAGCTAAGGTCAATTAGTCAACAAAGTTTTTATGAAGCACATATTATATGCCAGATACTGCCTTAGGTGCCAAGAATACAAATACACAATCCTAAATCTCAAGGTTACCAGGGCAGTTAGTATTTAAAAGTTGCAAATAACAAGGTAATAAGAATAAATCTAAATCTACAGAGACAGAGCCAGATAGAGAAGAGATGTAACATAAGGCCCTAGACCATGGAAATATTGGAATATCAGATGTATAAGGGATATTTGGTACCTTTCTCCTAACTCCTTAACTCTGAGTAACTTTTAACTATTATCTTTATGCGGATGATTCATATATATATATATATGTATATATATACACACATATGTATATGTATCTATATTTACATATATGTACACACACAATCTATTTCCATCTTAATCTCCAAATCTCTCTCCCCTTCATCTTTCTCTCCATCTTTCTTTTTCCAATTTATCTCTTTCTCGTTTATCTATCTATCTATTTATCTCTCCCCTTCCCCAGTTATGTACAGCTGTCTCTCTCTGAACTTTGCTCCTTTGTCATCAATTGCCTATTGGACAGTACAAATAAGATGCTTTGGAGACATCTTAAATCCATCATATCTACAACTGAACTCATTATCTTTGTTTCAAAGCTCTTCCCTCTTCTAAACTTCCTATTTATGCCAAAGATATCACAACCCTTCAAGTGCCTCAGTTTCATAATTTTCATCTTATTCTGTAGCTCTCCCTCTGTCTCTCATCCCACATATCTCATCAATGAATTTCTCCCTTCAGAGACTCTCTGGAAACATCCTATCCCTCATCCCCGCTCATGTTGCCAATCTTAGTTCAGGCTCTCCTAGACTATTTAAACAAAGCCTTCTCATCAGATGCCTTGCTTCCAATCTCTCCTCAGTCTAGAGCATCTTAAACACTGTTGCTGAAATCATTTTCCTTAAACCCAGATCTGACCACGTGATTCCGCTACTCAAACGTCTCTAGTGGCTCTCATTGCTTCTAGGATAAAACCTTTCCTGGTTAGTTTTCCAGGCCTTCCACAGCCTGTCTCCAATCAGTCTTAGAGCTTCACAAGACATTACTCTTCTTTCATGAGGCTATTCAGCTAAACTGGTCTTCTCTCTGTTCTTCTCACACAACCCTTTGTTTTCTGGCTTTGTGATATCCCCATGCTTGGAAGGCTCTGTATCATTACCTCTGCCTCTCAACCTTCCTCTCTTTTCTTTAAGCTACATCTTACCATCATTATTTCCATGAAGACTTTGCTGATCACCCCAACAGCTGGTGCCCCCCAAACTACTTTCTATTTTACTGCTTTGTATATATTTACATTTATTAACTTTCTATTAATCAGGTACATATTTTTATGACCTAGTCTCACTCATTAGATTTTAAACTCATGAAGAGCAGGGATGATTTTTAAAAAATTTTTTAAATTTTATTTAATTTAATAATAACTTTATATTGACAAAATCCATGCCAGAGTAATTTTTTTTTACAACATTATCCCTTGCACTCGCTTCTGTTCCGATTTTTCCCCTCCCTCCCTCCACCCCCTTCCCTAGATGGCAAGCAGTACTATATATGTTAGATATGTTGCAGTATATCCTAGATACAATATATGTTTGCAGAACTGAACAATTCTCTTGTTGCACAGGGAGAATTGGATTCAGAAGGTAAAAATAACCCGGGAAGAAAAACAAAAATGCAAATAGTTCACATTCGTTTCCCAGTGTTCTTTCTTTGGGTATAGCTGCTTCTGTCCATCATTTATCCATTGAAACTCAGGTCTCTTTGTCAAAGAAATCCACTTCCATCAGAATACATCCTCATACAATATCATTGTCGAAGTGTATAATGATCTCCTTGTTCGAGCAGGGATGATTTCATGCTTTGTATTTGCTGGCACATAATACTTATTGTTTGATTATTTTATTTTATTTTATTTTATTTTTTTTATTATAGCTTTTTATTTACAAGATATATGCATGGGTAATTTTTCAGCATTGATTTTTGATTATTTTAAAACTAATCTAACCCAACCTGTGATTTGATCTTACAGTGCTTACTGGTATGGGTCTTCTCCCTGCTAATGCACATTTGCCACTTATCTGTAGGATTACAGAATTTTCTGGAATCCTAAGAAGTTCAAGGATGTCCCAAAATGCAGTCAGTGTGATCAGAGACAGGATGGGAACCCAGGTTTATTTGTCAATAAGGCAAGTCCTTTTTTGCTGTGTCCATGTTGCCTTGGAAGTTCATATTAAAAACAAATGATCAAACAAAACCTCAATCCTGATATATTTCCTGGGGATCTAGGATTCTTCCTGACAACCTATTCTTCACTTTGGGGGAGATTCAGTGTCAGCTTATCTGTCTCTGCTCCTGATCATTTGCTTTCCAGGGTCATTCATCATAGGTGTGCTCCCTCCTAGTTATGGGTCTCCCCTCTCCCAACCCTTTTTCTTTCTCTCTTTATATTCTTTCAGGGAGATCTCAGGAGTTCCACTGATTAAAATATCAATTCCATGCAAATGATTCTTGGATCTCTGTATCTAGTCTTTACCTTGTCCCGAACATCCATTCTTACTTACTTCAGTTCTATGTCCCATAGACATAGGATCATGTGGCCATGGGTCCTGATGGAACCCCAGAAGCCATCTATTCCAACTGACTCAATTTCCCTTGAAGGAAACCAAAGTTCAGAGGATCCAATGAGTTGCTCTAATTCATATGGGTAGTAAGCATCTCACAGGAACCATGTCCAAAGCAGAGGTCACTATCTTCCCTTCTGTCTCCTCTACTCACTTAAATCTCCAGATTTCTGTCAAGGGTATCATCCTTTTAGTTACCAAGATCCAAACCTTCCCATCTCCCACACTCTTCATTTTGCATCATCCCCTGTCTCCAATCAGCTGACAGACCTTTTCAACTCTGCCTCACATGTCTGTTGGACCTCTCCTCCCATATCCATCATCCCAGTTCAAGACCTGGCATTCAGTTCTCCCCATTTCCAATTCATCCTATTCATAGTCATCATCCCTAGAGAAGAGGACTCACTATGCCATTGTTGATGGCATCTCCTTATTACCTCTAAAAAAAGATACCAACAACTTTGGGATTTCAAGTTCCTCACAATGTGGCTCTGGGCCATCCTTCTAGACCGATTTCCCATAGATCATCCTCATGGGCTCCATATTGTGGCCAAATTAGGCTGCTTCTGTGTTCTGCACATGGCATCTCCCACTTGGATTCATCCAACCACTAGCCACTAGCTTTAGCGGTACTCTGACAGTTAACATTATGTCCGGATACCTCCTTATTCATCTAATTGGTTCAGCAATCTTGGTTCAGCAAGTTGGCTCCTATGCTTGGAAAAAGCTTCCTCTTCCTCTGCCGTGGCTGGGCCCTACCTAAAGCCTCTCCCCATTTTCCTGATTGTTCCTCTCCCCATGGCTCTCCATTCCAAATCATGACTTGTATTTGCTACACATTTTGGATTGACTGTTTTGCATACCTGTTGTTTCCTCTCAGTAGAATGTAAAGTCTTTGAGAGCAGTGGCTGTTTTGTTTTATTTATTGTCTTTGTATTCTCAATGCCTAATGTGTATAGAGCACACACACACGTACATGTACACACATGCTTGAATGTGTATATGTGTACATGTGTGTATATGTTCACACATGCATGACTTTTTTGTTTCCTTACACACGTATAGGTTTCAGACATACATATGTGTATTTATATTTTTATATGTTTTTGTTTGTTTTGTTCCAAACCTCCATTTTCTTTGGTATAGGGAACTCCTGGGAAAGGAACATCTGCAGTTTATAGCTTTGGACAATTGTTTGCAGCAATGAGAGTTCAGGTGGTTTTCCCAAAGTCATATAGTAGTGGGTATTCGAAGCAGCAGGGTTTGAATCTAGGTCTTCCTGGCTACAAAACTAATTCTTTATTCATCAGGCTTTCTTTCCCCTGGCATACAGAAGTCCTGAACTAAATGTTCATTTGATTGAACTGGGTACAAAATACTTCCCTATACTCCCTGCTCTAATTTTAGCCACAACCATTCCTGCCTAAGGAATCCCTCTGCCTTTATCCATCTCTGGCTGGAAACCATCCCCTTAAGGCCCCTTAAGGAGCAAAGGCTCAACTTGAAGGATGGTCAACTTACTGGGAAAGAGAAGAAAATGCGGGGGTTGATATCTAAAAGTGAAGATGATTGATATATAGTAGGTGCTTCTTGAATACTTGATGATTAATTGAGGTCTGTCTCTTTCTTTAAGACTTCCCTTTATTTCCTCCTATGTGGGGGAGGAAGCAAATGAAACCATGATATAGCAGGGGTCCTCAAACTTTTTAACTAGGGGGCCAGTTCACTGTCCCTCAGACAGTTGGAGGGCCGGACTATAGTAAAAACAAAAAACTTTGTTTTGTGGGCTTTTAAATAAAGAAACTTCATAGCTCTGGGTGAGGGGGATAAACGTCCTCAGCTGCGGAATCTGGCCTGCAGGCCATAGTTTGAGGACCCCTGAAGGAAAGCACAGTGCATGTGAAATCAGAGAAGGTAGGTTGGAATCCTGGCTCTGACCTTCACCATCCCTATGGTTTTGGCCATTGACTTCATCTTTCTGGGACTCAGTCTACCCATTGGTAAAGTAAAGGGGTTGGACAAGATGGACAGGGAGGTCCCTTACTGCCCTCTGACCCCTACTTGGAAAAGCACAAACTTTTCTGTGTTCTGCAGAGGGCAGCAATGCTTCATAAGGGCTGGCAAACCAGTGATTGCTGGGCTGATTGTTGATATTATGGTTCTTGACTGGAGGGCTGCCACATAAGGAAGAAGGGGGAGGTGGAAGACGAAGGCATTCAAGCCAGTGCTTGAAAACTCTTTAATTTTGTTTAACCCATATTTTTTTTTTTGCTTGATAAGTTAAAAAGTCCAGAAAATTCAAGACTGGCCCCCTTAAGGAGGCAAAGATTCAATTGAAGCATAGTTGACTTACTGGGAAAGAGGGAAAACGTGGGAAGTTAATATCTAAAAGTCAAAATGATCTGCACGTAGTAGGTGTTTCTTAAACAGTTGATGACTAATTGAGAAGAAATAGGCCAAAAGCCATGATGACCAAAGCTGAATAGAGTGAAACAAATGAGACCCAGAGCCATGGGAACAGAAAATCAAAAGGAAATTGTGAAAACTGGAAAGTCCAAATTCAAAGGACTCTAGTTAATTGTTTGTTGTTGTCGATGTCCTTTTAGTTTGGTTTGTTTTAGTGTGGCTTTTTGCCACTTTTGGCTGCAGACGAGCATGTCTGTAAAGAAGAATCCAGGGGATGTCCAGCTTTAGGGTTCCCTAGATTGGATGCTGCCCTTCTCCAGGATCTATTTGCTGGTACACTAGTGGGTTTTGGACCAATCAGATTCATTTTCAAAAATATTTTAGATAAGTTTACCTTGATGACATTATAATCTGTAATTTTTTTTATATTAACTCTGAAATAAAGGTCTTTTAGGGACCATTTTTCTGTAATAAAAGCTGATATTTTTGGTACCACAGTCCCCAAACCCATTGGTGATGAGACTCTCTCCTCATTGATGGAAATGTGTGTAGGTCAGCATGGAGTTGGATTGGATAGGAGAGAAGAAAGCTCATTCTCTTTGGAGAAAGAAAATGGGAGTTGTCAATCCCACTTTAGGTTCCAGAAGGCAAAGTCTCTGGAAAGATTTGAGAACATTTGACGGTCTCCAGCTGTAAAATAGGGATAAAAATACATGCATTGCCCATCTCACCGGATTGTTAGGAGGAAAACTCTAAAGTAAAATGGAATATATTCTACCATTCAATCCCCAAACCCAAATCACTCAGCTGCTTTATCCATGAGCCTGAGTTCATTTTTGGAGGACTCAAGATCCTCAGATCTAGAAAGCCTTTGATGTCCTGACTTGTGACTGCCTCATGTGGCCCACCATATTGAGATGGCCCCAGCCATATTTACCTTCTGTCCAATCACCCTTACTCTTTCCCCTCTCTGATTTTGATTTCCAGTTTTTGAAGGATCAACACCATCATTACTATTAGAAATCATGTGCCTGTTTTCTTCATATGGCTCTGCTCACTAAGCCTGTGGTTTTCCAAACCAAAATGCTCCTCCTCATCTGCTGAAGGAGTTGCACTGTTTCCTCCATTACAATATAAGATCTTTGGAGGCAAGGGGCTATTTTCCTTTTTGCATATGTATCTGTATTTCTAACCCTACAATACTCAGCATCCAGTAAGAACTTAATCAAAGTTTCATGTTCATTTGTTCATTCAGACAGAATTTATTAAGTACCTCCATACTTCATCCAGACTCTATGCTAGGTCCTGGAGATGCAAAACCAAAAATGAAATTGCCCCGCCCCTCAGGAAGCTCACCTCCTCCCTCAGGAAGCTCACCTTCTCCAAGACAGCCCACTAGTTCTGACTGCTCTTCCCTTATTTTATTTGTACCAGAGATTTTCTTTGCTCAGCTTCTCTTTTTACATGGCCCCTGCCCTACACCAACTTGGCCCTCTCCCAACATAATTAATCCAGGTCTGAAATCACAGTTGTTAGGCTCCAAGACAAATAACCCCACAAGGGCTTTAATGAGCTTGATCTAGTTGAATGTTAAACCAGAGTTTTATTTTGTTTATTTTTTCTATTTGGGTAACTCCAATAAAAAAAAAAAAACTATCTCCTCCAAACCACCCTTTTCTTCATTTTTTGGTCTCTTTCCCATTTCCATAGTTTGGGTTACCTGGAATTGAGAGAAGAGGGACAAGGAAAAGAAATAGGGAGGTGAGGGGACTGGAATATCGAGATAGTTCTATAAGTGGAAGAAGTTGAATTGTTGAGGAAAATGACAGTATCATCCAATTGAATCCCTTCTTTTTACAGATTCAGAAACTGAGGTTCAGAGAAATGAACTGACTTTCTCAGAGTTATCCAGCTAGAACTGTGATTCCAAGTGAGCTTCTTCAACTCCAAATTGAATCATTTTTCAGTGAACTCCAAAAGGGGCTTTGGATTTTCTCCCAGGCATTCTACCTGAATGGTCAGGTGAATGGCAGTGTTAAATTGGGTAGCACTGATTGGGAAACAATACACACACACACACACACACACACATACACACACACACACACACACACACACACCCCTATTATCACAATAGAAAGTAAGCTTCCTAAGGGCAGGAGCTGTCTTACTTTTTTATTTCCAGGGTGCTTATAACATGATAGGCAGCAATAAATGTTGATTGAAGAACTGATTGAAAGATAATTGTCTATAACTACATTTATTACTTCTGCTTTTTACTTCAGGTCTTCAAATAAGATCAGTTAGAACAAGAGTTAAAAGAAACAAACAGATTTGACATCACTTAGATCCTTCCCCAAAAACTTAATTGTCTGAAACTTCTTTGAATATCATAAATATATTTACATATATCATAAATATACATGAATATATTTATGCATCTGCCTTTCCCCAGTGGGCTGCCTTAAATCCTTTACAAGTTTTTGGCTACTTCATTTGTCCACCAAACTACTGGTCTTAATTACCTCATTAACACCCCTCTGACATTAATTCTGAGCTTTAAATGTTCCACTGACTGTTCATTTTGTCCCAGTCTCTGGTTTTTCCTGGAACTTTGAACCTCAGCTTTTGATTTTTTCTTTTCCCTTCTCAAACATTCAAACAATTGACTTCTTTAAAAAATATTCTTTAAGATTTATTAATATTTTCTTTTTGTGAAATACACCATCAGTCCTTCTTATATATCTCCATGCCCCCGAACCTTATTACACTGAAAATAAAACCAATGGACAATGTTACCTCATCTGATAGCATAGGCAACATTTTGTTCTTATGTCACCCTCTACATTATTTCCTTTTTAATTAAGTTCCAAATTCTCTTCCTCCCTCAAACCCTTCCCCCACTTACTGAGAAGGCAAAAATATGATATTAATTAATTACAATGCGATATAATGTAACATATTTCTGTATTAGCCATTTCATGCACACACACAAAACAAGCAAGCAAATTATCCTTCAGTTTGCACTCAGAGTTCATTAGTTCTTTCTCTGGAAGTGAATAGCACTTTTTTAAAATCTTATTTGAAATTGTCTCAGATCTTTGTATTGATAAAAGTAGCCAAGTCTGTCATAGTCGATCATCATTACAGCACTGCTGTTACTGTGCACAGCAATGTCTTGGTTTTTCTCACTTCACTCTGCATTGGTTCATATAGGTCTTGTCATATTTTTCTGAAAATTTGTTCATTTCTTCCCACCTTGTCATTTCTTATAGTGCAATATATTCCATCACAACCATAGGTCACAGCTTGTTCAGTCATTCCCAATTACTTGAAGATCCCCTCAATTTCCAATTCTTTGCCTCCACATAAAAGAGCTGATACAAATATTTGTAGCACAGACCCAATAGTAGTATTTATGAGGCAAAGGGTCTCTACAGTTTTATAACCTTTTGGGCATTAATTCTCAATTGTTCTTCAAAATGGTTGACCCAGTTCACCATTCTACCAACAGTTTATTAATGTACCTCTTATCCCTCATCCTTTCCAGCTTTTGTAGTTTCTGTTATGTATGTTCAGAGTTGTTTTAATTTACATTTTTTTAATCAAAAGTGATTTAAAACACTTGTTCATGTCTAGAAATAGCTTTGATTTCTTCTTCTGAAAACTGTTTGTTTATATCTTTATATCACTTATCAGTTGGGAAATGGATTTTATTTTTTATAAAGTTGACTCATTTTCTATGTATTTGAGAAATGAGGCCCTTATAAGAAAATAAAATTTGCTTAAAAAAAATTTCTCTGTTTCATTGTGTATGGTCCATTTTAGCATCCGTATTTTCCTTGAGTATCTCTTTTAATTAAATCATTTTCCCCCTTTGTCTGAGATTATGATTGCTGACCCCCTTTTTTAAAAAACTTCAGCTGGAGCATATTATCACCCTTTTATTTTAACTGTGTGTGTCTTTCTGTTTCAGGTGTCTCTCATAAACAAGATATTGTTGGATTCTGGTTTCTAATCCATTTTGTGATCCACTTCTATTTTATGGGTAAGTTCATCCCATTTACATTTATAGTTATGATGACTAGCTATGTATTTCCCTCCATCCCATTTTCATCTGTTTCTTCTCTTTCTCTCTGATTGATTCCTTTAATGCACTATCCCTTTTATCACCCCTTCCCCCATAAATCTTGTCCCCCTAACCTTCTATTTCCATTTTAGGTAAGATAGATTTCCATACCCAAATCCCTTTCTGTGTCTATGTCCTTCCCTCTGAGGGAATTTTTATGTGAGTGAAGTTCAAGCATTGCCCGACAATCTCTCCCCACTTATTTTCCCTTCCACTATTTAAATCCTTGCAAGACCAACTGACTTCTTAAAGGGAGAGAACCTATAAATCTATAAACAAATAGAAATGGAATAGGGATTAAATCCTGTCTCAGACATTTAACTAGCTATATGAACCTGGAAAAGTTATTTTTCTTCTTTCAGCCTCATCTGCCAAAAGGGGATAATATCCTTCCAGAGTTGTATCAAATGAGATAAAGCTGTGTTAATATGTAATTGATAGCTAACTATTCCACATATTTCTTCAAGGACTGAAATAAGAAATTAATATTAATGAAAATAAATGTTATCTAATACCATAGACATACAGTAAACAACCCATATTGAACAAAAGTCTCTTTCACAGTACAATGTACTACTGGTCATGTAGCCATATAGTCTCTGTTTGAAGCTTTCTAATAAATATCACAAACTGGACATTTTATTTGGAGAGAATCCCTAATTTTTAGGGAGTTGTGCCAGAGATCAAACTTAAATTTACCTCTTTGAAATTTCCAACCATTGCTCCTCATTTTCCTTGTCTCCCCCCAAAATCCAAATCTAACACTGTATTTGAGGATGTCATATGCAATCTTCCAATCTTTTCTTATGAAGGGAAGAGACCCCATTTCTTTGAACTCATTTTCAAGTGACATGTAATGGTGATTTGGGAATACTGTGATACTGTTCAATTTTTTAAAAAAAGTGACTCTGGAGCTAGAGATTCTGGGTTCTAATTCTGCCTCTGGTGATTGCTATTTGTATGACCTGGGACAAATCACCTGATCTGGGTGAGCCTTCCTTCCCTCAAATGGGTCTCTGAGTTGCCATTTTGTTCTTACAGTCACCATCTTGGATATTCTCCAAATAGCAATGTCCTCTCTAAATCATGGTGCCTTGAAGCTGCAGGCAAGACTCCAGATGGAATCTGCAAAAAGCAGAGAACAGTGGGATAGCTCCTCCTTATTCCTGGAAACTGCATCTTTTAATGCTGCCCAAGATTGAATAGTCTGGACTGCATCTGGGACACCCAGCCCCTTCCTTCTTCCCCTCCAATGCTCCTTTGGAAATAAAATTTCATTTTCCTTTTTTTGTAATGAAAACGAAGGGAAAGCAACGTCACGAGGCTTGCCCCACGGCCTGCTTTCAGCATCTGTGCTTTTTTCCATGAGGCCTGGAATCCAGAGATCCAGAGGAGATTGTAACTGGCCTGGCCTCTTCCTTTTGTTTCCCACACGCCGACACCCCACCTTGAGCATCGGTTCAGAGATGAGCGATAACTTTTCCGTTCCTCTTCGTGTGTGTGTTTTTTTAAGGGGAAGGTCTAGCAGTGACTAATGGTTCCATGGGAGAGGAATCTTCCCCTTCAGTAATACACTTTATCGTGTGAACTAACATCTTGCCAAGAATTTTTAAAATAATGGTTTTTTTTCCTATGAGATGTATCTATCTGGCATTTAACTAGTGCCTGGCACATAGTAGGTACTTAATAATGTTTATTTTTTAAATTTTTTAATAATAGATTTTAAATTTTAAAATATATGCAAAGATAGTTTTCAACTTTATAGTGTTTATTAATTGTTTATTTGAGACATGGTTCTTGGAGAGCCTCAGTTTTTCTCAAAAGTGATTTCAAGTAATTCATTTAATTAATTAGTGTTTGGAGCATAAGTGTTAGGAGGAAAAACTAAGAGATACATGCAAAAATAGTTTTAAACTTTATAATATTTATTAATTGATTATTTGAGACATGGTTTTTGGGAGAGCCTCAGTTTTTCTCAAGAATGATTTCAACTCTTGTTATTTGGGGCATAAGTGTTAGGAGGAAATACTAGGGGAAAGATTTATCATCACTACTTATCTAATCATCAATTTAGAGATGGAAGAGACTTTAAAAGGGCACTAGTTGCAACCCCTTCATTTTACAGTGAGAACCATTGAGTAACTTGCCCAGGATAAATTTCTGAGGCAGTATTTGAATCCTAGTTCCTGACTTCAAGACCTACATCTTTTATTGACTCAATTCAACAATAGACATTTGGCTATTATTTTGTATACATTTTATACTTGATTTTCTGTATGCATAACGTCTGCTGCCCTTCTCAATATAAGACAAACTCCATGAAGGTAGAGATGATCTTTACTTCATCTCAGTGTTCCGTTGCCTAGCATGGTGGCCGGCACAAAGTAGCTTTTTCTAATAAATGCTTCTTGAGTCAGTGAATGGCTGTCCACTGTGTGCCAGGAGCAGTGCAGTGTGATGGGAATACAAGGAGAAAAATGAAAAAAACAAATAACTGCTCTCAAGGAGCTTATCATCTATTGGAAAAATCCCAACATAGTATTAAAAATTTAGCATGAGGGGGAAACTAGGTGATTCAACAGACAGAGTGCCATTCCTGAAGTCAGGAGTACCTGAATTCAAATTCAGCCTCAGATACTCGACACTTGACTGGCTGTGTGAGCTTGGACAAGTCACTTAACCTGGATTGCCTTGACCAAAAAAAAAAAAAAAAGTACCACTAGAAGGAATCCCAGAGATCATGGAGTTTACACACACACACACACACACACACACACACACACACACACACACTCATATACACACCCTTCCTTTTGTAGATGAGGGAACTGAGGCCCAGGAAAGCCAAGTAATTTGCCCTGGGTCACATAATTAGTGTTACATAATTAGAGTTGCACTCAGGTACTATGACTTTAAATTCAGAGCTCTTATCTGTTTTACCAAACATCTTCTTCCATGTTGTTATTGAGCCATTTCAGTTATATCCATATTTTTGTGACTCCATTTGAGGTTTTGTAGGCAAAGTTATTGGAATAGTTTGCCATTTTCTGAGGCAAATAAGATGAAGAGATTGACCAGGGTCACACAGCTACTATGTCTGAGATGGGATTTGAACTCAGGAAGATGAGTCTTCCTGACTTCAGGGCCATTCCACTGAGCCACCCAAATGCCCTGTTTTCCTTCCTCCTTCCTTCCTTCCTCCCTCCCTTCCTTCTTCCCCTCCTTCCCCTTTCCTTCCCTCCCTTCCTCATCCCCTCCTTTCCTCCCTCCCTCCCTTTCTCCTTTTCTCTCTTCCTCCCTTCCTCCCTCCTTTCCTCTCTTCCTCTGTTTCTTTGTTTCTTCTTCCTTCCTTCCTTCCTTCCTTCCTTCCTTCCTTCCTTCCTTCCTTCCTTCCTTCCTTCCTTCCTTCCTTCCTTCCTTCTTCCTTTCCTTCTTTCCTCCTTTCCTTCCTTCCTTCTTTCCTCCTTTCCTTCCTTCCTTCCTTCCTTCCTTCCTTCCTTCCTTCCTTCCTTCCTTCCTTCCTTCCTTCCTTCCTTCCTTCCTTCCTTTCTTTTTTTCTGTCTTTCTTTCTTTCTTTCTTCATTTTATCTTTTTCCCAATTATATATCAAGACAACTTTTTCACTTTTACAAGATTTTGAGTTCCAAATGTTTCTCCTTCCTCCCTCCTTCCCTTCTCCACTTCTTAAAATGGCAGGCAATTTGATATAGATTAAGTATGTGCAATTATCTAAAACATATTTTCATATTAGTCACAGCTGTGAAAGAAGGAACAGATTAAAAGGAGGAAAAGCCCATAAAAAATTAAATGAAAAAGATATGGTTTGATCTGCATTCAGAGTCCATCAATTCTTTATCTGGCTGTGGATAGCATTTTCCATCCTGAATCCTTTGACTTTGTCTTGGATCATTGTGTTGCTGAAAACAGTTGAATCTTCACAGTTGATTATCACACAATATTGCTGATACGTGTACAATTTTCCTGGTTCTGCTCATTTTATTTTGCATCAGTTCATGCAAGTGTTTCCAACATTTTCTGAAATCTGCCTGCTCATAAGTTCTTACTGCACAATCGTATTCCATTCCATTCACATACTACAACTTGGTCAGCCATTCCTCAGTTGATGGGCATTCGCTCAATTTCCTAGAAATGTTTTTTGACTTATAAATCCTCTTGCTCTTTTTATGATTTCTTTGGGATACAGACCTAACAGTGACACTGCTGAATCAAAGGGTATGCACAGTGTTATAGCTCTTTGGGCATGGTCCCAAATTGCTTTCCAGACTGGCTTGATCAGTTCATGATTCCACCAATAGGCTAACCTTCTGATGGAACCTATGTATTTACTGAGCTTGAATGGTCACCGGGGCCTCTAATCAGAATACTCATTTCTCTAAGATCAAGAATAACAACCCCAAAAGAAGAACAAGCTCCATTTGCCCATAGATATGTGGCAGTTGAGGGAGGAAAGGAAAATGGAGATAATTACCTCCCTAGTTTCCAGTAGCCTTTGGCTCACTTGCTACCCAGAAGGAAAGGAGTGGGAGACCTTTTGAAGGCACCTGCAATTCTGACTCAGTCCCTTCATGGGTCATTGGTTCTTCAGGTTCCACAGTCAATTAGAAGACTTTACAAATGCCATCCACTTTGTCACAAATGATTTGGAAACAGACTTTCCATGTTCCATGTGTGGGACTGGGACTGGGGCCAGGCCGGTGAGCCCTATGGATGCTCTGCAGAATCCCTCAGGAAAGAGTCAACCCAAGCATACTCTAAAGACTTGCCTCTCATTGGCTGGAACCCTCATTACAAGGAGAAGGGCAGGAAGTAGGGAGGCAACTTAAGAATCTACTGTAATAGAGCAGGGGAGAAATGATGAGGACCTGAAGCAACTTGGGTTCCTCCTTTTGCTACTCTGAGCCTGAATCAAAGGATATGCACCATTTTATAGCTTTATGTAGTTTTTGGGTGATGTAGAAAAGAGTCTAGAAAACTACAGGATCAGAAAGAAAGAGGTGGAAGGAACTTAAAGAATCATCAAGTCCTGACCTTTTCTGATAAGACAGATGAGGAAACTGAGGTCCAGGAGTTGCTTAAGTTTGTACACGTGACAAGCACGAAAGGCAGGACTTGTTTTTCAATTAACTTAATAAATATTAAATACAATGGACATAGGTAATAAAATGGAAAAGGGGGACTGGACATGACCTGCAAATTATTATGTGGTCTAGCTTGCTTTTCAACAAGAAGGAGTTTACAATCTAGTGGTGGAGACAACTCCTTGAGGGCAGGGCCTGTCTTGCCTCTTTTTGTGTCTCCCAAGTTTAGCACAATGCTTGTCACATAGTAGGTGCTTAATGCTTACTGATTGATTTGTACTTTGTCAGCCTCAAAGCACTGTATACTTACTGTGTCTTCTTGTTGTTATATATTCTGGTTCTGCTCATTTTATTCCATGTTAGTTCATAGAAATCTTCTCAGTTCTCTCTGAAATGATCTCTTTTGGAATTTTTAAAGGCATTTTAATTCCATTAGTCATATCCCAAAATTCATTTAGCTACTTCCCAGTGGATGGGCATCCCTTTGGTGCACAATCCTTTGCCACAAAAAGAAAGAGGGGCTTATAAATATTTCATGTGCATGTGAGTCCATTGCTTTGATCTCTTTCAGGAATGGTATCTCTGGGTCAAAGGGTATACACTGTTTAGTTACCTTGGGGGCAGCATTCCCAAATATTTTCCAGTATCTATGGACTAATTCACATGTCATGTACTCAGGCAGTATTTGAACCCAGGTTTCTGACTTCATAACTTGGAATCTTTACCACACTCTTTGTTATCCTCACATCCTTCTTATACTTAGAATCAGTGATTCTTTCCCTGACTTTCTGCTGTGTCCATTTTAGGGACAGCCTCCAGGGGAGAGAAGTGACTTTAGGGGAACAGTACAGGAGGAGTTCTGGGATGTTTCCGTGCTCCTTCCATGCAGAATTATAAACTAAAGGGATGCCCATCCACTGGGAAGCAGCTAAATGGATTTTGGGAAATAAACTATGATGCCTTAAGAAATTCTAAAAGGAATCATTTTAAAGAGAACTGGGAAGACTTCTATGAATTAATGAGTAATAAAATGAGCAGACACAGAATGATCTATAAGCAAGAAGAAAACCTAGCAAGTACCCAGTGATTTAAGGTTGACTTTCCAAAAGCCATGCTTTCAGGTATGAGAAACCTGGTCCTCTTGGGTTCAGTCAGGCTTTTCCCTAAATCTGCCGACGCTCTCGCACGCGTGTTCAGATGCACTGGCTTCCCAAGAAAAGTTCCCAGCCTAGAGACAGTGTCCCAGTATCTCTCTCTGCAACCGATACACTGGAAAGTATGAGTAGGAAGCCTGGAAAAGGGCCCCTGGGAGCAAGTATTGTGAAGAGGAAAGGGAAGGGCAAAGCTAGGACTTGGCTGAGTGATTCAGAAGCCATCCCTTCACGTTGGAGGAAATTCAGAATGAGTAAGTGAGCTCAGCCTCTTCTCTCCCCCTTCAGTGGTAGCAAACCCAGAGGGACTTTAAACAAATTTTCTTTAATAAAAGTTAACGTTTATCTTGTTGGCAGAGGTTTATCTCTCCCCCGGATCTCCTTGAAACTCTTGGAAAATATTAAGACTTAATACAATAAAGGACACATCCACTCCTTTTTATTAAAGAACCATGATTGAGCAATCTGGAAAAGGAACACTGGAGGAAGGAGTTCAAAGAATAGGTGACAGGGGACTCCTGCTCTCCATGATGTAGAGGAAAGGGTTGTAGACTAGTGAGAGGCAGTAAAGGGTGACAGGGGAAAACACTGACCCCTTACACCAAGAGGCTAAAGTTATGGAAGTCCCTTCCTTTCTCTAAGACTCTGTAAAGTGGGTTGAATTGTATAGCATGGTGGAAAGAGCACTCCTTCTAGATCCTGAGAATCTGAATTCAAATTCTACTACCTTTGTGACCTTGAGGAAAATCACGTCAACTTTCTTGGATTCAGTTTCCTCATCTGTCAAATAAGTGGTTTGGACAAGACGTTCCTTTAAATCCCTTCCAGTCCTAGAATTGTGATCCCAGGATGGCTAAGATGCCTTTCAGCTGTAAGTTTCAGAACTCAACATGGAGGAGGCTCTTAGGTTGGCTTCTGCAATGTGCCAGCTTATTGTAAGTCTGGGCAGAACCCCTCCCCGCACCCCGGAGACTCCTCACGAGTCCCTAAGGTGGGTTCTAGACATAGTCTGGCCAATTTTTCCTTCTAATATTTTAAAAAATGGATTGGGGGGCAATTAGGTGGTGCAGTGGATAGAATAACAATCCTGAAGTCAAAAGGACCTGAGTTCAAATTTGATCTCAAGACACTTAATACTTCCTAGCTATATGACCCTGGGTAAGACACCCCAATTGCCTCAGCAAAAAAAAAAATGGGTTAGGACTCAAATCTACCAAGAGATGAAAAGTTAGATTCTCTAATTCCAAACCAAGGACACTTTCTGTTGTGCTATGCAAGTGTAGTCCTACCTGGAAATGGGAAGGAGGTCTAAGAAACCCTAAATGTCTTCCTGTCTTAATAGGATGTGACTTTGGATGTAGGGAATAGAAAGGTAGATTTTTGTTTTTAATTTTTTCAAGTATTACCCTAGTTAGCAACCTTTCCTCAATCCACATTTTCACTCTAGTAGGATTATTCATCTCATTCTACATCAATCAATCAGTTAGTCAATAAAGAAACATTTGTTAAGTGTCCACTATGGACTAAAAGCTCTACAAAAATGAGAGCAATTGTTGATCTCCATGAATGGTTGGAACAGATATCCTCCTTAGGAAGTTCCCCCACACTGGGTGAAATCATAGGCTTGGACCCAAAAAAATGACAACAAACGCTAAAATTCTATTAATAGTTGATGTTTATAGCACGCTTTATGTCCATTCGTTTCTTCATTTGACTCTGATGAGATACCAGAATTATTTTTGTGCTCTCTTTCTAAGTGAGCCTCAGAGAGCTCAAGAGATCGGTTCTTCCTTATCCACCAATAAATGTAAGAAATGGGACTTAGACCCAGATGTCTCCAGCAGCCTTTCTCCCATTCCATGGTGGCTTTATGTTACGTGTAGCGAGCAGTATTGGGTGGGAGGTAGCCTGTCCCCCGTGTCCCCCAACAAGGCTGCTCTTAATAGTGTGTGATACCTGATTCCACCTGCATAAACATGTTAAGTTTCTCTTAAAGGAGGGTTCTGGGGCTGGGCGCCCAGTCTCTCCACAAGGACTCACTGAATGAATGAATGAATGAATGGGTCACTGTTATATCTTCAGGGAGCAGGGTGTGGGTGTGGGGGGAGCTGGAGCTGAGGGGGCAGTTGCTCTGATGCCCCAGCTCTGCATGTGAGTCAGAGCAGGGCTAATTTTGGCCTACGTGCTGTCCCTTGTCTCTCCTCCTGAATCAAGGGACATTCTGATATTTGTACCTTTGAGAAAAGGACAGAGGCTTCCCCGGACTCGGGCCCGCAGCCAAGGGTGAGCATGGATGGATTCTCTCCAGTACTTTTCTTTCTTTTCCCTCCTTTGGGGAAGTTCGCTTTCCGTGTCCTGGGAATATCCGGCTCCCTGGAGGGCCGGAGGGTGGACCGACCCCAAGCCAGTGCCTCTTCCTCTGATGTTGGGAGCAGCCCGCTGCTTTCTGAAATGACATCATCTCAGGCGCACTCACTGTGCACATGACTGACTCATTACGTGCTGGAATGAAATGACTTCCAGTGGAGCAGAGGGTGGAGGAAATGGGCCCTTGGTGAGTCAGGGACAGGATTCCTGCCTGGGAGGGACTCAGGTGTGGTCCGCCCTCCCTGTTTACTTACCTGCTGCCATCTCTAGGTTTCTCTGGACATAAGGGGCATCTTAATTCCAAGCTTAAGGCAGCCAGGGCCCATCTGGAAATTCTCAGGAGCACGGGAGAGGAAGCACCAACTTGATTCTGGGTCTGAAAAATAGCTCTGTTTACTGGGTAATCTTGGAGGGGTCACACACTCTCTCTGGGACTTAATTCCCACTTCTGAAAAATAAGAGAGATTGGACGAGGCGGTCTTTGAGGTCACTTCCAGAAAGTTGGATTTGGAAGCTGAGAACTTGAATTCAGGTCCTGATTCTTCTAGTTATTACTTGAACTTGAATGACTCAGTTTCCTCCCTAGTAAAATGAAGCTGGTTTTGGATGACATGACCTTGGAGGTTTCTTCCCTTTCTAACTCTAAGAGGAACTGAGCCAGGCTCTGATGCTATAGCAATGCTAGGTAGGTGACCAGATTCTCCATAATATAGAATTATCCAGTATTGTGGAATTAGAGCCAGAAGAGACCTTTGACTCAGTCTCATTCAACCCCATCACTATGCAGGTGGCCCCTTAGGGTGCTCCCCCAAACCCCAACTCACAGCTTGAGACAAACTGCCCCGGGTTCAAGCTACTTTATGGGTCCACATACAACAATACACTCAAAAACACAGCTCCTGAGCCCCATCCTGGTGTCAACTTTTACTACCCGGAAGATTGACATCAAAATAAAGAAATTGTCTGAAATTTCACTGTCAAGAAAACTGGCAGTAGAATATTCTTGTCTTTTCTCCCCAGACCTGTGCCCTATACGCCTACGAATGCATCAATTGGAAGGATAGATGTATATGGAGAAACACACAAAGAAAATGTGCTGAGGCAGATGAGCATACATGTGGGGAGGACATGCGTGTAAGGGGCACATGTAGCATACATGCATGGTCAGAGTGCCTCTTTGGAAGGCTATCCATGTAGCAAGCACATGGGGAATTGGAACACATGTGCAGAGAAGCAGCTCAGGCCTCCAGCACTGCAGGGTTCATAAAGTCTTCTGGTGATATGATTGCATTGTTTGGACGAATCTCAGCTGGATATTCTTTCCTGCTGCACTCAGAGGCCAGCCACAAGCACTCAAGGAGTGTTTCCTAATTGGTGAGCTACACTAAGTACTAGAAATAAAAAGGAAGTCCCTTCTCTCAAAGAGTTTACATTCTAGTGGAGGAAAATAACTTATAAAAGAGAAGTATCAAGGAGGAGGTGAAAGAAGAAGAAGTCCCCCCTTGGGGCCCGATAACAAAGCCTGGAGAGTCAAAAACAGACAGTAGAGGAATAAAGCAAATGACTTGACCATGAAATAGAGATCCAAGGAAGGAGCTCACCAATGGGGGAAGGGGCTGATGTAGGGAAAGGGGGCTGATGTGGTGGAAGATCCCAGCATCTGAAGAAGATTGCTGCTTCTGGTCATTGCCAGTCAGTGATCCCCTAGAGAGAAGTCTCTCTCTATTTCTAAATCTGGTTTCAGCAGGAATCCACCACTAAAGTGCTAATTCTGCTCTCTGTGTCTTGATCTCTGACTCTTTGTTTCTTTCTGTCTCTCCTCTCTCTTTGTCTCTCTGTCTCTGTCATTGTCTCTTCCTGTCTCTTTCCTCCCTTCTCTCTGTTTCTGTCTTTCTGTCTCTGTTCTTTGTCCTGTTTCTCTCTCTGTCTCTGTCTCTGTCTCTCTGTCTCTCTCTCTGTCTCTCTGTCTCTCTCTCTCTCTCTCTGTTTGTGTGTATGTCTGTCTGTCTGTCTCTTTCCTCTGTCTGTCTGTCTCTGTCTCTCTTTTCTGACTCTGTTTCTCCCTTCCCCTCTTTCTCTTTTTGTCTCTCACTCTATGTCTTTTTCTGCTCTGTCTCTTATCTTTCTTCTTTCCTTTCTCCTTCCCTTCCATTCAGGGGCCATCAGATCTCTCTGTCAGGAGCTGGATGGCACATCTCATTTTTAAAATTCTAAAGTCCTGGTGGGTCATTGAATTGATTAGAGTTCTTAAGCTTTTCAAGGCTGGCGATGTTTACAATATTGTTATTATCATCCACATTGTTTTTCTGATTTTGCTCACTTTGCTCTACAACAATCATGCCTCTTTTAACTTAAATCAGGTAGGCTTAAGTTATAGTTCTTCTTGATTTATTTTACATTAAATTAAAACTTTTTTCAATGATCCAAAATCTATTTCTTCTTCATTCTATTCTCCCCCCTCCACCCAGTTTAAAAAGCAAATCCAAATCCATACAATGAATATTTTTACTCAAGCAAAACAAATTCCCACATTGTCAATATCTGATTTTGTACTTTGAGTCTATCATCTATCTTCCAGGAGGTGGGAAGCATACTTCATCTGTTCTCTGGTTGGTCAGCCCTTTAAACAAGTCATCAGATTGATTTTTCTTACACAACGTGACAAAATATAAATGTGTTTAAGAGGATTGTACATGTTTAGCCTGTATAAGATTGCTTGCTGTCTTGGGGAAAAATTTTTGGAAACCAAAATCTTATAAAAATGAATGTCTGGGAAAAATCAAAAAATACTATTGAGGAAAAAAGTGAATAAAATATTAAAATGTTGTTTCACCTAAAAACCCTTAAATTATCATAATACATCTTACAGAAATGAATGTTGAAAATTATCTTTCCATACATTTGGAAAAAAACAAAATACTATTGAGAAAAAAGGTAAATAAAATATTAAAATGTTTCACTTAAAAAACCCATAAATTATCAGACTACATCTTACAGAAATGAATATTGAAAGCTATCTTTCCATATATTTGGGGAAAAATAAAAATGCTGTTGAGAAAAAAGGTGAATAAAATATTAAAATGTTGTTTCATTAAAAAAAAAACCCATAAATTATCAGACTAAGTCTTACAGCAATGAATGTTGAAAACTATCTTTTCATATATTGGGAGAAAAATAAAAAGTACTATTGAGAAAAAAACTGAATAATCTATTAATATGTTGTTTCAACCAATCCCCCCCACAAGTCAACATTAAAGAGTCAGCCAGATATATATTGCTAGATTTGTCTATTTTATTAATCTAAACAATTTAATTAATTAATTTTTATCTTAATTACAAATGTGGAAACAGGATGAGAAAAGAGAAGTGACTTTCCTAAGATCACACTCATGTGGTACGTTCTAGAGCCCAAATCTGAACCAAGGCCCCCTGGGTCCTGTAGTGGACAGAACCCTGAGGGTGGAAACATGAAGACTAGTTACTGTTCAAATCCATTCTAAGAAAGTCATTGAACTTCCCTGAGGCTCACTTGTTTCATCTCTAAAATAAGGGGAATGAACCTGATGACCTTTAAGGTCTTTAAATCTAGGATTCTTTGACCGCTGAAGGCAGAAGAGACCCTGGAAGCAGGGGATGGGGAGTGGACGCAGCTTGGTTTGGATGTTGGCCATTGCTGAGGCTTCCACAGACCCAGTCTGGCATCAACCGCTATTCTCAAGAGCAGAGAGGGAGCGATGATTTCCCAGCTCTCACCCATCCAGTCTCCCTTGTAATTATAACTCATTGTTCCCCTGACTTCCTCTTGCAAAGGATCTTCTCTCCAGGGTAAGCAAAGCTCACGGTCAGTCCTGCAGGCGGCTCCTAACTTTTGTTCTGGGCTTCCACTCTTGTCGTTTCACTCCCCAGCCCCTCCACGTTGCTTAAAGTCTGTCTTTGACTGATGAGTTGCTTGAGGGCCAAATCCTGTCCCCAGGGACTTGAAACTGCTTTAACGTCTTGCTTATTTCCCTGTGAAACTGGAAGCCACATGTGCATCATTGGCCATCCCCAACTCTGCTCTGGAAATGTTTCGCACAATGGAAAACCCTGTCCAAGGAGTCCTTTCTATTCCCAGACTGCTTCTTCCTCAAGATCAGCTTTGAAACAGACATGAGCCAGAGCCAGCCAATCATCTTATAAGCATTTGTTTCTCACCCTCTGTGTACTAGACACTGCTAGGAGATAATAACAGTAACAAGATTAGATAGAAAATAATATTAAATCTGAAACTTTCATCTGAATCCCATCGAAAAAGATGAAAAGAATTATTGACAATGGAAGCATCAGCAGAATGGCTTTGGTTTTACAAAGCATGGCCCCCTTTCCCCTTTTCCCACCACAGTGAACTTAGGACAATAAGTATTGTTTAGTCCAACTCTTTGTGATCTCTTTTTGGAGTTTATTTGGCAAAGATATTGGAGGGGTTTGCCATTTCCTTTTCCAGTTTATTTGACAGTTAAAGAAACTGAAGCAAACAGGATTAAGTGACTTACTCAGAGTCACACAGATATTAGGGTTAGGCCAGGCTCGAACTCTGGTTTTCCTGATTCCAGGCTTGGGGAATCTATCCACTGTGCCACCTAGCTGCCCCTGTGACATAGGTGGTGTAAGTATCATTATAGTAGACATATTTTATAGATGAGGAAAATAAGACTCAGTGGAAGTAAATTACTTGCTTATAGTAATTACTGAGTAGTTACAATGGGATTTGAACCTAAGTATTTGCTGAGCTTAAGTTTAGAAATCTTCCATTGTACCCAACTACTCTAAAGAAGGTTTTCTTCCGAAAAGGCATTTTTTTGATTTTCATGTCTTTTTTGAAAACCATACATGACTACAGAAAGAGAGATGGAAGGAGACACAGAGAGAAACAGAGACACAGAGACAGAAATAGAAAGAGAGACAGAGAGACACAGAGAAACAAACAGAAAAAGACAGAGAAAGACACACACACACACAGAGAAACAGAGACAGAGAGAGGAGAGCAAGAGAGCAGAGATCAGAGAGAGACAGAGATAAAGAAAGACAGAGCCAGAGCTAAAGACAGAATGACAGAGGGAGACAGAGACAGAGAGAGAGATATTGATATATATGTATATACACACACACACATACAGAGAGAGAGAGAGAGACAGAGAGAGAGAGACAGAGAGAGAAAGAGAGAGACAGAGAGAGATGGAGAGAGACAGAAAGAGACAGAGAGAGAGAGACAGAGAGAGACAGAAAGAGACAGAGAGACAGAGACAGAGAGAGTGAGAGAGAGTGAGAAAGAGAGAGACAGAGAGAGATAGAGAGACAGACAGAGAGAGAGAGAGAGAAGAGAGAGAGAGAGAGAGAGAGAGAGAGAGAGAGAGAGAGAGAGAGAAATTGGCAACCCTTATATTTTGCCAGAATATGGCTTTGGGTTGTACTGAGACATTTTGACACTCTCTCAGGGCAGAGCGTCCCTCTTTTCTTCCCCTCCCTCCTCTCCCCTCTCCCTTCCTGGGGTTCCACTAGAGTGGGATGAACACGATCTCCTATCTTTGCGGGTCTGGTGTGAGAGGAAAGCTCTGCTACCCCATTTGGCCAGAATGACAAATCGACACATCTTAGAGGAAGGAGAGAAACGGATAATTAGGATAAAAGGGGAAGCTTCTTATAGGAGGTAACACACTAGCTGAGCTCGGAAGGGAGCTGGACACTGTACTTTGGGAGGGAGGAGGGAGCTCGAGCCCAGCGATGGCAGGCAGGGCTAAGGGGTAGGGGAGAGAGATCGTACAAAGGCACGGAGGAGGGAAATGGCAACATGGATGGTGGGAATAGAATAAGCAAGGACAGGACAATTGGGGATGGAGAGGCCGCGAGAGAAGGGGAGCCCCGGAATCCACGTGTCTGTGTCAGTGGGGCGGGAGGGAGCAGCTGTTCTGGAACAGAGAGGTCTTTAGGAGAGAGTGGGAAATCAGTTGGGCCAGCTCGGGTGGGGCCCCACGGGGAGGGCTTCTTCTCAGGTTCTCTGGAGCACGTGGAACAGAGAGAGGTGCACAAAAGCTGATTTCTGGGTGACTGAACAGGATTAAGGTTGCTTCCGTCCCAGCCCAGCCAGGGGGAGTGATCAGGTCGGGCCCATTAGGATGGAATTTCAGTTTGAAGACTGAGAAGAGAAAGCAGGAAGGCCATTATGAGACTTCACAGGCAGCCTCTTTTTCTAAGGTCGTTTTTTTTTTAGAGTTGAAAATGTTTTTTTCTCTAAGTGTCTATGCTGAAACTATAAAGAAAGCAAATTGAAGCAGGAAGGGTGAGGACCAGGAACATTTGAGATGATTTCCCTTTTGTTATATAATGAAGTTTAAAAAAAAAATTAAATGGAGTTATCAGTCAGCAGATGCATTTGTTGGGAGCTGTGATCCCTACTGTGTGAGGGACAGTATGGCTTAGTGGGGAAAGGGCAGTTCTCAGACCCAAGCAAGAGTTGAATTCAAATCTCACCTCTGAGCCTAGCTAGCTATGGAACTCTGGGAAAAGTCTGTCTACCTAGATCTGAGTTCAAATCCACTCTCAGATAGTGACTAGATGGGTGACTCTGAGCAAGCCTTCTTTGCCTCGGTTTCCTCAACTGCAGATAAAAATTATAATAGCACATTATCTCACAGCGGGATTAAATGAGATTTTTGTAAGTGATTTAAGTTCACAGAATGTAGTAGGCACTATATAAATAAGTGCTTATTTCTATTCTTTTTTTCCTGCTGTGAGTTTGTTTAACTGTAAATTGAGGATTGGGAAGCTAGATGGCATGGTGGATAGAGCACTGGGCCTGGAGTCAGGAAGAGTCATCTTCTGAGTTCAAATGCGGCCTCAGACACTTCCTAGCTGCAGGACCCTAGACAAGTCACTTCTGTTTGCCTCAGTTTCCTCACTTGTAAAATGAGCTGGAGAAGGAAATGGCAAACTGCTTTAGTATCTGTGCCAAGAAAACTCCAAATGAGGTCATGAGAAGTCTGACATAAACGAAACTATTGAGCAACAGGACAAAATTGGTTTTCATGTTAACAGCACCTACCTTGAGCGAGATCAGATGAGATAATGTGTAGAAATTGGTTTGCATATCTAAAAAACCCTGTAGAATTCAAGCTCCCTGTTAGAGGGAGAATTGCTGGATTGGGCAGAGGACTGGACAAGATGACCTCTCTTCTTGCTCTGAGATTCACTTCTATTTACTGCATTTTCAGAATTTTACATGAACAAACTCTAATCCAGTTCAAGGACCGCCTTATGTGTATAAAAATATTTGTGTTTCAATTCAATTTAATACATGTCAGAAGAAATCCTATGAGATTCCCAATAAGAGCCATTTTATTTATTTATTTTAATTTTTTTTAATTAAAGCTTTTTATTTTCAAAATATATACATGAATAATTTTCAACATTCACCCTACAAAATTATGTTCTAATTTTTTCCCTCCCTTCCCTTACCCTCTCCGGAAGTCAGTAAGTGATCCAATATATGTGCACATGTAATTATTCTATACATATTTCCACAAATATCATATTGCTCCAGAAAAATCAGATCAAAACGGAAAATAAAATTGAGAAAGAAAACAAAATGCAAGGAAACAACAACAAAAAGAGTGAAAATGGGCGGTTAGTTGGCACAGTGGATAGAGCACCAGCCCCAGAAATCAGGAGGACCTGAGTTCAAATGGGACCTCACACACTTGACACTTCCTGACTGTGTGATCTTGTACCAATTACCTCAGGAAAAAAAAAGAATGAAAATACTATTCAGTTCCCACAGTCCTCTCTCTGGGTACAGCTGGTTCTCTTCATCACAAGACCTTTGGAACTGGTCTGAATCACCTCATTGTTGATGAGAGCCATGTCCATCAGAATTGATTATCGTATAATCTTGCTGTTGCTGTATATAATCATCATCTGGTTCTGCTCATTTCACTTAGCATCAGTTCATAAGTCCAGGAACCATTTTAAAAGAATGAATTGAAAAGGGATAGGAGTGGTTATGATTTGGGCCCTACCTTCTCATCCTAAAAGAGGTAATAGAGTTGGGGAAGAACTTGGCTGGAATATGATTTTTAAAATGAAAAAAAAAAGCAGACTCTTTTGGGGTCAGAGGAAGTTGGGTTTAAACCCAACCTCTGACACCTAATATCTCTGAAAGATTTGAAAAATTACTAACTTCCTTGGATCTCAGTTTCCTCATTGATAAAATGAGTGCCCTGTTTTCGAGTCCAAATAGAATAGAAATGGGAATGATCCCGATCTATTTTTTTTTTTATTCTGAAAATTAAAGAGTGATTTACACTGAAAAGGAAGGATGTTTCTTTGGAGTGAGAGAGTCTTGGGAGTGAGAGAGCCCTCTGACACCGACTCCCTATTGGATCTTTGGAAAATGCTTTAGTTTTGTTGGCCCCCAGCTTTCACGTCTTCAAAATAAGGGGATCCTAGGACAGCTGCCAAAGTCTCTTCCAGATCTTGTGAAGTTGGTAAACATTCTGTATGGATGGATACTATTTTATTTGTTACTTGGGACTGACTATCCAGGGATTAGTTTTTAGAAACACCACATTTATTTCCTGAGACACTCCCCGTCAAGGATGTTTGGTGAGTGTGCTTCTAGAAGCTCCTGATCATATCTAACGAGGTAGCTGGCACATATTGGGCACTTAATAAATATTTCTTGATTGATTGTATCACTAGCACCTAGCGTAATGCTTGGTACTATAATATTAGATGCTTAAAGATGCTTCTTTATTGATTGATAGACATATGACTGACACTACATGGTGTCTCTGCAGCATAAATCAGTCCAATTGGCTCCCTTTCTAAATTCTACCATCTTATAGTCAGCCATCTTCAGTATCCAGCAAGGGAGTGCAGCATCTGTGTTGCCACCAGCCCAGCCCCACCTCACTTCACGGAATCCGAGATTCTCAGAAAACATCTAGTCCAGCATCACAATTTTCCAGATGAGAAAACTGTGGCCCAGGACATCCGTAATCTAAAGAAATACACCTTGGGTATAACCTCAATGGTAGAATTCGAATCTAAGGCCTTTGATTTCAGAGTCAGTACTCTTCCTCTAAGAATACAGCCTTCTTCAAGTTGACAGTACACTGGGCATGAGTCAGATTTCTAGACTACTCCCTTTTCCACCTTCCAGCCTCCACTTTCCCACTTCTAACTTTTCCCTCTACCCTTTTGTTGGTTTTGTTGTTCAATTGTTTCAGCTATGTCTGACGATCTCCCATTTGGGGTTTTCTTGGCAAAGATACTGGAATGGTTTGCCCTTTCCTTCTCCAGCTTAGGAAATTTAGATAGAGAAAACTTAAGTACTTTGCTCAAGGTCACACAGATCACAATAGCAAAACAAAGATTGGAACTCAGGTTTTGTGAGCCCCAATTCAATTTCCTTCCCACTGTATTAAGACATGGCTTTGGGGACAAAAACATCTGTACCTCCCAGCCCCACATTTCCTTATTTCTCCAGATCTCAATTTCTGCCTCTGGATAGTGCTCTGTAGCCAAATGAATTATCTACCACTCCCAGAATCTGTTCAGTCTGACCCCAATTCCTTTGAACAATTTTCCCTTCCTCCTCATTTCTGCTGGTCAATATTCTTTCTAACCTTTAAGGCTAGTCTCTGATGGTACTTCTTCTATGAAGCCTTCCTTGATCTCTCTCAGTCTATGAGCTCTGTGATCCCATAAAATGCCCATCAACTATATATATATATATGTTTAGTCTTTTCTAGCTCAAAGATCATTGACCTTGACAGAGGAACAACTGTCTTAGTAATAATAATATTAAGATGAATGACAATGGAGAGAATTGCGGGAGGGTGGGGTGAGATATAGTCAGGAGTCCAGGATAACCCCGAGGTTGTGAGCCTGAGGAAGAATAGTAATAAGGAAGAAAGGAAAGAGAAAGGTCTAGAGAGAGATAATGGGTTCAGTTTCAGACATTTGTAGTTTAGGATGCCTACTGGATATCCAGTTCAAAATGTCTAAAGGCTGTTGGAGATTTCAGATTGTAGATCAGCAGAGAGTTTGGGGCAGGAAAGGGAGATTGAAAAATCATTAACACACAGACGGTAATTAAATCTATGGGAACTGATGAGATCATTAAGTAAAGTGGTATAGAGGGAGGAGAGAAGGGAACCCAGGACAGAGCCTTGAAGGATACTGGTGGTTAGAGGATGTGATCTGTTTGAGAACTCAGCAAAGGAGACAGAGAAAGAGCCATCAGAGAGATAGGAAGAGAAATAGGAGAGAAAGTTATTTGGAAAATCTAGAGAGAAAAAAAATTAAGGAGAAGAGAATGATCAATAATATCAAGGGTGCAGAGAGGGTAAGAAGGATGAGGTCTGAGAAAAAGATTTGAGAATTAAGAGATGATTGGTCATTTTGGACTGGTTTTGGTGGAATGGTGGGTTGGAAGCTGGATTATAAGGGGTGAAGAAGAGCGTGAGAGAAGAGGAGAGAAAATGGAAGAGGTTAGCCACAAATAACAGAAGAGAAATAGAATAAGGGTGAGATGAAAGGATGGGGGAGATAAGAGCATGCTTGTAGGCAGTAGGGAAGGGACCAGTAGGCAGTGATTGAGGGGGCTATCCACTGGAAGAGATGGGATGGAATGGGACTGTGCAAAAGGAGGGGTGGGCTTTGGTAAGGGTTAGGCCATCTTATCCCATAAAACAGGGGTGAGAAAGGAAAGAGTGGCAGAAGGAGAGATAGAAGATTGAGAAAGTGAAGAGGGAGCTCATGGTGATGGCTTCCATTTTTTTTCTGTAAAATATGAGGCTAGTTTCTTAATTGAGAGGATCAAGAGAAATAGAATCATGGTATGTTTGAGGAAGGATGGAAAGATTTGGAAGAGCCACTGGCCATCTTGTGGGAGGGACCTGTCATTTCCTGAAGTCACCCACTCTACTTTGGGACAGTTGAATGGTTTGGAACTTTTTCCCAACAAAAAGCCTACATTTGGCTCTCTATAACTCCTTCTCTCCCACTATCCCCAAATGTCCCCTCCCTTCCATTTAATTTCTACTTATTTTATTCTCTGGGACCCATAAGCCCTTTCTTTATCCCTGTCCTGTCTCCACTCCTGCTTCTCCAGATTTTCTCCACCATTCTCCCTTGGAGGAAACTTTCTCCCCTCTATTTCCTGCTTTTCAGCTTCAGCTAATTTCCCTCTTATTAGATTGGAAGTTCCCAGAGGACACGGTCTGTCTTTTGCCTCTTTTCTTGTCCCTGGAGATTAGCACAGTGTCTGGCATACAGTAAGAACTTAATACATGCTTATCGAGCTTCTTTGTCCCTCCCATGGCCATTCTATGTCACAGGCAGACTTGAAGCTAGGTTTTACAACCAGGTACCCTGGCTGTCACAGATCATGGATCGTCATGGATCAAGAAAACCTAGAGGTGCAGTTCTTTAATTAATTATTTCCTCTTGGTGAAGGCAAGGGTTGGATCTTTCCTTTTATTTGGATGTTTCTGTTTTGCTTGGGTAGTGAGATCCCCTCCCATTGGTGTTCTTAGACACTCCTCCCCTTCTTGGACAATCAGAGATTCAAAAATTGAGAGCTGAAAGTCATCTGAGAGGTTATGCAGTGTTGTTCAGTCATTTCCGTCATGTTCAATTCTTGATGATGCCATTCAGAGTTTTCTTGGCAGAAATATTGGAGTGATTTGCCATTTCCTCCTCCAGGTCATTTTATAGAGGAGGAAACTGAGGCAAACAGGGTTAAATGATTTGCCCAGAGTCACACAGCTAATAAGTATCTGAGGTCAGCTTCTCTTAATTCCAGGGCTGGCACTCTATCCACTATGGGGCCACTTAGATGTCCTTATCAAGGTTAATGCCTTTATTTTACAAAGGAAGAAACTTAGGTCTGTGATCCTGGGCAAGTCACTTAATCGCAATTGCCTCAGCAGCAGCAGCAGCAGCAGAAGAAGAAGAAGAAGAAGAAGAAGAAGAAGAAGAAACTGAGTATCAGAGAGGTTAATTAATTTGCCAAAGGATACCCAGGTAGCATCTGAGTGGGATTTGAATCCAGTTTTTCTGACAAAAACATACTAGCCACTATGGCTAGAAACTGGAAAATGAATGGATGCCCATCAATTGGAGAATGGCTGGGTAAATTGTGGTATATGAATGTTATGGAATATTATTGTTCTGTAAGAAATGACCAGCAGGATGAATACAGAGAGGCTTGGAGAGACCTACATGAACTGATGCTAAGTGAAATGAGCAGAACCAGGAGATCATTATACACTTCGACAACGATATTGTATGAGGACATATTTTGATGGAAGTGGATTTCTTTGACAAAGAGACCTGAGCTTCAATTGATAAATGACGGACAAAAGCAGCTACACCCAAAGAAAGAACACTGGGAAACGAATGTGAACTATCTGCATTTTTGTTTTTCTTCCCGGATTATTTATACCTTCTGAATCCAATTCTCCCTACGCAACAAGAGAACTGTTCGGTTCTGCAAACATATATTGTATCTAGGATATACTGCAACATATCCAACATATAAAGGACTGCTTGCCATCTAGGGGAGGGGGTGGAGGGAGGGAGGGGAAAAAAAAATCGGAACAGAAATGAGTGTCAATATAATGTAATTATTAAATAAAAAATTAAAAAAAAAAAAAAAAGACATACTAGCCACTATAACATGACACTTCTCCCTATGTCTATCAATGGCTCATCTTACTTGGTACCCAGCCAAAGTATGGTCATTTATCTATTTACTCCTTGGAAACTTAGACTTAATCTGTGACATAAACCTGGGTCTGAGAATCAAAGCTTTTTGGTATTTGAATTACACCAGGAATAAACAACAGGAAACCCATCCTTAAGTCAACTCTGTGATTCAAAATGTGAAAATAACCCAAATAATTAAACCAAATTTATTGGAGCAGGTAGAGTAACTGGAAACTATGAAATTACTAAAAGTGCATGTACTAAATTTTTATACTCTCTAAATTTCAGCACTCTGGAGCAGAGCCCTATTTGCCACACCCTAATTACAGTTCTGCCCCGAATCCTAGAATGTCAGAAATGCAGAGACCCTCAGAGAAATCTATTTCATATACTCATTACCTGAGACTCTGGGGAGATCACAATTTCTCTGGACCTCAGTTTCCTTATTTATAAAATGAGGGGTGGTGGTGGACTGAATTACCTTCAAGATAGCTTCCAACCCTAGATTCTAAGCCAGGGATGTTGTGACATTAAGCAGATCACATAAGGTCTGATCCTCTATGCCCCAATTTGACAGATGGGGACAGTGAGAGTCAGTGATAGAACAGGGGACAAGAAACTCTTCGATTAACAGCACTTCTTCCTTTCTTTGAGTGAAATATGGAAGTGGTTTAGCTATAATTTGCAGTTCAGAAATTCTCCCTCCCTCCCTCCCTCCTTTTCTCCTTCCTTCTCTCCCTTCCTTCTTTCCTTCTTTCTTTCCTTCCTTCCTTCCTTCCTTCCTTCCTTCTTCCTTCCTTCCTTCCTTCCTTCCTTCCTTCCTTCCTTCCTTTCTTCCTTCCTTTCTTCCTTCCTTCCTTCTTTCCTTCCCTCCTTCCTTCCTTTCTTCCTTCCTTCCTTCTTTATCTCTCTCTCTCTTCTTTCCTCCCTTCTTCTCTCTTTCCCTCCCTCCATTCCCCTTTTCCTCATTCACTATGTGATGGTAGTAAAGGAGGAAATTGCTTTGTTCACATGTTTCTGATTATCCTCTCACGTCCGATGCCACAAGACAGGAGGGTGCTGGGAACTTCTCAGAAGGGCTCCAGCTGTATCAGCATGGGACATGAAATCCCAATTGAATACAAGCTCTTTGAGAGTAGAGAATAATTTATTTTTGCCTTCATATTTCCAACCCCTTGCACCGTGTCTGGTCCTTAGTAAGTAATAAATATTTAACAAATGTTTATTCAATGACCTTTCTAGTTTGGAGGGTTCTAGGTATAGGACCTTTCAGAAAAGGTCATCAGTAGGGAAAAATGGTTCTTAGGAGAAAGGAAGTAGGGCAAGAGTAACCTGGTGCAAGGGAGGCCAGGCCTCCCTTTATTAGTCATCATGTATTTTCTCTATCCCTGGAAGTACATTTCCTATCACATGGGAGTTTGCCCTTTCCCCTTACCCCCATTAAAAAATATCCTCATGCTCACAAACATTGGGCCAATGGATGACCATTTCCTTTGATTGATCTTATATCTCCCATCCCATGAACTAATCATCTTATATCTGGATTTAGAACTGGAAAGTATTGTAGAGAATATGCAACCTAATTTTCTGAAATGACAGATGAGGAAACTGAGGTCTGGAGAGAGGAAATGAGTTATTGAAGGTCACAAGGACAATAAGTGACATTAGGATTTGAATCCAACTTCTCTAATTCCAAATCAAGTGCTCTTTCTATTTCCATTCTTAACCCAGTACCTAGACATAGGAGGAACTTAATAACAGTTCCCCGAGGAACTTAGTAACAGTTCCCTGATTAACTATTTTTTTTTTTTTGGTTTGTTTGTTTGTTTTTGCTACATCTCATTACCACCCACATTTTATCCAATACTTCTCAAGAGGAGATCATGAATATGGTCATGAAAGAGACCTAGTCTTTCCTGTTAATACCTGCTCAATGATTGGCAAATCTTATAACCTTTTAGAGCCTCAGTTTCCCCATTTGTAAAATGAAGGAATGGGATTGGATGACCTCTAATGTCCTTGACAATTCTAAACTTATGATTTAGACTTGGAAAGGTTCAGGGGAGATATATCATGTCAATGATACTTGTGTCAGAGACCCTCAAAACTTCTTAAGTTGGAAAAGTCTTTAGTGAACACGAGGAGAAAAGACTGATAGACAGACATTTAAATATAAAATGGGGGAGAGAGAAGGGTTTAGAAGAAACAGTCATAGAAGGAAAAGAGAAAGCCTAGACAGAACCCTTCTCTGCCAAGAGCCAGCTGGGTGGCTTTGAGCAAGTCACTTTGGTCTCAATTTCCTCCTTAACAAAACAAGAGGGTAGGTTTGGATGTTCTTTAAAGTACCTTCTCATTTGAAAATTCGATGATTTTCTGACCCAAAGAACTAGAGAGATTTGTTTTGGTCTTTAATGTGTCCTTCTGATATCCTGGTCTCAGGTCTGAAGCTCTTAGAATAAACCACAGATGTAAAGCAATTTAAAAAGAACATGATGTCTCATGGGAAACCTGGACTTGGCCAGCTCCAGGCTCCCTGTCTCTGGCCAGTCTAGCAGAAAGCAGGCTTGCCTTGAATATGGGAAAGGTCTCGTGTCTCTGAGGATCAGGATCAAGGTAGATTGGAGGAAATTACTCAGAGAAGCCAGAGGGGATCCCAGGGCAAGTGAGAGTGATCAGCTAAGACTCCTCTGGGAATCAAAAGTCATGTTTTGACTAAAACCACCCGTGTGTTTGCTTTTAGTTTTGGCGGCTGGGATTATGCTGATCTTGAAGAAAAGGGGTGAAAGCTGAGTAGACCACAAAGCTGCCCTAATAATATAATAATCCCTTCAATTTAGATGCCATTGTTTTGCTTTTCAAAGTGCCTTCCCACTCACTATCTCCTTTTATTCTCCAAACCTCCCTCAGAAGAGGTTAGATAGAATCAGGGGCATGGGAAAGGATGCTGGATTTGGAGGTTGGAGACCTCTAATTTAGTCCTATCTCTAATTTAACTTCTGTGGGACACAGCAAATCCTATCTAGCTCAAAATCTATGCTGCTCTCATAATCTCAATTTGCTCATCAATGAAATGGGGATGATCATACCTGCCCTGCCTCCTTCACAGGGCCATCTCCAGCCATCTGATCTATGTCTTGCCACCAGACCAAATGGCTCTGGAGGAGGGAATGAGGCTGCTGATTTAGCACAGCCCTCCTACACTTTAATCCAGTTCACTCAAAAGTCATGGCAGCACCTCCTTGATAGCGTGGTCCTCTTCTAGAGTTACAAACAACAACCTCCCAGTGTCCTGTTTACCAAAAATAATATCATACGTCTAGAAGACATTTGTCACAACTGAATGTCTTACAAAAGAAAGGCACAGGACTCCCACATGCATGGCTCTTTCTCATGTAATAAATCCAGTTGGGAGACATGTCTCCTAGATGTGTAATAATACTGCTTTGGGCCCTCAGGAGACCTCAAGGAAAAAGCATCTGCTCTGTAAATCATAAAGCTTTTCATTTATCTATCTACCTATCTATTTATTTATCTACCTATTTATTCATTCATTTATTCATTTACCTATTTATCTATCTATTTATTCATTCATTCACTTATCTATCTATCTATCTGTTTGTTTGTTTATTTGGGTTTGCTGAGTTAATTGGGGTCAAGTGACTTGCCCAGGGTCACACAGCTAGGAAGTATTAAGTGTCTGAGATCAGATTTGAACTCAGCTCTTCCTGACTTCAGGGCTGGTGCTCTATCCACTGTGCCACCTAGCTGCCCCTACATAAAGCTTTTTAAAGATGCAAAGAATGATAATCAGCATCCATCACCATTTAATAGAAGGGAAAACTTAGGCTCAGAGAGAGAAAACACCTGACCAGAAGTTACTCAGTGACTTGTTGACAGAGCCAAGCCTTGAATCCAGGTCTTAGGGGTACAGAAGAGCAGCTTTCTGACCCCCTTCTTCTGCCTGGGGTTCATGTGCACACAATGTCTCACAAGTGAAAGAGGGATTGGTCTAGCCTTCTTTGGGTCTCGGCTCTCTGGGTTAGAAGTAGGAACAGTGAGTGGAAGTTACAGGGAGAGTTTTAGCTCCATGTCAGAGAAAGGGTCCTCATAATTAGGTTTATTTAAAAGTAAAAGAGGGGAATCTGGAATAATGAATAGAACAGACCTTGAGTATTGAATTCAAGTCTGACCACTGTCACATGCTAGCTGTGTGACCCTGAATGCCATCTCTCAGCACAATAGGCAACTCAAAGACTCTAAATGTTAGAAAAGATACATCCTTGCATTGCTTGAGGGAATTTGTGCACTGTACCAATGAACTTCTCTGTACTAATCTAATGCCCATCCTTATCTAAGAGTAAGAATGATGGAGGTGACAGTCTTTAAGCAAAGCATGGCTAAGCCATTGCTTATTTATTTGTTGTTGGGGAGATTTATGGGGTAGCAGAGAGGATGCTACATTTGACACTCCAGGATATGGATTCCCAAAGCCTGACCGTGACAATTCAATGAAATTCAGTTTGTGGGGGAGTGTGAGCTCTAATGAGACAGTGAAACATGAGAAGGAGTACAGGTTATGAAAGGCCCTGAATAGCAAACAAAGGATGTTATATTTGATCCCAGAGGTGGTAGAGAGTTATTACAGTGTGTGTGTGTGTGTGTGTGTGTGTGTGTGTGTGTGTGTGTGAGAGAGAGAGAGAGAGAGAGAGAGAGAGAGAGAAAGAGAGAGAGAAAACAAAGACAAAGACAGACAGATACACAAAGAAAGAGAGTCAGAGAGAGACACATACACAGAGAAACAGATCGGCAGACAAAGAAGAATGACAAAGACAGAGACAGAGATAGACCAACAGGCAGACACAGAGACAGAGACAGAGACACACAGAGATACAGAGAAAGGCAGAGAAGAAAGACAAAAACAGACAGAGACAGACCAACAGACAGAAAGAGAGAGATTGAGACAGATACACGGAGAGACAGCGAGACACAAAGACAGACAGAGAGAGACAGAAAGAGTGGGGAGGGAAAGAATTGAGACCGACATCACTTAAATTTTGAGTCTGGATGACTGAGGGGATGCTAAGCCCCCCACCACACTATCCTTGCTGCCACCTAGATAATGGACATAAAAACTCATAAAACTATCTCAAGAGCTCCATGGGCAAGACATTACTGCTATACTCATGTTTTGTAGCTGTTATTCCTAGTTCCAGGGGAAACAAAGGTGGCCCTTGAGATTTCCACAGGGAGCTCAGAGTCCTTTGCTTCGGCCCAGCTGTATTTCTAGGGATTAGGGGCCAGTTCTTTCGTTTTCCTGCTCCAGTGATCCAGACAGTGCCTTGAGAGCCACCGGGACCAAGAAAGGAAACAGGTGGAGAGCACATGGGCCAGAGGAAGCCTAGGGGCTGCTCAACCAGGGGTCAGAAGGCAGGTGGTGTCAGTGACGGAGTTGCTGAGTTGTCAGGCCTTGGGGAGAGGGCCCGGGCTGGGGCTGCAATTTCAATTTGGAGAGGGCAGCTACTGGGATCCAACACAGGAGATGGAAAAGAACAGAAAATGCCTTTAACCCATCCTGAGCGAGCTGGAGTTATACTTGGAAAGGGTCCAAGCATTATGCAAAAACCTTGTGTATTTCCGGGAGCCCCTTCATAGAATTCCAGATTGTGTGAGCTGGAAGGGGCCTCTCTGGGCCTCCATTTCCTGATCTATAATATTAATACTACTAATAATAGCCTAATAACCATAATAATGGCTGTCCTTTGTCTTACTACAGTGCTCAGCACATAGTAGATATGCTTAGTGAGTGTTTTTGTTAAGTTGAATTGAATATAGCACTTTGAGGATGAGGAGGAGAGAGCTGAGTTCCTTTTCTTAGGGAAAGTTGGATTCAGGTCCTCTCTCTGTAACTTATGGGTTGTGTGATCCCTCAGTAGACCAAGCAACTCTCTATAGCTAAATTTCAGAGCAGGTAGTGATCTGTAATGGTGCATCAATAAAATGAAAAGTTGAATTCAACATACAATGTGTCCTCAAAGTCTCACTTTCAGCCTGTGTGTATATACAAATTGTTTGCATGTAGCTCTTTAAGGTTTGTAAAGTAATTTATATATGACTCATTTGACTCCCTTGAAGTAGATACTGCTAGTAACTGAGGCTGACAAATGGTTACAGTAGTCAGAGAGCTAACCCACGACTTCTGTGTTTTCGATACTATTTCTATACCATCACATGACTTCTTTGAGAAAAAGTCCCATCAGGGCTTATTAGCCTGGGGATTCTTGGACCCTCCCAAGAGGTCTGGGGAAAGATTTCTGTGAAGTTGGAAGGGAAAAAAAACTGAAAATTTTCATTTCCTTCCATTATGAATGTAGCCAACAAACTCCAGTAGCATTAGCAGGACTTGGAACCTGGGACTCCTAGAAATCACAGATATTTCCATATCACATTACAGTTGTTGCTAATATCTCTAAATATCATGTATGTTCATCATACTTCAAAAGTACTTTAATTATTAGGCTTGCTATTATGTGTTTGTGCATACTAAACACACACATATTGTTATATTATTTAAAATATTTCGAGAGCTGTATCTCAAGCTAATAGATTTCTTTTGTAATTCTTAAAATTTTATTGAATGCATTTAAAAAGAAAATTATTCTGTATAAGAATTCAAAGGTTTTACCAGTTAAACATAAAAAAAGGTTAAGAATCCTTGGACCAGATGAAGTGTTATTGGCCCCTCAGCCATCAACTTTCCCCTGATGGCTTGATTGAGTGACCACAGATTTAGAAAGAAGCAGAATTTTTACAGTCCCCTCTCATTTTCTGGATTAGGGAATTAAGATGCAGTGAGTGAAAGTGATTTATCCAAAGTCTCTCAGTAAGTGGCAAAACTTATCAGAGTTAGTAGTAGATGATCCGATCTGAATCCAGTATTATGGAGAAACTAAGGGAAACTGAGGTTTTTCACTAGTCAAAATACAGTATCACAGCAATTAGGTTTACTTACAAATGAAGCAGGGAAAAAAATCCCCTCTCTGAATACATATGTATATTTTTGGAATAAATATATAAATATAAATATAATATGTGCATATGTGTACATGGACATACACTCATACATGGACCTTGTGAATTACATCTTATTTAGAAGCAGGTAGGTGGTGCAGGGAGTGGACAGAGTGTCCAGGAGTAAGAAGGATCTGAGTTTCAATTCAATCTTAGAGACCTACTAGATGTGTAACTCTGGGCAAGTCATTTAAGCTGCTTACCTCAGTTTCTTCATCAGTAAAATGGGAGTAATAATAACATTTACTTCCTAGGATTGTTGCAAGGACCAAATGATATAGTAATTGTGAAACACTTAGCATAGTGCCTGCTACACGATGGGTACTATATAAATGTTAGTTAACTATTATTTTCATCATCATCATCATCATTAATATTTTCCCTAAACTTGCAGTTTAGTTTAAGGAGTTTGCTTTCTTCTTGTATATGAGAAATCATGAAAAGAGTACTTATGAGCTGTGCGATAATGGGTGAGTCATTCCCAGTTTCTGAGGCAATAAAATGCCTGGGCTGGATTAAATGAATTCTAAGATCCCTGCTAGCGGCCCTGTAACCCTTGGGACTTGGAATCTGGAGATGTGGATTTTGAATTTCACTTGCTGTGTGATTCTGGGCAAATCACTCTTCATTTTATCCTCATCATGCTGATAAAAATCATATTTGTATCCTTTCCCTTCCAGGAAAGTTCTTCATGAACTTCTCAGTATTCTGGAAAAGTGAATTTTGTTTATTTCAAATACGTTTGCAATAATAGATAATAAGTTATTTTTGAGACTATAGATTGTAATGGGACCTTGGAGGCTATATAGCATATACCCTATTCTACAAATAAGGAAATTGAGGCTCTGATTTGCCCCAGATCACACAGATAAGTAAAGCAATGCAAAATAGCAAATAGGACCTTTGATTTCCAAACAACAGCTCTTTTTTTAAACAAAATTCCCCTCCCCCCCTTCAATTGAATAGCTAATTACTCAGCCTAGAAGTCTAGGTAGACTAAGAAAGGAAATAAAAATGCTTTCAGCCTTACTTTTAGAGAAAATCTTTTTGCAAAGCAAATAACTCTGATTTTGTTACTGTGAATTTTCTTTGGTGGGTCCCATTGCATTGGTATCTTAATTTTAGGGCTTAGCACTTAAGGTTTCTAACTTGAGCTGTAGGGAGCTGTTATAATGTAGGGGATAGTTAGGGTGGGAAGGAACTTAGCTTTCTTTAGATCAAAGAGAAATCACAGAATTGCTTCCTTTAAGAGCTGGAAGGTATCTCTTCTGCTCCCAACACAAACAAACAAAGGCTAGAGGCTGGATTTCTGGGGTGGATGTAAGTGGAGTTGAGGGGTTCACCAGAGTTAAGAGTTTAGGGTGACTGAGGGATGATGGAGTCCCATTTCTCTTTCCATCTACAAAATTTATTTGGAGATCCCTGTCCTTCTGCTTTGAATTTCCTGTAGAATTCCCCTTCCCACCTTTCCTTTCTCTGATTTGGGATTTCTTCTCCTCAATTCTAATTAGCATGAATTTCAAACTGTGCTTGCTTATTCTCTCCTATATCTTAAACTCTACAAGGGAGCAATCATTTCTCCCCAAGCATCTCATTATTTCCCTTACAGCAACTAAATTTTTATATAAAGCTTTTTATTTTCAAAATATATGCATAGTTTTCAATATCACTCGTGCAAAACCTTGTGTTCTAAATTCTTTTTCTCCCTTCCATTTCCCCCCAGATGGCAAGTAATCCAATATGTTAAACACATGCAATTCTTCTATATATATTTCCACAATTACCATGCTGCATGAGAAAAATCAGTTCAAAAGGGAAAAAAATGAGAAAGAAAACAAAATGCAAGCAAACAACAGCAAAAATGAAATTACTATGTTGTAATCCACACTCAGTTCCCACAGTCCTCTCTCTGGATGCCAATGTCTCTCTCCATCCCAATACCATTGGAACAGGCCTGAATCACCTCACTGTTGAAAAGAGCCATGTCCATCAGAATTGATCATCTTGGTATTGCTGTGTTAAATGATTTTTTGGTTCTGCTCATTTCACTCAGCATCAGTTCATACAAGTCTCTCCAGGCCTCTCTGAAATCATCCTGCTGATCATTTCTTACAGAACAGTAATATCCCATAGCATTCATATTCCATAATTTATTCAGCCATTCTCCAACTGATGGGCATCTGCTCACTTTCCAGTTCCTTGCCACTGCAAGAAGGGCTGATTAGCCACTAAGTTTATCTTCGCTGGTAAGAACCAGATTCAGAATGGAATACCCTTAGTTCTTTAAGAAATCTAAGAATCATTTGGTCAGATCAATCCAGTGTGAGTTGCCTGATAGTCTGCACCATTTTATTCAGCAAGTGTGTTTTATTGGAGGCCTACTGTGTGCTAGGTTCTGTAGACTATGATACACTTAAGTGCCAGGCTTGTGATCTCTTTCCTAAATCTAACTGATTTCCTCTAGCTGGCACTCTCTATCTTTCCTCTCTTTCACTGCCAAACTCCTCGACAAAGCTGCCTCCTGTTGTTGTCTCCCCTTCCTCCCCTTTCACAGGCTTCTCAATCCTTTCTAATTTTATCACTTAACTGAAATTGTTTTCCCTAAATTACTAAGTACCTTCTAATAGCGATCTCCTTAGACATCATTCTGGGTCTTAGTTAGATCCCTCTGTATTTTCTGCTTCTCTGACCACTCTAAATCAGTTGTTGTCTTTGCCGAGTTATCATGGATGTCTTGCCCACTTTACCTTGGTATCTTTTGTCTTTGCACTCAATCTTTATCATTTCATCAGTTCTCATGGGTTCAATTGATTTCCAAATCAATAATCCATGATATCACTCTCTCTCTTGAGTTTCAATCCTACATCAGTCCCTAATATCTACATTTGGATGTCCCAGAGGCATCTCAAACTTAATATCAAAGTTACATTCATTATCTCCTTCTACCCTTCCAGTTTACAACTTCATTGTCCTCCTAATTCCTTACTCCAGATATCCAGACTGTTAGCAAATCCCACTGATTCTATCTTCATAACACTCCTCATATACCTCCTTTGTCAAAATATCCTAATCTTTCCCCTTCTGCAAGTTAGGCTTTTGGCCTCTTTGATTGGAGGAGGGATCAAAAATACCTCCCAAAGTCTCTCTTGAGGGGGTTCATAAGTCCAACAATGCTTCACTTCCCACCAACAACTTTACTTTCCATTCCATCATCTTCCCCCCTGCCCCAGTTTTTCATCTTCTTTTTGTGTATTGTGTTCTCCCTTTAGATTGTAGGCTTCTTGAGGGCCAGCCGGGACCTCTGTGAAAAAGGAGATTCTTAGTCTCAAATACTAGTAGCCTTAATCACTGAGTGGGTGCTGCCTCAGTCAAACTGAGATCGGTTGGAGATCTTAGGCCAAAGTCTCCCAAGCATCTGGGGCCATCTCCAGTCGTTCCGATATGTATCTTGCCATTGGACTCAGATGATTCTGGAGGGGAAAATGAGGCGGATGACTTTGCATAGCCCTTCCTTATTTAAATACAATTAACTTTATATATCATGGCATCACTTCACTAAAGTCGTGGTCTTTTTTGAGAACAAAGAACAAACAAACAACAATAATAACGACATTAAGCTATCATTCAAAACCTGGTTTGCACAGGGCACTAAAAGCTGACTAGTAATATCAATTCCTCATAAGGAGGAGATCTGAGTTCTGAAGCATAAGTTTATGAATAACAATAGACACTTTGACTTAGCTGAATTGATCCGAGAGGTCCTCAACGCTGATCCTTGCAGAATAGGAACTTCTAAGTCTAAGTAAATCTCTTTTTGTTAATTGTAAATTATTTATTTGTGTCTTATTTTGCTCCAAAACTGAACCTTAGCTTTTGGGGAGTGGCCTAAATCAGGTCCAGCCTAGAAAAGTTGACATATTCTTATAGGATGGGAAGGAACATCATGAGCTGGTTGAAGTGGGAGATTAAATAGTACAGAGGAATATGAATGCAGATTGAACTTCATGCTTCCAGTAGCAATTTTGGTGATGCGTTAGAAATGGTGGGGTCCATCCCTTTGTACCCCAACTCCCAGGAGATTATTATTCAGGAGGAAGAGGGCAATGTGAGGAAGCTTAAGAACTGTACTTGAAAGGTAATTGTGATAAACTGTGTTTTAGGGTCTTTAGTTTTGTTGGACCTTCTAGCCTAGCATTTAAATCTTTTTTGAATTCTGGGGAATCTCCTCAGAACTTGGTTTACCTCCCAAGCAGTTCCAAGTAATATTGATTTTAGGGGGGGGTTGGGGGGTAGTGGAGGAAGATTTTCCTCTTTATTAGAAAAAGGACAAATTCTGAAAATCTACTTTTGCTCAGTCCTTGCTTGGAGTGAAGGCTTTTGTATTACTAATGGTCCTAATCACTGGAGGAATACCTCCTGAACCTCTTTCCCCCAAAGTCTGTGGTTTTGAATGGCTCTTTGGAAATGTCTATGCAGCTGAACCAACAGTCCTCAGAATTCCAATTGTATGTGGATGTGGCCAGTCACTCAGGGGTAACATGAAGAACTTCAGTGGTGAAAGAATGCAAACCAAGACGGATCCCTGGAAAGTTAGGATTATCTACCAACTGTGTGGAAGAGTTTTTATTTGTTTTAAATTTGGGTTTTTAGAGACCTACCACAATTTTTTTCCACATGGATTTTGATGGGATTCTTTATGGAAATCATTGAGGGAGAAACTTGAAAGCATGATGCTAATTCTCTTCGGGATACAGAGAAATTTTTTTTAGAACTGGGGATAAGGACAATTATGGCAATTGTTTCCTATTTTAATTAGCTGAGAAGAGGCAGAGGAGCTACATTGTTGTTTTTTTTTTTTTTAAACTTTCACTCTTCTCCCTGAACAATTCTCTCTCGATGGAGCTTCCATTGAGGGATACTTGGAGAGTACAGAAACTCAAAAGTATTTCCCCAACCCTACCATTTGTAGATGGGAACTAAATTTGCCAGAGTACTAAGGCCGATGGGAATGCCTTTGGTAACCAAGCTGATTCTCTAGATATTTCACAAGCATTCAGATGTCTTCATATGACTATAGGCCATCACTTTCCCCAGTACTAAATGTCCCACTCTCCTTTGGACCTTAAAAGTGAAGCAAAGGACAGTTTTATGCCTGAAACTCTTCAATGCCATCACACACAAGCACCTTTTTTACATGCATGGGCATTTAATAGGTAGGAGCCCATGTACACAAGTCAGCTTGTGCTAAATGTTACAAGGATCCACGAGCTGCTGCTCCACAAAATCACCTTATTGTTGAAAGAAGCCATTCTAGTCACGAGTGAGCCCATGTTAGGCCAGTAACCTGTCAACTTCACAAGTCAGCTCATCTGGTTTAAGGGTGAGGAGAGTTCAGAGAAGAAGGCAGTGACAAAAAGTGGCTGCCGTATTTGAGGAAAGTCCTAGAGGAGATGGGATTCTGAACCCTGAAGGATGAGGTAGAACTTGAGAGTAAAGGAGCTACAGCTAAGTGGACACTAGGAATCAATCTATCCCAAATCCACAAGTATTTATTAAATATAATAATGATATATAATCAAATAATAAATGAAAAAATAAAATAAATATAAGTAAAAAATTTAAGTAATTAAATATTAAATAAATCTATGCCAGGCCCTATGCTAATAACTCTGCAGGAAAACATAAAACAAAAACACCCCTGCCTTCAAGAAGCATGCATTTACTAGGAAGACCTGGGTTCATATGTTATCACTGAGTGTGCTATATGGATCTCTCTGCCCTCAGTTTCTTCATCTACAAAATGGGATAATTGATACTTGTAGCATCCATCTATCTCACGAGTTTGTTGAAAGGCACAAATAGGATGCTGTATTTTTGCTGGCAAATGAGTCAGGCTCATATTGACTCTTAGGTTGGGAGGAAGTGTCAGAGACAGAGAAATAGAGACCAAGAGGGGCTGCTATGATTAGGGTGCAGTCAGACCACTTTGCAGGTCACAGATTTAGAGCTGACAGGGCCTTGGGAGCTGTGGCATCCAATGCCTCAGTTTTATTTTGCCAGCATTTACACAGTGCTCTTTACAGCTACCGTCTCATTTTGTTCTTACAACAAAGGCCTGCCAGTGACTGGCTAGCACCAGCGGTCATTCGTCAGACTGGATTTGGGCTGCTGCTTTTGGGGATGACTCCTCCTGCTCTCTGGGATGTGAGAATTCTCTCGCTCCACTGGGAAGACAAAGGCAGGGCAAAGATAGCTGCTGCCCCGTGCCAGGTCTGATGCCCGCTGACCATGGCATCCTGACTAGAACGTTGGCTGAGGCTGGTGAACATGACTGAGAGCCAAGGGGAACAAAAGGGAGCCCCAGCCTCCACTCCTACCACATGCCGAGCCAATTGTTCAATGCCAGGCAGGGAGAATACTTCCTCCCAGAATTGTCTTGTGGCCCCAGGCAGTGGGACCAATCCTAGGACTCAGAGCAGCTTATACAGAGCACTAGTGATAAGTTATCCTGCCCTTATTAAATTTCAGCCACAGGATGTGATGTCAGATCCTCTCTGACTCCCACTGACTCAATCACTTGCATACCCCCTTCCCCCATCCTCACTCCCCTATTCTATGGGCTGGCTGTAATAGCATAATTCTTTCTGGACCTGAGCTCTGTGGGGCCCAGCTGAGTGCTTCTGGACACCGAGTCCAGGTAGGGAGAGCCACAAGCCCAGCAGACAAGCGGTGTTGACCCCAGATCTAGTTCCAAGAAGGGAATAAACAAAGAGCTCCAGCCTCAGAAACCTTCACCCTGAGAATTATTTGTTGTTTTTTTAAAAATCTTTTTAAACATTGTGGATAACTTTTATTTAAACATATGGGCACTTTGAATATTTTTCCCACCTCTCTCCAAACCAAAGAGTATTTCCTCATGACAATATTTAAAAGAAGGATGAAGGAAAAGAAAGAAGAAAGGAAAGAAAGAAGGAAGGAAGGGAAGGAAGGAAGAAAGGGAAAAAAAGGAAGGAAGGGAAGGAAGGAAGGAAAAGAGTGAGGGAGTGAGAGAAGAAGAGAGAAGGAAGGAAAGAAGGAAAAAAAAGGAGAAAAAGAAAAGAAAGGAGGATGGATGGATGAAAGAAAGAAGAAAAGAAATAAAGGAAGGAAGGGAAGGAAGGAAGAAGAAAGAAGGGGGAAAGCAAAGAAGGAAGAAGAAAGAAAGAGGAAAGGAAGGAAGAAGGAAAGAAGGAAGAAAGGAAAGAAGAAAGGAAGGAGAGAAGGAAGGAGAGATAGTTGTAAGGGAAGGAAGGAAAAGAATGAGGGAGGGAGAGAAGAAGGAAGGAAGGAAGGAGAAAAAAGGAAGGAAGAATGGAGGAAAGAAATAAAGGAAAGAAGGAAGAAGGAAGGAAGGAAAGAAAGAAGGAAGGAAGGGAAGGAAGGGAAGGAAGGGAAGATAAAAGGAAGGAAGGAAGGAGGAAGAAAGAAGGAGGAAAACAAGGAAGAAGAAAAGAAATAAAGGAAAAAAGAAAGAAGGAGGAAAGAAAGAAGAAAGAAAGAGAAGGAAAAAAGTGAGGGAGGGAAAAAAGAAGGAAAGAAGGAAGGTAGAAAAAAGAAAGAAGGAAAGAAGGAGAAAAAGAAAGGAAGGGAGGATGGAGAAAGGAAGGGAGGGAAGAAATAAAGGAAGAAAGGAAAGAAGGAGGAGGAGGAGGAAAACAAGGAAGGAGGAAAGAAGGAAGAAAGGAAAGAAGAAAGGAAGGAGAGAAGGAAGAAAGGATAGATGGTAGGAAGAAAGGAAGGAATAGACTGAGGGAGGGTGAGAAGGAAGGAAACAAGGGATAAAAAAGGAAGGAAGGAAAGGGGGAGAAAAATAAAGGAAGGAAGGATGGAAGAAGAAAAGAAATAAGGGAAAGATGGTAAGAGAGGAAGGAGGAAGGAAAGAAGGAGGAAAGGAGAAGGAAGAAGAAAGAAGGAGGAAAACAAAGAAGGAAGAAAGGAAAGAGAAAGGAAGGAAGAAAAGAAAGAAGGAAGGAAGAAGAAAGGAAGGAGGAAGGAAAGAAGGAAAGAGGGAGAAAAAGAAAGTAAGGAGGAAAGAAATAAAGGAAAAAAGAAAGGAAGGAAGGAAAAAAGAAAGGAAGGGATAGAAGAAAAAGAGTGAGGGAGGGAGAGAAGAAGGAAGGGAGGAAAAAAAAGGAAAGGAAGGAAGGAGTAAAGAAAGAAGAAATGAAGGAAGTAAGGAGTAAAGAAAGAAGAAACAAAGGAAGCAAAGAAGGAAAGAAAACATCACCAGGATAACTGACACACTGGCCACATCTGACAGCATCTGTACCATTCGTATCCATGGTTCCCCACCTTCTTAGAAAAGTAGGGAAGTCGGAGTGCTGCTGGGCCAACACCATACCATAGACAGTTCAGGATTTGATGAAAAGATCTGCTACTTGTTACCTGTGTGGTTGATATAAATCCATGACCTCCCCTTCTCCCAGTTTCTTCTTCCCGTAAAAAGAGAAGGTTGCACTAGAACAAAGGGGTTCTTAACCTGGGCTCCAAGACTTCTTTTTAAGAAATATTTTGATAACTATAGTTCAATATTTTATAATCCTGAGTATTTTATTTTGCATTTCAAAGCATCATTGAGGAGGGAGCCATAGGCTCCTCTAAATGGATACTCAGAGGATCCAGGATGCAGAGAATAGTAAGAACCCCTAACTACTGTGCTCCCTTCCCACTTACTACTTGTGATCCTGTGATCTGTGATCCTGTCTCTGTCTGCTAACCTATTCTGATTTGGGATCCTTTCTGTGTTTAGATGCATTCTACCAGGTCCTGGCTCATACAGAGCAGCTGTATTTGGAAACTCATGACAACACATAGTTACTCTGACCAGGATCTAGGTAGTATAGTGGTTAGAGCCTTGGTTTTGGAGTAAGGAAGACCTGAGTTCAAATATAGTTTCTACATTTATTAGAAGTAGGATCCTGAGTAAGTTACCAAAAAAAAAATCTCCAAAACAAAACTCGATTTACTTTAATTTTCTCAACTGTAAAATGGATATTATAATAATAGCATCTCACCTACTTCCCAGGGTTGTGAAAATCAAATGAGAAAGTGTTTGTAAAGTTCCTGGCATATACTAAGAAGTTTTAAAGTGCCTATTCTTTTTCCTGGCAGCTAGGTCCAGCAATGGATAGAATACCAGGCTAAGAGTCAGGAAGTTCTGACTTCAAAACTGACCTCAAACACTTCTTAGCTGTGTGACTCTGGGCAAGTCACCCTGTTTGTCTGTTTTCTCATCTGTAAAATGAGCTGGAGAAGGAATTGGCAAAACAAGAAACTCTGCCAAAAAAACCCCAAATGGGGCCTCAGTGCACATTATAATTACTAGCTACTATTGAGGTATCTTCTCTTTTTGAGGTACCTGCTTCAACTGGAAAGTCTCTGGTAAAGAATCTAAAAATATCCAAGTTATTTTTGGCCACATGAAAAAATGCTCCAAATCACAAATTATTAGAGAAATGAAAAACTCTCCCTTGTACCCACAGATTGGCAAAGATGATTAAAAGAAAAATCACAAATATAGGAGGGGCACATATTGAGTATCATGTAAAAAGGGATCTAACCATCTTAGAAAACAATTAGGAATTATGCCTTAAAAGTCACTCAATGCTAACTCAGCTTTATGAAGTCTGACTTAAAGATGATATAGAGAGAGCTGTTCAGTTATTTTTCAGCACATCTGACCTTTTGTGAGCCCATTTGGGGTTTTCTTTGAGAATATTGTTTGATTGATCGATACCAGAGGGAAGGTGTTCATGAGCTTTGATTTTATGACTATGGATCTAGATTGAACTTTGAACCCGGAGTATGTATCATCTTGAGGGGATTTCACATGCAACTTGTGAGTCCTGAGTTGGGAGTTGCTCCTGGAGAAGGGGTTGCCATAGAGAGATGAGGAAACAAGCCCAGGGAGTGTACCCGATGTGCCCAAGGGATACATACAGATTATCATTTTCAAAATGCGGTTTCCAAAACTGAATATGATATTCCTGATAGAATGTGGCTGAGTATGTTGGACCAAAAGTATAGCCCAAGATGGTAGCTTTATTAATGTCATATTCCATTCTTGATGGATATTGAGCATGCTTAAAACACCATTAGAAATGAGCTCTAGTTTCATTATGTTTACTTGACATAGTACTTGTATGGCTGATTTTTTAAACCCAATTGTGGAATTTCTTGTTTCTTTTTTTCCCTTTCTTTTCTTTTTTTTTCCTGAGGCAATTGGAGTTAAGTGACTTGCCTAGGGTCCCAATTGCGGAATTTTATATTTATCCCTATTTTCTTTTATCTGAATGGATTTGACATAGAATTCTAGCTCACTGAGATCTGCCAGGGTCCTGACTCTGTCATCCAATATGTCAGCTATTTTTTGTATTTTTGTGTTAATATCATCCAAAAAGCCGATAAGTTTGTCTTCTATGGATTCATCCAAGTCATGAATGAAAATGTTAAATAGCATATGAACTAGGAGAGACTTTTGGTCCTCTTCTCTAGCTTCAAGCTGGCACCAACAGATATATTAATGATTATTCTTTGGACCCAATTATTCAGCCAGGTAGGGATCGACCTCACTCTGTTGTTGCCTAATGCTTATCCCTTCATATTGTTCTGTATATGAGAGACTTGTCAAAAGTACCCAAAGCTTCACACTTAAGAACCAAAATCTTCTAGTCATGTTTGTTGTTGGAAACATTTCCCAGATATATCTTGCTTTCCTGCAATTTAGTAAGTGTACCAAATCGAATCTAAGATTTTCTCAATCATCCAAGGTCACCATTATAAACCTCAGTTATATCATATGCTCTCAGGGTCCATTTTGGTGGGCACCTAAGGATATTGGTTAACAGGAAGGATTACAGAAGTCAGGTATGTTGATTTCCTCTTTTCTTCCCCAAAGGGATGGAGCTGAGATCAGCAGGATATAAACTTAAGGACAAAGGGTGCCCTGATTTTACAGAGGTATCTTGGGAATTTTGAATATATCAGGGACATTTTAAACGCTTGCTGATGGGTGAAAAGATGTAGAAATCCCGTCACCCACAAAACACTTGATCCCTTTCTAAAAGATGTCATCAAGGGTGATGCAGAGCTGGAATACAGAATCATTTGTAAATCTCTGTCCGTGTGTGGAGAGAGAACAGGAACTTAAGAGTTTATAACACAGCCAAGAGCAATGGAGGAGAAAAGGAAACTTAAGAAAGATTGGCAGAAGACCCAATAAAGATAAATGATCTCTATTAGTACCATTGGGGATGGTTGGATGTTCCCAGGGTGAGGGGGCTCCAGGTACTGAGGGAAATTAAGATGAGTTAGCATGATTTAAGACCAGGAGTCAGTCACAAGGCCTGGGGAGACAGTATAACTCGGTGAGAAAAGTGACAGATTTGGAGTCAGTTTCAAATCTCAGCTCAAGACATATATTGCAGGACCATGGAAAATCATTTAACCTTCCTTAGCTGGTTTTTGTAATCATAAAATGTAGGTAACAATGTCTGCAGTACTTCAGAGAATTGTTACAAAGTTAAAATCATATAATATGTTAGAAGTGCTTTGCAAATATATTACAGCAATCATAATGCAAAATCCTGATGTTCTTATATTGACATTGATTGTATAACAGCATTACATCCAGTAGAGCAAGCTCTCCTCCAACAAGATTTCTCCTAGTCATGTATGAAGATCATAGAAAATTTCTTCATAGATGTATCAACAAGGGAACTTTTTTGATAATATCCAATTATCTCTATCATTTTCCAAATGAGGAAACTGTGGCACCTAAAGGATAAGTGGTCCTCCTTTTTCTAATCTTTGTATACTAGCTTCCATTTCCAGCCTTCAGCATTTGCACTGATTATTTACCATACCTAGAAAGCTCTCCCTCCTCATCTCTATCTTAGCTTTCCTAAACTTCCTTCAGGTTCAGTTATATCATAGCCTACCTTTAGCAAGTTGTACCTGATAGATTTGTAGTTTCAGGCGCAACCTTTTTTATATTATTGTATTATTATATTGTAGAAATGCTGGCTTTATTTTATAAATTAAAAATAAAATAAAAAATTTGAAAAAATAAAATCCTATCTTCTGCAAGAAGCCTTTCCATGTTCCCCTAAAAGCTAATGCCCTTTCTCTGAAATTATCTCTAATTAATCCTTTTTATATCTTTTTTGTTCATAAATACATGCATGTTGTCTCCTTCCATTAGATGTGGGTTCCTTGAGAACATCCTCCCCTTTCTATTTACTTAACCCCATAGCTGGTACTTAGTAGGAGTAATTAATAAATACTTTTGACTTGATTTGGCCAAGCAGGGATCTGAGTGAGCAAAACAGGGATCTGAGTGAATATTCTCTGACTCAATGCAGAGTAGGCTTTCCATTCTAGTATTTGAGAAGAGTTCATATTGCAAGAGACTTGAAATTGGTGTGTGTGTGTGTGTGTGTGTGTGTGTGTGTGTGTGTGTGAGATCATAGGGAACATGGTTGATGTCATCTAATTTCTAACCGAATTATTGATTTCAGTGTATTTCTTTGCACGACTCTCATAATGATAAATAAAGAAACCTTGACTGTGACTTAACTAACAAAAAAGTTTCTCATATTCAAACTTGCTTGGCACAAACAAGACAAGCTAAGCAATGGATTTTTAAATCTCCATAGTCAAAATTTGAATGTTTTGTGGGTTTTCAGAGAGGGAAGTTCACTGGCCACACGGAGTCGAGTATAGGAATGATCCAGTGAAAATGGGCAGTGGAAAGATTCTTCAGGTGTGGAGAATGGATCTGAAAGAAGAATGGTAGGAGGTAGCTAATAGGCTGATGACATGAATCCATCAAGTATTTTTATTTTTAGTGAGGCGATCAGGATTAAGTGACTTGCCCAGGGTCACACACCTAGTAAAAGTGTATGAGACTTAATGGGAACTCAGATTCTCTTGACTCCAGGGCCAATGCTCCATTGTACCATTTAGCTGTCCAGGGAGTATTTATTGAGCACCTACTATCTACCCGATCCTATGCTATTGATCAAATGATCAAAAAGGATCAAATTCAAATATTTTAAAAGAAAGCCTCCCTGCTCACTTATATTCTAACAGGCAGTTAACTAGGCTAGAGGTGAACTGCAGCTGAGAAATCTTGTCAAAATCATCCCAAATGTAGAATTATTGGGAGCCTGGATTCATAAAATGAGGTTAGCTTTAGCAAGCTTAAAGTAAATGGTTCTCTCGCTCTCTCTCGCTCTCCAGGGCTGGTGCTTCCCCTCCCCCTCCTGTCCTCTTCCCTCCCCCAGCTCCTCACTCTCAGGCTATTCCTGAATTGGAGAGATGCCTATTGGATAAGCACTGCGTGGGTCTCTGCTTTCTCCTGGCCTTTTTTTTTTTTTTTTTTTTTTTTTTCAGAGGAGAAGATGAAAGGAACCTGAAAAAATTAAAATCAAGATAAGGTCCCTCCCTGGCAGGATTATGAGGATGTGGTCATTTAAGAGGGCCTTTCCCTCTTTTGGGCTCTTGACATCTGAAGTCATGGAAGATGCTATCACAGCTCCTTTTATGAAGGTGGCTCGGGTCCCCGATTGCCAAGAGCCAGGCACATTGAAGTTCTATGACAGGAAAATGGCACCAGAAGGAGAGAAAGGGAGCTGAGGTTTTGGCACCCCGAAGTTCTGGCCGCAGCCCAAGTTCCTGCAGGTACTTTGCTAAGCGGCCCCTTGAGTTTCTTTTACCGGCGAGATCACTTAGGAGGTGGGAGCATCCAAGGGGCTGCTGGGATTCAGATAAGATTTAGGAAGCTGCTTAAATTATTCCCAATCTGCTCCCGGAAGGGAACGAGGGATCAGTGTCAGCCCCAGGAGGAAGCTGGGGTGGGAATGGAGAACAGAAGAGCAAAGAAAGGGTCGTCACCCTCGGCTCCACTGGAACCTGGGGCTTGTTGGGAAAGGTCACCCAGCTGCAGGAAGGACCCGAAGGGGTTAATGTGGAAGGCAGAACAAAGTGACTCTGAGACTCAAGTGGGCTGTGTCTCTGGAGTTTGCCTCTTGCCTTCAAGGTGTGTAACAGCAAAGCTGGAAGTGATTAGTAGTCCTGGGTATGGCAGCTGGCAGAAGGCTTCCTGAGAGGGGCCCTGGGGCTAATTCCATTTCTTAGCTTCGCATTTCCATGCTGGGTGTGGAAAGGCTGAAAGAGATGAAGGCAGCTAGCAGAGCAGCCAGAATTTGGAGATCAGGAGGCAGGACACCTGGAGCTGGACCCTGATGGCTGTTTTCTTTAACAGAGCTCCCATCTCACCTTCCGCACCCAGCCTTTTTTTGTACGTTTCACTCGACCCGTTCCCACTGCACATGTGCACCTCTAGTTGGTCCATTGTTACTTGCTCCCTCCATTAGTCTGTGAGTTCCCAGAAAAGCAGGGGATATTGTGCTTTTCACATCCTCAGACATACAGCAGGTGCTTAAGCCATGCTTGTTGGCAGATTGAGTCATTTCTCTGAATTTCACCTCCCCCATCCAATATAATCCAACGAGCACTTGAGTGCCTACTATGTGCAGAGTGTTAAATGCTGTAGGTGAAAAGAAAAGAGGAAGCCATCACTTGCTTTGCTGTGAATAATTCACCTAAAATGAGTTTAGGCTAGAGGATTCTCAAGATTCCCTTTGATTCTAACTTCCTGTTTGGGTTCTAATTTGTGGGGTTAGGGATGGGGGGAGTGGGGAGGCAAGCCAGAAGGATAAAGTCTCTCTCTCTCTCTCTCTCTCTCTCTCTCTCTCTCTCTCTCTCTCTCTCTCTCTCTCTCTCTCTCTCTCTCTCTTTTTTTTTTTTCAGCTTCAAGTGGGATGAGCAAGCTCCTTTATTCATGGCATGATAAGTGTTAAAGAGCATAGGTTCTGAGGCAATCCAGTAGAGTTCTTTCCAACTGGGCACAGATCCATTCCATGATGGTCTAATTCTAAGAACTAAAGCTGCCTATGTCCTAAAGAATCTCATTGTCTTAACCCCAACATGAATGAGATCCCCTAAAAGCTCTCTCCTTTCCCCCTTCCTAGACAAGTGAGTCCCACGACAAGAAAAGAATCTATTCCATCTCCAGGCCATTCCCCAGGGACCGAGAGGGAGAGAAGAAAAGAGGGAAGGGGGTTCCAACATCCAGTTTCCCTGCTTTATGGGATTTGGGAGTGATTTCCTTTGAAGGATGCTGTGAAAGTAAAGACTGAGTTACAATCTCTTTCTCTACTTTTTGTGCATCTTTATTCTCTCTCTACTCCCCTGTCATTTCCCCTTCTATACTATCTCTATCCAAAATTGTCTCCATCTCTTGGAGTCCCTGTTCCTTTTTTCTTTTAACTTTTTATTGACAGAACCCATGCCAGGGTAATTTTTTATAGCATTATCCCTTGCACTCACTTCTGTTCTGATTTTTCCCCTCCCTCCCTCCACCCCCTCCCCCAGATGGCAAGCAGTCCTTTACATGTTAAATAGGTTACAGTATATCCTAGATACAATATATGTGTGCAGAACCAGACAGTTTTCTTGTCGCACAGGGAGAATTGGATTCAAAAGGTATAAATAACCCAGGAAGAAAAACAAAAATGCAAGCAGTTTATATTCATTTCCCAGTGTTCTACAGTGTTCTGTAGCTGCTTCTGTCCATCTATGATCAATTGAAACTGAATTAGCTCTCTTTATCAAAGAGATCCACTTCCATCAAAATACATCCTCATACAGTATCGTTGTTGAGGTATATAATGATCTCCCAGTTCGGCTCATTTCACTTAGCATCAGTTCATGTAAGTCTCACCAATCTTCTCTGTATTCATCCTGCTGGTCATTTCTTACAGAACAATAATATTCCATAACGTTCATATACCACAATTTACTCAACCATTCTCCAATTGATGGGCATCCATTCAATTTCCAGTTTCTAGCCACTACAAACAGGGCTACCACAAACATTTTGGCACATACAAGTCTCTTTCCCTTCTTTAGTATCTCTTTGGGGTATAAGCCCAGTAGAAACACTACTGGATCAAAGTGTATGCACAGTTTGATAACTTTTTGAGCATAGTTCCAGATTGCTCTCCAGAATGGTTGGATGTGTTCACAATTCCACCAACAATGTATCAGTGTCCCTGTTTTCCCACATCCCCTCCAACATTCCACATTGTCTTTTCCTGTCATTCTAGCCAATCTGACAGGTGAGTAGTGGTATCTCAGAGTTGTCTTAATTTGCATTTCTCTGATTAATAATGATTTGGAGCATATTTTCACATGTCTATAAATAGTTTCAATTTCTTCATCTGAGAATTGTCTGTTCATATCCTTTGACCACTTATCAATTGGACAATGGCCTGATTTCTTATAAATTAGAGCCAATTCTCTATATATTTTGGAAATGAGGCCTTTATCAGAACCTTTGACTGTAAAAAAGTTTTCCCAGTTTATTGTTTCCATTCTAATCTTGTCTGCATTTGTTTTGTTTGTACAAAAACTTTTCAATTTGATATAATCAAAATTTTCTATTTTGTGATCAATAGTGATCTCTAGTTCTTCTTTGGTCATAAATGCCTCCCTCTTCCACAGGTCTGAGAGGTAAACTGTCCTATGCTCTTCCAATTTATTTATAATCTCATTCTTTATGCCTAGGTCATGAACCTATTTTGACCTTATCTTGGTGTATGATGTTAAGTGTGGGTCAATGTCTAGTTTCTGCCATACTAATTTCCAATTTTCCCAGCAATTTTTGTCAAATAATGCGTTCTTACAGAAGGATAAAGTCTCAAAGATGGTGAGAAAGATGTAGCATCCTTTGAAGGAACTGGTTTACTGGTAACTGGCAAAAGGAACTGGGAGAGGAACTGGTAAACTGGTGTTTAAAAGCCCAGCAAGGCAGGGACAGGAGAGGGGACATGATCATCATCTTCAAATGTTTGAAGGGATGTCATGCAGAATGGAAATCAAGTTTGTTTGATTTTACCCCAGAGGACTGAATTAGGAACAATGGGGAGAAGAGGTAGAGTTAAGCTAATTTCAGGTTGAAACTCCATAATGTGGTGAGAGATTTAGAATGAGAATTATTGTTATTGTTGTTGTTCATTTGACCCTGTTTGGTGTTTTTTTTGCCAGAGATGCTGGAGTGCTTTACCTTTTCTTTCTCCAGTTCATTTTACAGATGAGGAAACAGAGGCAAGCAGAATGAAGTGACTTGCTCAGAGTCACACAACTAGTTCTCCATTGAGGTTACTTTTGAACTTAGGTCTACCTGACTCTAGTCCTGAATTGCATTCAAATCCTACCTCAACACCCATTAGCTTGGTAACCTTGGGCAAGTCACTTCGTCCTATTTTATTTACCTCAGTTTCTGTATCTGTGAAATGAGCTAGAGAAAGAAATAACAAATCCCTCCAGTGTCTCTGCTTTTCTGGACCTCAGTTTCCTAATATGTCAAATAAAGTAATTGGACTTGACAGCCTGTATGTCCCCATTCAACTCTAGAGCTCTCTAGAGCTCAAGCAAGCAAGAATTTTTTAAGAGCCTACTCTGTACCAGACATGGTGCTCAGTACTAGAAAACCAGAGAATAAGTCTCCCACCGAAGGGTCATTTACACTGGCTTGGATCCTTAGCCATAGATGGTGAATCTTTTGCTGAATAACTAGCTTTGCAGTCCGTGTATTGGGTCCCAAATGGGGAGGAGAAGAAAGTGTGTGGAAGGCTCAGTGCAAATCCATTCTCACTTTTGGAGAGAAATGCGATAGGGGAGGTCATGGAGTTGATAAAACTACACAGTTTCCTGATTCTTTTTGTCAATGGGCTCATTGTTTTGTATTTCTTCATAAGTATCACAGACCACAGCTAAATAATACATCAAGTTTCTTTTAAAAGTTGTATATTCCTTCAATGATATGTTCTGGCATATTATAATACATAACTTTAGAGGAACAATATTAATGGCTAGTAATTAAATATATATATGCAAATTTTAAAATTTGCACAGTGCTTTATAACATCCTGTCATTTGATTCTCCTTGCAACTCTGGGAAGCAGATGCTTATTAACACCACCCTCATTTTACTGATGAGGAATCTGAGGCTCATAATGTTTAAGAGATTTGCTTTGGGATCACAGGTCCTAAGTGAGACTGCATTTGAACTCAGGTCTTCTTGACTCCAAGTCTCATGCTCTGTCTACTGTGCCACCTAGCTTACCTTCAACAAAATTTGTTGATTGAATATCCAGGGAAAATTCACAGGATCATAGATTTAGCTTGTCATTGTCCTACCTCAAATGTGATGTTCAGAACTAAACTCAAGATGTGATTTTGCTAAGGCAGAAAACAAAATGGTCTACCTCATCCTTGATTCCCCAATTCCTCTCTTAATGTGCCCCTGCTTGGGTTACTATCTCCCACTGTTTGACTGCAACAAGACCTATATTATTTCTAGCTGAATTGCTTTCTTGCTACATCTCTCCCACTTCATATTTATGAAATTGACTTTTTGGACCTATGTCTAAGACTTTAATTTGTTCCTATTACACTTTATTTCATTTAATCCATCCCGATGTTGAGATCTTTTCTGGTCTAGACTCTGCCACCCATTAGCTTTTCCCATCATATTTGTGTCACTTGCTAATTTGATTGGCAGACTATCTAATGCCTTTATCCAAGTGGACAATAAGTATGTTAAGCAGCATGGGGCAAAGCACACATCCCTGAGGTGTCCCACTAGAGTTCCGTTTCCAAGTTAGCACTGGATTATTAATCATTGTTAAGGGTCTTCACTATCCATAAGGTTTGTCAATTCAACAAATTCCCAGAATCCATTCATTTAACCTGCATTTCTCCATTTTATGCTTAAGAAGAGTATGAAATTTTTTCAAATATTTGGCAAAAATCTACACTATCAATGAAACTCCCTGGGTTCACATTTCCTCATCTGTAAAATGATGTGGTTAAGTTAATCGACTCTTGAGGTCCCGTCCAGCGATGATTCAATGTGCCTTGATCCATGGATCTGTCATAGCAAGCTATTAATATGGAGGTTTCTGCAGAATTCTCCTGACTTACTAGGTGAGTAAAAACTCAGTTGGACAGCAACCCATTTGAAGAAGATCTGGGGAGTTTAGTGAATCGCATACTTAAATATGGTTCAAGTTCCTGATTTCTTTGTCAGCCCCCAAAGTCAGAGGGGTCTTGGACTGCATCACTTTCAGGAAGAACTAGGCGCTAGTCTTGTGGGTTCTGCTCTGGTCAGATTCTCCTCTCAAATCCTCGATTCATTTCTGGGCAGCCTAATTTAGGGAGGGCATTAATAAGGGAAGAACAAAACTAGGAGGGCAAAGAAACTGGAGCTTGTGCTCTAGGAAGTTTGAAAGAGCTGGGGATAGTTGGTCGGAACAAGATTTAGAGGAGACACAATGGATTTTAAACACAGAAGAGATTAGCTTTGTTTTGCTCTGGTCCTGGACAGCAGAATTAAGATTAAGGAGATTTGAATTCAGGTCTTCCTGACTCCCTATCTTACACTCTATCTACTGAGCCCTCTAGCTGCCTAATGATAAATTAATTATAATGATGATGGGTAGCATTTACATAGTACTATAAGATTTGCAAGATGATTTTGGACTTCTTCACCATGCCCTAGGGCCAGGTATTCTCCCTATTTTTTTATTTTCTCCCCAGAGTTTTAGCTTTGTGTATTGTCTTCCTCAGTTAGAGTATAAGCTCCTTGAGGGAAGGGATTGTCTTAAGTTTTTATTTGCATGGTATCCCCAGTGCCTAGCACATAGTAGATGCTTAATGCATGTTTATTGATTGACATTATATAAATCATTATATATATATATTCTCCTTTTACAGATGAAGAAATATAGGTAGATAGAGTTATAGTGACTAGTACATGGTCTCATAAGTCTGTTTTAGGTAGCAAGATAGCTCAATAGAGAGTGTTAGCCCTAGAGTCAGGACAAGTCACATTTAATCCTGTCTCAGATATTTGTTATGTGGAAGACAAGTCACTTTTCCTTTGCCTATATTTTCTCATCTGTAAAATGGGGTGGCACAATGGATAGACACATTTTCTTGAGTTCAAACCCAGCCTCAGACACTCACTAGCTTTGTGACACTGGCCAAGTCGCTTAACCCTGTTTGACTCAGTTCCTCATCTGTAAAATGAGTCGGAGAAGGAAATGGCCAAATCTCTCCAGTATCTTTGCCAAGAAAATCCCAAATGGGATCACGGAGAGCCAGACACAACAACTATAATGTCCTATCTCCAAGATGATCATTTCAGGTAGGGGTTAGACTAGATGACCACTAGGGAGATGTTGTGATAATAAAATCTGTCCTTTATTATCCTTGAATGTACTGTGAATTAATCCCTCTGTAGGATCACAGGTTGCTGATGGCAACCTTAGAGACTGTAGCACAAAACTTTAATTTTACAGAAAAGGAGTGAGTTCCTTTACTCATAGCTACATGCCCAGATTCATGGAGAAAGGGTCTGAAATGTTCTCCCTAAGAATCATTACTAAACTGGGGAATTGTGTCAATTTTGTGAAAAAGCAGTGGAAAGAGAATTTTTAACAGTCAGGATCAAATAGATGTAATATATTTTCTGCCTATAGGTGGCAACTCTTGTATTAGTTGTTAACAATACTAGAGAGCTGATGAACCAGAAAAGTGTGTAGTTAGGAACGCAATTTCCTCTGAAGAGGGAGTCACGGTTCATATTTAGAGGCAGAGGAACTTCAAAGTCATCCACCCTTATTGGACAGAAGGTGAAACTGAGGTTTAGAGGCATGAAGGACTTTTCCTAAGTTCATCCAGGCAGAGCTGAAGACAAAGGAATAAGAAGTCATTTGTTAATTCTTCCAGAGTCTTACTTCTCCTAGGAAAAAGCCCCTGGCACCCTAGGGTGCCTCTCTAGGAACTGAAGGAGGCCCAATAACACAATCTGATGTAGATTCTTTAAACTCTCCAAAGATGGCTCACTGCCCCTATAGGATGAAATAGTGGGAGATCATTCCTCATGAAAATTTGGAGAAAAACAATGAAAGACACCAAAGAGGGCAAAAAATAAAACTTAACACTTTATTTTTTTGTCTCAGAAGGAATCCACTTCATATTATGCTATGGTATCTTTTAATTATAAAAATAAGCAAAGAAAATAACTTGCATCTCTCATTACCACGATATGTTTAATAACCTTTATATGCACATGGAGCTTAAAATGTAATTCAACAATAAATAATGACATATGCCAGATATGCTCACTGTTTATTCCAGTACTCAGCCCCAACCCCCTAAATATCATTTAAATTATAAATACATTAATGCAAATATAATGGCACAAAATTTTCTAAAGTGCAACCAGATCACAAGAGAAGAATCATGCAGACAGGTCAAGATCTGCCCCCAAATCACTCTGGGCAGGGAATGCAAGACAAAAACTTTGGGGCAGTAGGGAGGGAGGAGACGGGGAGAAGGACTGGGAAGGGAGGGGACAAGCAAAAAAAAGAAAACTGACAAGTAAGAATCGCTTCTTTCCATAAATACATAAATTATATATGTACACATATGTATACATACATATATACACACACATATACATATATGTATATATACTTTAGAGGGGTGTGAAGGAACCATAGCAAAAAGAAAGAATTCCCATGACTGATGTAAGACATTCCCCGGTAATTTTGCTGAAATCCCAACGGCTCCGTTGGGATCCTAGATAGCAAGTGTGGATACGGGCACACGAGCCATCGGCTTTTCTTCTTGAGAGAAGTCATCGACCCTACCTGATAAAAGGGGACCCAGGCTACGGTTCGCCCAATGCCCAACAAGATGACACGGTGCCCATTTCTTTGGGAGTGGCCAGTTGAAGGTGACCCTTCGGGTCAATAGGCTCAGCTCACTGCTGAGCGCCCCGAGGATGGGCCTCATGGGGGGGGAAGCTTGGGGGGAGAAGAGGGGGCAGCAACATTCACACAGCTGCTTTGGGTACCTTGGCAGCAAGTGATTAGTTTAAAGGCTTTGTGGTAAGGTTGGTTGTATTGCTTCCTCTTTAGCTAGAGACCTACTCTGCCCTCGTCCCTTCTCTCTCTCTGGGAATCTACAGGATGGGGTGACCTCCTGCAATTATTTCAGGGAGAATGAAGCACCAAGAGTTTCTATCTAAGCAAGTATAGAAGGCCCAACTTTCAGGAGGCAGCACTACCTGGGAGGGACCGCCAAGTTCAAGGACGGTGACCTTGAGAAACTTCGGGATGTACATCCGGAAGTCCCTCTTGATTCCGAGGCTTCAGGAATAAACTGATGAAGCCGTCGGCTCTGGGATGGGGTGGAAGTGGTGGGGGGGATTTATTTTAATCTCTGCCTCCATCTTTCTCTCCCCGCAAAGCTGCAATGCCATCTCCCGCCGGCCATTTACCGACGGCCAGCGACACGATAAAGGCTAGACAACATAAAACACTAGAGATTACTATTAAGGCTGGACGGCCTGGGAATACCGAAAACCCCTCAGCTCCCTGCCCTTCGAAAGAGGGAACGGAGAGCTACTCGTCTCATGCTCTCGCCGTCTTTTCGCCACGGGGACGGCCCGCCGAAAAATTACTCTTCCCAAGACGCAGAAGACTTTGCTCTGGGAACTCCCTTTCCCAAATGCGATCTAGGGCTGCTTCCAAGCCAGATTCAAGTGAGCAGCGAGCAGCCTCAGATCTGGGGTAGTCGACCGGGAGGTCCACCCCCAGCTGGGCTTTCATCAGAAATGACTGCTGGTTTCTCTGACCTAATTTCACTGAGGTCCAGCTCCGGTTCGGATGCGGAGGGAAGCTATATCTACCCCCTGAATTATATTTAAAGATACAAAAAGGCCACAGGAGCATGTAAATGTACTTCTAGTCATGAGAGAAGTGACTCTCTTCCCAGAAAGAGAAAACAAAGCTTTGTCGTGAGGCTAAATCTCTAGGCAATAAAGTTATTATTATTTGCTGCTTGTTCTAAGCAGCCTTCTCTGGCGTTTATTTACAGTATGTAAGTCCTCAGCTCTTTACATTCCACAGTTAGACCTTAAGATATGCTAGTTTTTAAGACAATTGTTAAAGAGACTTTTAAAGCTCTGAGCGGTTACAGTACATGGAGATAGGAGTTTGATTCGCTATCAAAATGCACGACGTGACAGGCCGGAGAACGAGGCTCGAGCGCTTTGGTACGCGAGCCCCGGATACAAAAAGAAATGAGACACTGGAGGGAGCGAGACCGTAGGCTGCTAGTTCACCAGGGACCCACAAACCGAAAGCGGTTTCATATTCGTCCATGGCCAGCACAGATTCATAACACGAATTCCTTCGACGCCTCGCGGCGCGTCCGAGACGCGCGGCCGAGTCTCGAGTGGATTCCTAGCAGCTGATTCCACGGGGGTAACTATTTCTAAAGGGCTCCACGTCTTCAAAACCTTGATGGTTCGGGGACAGCATGGACGGATGGGGTTGGAGGGCCGTTGGGGGAAGGGCATGGCCGAGGGTGGAGGTTTCCACCGGGGAAGATGCAGTAGGGTCACACCTGTTCAGTTCTTGGGGACATTGCCATGACGGGACACTGGATACAGAAGCCTAGTTCCATGCAGTTGTCTATAAGGGATGAGGGGCTTGAGGGGAGGGAGGTGGAGGCGGGAGAAAAGGGAGGACAGATAGTAGGAACTACTTTGAAATAAAAATGTTTAAAAAATTAAACCAGGCACAGTACACTCAAGATGGGCACATTATCTCCCCTAAAACGAAACTACCTCGGCGGGGGTCCGGACGCCCCCGCCGCCGTTATGCGCTCTCGGCCGATGTGCGCTTGATGTGGGAGGAGGCGGAATCCTCACCTTGGAGGTTCCTGAAGAAGATTTTGAGTTTCTGAGGTTCCGCGACGCGCCTCCTGTTGAAGTCGGCCCGAGCCTGGGAATGGGCACAGTGGTCCGTCTGCAACAGGTGGAAGAGGCTGGCCATGTTGGGGCCGATCTTCTCCATCAGGCTGTCTTTGATGGTGGCCACCGTCTCGTCGTCACACTCCAGCAGGCTACGGACGAGCCTGTTGTAGTATCTGGGGGAGAGAGGAAGGCGGGGTTCATAACGGGGACCACCAGGGAAGAGGTGAGGGATGGATACGAGCTTGTAGGGCTGAGAGTCAGAGATGTATGAGCACGGGGCGATGCTTGAGGTCACAGAGGTTGAATGTGCCATAGACTTGTAGCTGGAAAGCACCTGAGGAAGAAGCTAAACCCAGAGCTCCCTGGCTCTAAAAGGAACCCTCTCTCAACTGAGTTACATCACTTCTGCCAGGGGTCACTATGTGATTCTGGATCCTTTTGTTCCACTTGGAAGGGGACTCTTTCCAGATGGAAATGATCCCATGCTGGGATCCTATATAATCAATGGGGGGGGGTGGTGTCGCTATGTGAGTCTGGATCCTTTTGTTCCACTTGGAAGGGGACTCTTTCCAGATGGAAATGATCCCATGCTGGGCTCCTATATAATCAATGGGGGGGTCACTATGTGAGTCTGGATCCTTTTGTTCCATTGGAAGGGGACTCTTTCCAGATGGAATTGATCCCATGCTGGGCTCCTACATAATCAATGGGGGGGTCACTATGTGAGTCTGGATCCTTTTGTTCCATTGGAAGGGGACTCTTTCCAGATGGAATTAATCCCATGCTGGGATCCTATATAATCAATGGGGAAGGTCACTACATGAGTCTGGATCCTTTTGTTCCCCTTCCAATGGACTCTCTCCAGATGGAATTGATCCCATGCCGGGCTCCTATATTATCAATGGGGTGGTTCAACCTTCTAAGAGGTATAGAGTCATGGCATTTCCAAACTGGAGAGACTGCAGGGTTTGGGGAACTGGAAGAACCTGAGAGCTCACCTAGCCCACTCCCTCTCTCTTTTTACATAGGGAGAAACCGAGGGCTAATTGAGGCAGTGACTTGGCCAAGATCACCCAGCAAGAACTTGAGCCCGAAGCTCTAGACTTGCTGAGGGCAATGTGCTTTCTGCGTCAGGTACTGGGACTAGGGAGGGAGTGGGGAGGGATATTCCAGGCTAAAGCCTGAACAAGAAGAAAAGGTTGCTTATTTTTAACTCTCTGCAGAGGGCAAGGGGTTAGCCATTTTTTCCAGTATGACTTAACCCCTCGAGAGAGGGCCCTTCAAGGCTGTGTGGTAAATGGAGCAGAACATATATAATGAGCTCAGGGGAATGACCTTTCTGCTCTTGGACACAGTTGAGATGATTGTGGGTGGGGTGTTGCAGCTAGGTTAGCCAAAGTGCCCTGGGTGTCCTTTCTTCTCCAACCTCAAGGGGAAATCACATTTAACTCTTTTTTTTTTTTAAATAAATTGGGGCATATCCTCCCTGTAGGATTAGAAATTATAGGAGCTAAGAATAGGTACAATGTAAAGAACACTCAGTTTAGTAATGGAAGATCTAAGATTGCATCCCAGCTCTTACTATCTATAGGAACTTGGGCAAGTCACTTAACTCGTCTCAGATTCAGTTTCCCCATCTGCAAAATGGGCATTAAAAAAGCAGCATCTCTCTCCAAAGGGTGTTTCGAGGATCATGAGATGACTTGTGTGAAGAGCATTGAAACCTTAAAGTTTCCTCGATATCTGCTATTATAATTATTCCTTTGGAGTCTCAGTTTTCTTCTCTATAAAACGAAGAGAAGGAGCTTAGATGAATTCTAGAGATCTCTAGCTCTGACTTCCTAGGTTCTAAGATGTTTCCTAACTTTCTACGCTTTATTCCCTGGGACTCATTTTCCTCAACTGAAAAGTAAAGGGCTTAAATCACATGATCTTCAAGGCTGCTTCCAATAAAGTCCTAAGACACACACATTTATAGCCTTAGTTTCCTTTTTTGTACACTGAGGGATCACCATTCTGGTCCCAAATCTTGTGACCTGGAGGGGAGGGTGGGGAGAGACTACCACAGTGACTGCAGGTCCACCCCCCTGTTCCAACCTCCTCTGAAATGTTGGCTGTTGCTAAGCTCCCAAGGCCTCTGCCATTTGTTCCCATCATCAAGGGAAACCGAGTTAGAAAAGATGGTGATTGTAGCTGCAGAGGCAAGTGTCCCTCTAAGTGGCTCACCCTTCTGTTCTGACAATGGAATGATCCATGCTGAAGGGATCCCCAAGTTTGAGCAGAAGGCAAACTTAAGTCTCCTTAACTCCAAGCCCAGCCCCTTCCACTAGGTCCATTAGAGTGGATTGTTTCTCACTGGGGCATCTATCTAACGATGGTCCTCGCCAGCACATCCTCTTTGTTCAATCCCACCCACCGTTATGGGCCAAGAGGATCCGAGTTCCAAATCTAGCGATAACATTTACTGCCAGGGTAACCTCAGATAAGTCAACCTCCCTGGGCCCATTTTCTTCACTTGTATGGTGAGGTAGGTGCAGTAGATAATCTCAGGATGCCTTCTGTTTCTAGATGGAGAACCCTGGGATGCCTCTACTTAGCACAGGACAGGACTCGTATCTGTCCCAGACGAGGCAGCCGAGATAATTCCCACAAGTGGAGATAAGTGAAAGTAACCAGCACTGACCCCAAAGCAGGAATCAAGGTAAGTCAGGAAGCATTTGTTGAGCACCTACTAAGTGCCAAGAACTGCGCTAAGCCCTAAGAATAGGACAAAGGCAAAAGCTGCCCCTGACCTCCCAGAACTCGATCTGATGGGGAAACCGATAGACAAACGACTGTATGTGGAGAAGTTATATCAGGATATTGGAGGGCACAGTGGAGAGGGCTGGGGGCTGCCTGGGGAGCTAGCCAGAGGGAGCCGGGAGCAGACCAGTCACTCCTTTCTTTATCAGAGCCTTTGTTTTGCCCCTTGGGATCTCCTGGTCAAGGAGAAAAAAAGATGGCTTCTAGCCATCAGCTGGCCACTGAGAAGAAGAGGCTTTTGGGTACCTTAAGGAACTGTCCATTTAGCTTAAATGAAGGACTTCAAATTTCAGACTATCGGTGTTGGAAGAAGCCCTGGTTCAGCTCCTGCATTTTGCTGATAACTGAAGCTCAGAGAGGGAGATTACTTGCCTAGAGTCACATAGAAGTCAGTGGCAGGATCTTTTTCGTTCAATCTAAACATCTATAACTAGTAATTAATAATAATGTCAATGGACCAGGCCCTGCGCTAAGCACTTTACAATCATTAGCTCATTTGAGATTCACGGTAATCCCGGGAAGTAGTGGGCGTTATTATTATCATCTCCTTTTTACAGATGAGGAAACTGAGGCAGGAAGTGTCTTGCCCAGGGTCACAAGGCTGGTCTCTAAGGCAGGCTGGGAGTCCCCCACTCTCTGTGTACACCGGTGCCTTGGGAGCGAAGCCCGTCTCTACTTCTCCCTCCCTCCTTTGAGAAATCTTCCCCGACGGGGTCGGCTTCCCCGGGCTTGGTAAAGAGCCGGTCCCAACTTTCTCACGAGAACCCGATGTGAGCCCGGGCTGGGCTCCTCTCGGCCCCGGAGCCCATGCGGCTTAGGAACTCAGTGTGTGAAAATTTATAAATAGCCCTTTGTTTCCCTCAATCAATATTATTCTCCTGTTTCCTGTTCCCTGTCCATGCAGCAGAGAGGTGGGAAGCGTCATCGCTGACACGCACTGGCTCGGTCTGGGGCGCGGAGCTCGCTGAGCCACAGCCTCCCCCGGTGCCCACGGGGGCCGGGCCCACGGGGGTGGGCACCCGCGGCTCCCCCCACCCTGCTTCCCCTCTCCGGCCCTTCTTCCAGGGCAGGGCTGGCTGGCGGGGCCTCTGCCTCTCCTCCCCCACCTTAGTTCAGATAAGTCACAGGAAAGTGGAATGGACCGTTAACTACTTCCCCTTACGCCTCCTTGCCAATTGGCACGGGTTCCGTGTGTGTCTATGCCGAGATCGGGCTGGGAAAGCAGGATGTTTCGGGGGAGCGGAGATCTCAGCTAGCGAAGGGCAGCCCGGCAAGGAACCGGAAAACTCTGCCCTTCTCAACAGTCATAAAATTAGCCCGCTCCGACAAAAGCACTGGGAAAAGGTCGCTTTGGAAACCGGGGTCTACAGATGCCGGGTCTGACTCTGCGGGAGCCGGATTCAAACCCTGCTCTGGCACGTTAGTGAGGGGCCTAAGCTTCCTTGGGCTCAGTTTCCTCGTTTGTAAAATGGCTAAATGGAGATGAGCACTGGGTTCCTTGTGGCTCTAGTTACAATCGGACAGTCAACAGAAGGAGACAAGGGAAGAGGGCAGTTGTCCAGAGAGTGAAAGGGTGTGTGTGTGTGAGTATGTGTGTGTGAGAGTGTGAGTGTGTGAGTGTGAGTGTGAGTGTGAGTGTGTATGTGTGTGTATATATGTGTGAGTGTGTGTGTAAGGAAGGGAGGAATCATAAACAGAGTTCTAAAACAAGATTCAGGGTGGACTTCTCAGCTTTTCAGGACAAGACGTCCTGCACAATGAAGCAGGGAGCGTTTCCGCTGTGCTGCCTGGCCCTGTTATTAGAATGGAAGCTCCTGGAGGGCAGGAGTGGCTTCCTTTTTTGCTTCCCTACGTGGTCAATGTTTGTTAATCTGACATCCACGTCTTCCTCTGTTAAAGGATGATATTAGGTCGGCCCGGGGGAAAGAGCGTTGAACACAAATAACAACAGCGACAATGGCTCATATATAGTGCTTACTCTGAGCCAGGCACTGCGCCGAGCACTTTAGAAATATCTCATTTGCCTCACGATAATTCTAGGAGGTAGGGACTATTACTATCCACCCCTCACTTTTTTTTTTTTTTTTTTTGGCTGAGGCAATTGGGGTTAAGTGACTTACCCAGGGTCACACAGCTAGGAAGTATCAAGTGTCTGAGGCTGGATTTGAACTCAAGTCTACTGAGCCCTACTATCCCCATTTTACAGGTGAGGAAACTGAGGCAGTAAAATGTGAAATGACTTGTCCAGAGTCACACAGTCAGTGCCTGAAGCTGGATTTGAACATGCTACCCACCGCCCCACCTAACCAGTCCCTTTACGCATCTAGATCTCAGTTTTCCTCTCTCAAAAATGAGGTTGAACTAGATGGGTTTTCAGATCACTCCCCGTTAGAAATCTACGGTCCTACAAAGTGATCCTTAAAGTGAGATGGTTTGCTAAGTCTTGAATGCCTTCTCCTGAATCCACAATGAGAGCTTCAGGGGGCACCTGACTATTTTCCCTGCCGGACTGGGGACTGCTGGGTACAGAGGGCAGTGGCCAATGGTGTCTCTCCCCTCCCTCCCCTTCTTGTCGCCTTTGGCTCCAAGACTAATGTTGCACCTGTTGGAATAGTGAGTGGGCAGCTGGATCACTTCAGCGATGGCTCGGGAATTCCTCTTGGCCACCCCGCAGATGTCCAGTTTGTGGTAACACTCCTCTTGAACCTCGGAGATCATCCTCTGGAACGTGGAACATCTCCGAATGGCCAGGAAGACCTTGGAGGTCACGCCGTTGGCGATACACTTCAGGCTTTCTTTGACGAAGGCCTTTCCCTGAAAGGTTCACGAGAAAGGAAGGGACTTAGCATAGTTTGGGACTATTTCACCCCTTGAGCATTTATTAAGTACCCACTGTTTGCAAGATACTGTGTAAAGTATAGAGGACTTTTTAAAAAATATAAAATATAAAATAAAAGTTCACCTCTCAAGCATTTATTAAGTACCCACTGTTTGCAAGATAGTGTGTGAAGTATTGAGGACTTTTAAAAAATATAAAATATAAAATAAAATTTCACCCCCTAAGCATTTATTAAATACCCACTGTTTGTAAGACACTGTGTGAAGTATAGGGGATATTTAAAATATATATAAAATATAGGGGGAAAAAGAAAAAAGAAACGGTCTTTGTTGAAAAGATATTGCCAATAATTAGAAAGTCCATTCAAAGAAATTTTAGAAGATGCTAATCATTGAAGGGGGGGGGGGACTAAGAAAGATCCTCATATAAGAAGCTGAGCCTTGAAGGAAGATGGGGATCCCAAAAGGTAAAGGGGAAGCATGAGAAAAGTCACAGAGACAGGGAGATCTTCCTGGAGTCACATTGGGGAAGGTTTAGGCAATCTGGACACCTTGAACCTCCTTGAGAATAGGGAACGGGGAAGGGAGAGAAGGGGAGAAACTGGAATAGAGAAAGCATGATGTGACCAGGGTGGGCAGCCTAGAGAAGCCTTGGCCTTGTACCCAGTGTTCAAACTCTGGACACTGATGAGAAAATTGAGTCTCAGATACACAGAATAAAGAAAGGGCTTGTTCATGGGCACAGAAGGAGTTAGTGGCAGAGTGAGAATCTGAACCTGGCTCTTCCACTCCCTTTTAATAAGCATCACTCCCAGGGGCTCCCTGTGTCTTGGCCACTTGGGAAATAAAAATAGCGGCTCCTTCTATATCTATATACTTAATAAAATCTTCATGGAGGAGGTGGGCCCATAATTAGTAATAACAGTAATCACTTACAGGAAGGCAGCCAGGTGGTGCAGTGAATAGAACAGGCCAGGAGGCAGGAAAATCTAAGTTTAAATTTAGCCTCAGACATTTTTTAGCTGTGTGACTCTGGGAAAGTCACTTAACCCTGTTTGTCTCAGTTTCCTCATCTGTAAAATGAGCTAAAGAAGGAAATGGCAAATCATCCTAATATTCTTTGCCAAGACGACCTCAAAAGAGGACACAAAAAGCCGGAAGTGATCGAACAACAACAACAAAACCATTTACAAGGTGCTTTAAGATTTGTGAAGCACTTTACAGTTATTCTCAATTGAATCTCACAACCACTGGGAGGGAGGTGTTATGATCATCCCCATTTCACAAATTAGGAAACCAAGGCACAGAACATCCAGGCTCACATTGGCCAATAAAAGTCTGGGACAGGATTTGCACTGGATCCTTTCTCCAGGTCCACCTAGCTGTTTCAGGATGAAATGGACAAAATGCTGAACTTGGGAAGACCCGGGTTAGAATCCTGCCTCTGGCACTCGCTAGTTGACTATGGTCAAGTCACTTGGCTTCCATTGGCTTTGGGGTTCCCTATCTATGAAATGGGGGTGGTAACCATAGCACTTGCCTCCCATCAAATGAGATCATGCTAGTAAAGTGCTAAGAAAGCCTGGGGATACTTGGGGTAGTAGGATAGGGAATTATACAGTTAGGAAAGGGATCCTAAGCTCTGATAGTGGTGCTTTAATCTTATTTTACCCAGAGCCAGCCTTGCTTGCTTCTTCCTGGCCATCTCACTCTCACACTGGCCATTATCCTTACCTCTGCCCACAGCCTCCCTTCCCCCACCCCACAATGTTCCCCATCCCCATTCCCAGCTCTCCTCTAAGTCCCGTCTTCCCCTAGCAGAATCCAGCCCTTGGGGGAAGGGGCTGACTCCTTGGCTGGTGTTTGCATCCAGAGCACTTAGCACAAAGACTCAGACATAACAAGTGCTTCCTGCCTGCTCACCTTCTGGCCAGAGAGGGGCTTCCAAGGCTTCCTTGCCCTACCTGCCTCAGTATCCCCTGGTAATTGGCCCCCTCCAGGGCCATCAGACATGGCCTGGTGGGGGGTAAGCAAGGCATCAAGCCAAGAAGGGGCTGTCAGTGAACCACCTGAACCCACAAGAGGGCTTGTGGGAGTTTTTATGCAAGGCTGCTGGCATCTGCCTCCCTCTGTCTCCCGGAGTTGTCATGAGAAAGAAAGGAGGTGATAGGAGAGAGCAGAGGGAAAAAGCTCCCAGATTTAGAGGGATCTTGAAAACCACAAGGAAAACTGCCCCATTCCTACTCTTTATCCCCAGGAGAAAAGTTATTTTGAAAGGAATCGTTCAGGGGATCATAACAAGAAAGTTAATTTTCTGCTCCATCTCTATCCCCCTAAGATCATAGGATGGTTAGAGCTGAAAGACACCTGAGAGCTCATGGTCTAATACCTGCTTCCCTCCCCCGATACCATTTTACAGAAGAGGAAACTGAGACTTAAGAGCGACAGGACCAGGCTTTAAACTTAAATACTCCAATTTCAAATGCAAGTCTTTCTACTGCTCCCCAGTCACCCCCATTAAAGCCTCTGCAGTGAGTGAAAACTGAAACCTTTGTTCCCAAAGCTGGTTTGCTACCCAGAAGCACTTGGGTGTAGGGAAGGGAATGGGGAAGATGGCTCCTGTGTCTTACTCCATCATTTGCTTTCATTGAGGAGAACCAGCTGGTCCTGGAGGGAGGGGACCCCTTCCTTCCCGGATCCATTTACCTGAGTATCAAATTTTGCAGCACTGTACAGGAAGGATTTGCAGATATCGTACAATCCATCTGTGTCACAGGTAGTGTTCTCCAGGCATGCAAAAGCCCCGCAGCCCACCTGCAGAGCGCTGTTGAGGCAGCGGACCACTTCGGCTGAAAAGGAGAGAGAGTGTGGATCAATCAGTGGCCCAGGGTGGAGATGGGAGCCAGACTTCAGCCCAGCGGTGGGACAAATGATGCCCCGCGGTAGTCTGCCACTTGAGGGAGAAAGAATAATCATTTTAGAGTACCTGTTCTGTGCCAGGCACTGTACTAAGCACTTTCACAAAAATTAGTGCGTTAACTCACTTACTACAACCCTGGGAGCTAGTGCTATAATTATTCCTATTTTACAGATGAAGAAACTGAGGCAGGCAGAAATCAAGGGTCCCACAACTAAGGATGAATTTGAATGCAGGCCTTCCTGACTCTAGATATAGGATTTTATCTGATTGTTGCCTCCAGGCATGAAACCAAACAGATGAGTCAGCTCTGTCATACTGGGACAGCTGCTGCAAGGGCCCAAGGGGGGGTGGGGTGGAGAGAAAGAATACTAAAGAATAGGAGTCAAGGGTCCATCCTTCGGGGGATTTTTCACTTTATCTGAATATTATAGAAAACAGGATCACAAGAGTCCAGATGTTGACCAGCAGGGGACCTTAGAAGTCACCTCCCCTTCAGTAGGCTTGGGAGTCGGGAGGACAAGGTTTCAAATTCTCAGAAATTACCAGCTGTGACCTTGTCCAAGGTCATTCAAGTCATGTGATTCTGAGGCAGGATCTGAATCCAGGTCCTCTAATTCCAGGTGAAAGCCTTTCCAACTGGGACATAATAATTCTATAGAAGAAAGGGGCAGGGAGAGAATGCATCCTCTCTTACCGGCCCCACCCCCCACCCCTAAAGGAGCCTGGGATTAAGAATCAGAAAACTCTCTAGCTGTACCACTTGGGACAAGTAATTTCCAGCACCCCTTGGAACCTCAGTTTCTTCATCTATAAATGGTATGGTAACACTTTCCATACTACTTCATTCACAGAGCTGCTGGAAAGCAATTGCCCAACTGTTAGAGAAAGCGAGTAGTTATTATATAATCATGGCTCATGCCTCGAGATCCTAGATTCAAAGAAGAAAGGGATTTCGGAGGCCATTAAACAAACCCCTAAATCATAAAAAGGTGAGGTGACTTGTCCAGGGTCACACAGGAAGTGAACAGGAGGGGGAGACTTGGAATCACCTTTTCACTGCCCCTTGGAACCACCTTTTCATTGCCCCACTTCGCCTTACAAAGCTTACAAAGGCATCATCTCAAGGGCTTAGCAGGTGTTCTAAATGACCGGTATAAGTTCAGAAGGCAGAAGGAGAAGACCAGTCAGTTTGGCTTTAGAGAGCTCATTCAAGAATATCTTTTTTTAAAGTCCAAATCTATTTCTCATTGATGGGAAACTTCCAGTTTGGAAACTCCGTTCACCCATGCCAATCAGCAACTCCTCTGGGACTTAAGAGTTCTAGAGAATGATTTTGGAGTGCTGAGCAGATGGAGGGCTAGCTCTGGCTCACAGGGATAGTAAGGGAGAAGGCAGGACTGGGGTCTTCGGGATTCAATGACCAGATTTTGGAGTTTGAAGATGTGGATTCAAATCCTAGTTCTTTCACTTCCTACTCCCATGACAGTGGGCCAATCACTTCACAGTCTCTGGACTCAGCTTTCCCATCTGGAGATGTCTTCTGAGTCTAAACCTCCCTTTTCATGTTCCCTCCAGCCACCGCATCCCCTAGTCTCCCTACTCGTCCCAGAAGAGTAGAAGCCCATTGCCCATGTCCACCTGGGAATCCATCATTACAGGGCTGCCCCAGTCGCATTCACCTTCGGATTGGGCAAAAAAAAAAAAAAAAAAAGGAATAGAGCCAGCTAGTATTTTTCCCTAGTCCCCCTATTATAGACTCCTGCTCAGAGCAACACACACACATTCATTCATTCATCTGCTCTCTCTCTCTGAAGACATTAAGAGCCTTATTTAGGAGAAACACAGGTGTGGAGTAATGGAGTCCGTTGTGCAAGACTGGGAGAAAACCGCCAGCTGAAAACTTGTGTGAGGATTTTTGCATTCTGGATAAGATCTCCCATAAAAGTAATTTCTCCCCTCCAGAAGGGAGGGAGGGGGGGTGTTCTGGCAAGCAGCTCAGCAAGAAGCTCTCGGCAGCCTCCATTCCACAGGGTTCTCCCCGGAGATCAAAAGCTTCCCGGGTTCAGTTGGGCTTCCCCGCCCCTCCCCCCTCCCCAGCCTCTGGGATGCTACAAGTCATTTCCCTAATTATAGATTTCCACGGGTTCAAATTATAACTTTGCTTGCAGCAGTTTTAATATGCATTAGGGCTGCTATTGTCTTAGCAGGCTGGAGTTGGGAGGGAATCGTTGAATTTCTATAGCAACCAAAGTACAAAAGGAAATGGGACCATAGCCCAGAGACCAACTACTCTCCACTGGGCTGGGGGAGGGTGGAGGTGGAAAAGGGGGGGGGGGATCACTGAGTGTCCTCTGGGAAGGAGGAAGCAGGACAAATTCTGGGGAGAAGCTATCCATCTGACACCTGCCACCATAACCTTGGGGCCACGAAAAGCAGCAAGGGCTTGATTCGAATCCTAGCCTGCCACTCATTAGCTGTGGGACCTGCGTTCAAATCCTGCCGCTAACTAGCGATATTATCTTGGGCAAGTCTGTACACCCTTCTTTAAGGAGGGGACAGACTCAGTGGTCTGAGTTCTTTTCCTGATCTACATTTCTAAGTCTGGGGTTCCTTTCCTTCTCTAGGTCCCCGTTCTCTGCTCTGCGATAGAAGATGGTTCTAAGAGATGGTCTCCCAGAATCTATGTACGGTAGTTTGAAATTAGAGTCTGGGATCACGCATCCACGCTGATCTGTCAGGGTGGGGTGGAAGGTTCTCTGGAGCAGCCTACTCTGTGACCTTCCCCTATGGAGTCTCACTTTCTTATTTGAGAGATTTAAGCTCGGTACTCGTCCCTAACGATCCTGCTCTGATCTCTGGGAAAGGAGTTGGGGGGGGGGGCGCGCGGAGATGGATGATTCCTCAGAGACCAGAGAGCAGAATGAGGGTGCTTGGGTACCAGAGGGCCAACATGGGTGTGGAAATAATCAAACGGGCCAGATGTGTGCACGCTGACTCCTAGTGACCCTTAACCCTTTAGAGACAAAGGCAATGGGCTAGCAACTGCTTCAGAAGCCAGGACTAGAGAGCTCTCTCACTCAGAGAAACAGCTGCAGTTTGGGGGGAAAAAAAAGAAAAAAATTAAAGGGTTTCTTAGTCATGTGATGCACGAAGGTGCCGATGCAAGGGAGAGGCAATGGGCTTGTCTTTGAATTCATCCCCTGGGACCCGGCACTCCCGAGGGTTCGAGGATTTTTTTTCCTCCCATTTTAGCATGTGCTCTCCGCAAGACTGAGGATGCCGTGATTTTTTTTTTTTTTTTTTTAAGGGGGCTTGGGTTGCATCAGCCAGTTCGGGTCTCACCTTCCCGAGCCAGTCCCTGCGAAGCGCTGAGAGCGTGCCTGGAAACGCTCCCCACGCCCCCTCCCCAGCCCTCCTCCCAACAGGGTACGTGCCAGATCCCAGGCGAGCAGCCCCGAGGCTTATGCAACGAAATACCCCCTCGGCCCCGGGCTCGCCTCCCCGGCGATGGCCCCGAAAGGCGGCAGACAAAGGCGGGCCGCTTCCTGGGGCTATTGGGTTACCCCCGGCGCTCCGCGGCCAGCGGGCATGAATGAAGCACGTTCGGGAGCCCCGCCGGCCGGCCGGCACCGGCAGCCTCGGACGCGTTAGCGGGAGTGCCGGGGGATGCGGGACGGAGCCGGGGTGGGGGTGGGGGGAGGGAGGGACTCTGGCCAAACGGGGGCCGCTTACCTGAGCTCTGCGCCGCCCCCCGGGGCTTCCTGGGGTTCACCGAGTCATTTTGCTCCGATTCGGTGCCTGCGGACGCGCCGATCACCAGCACCAGCAGCACGGCGGAGTTTTGGAGCATTCTCTGAGAAGTTTCCGCTAAGTTGCTGGGTTTTTTCCCCCTGTCCCCACTTCCCTCCTCCTCCTCCTCCTCCTCTCTCCTCCTCCTCCTCCTCCTCCTCTCCTCCTCCTCCTCCTGCTCCCCCCTCCTTTCCTCCCTGTCTCTCCCGGCTTGAGAGAAGATGTGGATCTGGATGCGTTTGGAGGCTGAGGCGGGGAGCTGGCGAGGCCGGCGGCTGCGAGCTTGCGGGCGTTGCAGCCGCTGCTGCACCGAGGCTGGAGGCGCTGGCACCTTTGGCTTGGACAAACTGGGGGCTCCCGAGCGGCGCCCGGGGAATTTATAGCCGCTCTTATCGCTCCCCGGGATCGGGAGCCAATCAGGAGCCGGGCCGGTCAGCCAATGAGCGGCCACACACTCATTCAAGCGCCGGGGCCCTGGACTTTGGAGGAATATTTTCCAGCAGATCTCAGTACCTGGTGCCAATATTTCATGTGTCCACGGATGGAGGACGTGCGTGTGTGCGTGTGTGTGTGTGAGTGTGTGAGTGCGCGTGTGTGTAGGAGGGGGAGGAGGAGGAGGATGGAGAACTCTCCATGATTAATCTCCTTCAAGGAAATGGCATGGAAATCTCGCTTATCATCCTTTAGTTTTCCAAAAGAGGCCCCCGTTTTCTCATTTCATTTAGGAAACTGTGGAGTGGGGCGGGGGAGCTTTTGGAGATCACGGTGCCCTCGCAGGGCTCAAGGACCCAAACCATCCCAGGATTAAAGCATGTTCCTAGTGTTTCCTGATCTCCACCTCGGGTTGCTCCCTCCCACGCCCATCAGCGCTCACATGTTCTCAGACGGATCGATGAGCTTGAGGCAGCAGGGAGGCATGGTCCCCCGTGCGTGTGTGATCACGAGGCAGTGGAGAGAGAAACGACAGTGGGCTGAGACCAGGGACAGTTCGGTCCCGCTTAGCTGCTGGGGCTCTTAGGCTGGGGTTTTGGAGTACGTCTGCCCAAGTCTGAATACCCTTCTCGTGAGGAGGTGCACAAAGCAGACTGCAGAGGAGACCGGTCATATGGAGAGACGATTATCAATCTGTACACACACAATGCTGTGTGTGCACATGTGTGTACACATATGTACCTACATGCTGCACATGCACAGTACTCTGCACTATACATCCCTAATGCACACACACATGCAGGTATACCTGAGGTTCCCGTCCCCAGGTTAAGAAATGCAAGGAGAATAAAGTCCTTGATGGAAGGAACTTTGGGGCTTCTTATTTAAATCTTCAGTGACTGGCACCCAGTAAATAATGAACACTGAATGAAGGGACAAATGCATGCAAGAATGAATGAAGAGGGGGCTTGTGATCTTGGAGTGGTCACTCTTCCCCCCTAAGTCTCCATTTCCGTCTCTGGAAAATGACCTTGAGATCTGGAAGGGATTTCAGAAGCACCTCATTTCACAGAGAAGGAAACAGAAGGTGGGATCTGCCCTGTGATCTGCCAGGGAGTAGCTGGGATTTGCCTCTGAACTCCAAAGGCGTCTCTTTCCATTACAATCTGATGGTTTCCGAGACTCTTCCCAGCTCTGATATTCTGGGACAGGTTCTACATACAGGGATCAGGTCTAATGATTTCCAATCAAGCCCTGGGGGTGGGGGTGGGGGGGTCATTATCCCCATCCACACTCTTATTTCTGTTCTTGGAGATGTCCTGAAGAGGATTCCATTGTATCCAGGGAGGATGAGCCCTCTTCCCGGACACAGTAGTTGATGATAAAAGCAGCCATTCTACCCACCAAACAGTAGTCTGTGACACATTACATATAAAAGAAATATAATACGCTAGCCAGTAGCTGCACAGTGGATAGAGTTTTTGTCCCGGAGTTGGAAGGCCCCGAGTTCAAATCTGGCTTCAGACACTTACTGTGTGACCCCGGTCAACTCACTTAACCCTGTTTGCCTCAGTTTCCTTATCTGTCAAATGAACTGGAGAAGGAAATGATCAACCATTCCAGTATCTCTGCCAAGAAAACTCAAATGGAGTCACAAAGCGTCACACACAATTGAACAAGAAACAGGTGACATGTCCCAGGACTATTTGTGTTTGTTTAGATTGTTGTGGACCAAGATACACAAGGCCCTTTGTTGTTGTTGGGGTTTTCTTGGCAGAAATACTAGCGTGCTTTGCCATTGCCTTTTCCAGTAGATTAGGGCAAACACAGGTTAAGCGACTCATTCACGGTCACCCAGCTAGTGTTTGAGGTCAGATTTGAATTCAGATTTTCCAGTTCTCTATCCATTTGAACACCAACAAAACAGGTCAAAGAGTCACCATCAATAATAATAGTGATTCAAGGGCACGAGACCCTTTATACATGTGGTCTCACTGAGTCAAATGATTTCATTCAGGTAGGTGTTGTCATTTAAATCACACACACTCCAAGGAGACACGAGGGATAACTGAAAGGTTACAATTTGTGTATTCATGCCCAGAAACTTCATCACATCATGGAAATTCTGGCTCCTACAAAACCAGGTCTCCTTGGATGGAGGAATTAACTTCATTTCTTGGGGCTCTTTGGGGAGAAGGGAAAGGGAAGGCTGGGGATGGGCAGGAGAGAAGCTGGAAAACTTATTTGAGTTAAGGGGGGCTTAACTGAAAGTTAGGTTGCTCCAGTAGATGGTGGCCCAGGAGGGAGTAGGGATTGCCTAGAGATTGGTTTGAGTCGATGAAGGCCAAAAGATTCAGAATGATTCTGAGAGCTAGGGTGAGATGGAGGAATTCAGGGAGATAAATTTGGAAGGATTGAATGTGACTTATGGGAATGGAGGTGAGAAATCCTGGCGTCCACAGTGGCTCCGTGACTTCTGCACAAAACAAGCAAACATAAAAGAAAGCATTTCCTAATGCCCGTCAATCAATGTATCTGCCTGAAATGTATCGAGGCCCTCCCTTCTCACCTCTGCCTCTAAGCCTCCCCAATTTCCTCAAGAGCTCAGCTTGGAGGTCACCCCCCACACAAGTTCTGACTTCTCATGAAGGGCCTTCTTTGTGCCAGAAACTGTGCGAAGCAAAACAATACTCCCATGGTCCAGTGGGGTAGACATTATCAAAGAGCTACGGTTGCACAAGTTATATATAAGATAAAGTAGAAAAAAAATCAATGAAGGGAAGGCATCAGAACTACTGGACATCAGGAAGGACATCTTGATTCTGTAGCCCTTTCTTTCTTTTGTCCCAAATTACTTTTTACTGTATTTGGTATATAATTTGCTTTCATTGTATGAGTTGATTCTTATTCCAGCTCCCAGTAGGTTCTTAGAAGGTAAAGTTTCTTTCAGATTTGTCTTTCTATTCCCACCGAGTTCAGGGCCTGATACATATTCTTGTTTGATCATTTCAGTCACCTCTGACTCTTTATGACCCCATCTGGGGTTTTCTTGGAAGAGCTCCTGGAGTGGTTTGCCGTTTCCTTCTCCAGCTCTTTTTATAGATGAGGAAACTGAGATAAACAGAGTAAAGTGACTTGTCCAGGGTCACACAGCTAAATGAGTGTCTGAGGACAGATTTGAAGTCAGGTTTTCCTGACTCCAGGCCCAGTGCTCTATCCTTTATGCTACCTAGATATCCCAACACATATTAATAAATAATAAACAAAGAAATGATTTCTTTGCTAATTGTAAAACAGACAGATGTCTAGCAGTTGAGAAGTTGTTGTGTGGTGGAGGAGGTCTCCTTCCAGCACAGAGATTTGACAAATATTCTAATGTTTTGAAGGAAAGATCCTTGTTAGGAATAATGGAGGGGAGATAAAAAGGAAGTCAAGTCCACAAGCATTTGTTAAGAAAGGGAGGTATCTACACACAGAAAGGGAATTTTAGAGATTTAATTTCATTTGACCAGTTTTGTCAGACCCTCTACACTCTGCCCCTGGTGTTGCCCAGTGTTCAGTAAAGGATGTTTCAGATTCATGGCAAAAATTTCCAATCAGGGACCACTCCACAAATGAAAAATCCTTCTCTCTACGATGTATTGACACTTGGCCACCCACTACCTCCCAAGATGCCCCACTTCTTTTTTAGAGAGCAGTGATGGTTGGAAAGGATGAGTTTTGTTTCTTCTGACCTTGAACCTAAATTTTACTCTTCATAACTTTCCCCTGGTGAGCCAGAATCTGATCTCTGGGGCAAGAAGGGTAAGATTAATCATAACTCTTTACGACTGCCCTTTGTTTTTATCAATGTTTGTCTGCCCTGAAGCAGATTGTAACTCCTTCATACCTTTCAAGTCATGATAGCTAAAAAGAAAGAAAAAAGGAAAGTAGAAAGAAAGAAGAAAATAAAGGGAGGAATAAAGAAAGAAAGGAAGGAAGAAAGAAAAAGGGAGGGAAGAAGGAAGAAAAGGAAAGAAAGGAAGGAAGGAAGGAAAAAAAAGAAAGAAGAAAGAAAAGAAGGAAAAAGAAAGTAAGAAAGGAAAGGAAAAGAGGAAGGGAGAAAGAAAAAAGAAAGAAAGAAAGGACAAAAAGGAAAGAATGAAAGGAAGGAAGAATGAAAGAAAGGAAGGAAGAAAGAAGGAAAAAAGGAAGAAAGAAGGAAAGAAGAAAGAAAAGAATGAAAGGAAGGAGAAAAAAGAAGGAAGGAAGGAAGGAAAGAAGAAAGAAAAAGGAAGGAAGAAAAAAGAAAAGAATGAAAGAAGAAAGGAAGGAAGAAAAAAAAGAAGGAAGAAAGAAAAAAGGAAGAAAGAAAGAAAGGAGGAAGGAAATCAAGGAATGAAGGTAAGAAGGAAAGAAGGAAGAAAGTCATCACTAATGGCCAATGTGAGGGTGAAGCTTTTTACCCTCAGGAGATTGTATAGCACAGCTTGGCTCTGGCCAGCTCCCACATTATCCTAGAAATAGAGCTTGAAGGCATTGAAGCTCCAAAGGTCATTTAGTCCAACCTCATCATCTTGCTCCAAAGGAGGCCAAGGCAGGGTAATGAGGTGCCTGAAGTCATGCAGCTATTAAGCAGGATCATAGGGTTATGGATGCAGAGCTGGAAAAGACCCAAGAGGTCATTTAGTTCAAACTCATCATCTTCCAGATGAGGAAACTGAGGCCAAGGGAGGCTAATGAGCTGCCTGAAGTCATGTAGATATTAAGTAATGCTGGAGAGTTAGGACTGGGAAAAACCCCTTGGGACCTGAAAGTTCAATTCTCTTATTTAACAGATGAAGACTTGAGGTCCAAGGAAAAGTTGTATGTACCTAACATCTCCTACAGTAAGTGTCTGAGGTGGGATTTGAATTCAGGTCCTCGGATTCTGGAGCAATCAGTGCTCTTTCTGCTGTTCCACATTGCCACGGACCTCGTAGTACCTGTTTGGGCTTGTACTTCGCTTGCAGAGCCTTTCCAACACCAATTTGTACCTAGATGCTCTTGACTGGAGAGTTGGAAGGGCTGGAGAAGAGTGAACTCAAGGACCCAACAATTCACCTGGGAATACGAGATCCGCCCCGAGCAACGCGTGTGAGTGTCTGCAGAGGGAACCAGTTTGAAAGCAGGGCTGGGTAGAGTCAGAAAGGGGAAAAGAAAAATGGCGGCCGGATTGAGCAAGGATCACGGAGAAAGAAGGACTTGACTGACTTGGAAAGGGGGAACGTTCCAAGAGGCGGAAATGAGGATGGACAGTTTTATTGCTTATTGGTCTCTTCAGGATAAATCCAAGTGTAGAGAGGGAGAGTATAGACAAAATCATGGAGGTGGAGATGGAAGGTTGTGTATAAACAGTACAAGATAGGCTAGGTTAGTGTGAATGTATGAGGGAAGTGAAGTATTAGATTGTACTCTGGGCTATATACAAAGTCAGTCAATCGATCAATAAGCATTGAGTACCTACTATGTGCTAGGCACTGGGTTACATACTGAGAATGCAGAGTCAGTCAATGGGTCAATAAGCATTGAGCACCTACTGTGTGCTAGGCACTGGGCTACATGCTGAGAATGCAGAGTCAGTCAATGGGTTGATAAGCATTGAGTACCTACTATGTGCTAGGCACTGGGTTAGATGCTGGGAATGCAAAAAGACAAAACAAACCACTATCCCTGCCCTCAAGTAGCTTACCTTCTAGCCAAGGAGATGCATGTAGATAGATACAAATAGATACTGGGTGATAATGAGGGAAAGATACTTCATCAAAAGATGCCTCTTGTAGAAGATGGTGCTTAAGCAAGCTCCTAGGGCTGTGGGAGCTGGTGGTGAGGGGGTAGGGCATCACAGATGGGGGGCATAGAGAGCATCACCCTCTGGGGATGTGATGCAGCGCCATATGGGAAGAACAGCGAGAACACCAGTAGTTTGGGTCATGCTGTAAGTCCAGCCCAGCAGATCCCCTGGGGAGCATCAGCACGGTAAGCCTCTTAACTGTAGAGTCTTGCCGAACCTCCCACGCACCCTCGGGGGCGCACATCCTGGCTCTCCTAACCCAAACCTGGCAAACAGAAGAAGGGAGGCTCGTGGAGTCTGCGAAGGCTGGATCTGGGAACGCCAAGAGGAGAGGGGGCGTCAGGGATCCGCCATTCGGGCAGAACAGGCCAGTGGGAAGACTTCTTCCTCGGCACCCTCAGTCCTCCTGCAGTATGTGCCGAGCCTCTGCCATGTAGAAGCCACCACGGGCGGGGGGAACGACGTAAATAGCAGTTATAGTATTAACTACATAGGGTTAGGAGGAAACAGCTTCAGTTGTAACCCTAAGGAAATGGGAGTAGTGATACCCACCCTGTCTATTCTCTCCCCCTCTTCTTATTAAAAAAAAAACAGCACTTCCGTTTGACCCTAGGCAAGTCACTTAACCCCAATTGCCTTAATTGCAAAGAAAAAAAGAAAAAAAGGAACAGCCCTTCTAAGGCTCATCCATCTTTCTCACAGGCTGTCCTTTTAGAACTGGAGGGGACCGGAGAGATCAATGCATTTAACACCATCTTTTTCCAGGAGAGTAAACTGAGGCACGGGCAGGGGACAGGATCTGTCTCCAGTCACAAAGCTTTCTGGGTCAGAGCCAGGATCACTCGACCTTCCTGTGATTCCTCTGAAAGAAGCCGCATTTGAGTTAAGAAGATTGACCGTAAACACCCCTTGCTTCCGTTTGGGGCTTGGTGGGAGAAGGCGGGTTGCTGTGGCATCTTAGCCCTGGTGCTGGTGGGACTGAAAGCTGCAGATTCTGCCGCTGGCTTTGACTTGGCGAGGCTGGGGCCGTTCTATTCAGGGAGGCTGCAGGCACCTGGTGACCCCTCCCGGCCACCGCTGGGCCAGCTGGCGCCGGGGCGCCGAGAGGAGAAAGCCAAGGCATCTCAGGACCGCCGTTGGCTTTGGCTGCTCCAAGGGCCAGGCCGGGATTCGTTGCCTTTGAGGCTCGGCTCAGGTGCTCCCTCCTACAAGAGTCCTTTCCTTCGGGCTTCCTTCTCCCGGCTTCCCATTCCCCAAATGATTGGTTGGCATTTTATTTCATATTATAAAATATATGTATATATAGCATGTATTTATTTGTCTCTATGTTGTTTCCTTTCAGCAGAAAACAAGCTCATTGAAGAAAGACTTTTTGGTATTGTGTATCCAGCACTTTGCATACAGTAAGGGCTTAATAAATGCTTGTTTAGTTGTGTTAAGATGAATGTAAGCTCTTTGAGGAAAGAGATCATTAAGATTTTTTTTTTTTGCATCTTTAATAAGTCCTTAATAAATGTTGGGGAGTTATGCTGAGATGGATGCAAGTTCCTCACGGCATAGAATGTTTTCATTATGTCAGTGTATTCTCAGTAACCAACAGAGTGCCTGGTATACAGAAGGTACTTCATAAATACTTGCAGGATTGAATTTCCTGACTGTCTCCTGATTGGAAGAGCCACAAAAGGAGAAAATATCAGAGGGAATGGACAGAGAAGGAAAGTGGGCCCCGAGAGGATAAGGTCTCTCAGTGAGAGGAGAGGCAGGCTCTGGGTTCCCAGGTGGGGAAAGCCTGGGCTCTGGGTAGACAGGGGACTCGGCTTGGAGGCCGGGCCGAGGCCTGCTGACTTTACTCCGGTCTCTCCCCTTCTCTCAGCTTTGTCCTTTGTGGGCTGGGAGGTCCTGAAGGTAACACTGACGTTCCCACGGGCCTCGGGAGTTGCCAGGACGTTTCCTTTGTCTCCAGGCCAGCCCTCAGAACTTGCTTGTGTCCGTAGCCGGCCATCGCCATCCCTGGGACCTGGCAGCTCCAAGCCACCAAGCCCGGGTCTCTTACCTGGAGCCGCCATCTTCCTGGGCCACCGAGAGAGAAGAGCTCAGGGGACCCTTCCTGATTCGGGGACGTGGGAGGCCGAGTCCTCCCTGCTCAGGGACCTACAACGGTGGCCTTCAGGCCTCAGGCCTTCCCCCCGCCATGCTCCTCCAGGGGCTTTCCCTGCTTTCCAGACAGACCCAACACTCCTTCCCGTACACCGACATATACAGAGGCCTACATGTCTGCACACCCGCCATCCACCCCACCCCCCACTCACACTCACACACGCTCATACTCACACACACTCACACTCACACACTCACTCACACTCACACTTACACTCACACACTCACTCACACACTCTCTCACTCACACACACTCACACACATACTCACACTCACACATACACTCACACACATACTCACACTCACTCTCGCTCACACACTCACTCACACACACACTCACATTCACACACACTCACACTCACACACACTCACACATACTCACACTCACACATACTCACACTCACACACACACTCACACTCACTCACACACTCACACATGCTCACACTCACATACACTCACTCACACCCACACACTCTCACACTCACACACACTCATCTACACGTCCACACATACACAATGCAACAAAGCTACACAATATATGTATACATACATCCACATTACTCACAAATATATCTAACATACACCTGTACATAAATGTACACACACACACACACATATACTCACCTACATATCTACACATACACAATGCAATATAGTGATATTACTATATCACACATTACTCACATATATCTACAGAACACGTATACACATGTATATTTATATATATATACATCTACTCACCTACACAATGCAATATGACCACACACATAGACACATCTATACATCCCTATTACTCACACACACATATACATGCACACTACACACATGTATACATACACACATATACTCATATACATGTCTACACACATATAGCTACATTTATATATCTACATATCTACATGCATATACATATGTATACACCACATAAAATGCACCTACAATATAGTGCATACTCTCTATAAATACATATTCCCACATGCACGTGCACATATATCTGTACATGCTTTAGTGCACCAATGCAACACACATGTATATATGTAACATGCACACACACATGTACACTGCTATACATACACACGTGCACATACATGAACACACAGAAGTCCACAGACATACACGTTTATCTCTTTATTTAGGAAGGTGATGCTGGGCTTGAAGTCAGGAAGACCAGGGTTCAGGCCATTACTAGCTGTGTGACTCCAGACAAGACACTTAACCCTTTTACCTCATTTTCTTTCATTTTAAAATGAAGATAATAATAGTAGTTCCTGCCACAAGGGTTATCTAAAGAGATAATAATGTTTATTATTTGTATTATTATATATTATATTTTTCAATGGAAAAGTGTTTAGCACAGTGTTTGGTACATAGTAGGGGCTATATAAATATCAGCTATTTCTATGTGTACATTGTCTTCCCATAGACTATCAGAGGAAAGAGACTGTTTCTGTTTAGTCTTTGTATATCTAGCACCTAGCATCTCTCTCTTTCTCTCTCTCTCTCTCTCTCTCTCTCTCCATCCATTCATCCTTCCATCTATCTTATCTTATCTTATCTATCTAACTTCCCATCCATCTATCTATCTATCAGTATGTTCATCCTTCCATCTATCATCTTTCTTTCTTTCTTTCTTTCTTTCTTTCTTTCTTTCTTTCTTTCTTTCTTTTTTCTTTCTTCTTTCTTTCTTTCTTTCTTCCTTCCTTCCTCCTTCCTTCCTTCCTCCTTCCTTCCTTCCTCCTTCCTTCCTTCCTTTCTTTCTTCTTTCTTTCTTTCTTCTTTCTTTCTTTCTTTCTTTCTTTCTTTCTTTCTTTCTTTCTTTCTTTCTTTCTTTCTTTCTTTCTTTCTTCCTTCCTTCCTTTCTTTCTTCTTTCCTTCCTTCCTTCCTTCCTTCCTTCTTTCCTTCCTTCCTTCCTTCTTCCTTCCTTCCTTCTTCTTCCTTCCTTCTTTCTTCTTTCCTTTCTTTCTTTCTTTCTTTCTTTCTTCTTTCTTTCTTTCTTCTTTCTTTCTTTCTTTCTTTCCTTTCTTTCTTCTTTCCTTCCTTCCTTCCTTCCTTCCTTCCTTCCTTCCTTCCTTCCTTTCTTTCTTTTTCTTTCTTTCTCTATCTATCTATCTATGTATCTATCTAAAATAGGTGTTTAATAAGATTGATTTTATAGATGTCCTTTCTTTCCATTAGAATGCAAATTATCTAAGGATCATAATTCTTTCATTTTTGTCTCTATTTCAAATGTGTTGTATATATTAGGCACTTAACACATGCCTCTTGATCTACTGGTTGTTTGCATGCATGTTGCTTTCTGCAGGACAGTGTAAGCCCCTCAAAAGTATGGATTTGTTTTGAACCATCCTGTGCCCTGCCTAACAAAGGCACGTAATAGGGCTCTAAATAAATGCTTGTGGATTGATCATCTTAGTGGTACATATAATTCATCCTGAGGATCATGAGTTTTTGAGTTCATCACAAACCCCTTTGCCACAGACCCAATATAATTGGGGCTAGAAGAGCTTTTTTTTTTATGAATGAGGCGGGGCCCCCTTCAGCCAGGATGCACTGGGGCCTCCCAGGTGCTTCGCGCTGGGCCGTGTCTGGGAAGGAAGGCCCCATCGCTGCCTGAGCCAGGAAACTCCTGGAGAGTGAGGGCTGGCAGACTCCCCTAGGAGCAGGCCTTTCGTTTCTGAAGCAGCTTATAGTTTACAATACTCTCCTCCAAGCATCCTGGAAGGTGGGCACTCCATTCTCCTTATCCCATTGTACAGATGAGAAACATGCTCAGAGAATGCCTTTCCCAAAGTCAGCCAGTTGCCAAGGGTCAAAGGCAGAATTCAGCTGGATTTGGGACCCCCCCCCCCAATAATGTCCACTGTACACAACCTTGCTGGAGGTGGTTCGGTGGCCTGGACGATGGAGTGCTGGAACTGGAGTCAGGAAAACCCAAGCAGAGCTGGCTATAGACACTCACTAGATGTGTGGCCCTAGCCAAGCCAATTAGCCTGTCTGCCTCAGTTTCCTCTTCTGTATAATGGGGTTAATCTGCCTTCCAGAATAGATAAAATAAGATAATGTGTCTAAATCCTTCTGCCCATCTTAAAGGGTTGTATGAATGCTGGCTATTATTATTATTATTATCATGAGTGGAGATATACAGTACAGTATGGTCCATAGGGGTGAATTATGCAGTTACTTTACCTTCCACAGTATTATAAGCATGTGGTCAAACAGGTGGGAAACTTGAAGTTAGTGCTCCAACATGGCAGACAACACCCTAAACAGAACTTCTAGACAGCTAAAATTCACTCTCTGTTCCTTAGGAAATCAGCTCTAATGGGATTTCCTGCCTCTCCCCCATTTAATTAAATTTTTTTAAATTGACGCATGTTATTATTTCACACCAGTTATTTCCTGATATCCCTCCTGAACATATCCAATAACAAAGAAAAACAATTAGAAATGACTGTTGCCTTCCTTTCCCCTCATTAGACTGTAAGCTCCCGGAGGAGAGGAATTGTCTCTTGCCATTTTTTTTTTTTTTTTTTGTATCTTATGCTTGGAACACAATAAATACTTAATAAACATTTATTGAATTGAACTGATTTGAATTGCCACAGTGACCCAATCAGACGGTGTTTTCTACATTCCACTCCCATAGTCCTCCACTCTTTACTGAGAATAAGCAAGTGTACTTTGTCATCCATTCTGTTGGACCAAGAGGAATCATTGCAAATAATCTGAATTTGGCGGGGAGTCTCATCTCATATACTTATTAGTGTATGATTTGGGGGCAGATCACTTAGCCACTCAACCTCAGTTTCCCCATCTGTAAAATGGGGACCATAACAGCACATCCCTCACAGGGTGGCTTTGAGACTCAGATGAGATAATTTATGAAGAGTCCTTTGTAAAATATTACTTGCTCTATAAATGTCAGTTATTATGATATGCAGCCATTTATTTGGAGCTGAAGGATTCTCAGGGGCCAGCCAGGTCAATGTTTTTATTTTTACAAGTGGGGAATCTAGGGTTCACAGAGAGCTTAATGGACTCACCGAAGGTCACACAGTCAGTGGACTTAAATCCACATTCTCTGATGTTTCTAAATATTCCCTTGCTTTTATTGACTGTTTTATTCTGTGATGCTATTTTCTATCTAGGCTGGCTCAGCCCTAGCAGCACAGGCCCCGGGTACCCTTCAGTGTCTCCTAGTGGGCCCTTTAATCAAGGAGAGGGGGACGCTCACTCCTTTTGACTTTTTTTCAGGCATTGGTGAAAATGAGATGGGGAGAGCAGAGCCATCCCACGCCATTGCAACATCCAGGCACATGAGGGCGCTCTAAGCAACCCTCAGTAAAGAAAACTTTTTCAAATTTTGGAGAAAAATTTTATTTATTCATTTAATTTTTTTGCTGCCCTCTTTGGGACACCGGCGAGTTCTGACTCCTCCCCCTTGGAGCCTTGGAGGAAGGAGGAAAGGCTTGCTGGCAGACTTCATTCTCAGTTTGGCTCAGAAAGACTTTTTCTTCCTTGCAAAGTCCCAATGATTTAAACCAGGTGGAGAGTCCCTGAAGAACGATGCAATGAGCTGGGGGGCAAAGGGGGAAGTGAAAATGAAGAAAAGTGGTCTTGTTCTTTTTTCCTGTGATGCTGCTGGGCTGAAGTAGATATAAAATGAGGGAGGATGGTTCTGTGCCTCGACTTACCTAATTCTCTAGAGCAGCTGTAAAGAGAGAGAAAAATATATGCTGACAATAAGTGTCATTACATTTTGATCTCATTTGAGCCTCATGATAATTCTGGAAAATAGACACCTAGTATTAACCTTATTTTTAAGATGAGGAAACTGAGTCACAGAGCAATTAACCAGTCACACAGCCAGTAAATGTAGGAAGAGAATTTAGAACCAGCTCTTCTGGACATCCTCCCCCTATTGTAGTAGGCTCTGTCTGGCTTCACATCCCCAGTGATTAGATCTGTGTCTGGCACAGAGTAGGTGCTTAATAAAATGCAGGTTGAAGTAACAATGAAATAAAACGAGCATTTATACAGCACCTACTCTGTATCTGACGCTGTGCCGAGTGTTTTACAAAAATGATCTCATTTGATTTAAATTAAATTGTCATTCTCTCAAATTGTATCGAAAGGGTCCTAAGAAGCTGATACCCCGTCTTCGGCTCCATTCTTCCATTCAGAATTCTCTTACTTCTTGGCGATTTCCCTCATTAAAAGACAGGATTGTTTTATTAGACTGAGCAGCCTCTCATAGTAGACGCTTCAGAAATGTGTATGGAATTAAATTGTTGAGTTTTAATTGAATTTCCATGCCTGGTTCCTACTCCAAGTGGTTTGTGAAGGAAGAGGTTGTGGCACTCAGCGGTGGCTCTGTGTACACACCACAGGATGTCAGAGTTGGAAGGGACCTCAGAGGTCATGTCTTCCAAACCGTACTTGACTGAGAGCCCGTGAAATAACATGCCCAGCAAATGATGATCCAGTTTCTCTTTGAAGACCCCCAGAAAGGAGGAAGAAATCCATTGCCTCCTAGAGCAGACCACTTCACTTTGCATTATTCTGATTGGTAGGAAGATTTTCCTGCCATGAATTCCAACTTTTCTCCATTGCTCCTAGTTGCCCCATCTCTATTGCCCCATCTGGGACCAAGAAAAACTTGAATTTTTCTCGTACGTGATGGCCATGCAAATATTAAAAGGCAGGTGATATTTCTCATCCAAGTCTTCTCTTTTCCTACCTCAACACCCCTAATTTCTTCAGTGGGATAGATATAGAGTGATCCGAGAGACTTTCACCATCCTGATTACCCATCTCTGGATGCCCTTTCTAAGACTTTTCTAAGATGCGGCCCCCAGCCTTGAAGACAGTCTTCAAGATGTGTTCTGACCAAAGCAGAATACTGCAGGATATTCTCCCTTTGCTCTGGACAATGTGTCTCTCATCATGTAGTTTAAAAATACATTAGCTTTTGGCTTTCCATAGCATACTTGTAATCATCTGTAGTTCTTAGTCCAAGAATATATATATTCCAGGCTTGGAACCTTTTCAGAAAAATTAATTATTATCTAGTCATCCCTCTGCCATTTTGTATACTTATTAAGTTGACTTTTTGAACCAAAATATAAGACTTTCTATTTATTCCTATTTAATTTGATTGTATGGTATTTAGTCCAGGTTTTGAACATGTAAAAATCTTTGTGCGATTCTGTTATCTAATGTGATTCTTTTCCCTCCTACCTTGGTCTTGTTATCTTTAGATTTGATAATCATGCCATCTGTCACTGACCAAAAATATTAAACACCACAGAGATAAGTATCAATCCCTGCTGTACTCCATTAGAACCATCTTTCCAACAAGACATGAAAGAGTGTATGATGGGATAAGCATCTTTGTGTAGGGAGTTTTTTTCCTCTTTTCCTTTATGTTTCAAGATCTTTTCCCCAAACTACTTGCAGAATTCTCATCGGAATTGAGAAGTTTAATCACTATGTCTTGGAGTTGAAAGGATAGGATTCTGGTACATATATGTTGGGGTGAAAGTGATCTGTTTATTATTTTGATTGATCATATCTTTGTTTCTAAATGGTTTGCTTGTATTATTTCTTGAATAATAGTGTTCAAATTGTTTTGCTTTTTTTTTTTTTTTCTGGGACATCTATCATCCTTAAGCTGCTTCTAAAGATTTTGTCTTCAGGATCAATGTGTTTTGCTTATATAGAGATCACATTTTCTTTTTGTTTTTCTTCCAGATGGCCCTTTACTTTAGTATATTTATATTTCTAATATGTTTGGAAATATAACTGCTCATTATTTTTGCTGTGCAGGCCATAAATTCTGCCATTTTAAATAATAATAATGACAACTAGCATTTACATAGTATTTTAATATTTGCAAAGTGCTTCAAAAATATTTGATTTCATCCTCTCAACAACCCCGGGAAGTTATTATTATTATTATTATCATCCCTATTTTACAAATGCAGAAACTGGGGCAGAGAGCAGTTAATTGATTTGCCCAGGGTTACACAGTTAGTAGGTGTCTGAGACAGATATTTACTCATATCTTTCTAACCTCAAGTCTATTTAATTTCTCTCAAGATTTTGATTTCTCTCTTGAGCTATTCTGGAATAACATAATGTGATTCAATGTTCTTTTGGGAATCCAGAGTGTTCTGTGTTTCATCAGGTGATATTTCAATTTCCTCTCTTGTACAATATTTATTTAAAGACATTTGTAATCTTTTAGATGTTTTGATACTCATTTTCTTTTCTATCTTTAGTATTTTCCATATCAATTTATTTGTACTCTAGGTTTTTAATTGATTTTTCTTCTTCCTGAAATTTTTGGCAGTTATAAATCCCTCATTTCCCTGTAACTTTTTATAAATCCTTTCCCCTTTATTCCTGGAACTGGATCTCAGAGCTATCTCAGTTTCCTTTAATGTTGGGGAATTTATTTGTTTACTGACTTCAGTTACTACTCAAAGTAGCTTCTGGAGAAGAAAGCACTGGTCCCAGTGTTGCTCAACTAGTCTTGCACATCAGCAAACTGATCCAGTTCCCTCTATTAATTAATTTTCCAGATTAGTTGTGCCAGTTTCTTCCTCTTTTTGCAGGCTTGAGGAAAGGCAGAATGTATGTCCTGGGTAGGTTTTCTACAGCTTTGGGAATCCTTATTTTAGAGGCCATTTCCAATGGGAAGTAAGTATCCAGCCAGACCCATAAAGTCTTCCATACATAGATGGCCAAATTAGAGGTACAATCCTTCCTGCAACAGGACACCAAGTGAAGATTGGGGTTGAAGAGGCAAATCATTGAGTGAGTCCCAAAAGTAAAACCCAAGGCTAGTTGAGACTGGCTGGGGAGGTGAGCGCTGAATGTTCTCTACAATGTCATGTTATCTTGTTGAGCTTCTTTTTATCCTGTGAAAAGATCTATTTATAATTCTTCCTTTTCTAGTATATAATTTCTCTCTTCCCCCCCAGTTACAACTGGAAAATGTCTTAATCTCTATTTTATTATATGTATGATCTAGAAATTTGTAGATCTTTTCTTAAAACTACTAAAAATACTAGTCACTCTTATTCTCTGGGACTCATTTTCTTTATTTATATGAGTATTATGTAGCTGACTGTAATTTCAGAATTGGAGAGACCTCAAAAATAATCATAATCATAATTAATAACAACGATGACGATGGTGATGGTGACAATTAGCTAACGTTAACATAGTTTCAGGCACTGTGCTAAATGCTTTATAGTTATTATCTCATTTGATTCTCACAACAATACTTAGGGGGGAGAGTGTTTGCTATTATTATATCCATTTTATGAATGAGGAAACTGAGGAAAACATAAATTTTTCCTTATTAGCTCATAGTTTCACAGCTAGTAAATGTCTGAGGTAGGATTTGAATTCAGGTTTTCTGACTCCAGGGCCAGCACGCTGCTTTCTGTCACCTAGCTGTCTCCTTATCTGATCTGTATCTGAAAAAAGAATCCCTTCTATGATATATCTTTTAAAAAAAGGTCTTTGGATCACTAATGAGGGGAAACCCACAACTTCCCAAAGTAGCCCATTCAACCTGTGGGTCAGACTAATCAATTTAATTGGTATCAAATCACAATTTGCTCTTTTGTAACTTTCTTGTTATTTCTAATTCTACCCTCATGGACCTAGTAAAACATGTCTACTTCTTCTGTAAGTCAGTAACCAGAAATAAGTCTTGAAGGATATCACAGTAATAATGTGTATGTAGTTAACATGGATCCTATATGTATAGTGATAAATATCCTTCTATGGTACATCCAAGTTTGATTTCCCAATATGGATGAAAGAGCAGCTGGGGGTGCCATAGTGCACAAAGTGCTGGGTCTGGAGTCAGGGAGACTCCTCTTTCAGAGTTCAAATCCAACCTCAGACCCTGGGCAAATCACTTCACTCCATTTGCCTCAATTTCCCCATCTATAAAATGAATCAAAGAAGGGAATGGCAAACCACTCCAATATTTTTGCCAAGAAAACCCCAATGGGATTGCAAAGAGTCAGACGTGATTGAACAATAGCAACAATGTTTTAAAAGCAAATTGTAAAGAAATTTAGTGAAGAATTAGAAATCCAAGAGGAGGGAAACAGACATAAGCCTCAAGACAAATGCTTGATGATAGACTTCATATTTTCCCCCTTTTGTCTCATCATGCTTCATAGAAATAAAAGCCAAGTTTCAGATGGGGGAAGACCTGGGTAACAGAAACAAAATTCTGCTCTAGTACTTTCTTCTTGACTAACAAAAAGGGTATGATTCATTCTTTCCCATTCTAAGGGAAAATTTCATCCACTCTTTCATTTTCCTTCAGATGATTTAAAAAATATTCAATGCAAATTATTTGCTTCAACTTTGGGACCTGTTTCAATCTTTTCCACACTTGTAACCAGAAATCACCTTCTCTCATGGCTCCCTCCTTCCCAGCTTTGACTCTGTGATCTGACACAATGGGGAACCCTAGGGTCTAGCTTAGCACCTGAGAAAGGGAGGATAAGCTTCGGGTTGTCCCTTAGTCACATGCAGAATTGCAGCATCTTGGAGTTGGAAAGGACCTCACTAGTCATTTAATCCATCCCTGAATAGGAATCCCCTCTGTAACATATCTGTAACATAATATTCAGGCCCTGCTGGAAGATCTCCAAAGAGTGACCCTCACTGTCTCTCAGGCAATCCCTCCCATGTTGGGATAGCTCTTATTGATGGCCTTTGTACCCATTGCATTGTGCCTTCTTCTACCTTCTTTGGTCAAACAGAACAAATCTAATGTGGCTTCCGTATGAAACCTGTTCAGATCCTTGAGGGCAGCTGCCATGCAGCCACCTAATCATTTTCTAAAGGTGAAACTCAGGAAAATGCTGCACCCTTAAGTATGCTTGGTCCTTTTCTACTCCTGGATACTCTGTTCTCTGGGTTTTTGTTCTCTCTCTCTCTCTCTCTCTCTCTCTCTCTCTCTCTCTCTCTCTCTCTCTCTCCTAGTTTCACTTCTATCTGACCTAGCTTTCCATCTCCTTCTCCTTTGCTGTATCTTCATGTGGAACTATGGGAATTTCCCATGATTCTGTCTTTGGACATCTCCTATTTTTACTCTAGGTTATTTCACTTGGGGATCTCATCAGCTCCCCTAAGTGAAATGATTATCTTTGTGCTTATAATTCCTGAATCTATAGAGCCAGTCCCAGTCTCTCTACTGAGCATCAGTCTTATACCTCTTTCTGAGAAATCTCAAACTTGTTGTCCTCTAGACACCACATGTCCCAAATTGAATTTATTTTCTTTCTCCCAAACTCTTCCCCATGACTAGTGGGGACATTGTCTTTCTCCTAGTCACTTGTTATTTAGGTCCTAAGCTGTGCACTACTGATGATCTTTTTCCTTATGAAAGTGCTTCTATTCCATATCCCTTTTGTGTCTTCCTACTTGAAAAGGATAGTATGACTCCTTCAGCTCCAGAACAAGCCAAATCATTCCTTCCTTTTCCACCCTCCACTCCTCATTTCTGTTTTCCCCTTTCCTCCCTGTCTCAGGTCTTGCAAGGCTACCATTTAACACAAATAATTGTAGAGGTATATATATATATATACATATATATGCATATAGATCACATTATATATTTATATGTATATAGGTATATACTTATACACACTTATAAATATACATACATAACATAAAATTATTCTATACATCTATTTATCCTTTCTCTCGATTCAGATAGCATCTTTCTTCATATATCCTTTATAGTTAATTTGATTATTTATAATGGCCAAATAACTTGTTTATATTGCTGTTACCATACACAATATTCTCTTGGTTCTGCTTTTTTCATTTCATTATTTCATGCAAGTCTTTCCATATTTTCTTAAGATTATTGAGCTCATCATTTCTTATAGCCCAATCATATACCACAACCTGTTTAGACATTCCCCAATTGATGGGCATCCCTTCAATTTTTAGTTCTTTGCCACCCCAAAGAGAACTGCTATAACATTTTTAGAACATATATGTTCTTTTCCTTTTCCCCGTTATCTTTAGAAATGGACCAAATAATGGCATTGCTGAGTCAAAGGAGCATAAATAATTTAATAACTGTCTGGGCTTAATTTTAGATTTCTCTCCTTAAAGGGTTGGATTAGTTCACAATTCCACCAACAATGAATTAGTGTCCTAATTTTTCCACACCCCCTGCAACATTTTTCACTTTCCCCTTCTGCCATTTTGGCCAATTTGTTAGGTATAAAATGATATTTCAAGGTTGTTTTAATGACCATTTCTTTAATCAATAACGATTTCAAACATTTTTTCATATGAGTATAAATTGTTTTGATCTCTTTATCAGAAAACTTCCTGTTTATATACTTTCACCATTTATCAATTGGGATATGATTTGTATTATTATAGATTTGACAAAATTCATTATACCTTTTAGATATGAGAGTTTTATCTGATTAAATGTCTATTAATCCCTCCCCCTAAAAATTTTTGCTTTCTTTCTCATCTTTGATACATATTTTATTTATATAAAATCTTTTTAGTTTAATGTAATTGAAATTATTTATTTTATAATTAACTCTCTCTCTATCTCTTATTTATATAAAAATCTTTGTCCATAAGTTTGATAAGTAATATGTTCTGCATTCTAAAATTATTTTTTGGTAAAATCTCTCTTTATATCTAGATCAGGTATCTGTTTTGACTTTGTCTTGATAAATGATGCACGATAGTAGGCCAAGCTCAATTTCTGCCATAATACAAAATAATGAATTTTTATTTTAAAATCTTAAGTCTTCACACTTGTCAAATGCAAGGTTATTATATTCATTTGCTGCTGTAATTTCTACTTTATTCCATTGATTTACATTTTTATTTCTTAGCTAGTTGCCGATAGTTTTGATGATTATGTCCCTATAATATAGTTTAAGATTTGGTACTGCTAAACTGTCTTAAACTGCTTAAACTGCAAAACTTCTTTTTGCCTTCAATCTTTCCCAACATCAGGGTCTTTTCCAATGATGTATTTCATTGTGTAGCCAAAATATTTAAATATCAATTACAAATTATAAATAGAAAATTATAAATTATAAAATCTGATGCTGCTTCTATGCTGTCTCCCTTTATTTGATACCAAGTAATGGGACCAATTCCCAAGATTTTAATTTTTTTGATGTTAAACTTCAGGAAGCTTTTATACTTTCCTCTTTCACATTCATCAAGAATGATCCCTCTTTAGGTTTTGTCATCAGAATGAGCCTTATTTGTATATTTGAGATTATTGTTATTTTTCCCAGCAGTCTTAGTTCTGGCTTTTGATTCGTCCATTTTGTCATTTGTACCCTGCATGTAAGACTGGCAAGAGTGAACACTTAATAAATGCTTCATCATTCATTTATTCACTTATTCATTCTTTAGGTTATTCATTTTGACACAAATGATACCAACAGAAAGCATAGCTCAACCTAATAATAGACTAAGTGAACCTTGGGGTCACAGAGAATTCAGAAGAGAAATGAAGATTTGGTAAGGGAACAACTTGAAAAGAAGATGGGATCTGAGCATGGTTTGAGGATCCAGGTTTCCAGTGGCCTTAGCTTCAGAGCTGGGATACAACTATGAATCTGAATAAAAAAATCTCATCAAGTTCCTACTGTGGGGAAAGTGCTGGGGATACAAATATGAAAGGGATAATCCTTGCCCTCAAGAAATGTAGGGGAAGACTACCTCTTTAGGAGAGTGGTGCCTAAGAAAAAGGCAACTGAGTGGGTACAGTGTTTATCCAAAGAATATTTGATTGTCATGCTTATCCCCAAACAATAGTAGCTCTGATTGATAACAATTCCTAGAGCAGAAGGGGAATGCAACAAAGGTTGGATGGCAAAGTTTACAGCAAGATGACTGGGGTGGATGGCTGCCCATGGTGAAAAGCATTATTGGGTGGTCTGGTTTGGGGCCTGGAACTGGCTATATATAATGGGTGGGGGGAGTTTGTGCTTATTCACCCAGAAATAAAGGCAGCTTGCTCTTACTCCTGGGGTTCTGAGGCTGAGTAGATTAATTTCCTCAGGGATTAAGGGAAGGGCATGTGTTCCAGACCACAAGGGCAGTTGAAGATGGTGAGAAAATTGAGTAGGGACAGAATCAAAGGCAGGGTAGGCAAGGTGAATGGCAGGATGGGAAATGGAGCATGGGTTGATCCAACCCACATTGAATAAAAGTTTGCCTATTAAAAAATTCAGTTTAGTTGAAGGGAGGTAGATTTATATGGGACATTAGTATAGGAGTTAAAAAGAATGGCTTGACTACAGACATAGTTCCAAAATATGATAAGCTGCTTTCTTAGGAAGTGGCAAGGTCCCCATCATGGAGGTCTTGAAAAAAAGGCAGTATGACCACACATCAGAGATATCATAAGGGGAAGATTCTTGTTCAAGAAAAATTGAATGAGATGACCTCTGGGGTCCTTTGCAGATGCAAGAACTTCTTTCTACCCTTTTAAAGTTAGACCTATTTTTAGCCTGTGACTCTTTCTCTGGTTCTCATTTGTCTAAGTGCTTGCTCCACTGGATTAGGCGGTACTTCCTTTTTTGGGACTTATAGTTAGTCTTTTCAAGCTTCAAGTAGCATTTATCACTTGAAAAATCTAAATGGGAACCCTTGAAGCATGGGGACTTGAGTCAGTGAGTGAAGAAGGGAAACATTCCATGAGAGGGAATTGTTTGAGCAAAGGTGAAAAAATAGGAAGGCTCTGGGGATTTTATCAAGGGGTGAGGAGTACATGACTTGAAGGCAGTGGAGACTCCATGTGGAGAAGGAGTAGCGAATGTTAAATCTAGAAAGGCAATGTGATTCCCAAGTTGAGAGTACTTTCAGGTTTATAAAACAATTCCCATATAGTGATTCTATTGGGAAGTATTATTCCATCTCATCCTCATTTTGTGAGTGAGGAAACAAAGGCTTTGGAAATTTAAGTTGCTTGCTGTGGTAACCCAATCAATCAGGGTTTGAGTCTCGATTCAGATTCAATACTTTTGGGATTATTTTATCAATGTCTTCTGTTTGTTGTTGTTGTTGTTGTTTGTGGTTTCAGTTCAATTATGTCTGATTTTTTGTGATTCCATTTGAGGTTTTCTTCTTGGCAAAGATATTGGAGTGGTTTGCCATTTTCTTCTCCTCTTCATCTGACAGATGAAGAAATTGAGGCAAAGAAGGTTCTGTGACTTGTCCAGGATCACACAGCTAGGAAGTTTCCGTCAGATTTGAACTTCACAAAGACGATTTTTTCTGATTTCAGGCCTGGAACTCTATCCACTGCACCCCTTAGCTGACCCTCGCTCAGCTATGTTTTTACATCACGATAGCTTCTTGTTTTATAACCCTAGTAACAGGGAAAAGCAATTAGGCTGAAACCATCCAAGTTGATCTGTCCAAATAAGCAATATTTAGTGCTCTTAGTCCCCTGTCTCAGTACCTGGAATAGAGAAGTTGTTTCATCATCTGTTTTTAAAGACCACTTATGATAGTCAATTGCCTAAAGTCTCCCAGATAGTAAAAACCAGAGAAGGGGATGAAAGCAGTATAGTCTGGATCCAAAATTTTTGCTCCTTCCACCACAACATTGGGCATTTCTGTTAATATATGATGTTTCCTTTTATGACTTTTTTTATTATATTGTGTATTGTGTATATTGCTCTCATGATTCTGCTGAGTTCTGAGCCTGTAGAGTTTCTACTACCTATCAAATGTTGAGCTAAAATATTTGAAATGGAGATGAGTAGAGTTTGTTCAATAACAGGGCAGTGATAAAACGAAGATCATTTCAAAGCTCTGATTTCCAAGATGTTTCAGGATCTCTCTAGATGGAGTTTGGGAATAGGGACCCAATATATGACTTCCTGGGCATAGAAACTCCTCCTTCAATGTCCACTGATACCTTCTCTGTAGCTGAGTTGTATTCAGTTGTCCAGATACTGAAAGCACTGTTCAGGGTCTTTAACCAGTTTGGGTCAGAGTCAAGGAACAAGGCCAGGTTCTACTGGTAACAATGCCATGTCATCTCTCTATCATCGAAGCCATGCTGCCTCTCATCATTTGAAGTCACATATTTATATGTGAAGTATCCTAGGACCCTCGTCTATAGACACATAGCTAGGAAGAGATCATATATCTAACCTTTTCATTTACAGAAGAGGAAACCAAGGTCTAGCGGTGGAAATCAAGAGAAACGAATTGTTTAAGGTCATGCAGTAGCAGAGTTGGTCCTTTACCTCGAGTTCAGCATTTTTTCTACTAAGCAAAAGCTTGATCCATGGGCTGTGGTTTTCTGTCACCCCTAGTTGAACTCCAACATCTTTTTCTCTTTGCTCTCTGCTGAAATTCTTTCTCTAATTACTCAAGTCTATACCTGAGAACTAGAGATATGGGATATGGATAGCCTTGGGATTTTAGTACCATAGGGAGCTCCTAAGTGAGGGAACTCCCTTCCTTTTAATGCTGAGAAGATATTGGTCTGTTAGAGAGTTATCTGGACTACTTAGAAGTGGGGCAGGAGTTGGCCAGGATTACCCAGATGGTCTCTGTTGGAGACTGTCCTTGAACTTAAGTTTTCCTGACTTTGAGATCTGCTCTCTAAGCATTTTGCTATATTGCCACTCTAAGAGGAGAAGAATGGATCACAAAAGATTGTTTAGAATCTCTGGTCCTCACAAAGGGTGGAACTCTGTTGAGGATGAATTTTTCTGACCCTAGGAGCTTTTTCAGTCATGCATGAAGGACTTGGGGAAAACAATCACTTGTTGGCTCAGAGATGCTCTTTCAAGAAAAAAAAAATCCAGGATGACTGTGCATGGGAAACAATAGGTTGGTTTGTTGGGGTCGTGTGTGTGTGTGTGTGTGTGTGTGTGTGTGTGTGTGTGTGTGTTTTCTAAGTCACTATTGAGTGAAATGTTCAGAAGGTTATGAAGAATGCCCCAGAGCCCAACAGACCTTAACTTGCTCCATTGGCTGTTTATTAAAGCGAGACAAAGAGAAAAGAGGGAAGTGAGGGAAAGGAGCTCGGTTAATATTAAATGAAACTTATTCCCGCCCCCGCCAACCACAAGAAATAGCTGAGGCCCCATGAATTACCGACTGGGGAGGGTTTCAGAGCCCTGCAGAAATCCCCCCCTTGGGGAAAAAAGAAAGAAAACAACCTCAAAAATCTAGCTTGTTTGATGTGACTATTTCAGGGAGGTGCTTGCAAGTACCTGAAAGGTAAATCCACAGGTGGGGGGATTCAGCTTGGGCCTCAGGCTGTCCTGGGGATTGGGAGAAATGGAGCAGCTGGCAGGAATCCATTGGAAATGTGCAATCCAGAGATTCACAGAGCCAAAGATTCAAAGCTAGAAGGGACCTCTGAGGTCAACCAGTCCAACGCCCTTCTTTTACAAATGAGGAAACTGAGGCTCTGAGTGTTTAAGTGATTTATAGGTCTGTAGCTGGAAGGGACTTCAGAGATCAAAGGACTAAATGAGGCTCCGGGCATTTAAATTGATTTATAGGTCTATAACTGGGACCTCAGAGTTCAACAAGTCCAGATCCTCCCTTTTACAAATGAGGAAACTGAGGTTCAGGTTGATTAAGTGACATATAGATGGATGGTCCAAAGGGACCTTAGAATCCATCAGATCCAATACTCTTTTTATTGTTCAGTTGTTTTCAGTTATGTCTGACCCTTTGTAACTCTGTTTGGGGTTTTCTGGGTAATCTATGTCTTGCCATTTCCTTTTCCAGATCATCTAATAAAGAAGGAAATTGAGGCAAACAGGGTGAAGTGACTTGCCTAGGATGCTAGTCAGGGTCTGAGACCAGATTTGAACTTCAGATTTTCCTGATTCCAGGCTTGGTACTCTATCCCCTATACCATCTAGACCTAAAAAGGGGGAGAAAGAAGTGTTCAAGATCATAAGATCTTGAAATATTGACAGTTGAGCCAATATTTAAACCCAGTTCCTAGTTCTTCATATCTAGGGCTCCTCCCAACCCTACCAGACTCCTTAAAGAACAAGCAAGTTTTTCCTCTTGGGACAAGAGAAGGGAATCTCTCACATCCCTCTCTAGGTCTGTCACCTTGATTTTTATGCAAAGTAGTTAGAGCTTCAGTTTTTTTAAGGTCTGGAAATGATTAATCCGTAAGCAATTATTAAGCACCTACTATGTATCAGTTTCAGTGCCAGAGCCTGGGGAACCTGAGATAGAAACAAAATTCCATGATTATATCCATTTTATAAATGTGCGGCCTAAATCTGGTGAACACACAAGTCAGCTCTGTCTTTTACTGCCTCTGTGACCTTGGGTGACCATGTTGCCTCTTTCTTTAGGTATTAATTTTCTTACCTGTGAAATGGGAAGGTTGGACTCAGTGGTCTCTGAGATCTCTTCCAGCTAGGGGTGTGCCAGTAAATGTTTAACAATTGGCTCTTTGAAAAGACTTACAGAAGAGGAAACCAAAGTCTAGAGGTGGAAATCAAGAGAAATGAATTGTTTAAGGTCATACAGTAGCAGTTGGGTGAGAAGCTTAAAGTATGAATCTGACCATGTCATTTATATGCTCAAGAAGATTTTCTGGCTCTCTGTTAATTCAAGAATCAGTTAACTATACAAGTTATACTTTACAGTTTGATCTGCATTATTAAGATCCCCTTCATATTCTTAAATCTAGACAATAGATCCTGATGGATAGCATTTTTCAATTTCCGAGGTGTAAATGCTCGTGATGAAAATTTAACAATTGGCTTTCCAAGCCAGGAGAGCTGACTCCATCTTTACGTCTTCCATCTTTAGGTCTATGATGCTGTGGTGGCCCTTGCCCTGATTGTGATGAAAGATTCATAGGTCTAAAGAATGAAGACACATCTAGGATGATCCCAGATTTTTTTCAGATGAGAAATCTAAGACACAAGTAAAAGGGATGTCTATGATGGCGGCTTTCTCAGTCGGTTGATTCTTGCCCGCATTTTGTATCTTCTAAATCTTTAGACCTGCCTATGCTGGGTACATTACATCCTGAATACTGGGACTATTTCGTCAATTATTGGTACTGAAACTGGGTGGTCCATTTTAAGGACACTGATAACTGGAGACTGGTTAGAAGAAAGTGACCAAGGGGGTAAAGAGAGAAGCTCAATAAGTGAGGGAAATAAAGATATTTAACCTGAAGAAGAGAAGACTTGGGGGAGGAGGGTATGATGGGTAGCTTCAGGGTATTTGAAGGAATGTCCTGGTTCAGGGGATAAAAGATTGAGGCTGGAGTTAGGGAGAGTCTCAGATACTTATGGTGTGGTCCTGGGTAAGTCACTTCATCCTGTTTACTTTAGTTTCCTCATCTGTAAAAATGAGCTAGAGAAAGAAATGGCAAACAACTCCAGTATTTTTGCCAAAAAGAACTCCGGAGTCACAAAGAATTGGATACAACTGAAAAAAAAAAAGAGTAAACCAGCCTCAGACATTTAATAACCATGAAATCCTGGGCAAATCACTTAATTACTGTCTGCCTCAGTGTTCTCATCTGTAAAATGGGTATAATAATGGCACCCACCTTCCAGGGATGTTGAGAGGCTCTAATGAGATAATATTTGTAAAACTCTTTGTAAATCTTGAAGCACCCACTATAAATGCCAGCTGTCATTAATAGGGATTAGCCTTGTTATACTTCACCCTAGAGGGCACAACCAGGAATAATAAATTGCAGGGGGCAAGTTAGGATGGATGCAAGCACATTTTCTCCCCTAGTAATCAGAGTGATTCCCAAGTGGAATAAGTTGTCCTGGAAAGTAAGCATGATACCTTTCCTTTGACGACTTGAATCAAAGGCTGGCTCAGTTCCTCTTGGGGATGATGAAGAGAAGGTTTTTAGATTCAGTTTAGCCTGACTCATTCCTGAGGTCCTGTCCAGTCCTGAAGATCTCTGAATGAAGAGTCTAAAGGACTGAATGTCAGTCCCTCAATCATACCAGACTTGAACTCGGGTCTTCTCTCTCCATAGCCACAAGATCGGCCTATGAAGCTCCTGTCTTGGAAAGGTGTCAGTAGAAAGCAATGTTTTCTTGTTGTGACTTCAATCAGGGAGGCTGCCTGGAACTGGGGAAAGAGATCTGTCCTTGGAGCCAGCGAAGCTCAGTTTGAATCTTGGACCCACCCTTTGCTTATTAGCTGTGTGACCTTGAGCTGAACATGTCTGACCTTTAGCTCCTTCACCTTGAACTGGGGATTTCAATAGAAGCATGGCTGACTTCCATGGGCTGCTGTGAGTAAATACATGTTTTAGTTGGGGCTCATATGGATGCTTATATGTGCTTGTTGATTAACTGATTGACTGTGAGAACTAGAACTTAAACCAGGTTTCTTAACCCTGAGGTTTGGTCTTGTTCACTATGGTATTTGGTTAGATGTCACAGGATACCATTCCTTTTGAGTCTAGAATATACTTCTCCTTCTCTTCTTTTTTCTTCCTTCTTTTTCTCTTATTTTTCCTCCTTCTTTTTCTTCTTCTCATTCTCTTCCTCCTCCTCCTTTAAAAAAATAAAAAGGCATCCTTCAGTGGAATAGGGGTGGGTGGTTACATATCTGACCATATGACTACCCTTCTTCAGAAGCTGCAGATCTTTGACTGATCCCTTTGACTCCAGGCTGTCCCTTCTTCTATCCACTTACATTTTTTTTCTTCAATCCACTTTTAAGGTAATTATAATATTGAGATGTCTGGAACACAATTTTATTCATGTTACTCTTCTGCCTTAGAAGCTATGAAGGCTATGAAGGGAGAAGACCCAAGTTCAAACCAAGTACTATTGAGCTGATGGCCATTTAGACTTCTCCATTCAGAGATCTTCAGGACAGGAAAGGAAATCTGTTCCCCTGTCCCTAGTTTGTCCAGTCTCCAAATTGCTGTAATATTGAGATGCCTAAACCATGCCGTTTACAGGCTCAAGAAGATTTTCTGGCTCTTTGTTAATTCAAGAATCAATTAAAAGCTCTTCTGTTAGACATTAAAAGCCCTTCACTCTGCCTCATGCACTTTGCTTTCCTGAGAGATAGCAGCTTGCGAATTGGGGCGTTTAGCCTCCGAATTGAGCTCCCTGTCCCTGGTTTGTCCTGCCTCCAAATAACTATATTATTGATAAGCTTAAAGCATGAATCTGACCATGTCATTTACATGCTCAAGAAGATTTTCTGGCTCTCTGTTAATTCAAGAATCAATGAAAAGCTCTTCTGTTTGACATGAACAGCCCTTCAATCTGCCTCATATATTTTGCTTTCCTGATAGAGAACAAGACAGCAGCTGCGAATTGGGGTGCCCAGTTTTTAGGCTGGCCTGTTATCTTAACAATCAAGAGGATTTTTTTGGACCGATCACTTCACAACACCTCTGGGTCTCAGTATCTCCTTCCATGAAACAAGAATATTGTTGTGCTTACCTCAGTGGGTTGCTATGAAGATCCCTTGAGATAAGGTATGAGAAAGTGATTTGAGAAGTTAAAAATGCTCTGTAGATGCAAGAGATTAGCATTGTGGATATCGTTTAACCATCACTGAGTGATTTTATTAGCTAAGCTTGATGAAGTCAAACCTTGATTTAATTACCTCAGTCCGGTTCCAGAGGGATCCAAGGCTTTAAACATTTTGCTGGAGATGCTGGGAATTTTTGACGTTTGACGTAGTGGGGGTGGGGGTGGAGCATGGGCTAATTCTGGAATTAAGGGACTGTTAACACCCCTTTGGATCTGACTATCTGATGAGAGGGAGATTGAGGCCACTGAAATGTATCCACCTGTGGGGAGGAATGTCCTATCTGATGGGCGACTGCAGAGCAGGTTCTATCTAAAAGTTTAGCACTTGATGTATTCAAGTATCAAGGATTCTGAAAGGGATCTGGAGTCCCTTGTTTTTCTCATCCTGGCTTTGGGGAATACATCTTAGCTCCTAAAGTCAAGGAATTCTGGTGAAGGGATTCCCCTGGAAGAGGGAATAACAGAATTTAGGGATCTTTGAAAAGAAGATCCTTCCTCTTCTGTCCTTTCCTTCCCTCTTTTCTCCCATCCCTTTCTCTTTTTCCCTCCCATTTCTATCTCTCTTCTCCCCTCCTTTTCCCTTCTCTCCCCTTCTTTTCCCTTCTCTCATCTCCTCCCCTCTCTTCTAACTCCCCAGAATTGTCATTAGGAAAATGTTTTGAATCCTTAAAGTGCTTTAGGTTTGTGAGTTGCAAGTTTGGACCTTCCTCCCTGCCATCACCTCTTCCCCCAATAGGTGTGACACAGGAGAGATAAAAATGGAGGTTTTAAAAGATTGAAGATAACCTCTAAGTTGCATGAGTTCAGCGAGGGGAGCATGTCAAGTCTGAGAGGCAGCCCATCAGCTTGCTGAAATAAAAGGGAGAATATCAAATCTTAAAAATATTATAAAGTCTTGTTAACCTATGTCTGCTAAAGCCCATTCAAAACCTGGCTTTGTAAAAAAAAAAAAAATAAAAAATAAAAAAATAAAAAAAAGAACCCCACTACATTGAGAAGTCGGGAGCCCAAATTCTTGTTCTGGTTCTATTACTCTCATGTAATTTTGGGTGACTCCTTTCCCTTCAGTAACTGGGAAAGTAAAAAGTGTGTGTGTGGGAAGAGGATTTAAGTGAAAGATAATCTCATTGGACAATTTAATCTGCTAAATAAATAATGCAGAATGAATAAATACCATGCCTTTCAGATAGATTTGGAATCTGAGGGTCTGAATTAAAATCTTGCCTTTTACTACCTACCTCCTAGACCAATGTGTCATATCGTACACCAAGATGAGCTCTAAATAAATGCAGGACCTAATTCTAAAAGATTATACTCTCAAAAATAAAGGAGCGAAGAAAAAAAATTAATATTCCATTCTATAATTTGCAAAGAGTTCACAAGTCAAGAAGTGATCAGGAGGATCGCACCAAATATAGTGTGTCTATTTGATTACAGAAAATTAAAGTTTTTGAACACATTTAATTTTGTAAAAAATAGAAGGTAAATAGGAAATAGGGAAAAGAAACTTTGTAAAAACGTTTCTCTGATAAAAGGTCCATTTCCACAATATGTAAATAATGGATTCAGATTCACAAGCCTGAGAGTCATTCCCTTATAGATAAAAGATCACAGGATGTGAGCAGCCAGTTTTCAAAGAAAGTAATCTAAACTATCAATAATCATATGAAAAGCACTCTTAATCGCTAATCATAATAATAATTAGATAAATACAAATGAAAAATGTAAAATTCTACATCTTTAACATCCATCAAACTGAGAAATGGGACAAAAAATGAGAGAGGGAGTGAGAACAGCTGCACTCATGTACTCTTGGTGGAGCTGTGCGCTGGGTCAGGCATTCCGGAAAGGAATTTGGAGCCCTGCCCAGAAAGTTACCAACCTCTGCATTTCCTTTGACCCAGTTCCACTATTGCTAGGTCTACACCCCAAAGAAATCAAGGAAAAAGGAAAAGGATATAAGTGTACAAAAATTATTTATAGCAGCTCTTTACATGGTAGGCAAAAAATTGAAAACTAAGAGGGGGGGTAGATATCCGTCTACTGGGGAATGGCTAAACAAATTATGACATATGAATGTAATGGGATATCCGTGTGCCACAAGAAATGGTGAAATGGACAATAATATAGGAAATCAGGGAAATTTTATGAACGGATACAGAATTGGATAAGCAGAACTACTGGAATAATTTCTACTAGGAAAGAAAAGAAAGCATTTATCAAGCACCTACTATGTGCCAGGTACTATGCTAAGTGCTTTACAAATGTCATCTCATTTGGTCCTCACAATAACTTGGAGAAATAGATGCTATTGTTTATCCTCCTCCTTCTCCTCTTCTTCCCCCTCTTCCTCCTCCTCTTCCTCCTCCTCTTCCCCCTCCTCCTCCCTTTCCTCCCCCTCCTCCTTCTTCTCTCTCTCCTCTTCTTCCTCCTCTTTCTCCTTTTTCTCCTACTCTTTCTCTTTCTCCTCCTCCTCCTCCCCCTCCTCCTCCTTCTGCTTTTCCTCCTTATTCCCATTTAACAAGTGAGGAAACTGATTCAGGCAGAGATGAGGTGACTTGTTCAGTCACGAAGCTAGAATCTGAGGGTGGATTTGAACTCAGATCTTCCTGACTTCAGACCCTAAACACAGTGCCCTTTAACTGATTTGCAATAACAAAATTATAGTGAAAAACAATTTTGAAAGACTTGGGGACTCTGACGACACGCTCAATTCTGAGTCCAAAAGAATGACTAGTCTATAAATGATTCACTTAAAATGCAGAAGGCTAGATTCCCATGTGGTTAATGGCTAAATTGCTCCCAGACCTGTGATCTTATGAAGCAAGGTAACTCTCCAGTGTCAATTTTCTCATCCATCAAAGGAAGGGTTGGATTTGATGGTATCTTAAGTCCTCTCTCACTCCAGAGCTGCCTTCCATGACCCTGTGGGCTTAATGTCCACCAAAAAAAAAAAAATCAACACCTGTGTTGACTTTTCTATTGTCCAGCTTTATTGACTGAAGTTAATTGTCTTCACAAAAGGCTGCTGGCAATCATAAAGGTGTTTAAAGTCCCCACAGGTGGCTAAGAGAATCATGTGAGCAAGCTTAAACACAGCAATATATCACTTGGGGTGCTAACAGTTCCTAATGAGGTCAGAGCTGTCAGGTAGAACAGTTTTTTAAAATAAGTTTTTATAGCTGTCTTTTAAAGAAACGTTGCCATGGTTCTCTTCTACTCCCCTTCCCCAAGTGCTGAAGGGAAGGTGACAACCTGCCTTGATAGAAAGGGTTCCCTCACCTGAGGGTTCTCTGTACTAATGAAAAACTCTATTATGGGATGATCAGATGAGGGTCTCACGGGGTGGAGAGGGTGTGATCTGCAACCATACATGACTTCAGCAATCAACTGGAATGTTTTGAATATTTGATGAGTTTACTTGTGCTTGTGGGAATGAACACAAATAGTTAATTTTATGATCTTTGAATAGACAGGTTTATGGTGGAGCTCAGCTGTGATATTTTGGTTCTTTGGGCTGCATCCCAGAAATTAGAAAAAAAATTCATCCCTGGGAGAGAGGGATGTTGTGGAAAAGTGGGAGATGGGGAAGGGGAGCCCCTATTAACTTTGACTGTGGTTAATAATAATAATAAAAAAACTTGCTTCAAGTATTTCTTGCTTCCAGGCTTTCTCATTTGCAATTCATCTTCCATGAAATTGCTGCCAAATTCCTACAGCACAGGTCTCATCTTATCACTCCTCTGCTCAAGAATGTATAATGGCTCCCTCTTGCCTCTAGGATCAAGTACCGACTCCTTTCCTTGGGATTTATAGTGCTTTACAACCTGTCTCTTATCCATCATTTCTGAGCCATTAAACATTACTCCCATTCTCTGCTCCATCAAGGTTGGTTGGCCCACTTGCCAATTAGAACTCCCATTCCATCCTTAGATCTCCTCCTTTTTAAGGAAACTGTCCCTAAACTGTTAGATGCTCATATCCTAATTTCAAACAATAAGCCCCAAATAATGGAGTTTAGTCCCTAAACGGATCTGAACAGAAGATCCTGTTGCACTTTGTTGAAATTTCTTTGATTGTTCATATCTACCTCACCATATCCCTCTCTAGCTCTTCCACTGACAAAGGGTCCAGGCCATGGAAAGTAATAAGTTATTTTAATGGGATGGGGACATTTGTTAGATTGACCCAATTGGCTCCCCGTATTACCCACATAAACTCAGCATTTAGCATAGATAGCACAGAAATGTTTCTCATGACCTTGGGAATCATCCATCCAAGCTTTCTCATTTTACAGAGAAAGAACCTGGAAAGTGTATAGTATGAGCATTAGCTGAAGGAAATGAGAAGTCTTTAAGAGAGAAGACTCACTGAACATGACAGTTGTCAAGTGTTTGAAGGCTTGTCTCCTAGAACAGGACTTCTCAAACTTTTTCCATTCGTGACCCCTTTTTACCAGAGAAATTTTTATGTGACTCTGGTTATGTAGGGATATAAAATAGGTATATAAATCAAACATTTATTGATAATAAATCATAATTTTTCTTTTTTTATTATAGCTTTTTATTGACAAAACATATGCATGGGTAATTTTTCAACATTGACCCTTGCAAAACCTTCTGTTCCAAATTTTCCCCTCCTTCCCTCCATCCCCTCCTCTAGATGGCTGGCAATCCCATACACGTTAAACATAAATCATAATTTTTCAATGTCACATTCAGTTATGTGACTCCAACCCCCAATTTAAGAAGCTTTGTCTTTGAAGATACATAGGGCAGCTAGTGGTGCTATAGAATATAGAGTGTCTAGCCTGGAATCAAGAAAACTTGGGTCTGAATATGGCCTCAGGTCCTTACCGGTTGTTTGACCCTGGAAAAGTCACTAAATCCTATTTACCTCAGTTTCCTCATCTGTAAAATGAGATGGAGAAGAAAATGGCAGACCACTTTGGTATCTTTGCCAAGAAAATCCAAAAAAGGGTTCTGTGACTGAACAAAAACAGCAACTTAAAAAATATATTTTTAATTATTTTTTCATTTAAACTTCTTATTTTCAAACATATGCAAAGATAATTTTCAACATTCACTCTTTCAAAAGCTTGTGTTCCAAATTTTTTCTCCCTTCCTTTCCCCACCCCCTCTCTTAGAGAGGAAGCAATCCAATCTATCTTAAATATGTATATTTCGTCTCTACATATTTCTAAATTACCACGCTGCACAAGAAAAATCAGATCAACAGGAGAAAAATGAGAAAGAAAACAAAATGCAAGCAAACAACAACAAAAAAGAGTGAATATCCTATATTGTGATCCATACTCAATCTCCACAGACCGCTCTCTGGCTGCAAATGGCTCTCTCCATCATAAGACCACTGGAACTGGCCTGAATCATCTCATTGTTGAAAAGAGCCATGGCCATCTGAATTGATCTTTATATCATTTTGTTGTTGCCGTGTACAATGATCTCCTGGTTCTGCTCATTTCACTCAGCATCAGTTCCTGTAAGTCTCTCCAGGTCTCCCTGAAATCATCCTGCCGGTCGTTTCTTATAGAACAAGAATATTCTGTTACATTCATATACATTCAAAACATAGGCATGGGTAATTTTTCGACATTGACCCTTGCAAAACCTTCTGTTCCAAATTTGGTCTTAGGGGGATATGATGTGAAGAACTGAAGAAACTTCTGCTCCATATCTCTTATGCAGCTTAGGAGTTTAGCGACTTGCTGGGAGCACTGCAGGGTAAGTGAGTTGATCAAGACCTTATCCCATACTCAGCATGTCACAAACTGGACTTGAACTCGGGTCTTCCTGAGGATTCTGAAATCAGCTCTCTCTTCCCCACAGCACATTGTTTCTCCCCACACCCCATGATTTTAAACATATTTTATAATTGCTAATTAATCTATATGATCTTTTTTCCTGAGCTCCTTTGATTTATGTTTTTATAACCCCTCCCCCAGTTTAGAGCTCAGATCAAGTCTGTGATTTCACTGATACAAAGACTTGTGGGAATGTGGGAACTCCCTTCACAAATGCAGGTTGCCACTCTCAGAGAGTCACTTCCGGCACTGAGATGTTAAGTTACTTAACTAGGGTCACACAGGTTCTCAAGAGCCTTAAGAAAGTCATTTTAAACTGAACTGGATTTCACTTCCAGATAGAATGGAAACTCCTCAAAGATAAGAACTATTCTTGTAAAGTGTCCCTCCTCCCCCAACCATCCACATCCAGAAAGAGGCCGGACTCAAGATTCCACGAACTCCATTGGAAGTGGACAACGACCCAAGTCGGGGGTTCCAGAGCCGGCCCTGAGCTTGTTCTTAAATCCGGGCTCCCAGTGCCTTGAAAATGGATGTGCTTTTAGATGAACAGTGAGTGGAAAGAATTCCAGACAATCCAAATCCTTCTTCCTGCAGGGGCAGCTGGGAGAGAACCATCTGCCCGCACTAGCATGGCGCCCAATGACCTGGATGGGGCCAGAGTCTGAGAAGCAAAACAAGCTCCTAGGGAAACCTTGCCTGTTGCCTTTGTCCTTCGGCCTCTTTACCTCTTTTCTGGGGGCTGGCCAGGGGACAAGGGCAGCGTTCCAAGGCCGCATCATTAAGCCTGCTCTCAGTCAAGCGACAGCCTAAATTTGGAACCCCACAAGGCTCCAAGAATGCCTTGCAACCTTTGGGTGCTTATCAGAACTGAACCGGAGCCTGGTTTTCACGGGCCAAGGCTCTCCCAGGGTGAGTTATGCTTACGCCCGAGGCTTCCAGTCACTGGGCCCCGTGCAGTTTGTTTGGGAACTGGCAGGGCAGAAATTCCCTGGATTGTTAAAAACCATCTGCAGGGCAGGAGCAGGTTGGTGATGGGTGAACTAAAGAAGGTGGATCCTCCTGGGCCTGGCCCTCCTTGGCTCCCAGCCCAAAGGCGTTTGGCAGGGCTTCAGAGCAGCTGGAATTCACCTGAGAACCAGCTTTGGGGGAAGGTTGGTCACGTTTCAGCCTGGGTCCTCGCATCTGTTTGGGAACACCAGGCCAGAAAGTGAGAGTGCGGTGTGCCCGTGGAGGGCTGGGGAGTGGAGGGGCTGAGAGGGTTTGGGGGGCACCTCTTTGCCAAGTTGGCTCATAGGCCGAAATATCCTGTTCTTCTAAACTGGCTTCCTCATATCCATGCTGAATTTTAACCCGAGTTCTGGGGAAGAAGTCTATTTGTTTCATTGTATTCCTGTTAAAAGTCCAAGTTAAATAAATACACACATGTGTGTACATGCACACATACACACAATACCATCATGCACACATATATGTATGTACAGAGTATATATTTATATACCTGTTTTATATGTAACATATAGACATACATGTTCGTATATGCAGTATATGTGTATATATATTTAAATATACAGTAAGTGTGTCCATATATTAATATACTTGTGTGGGTATCCATGCTGAATTCTAACCTGGGTCCTTTGGAAGAAGTCTACTTGTTTCATTGTATTCCTGTTAAAAGTCAAATCTACATGTGTGTGCATGTAAACACACATATGTGCACATATATGCACAACACCAACATATATGCATATATGTATAAGTATATAGACACAGAGTATATGTTTTATATGATGCACATTCATATATTCAGTATAGGTATAGATGTACTTAAATATTCAGTATGTGTATACACATATTAATATACTTGTATATATAACCAGATATGTCTGTGTATATATGTATACATATGCATAACCTATATGTATATGTATATTTATATACCCCCCACAAATATAGGTGAGTATATAAATACACATTAAAAAACCCCAAAAGGCTTTGTGATATTTGGATTTACGTTGAATTCAGTTCCCATACTCTGTATGCCCCGGTTGGGATGAGCTGTAGCTACTGCAGGGAAAGAAGAACGAGGACCATAATTCCATTGGAGTGATCTTGGCTGGACATGGGGCTCAGGACAGTTCGGAGAGCTTTCCTATGTACTATTTCATCTGGTCTTTGCAATAACTTTGTGGGGAAGGCAGGACCAGGATTATCATAGAATATTAAGCATCAGAGCTTGAGGTGAGGAACTTCAGAGCTCAGAGTATCAGAAGTGGAAAAAAGCCCTCATCTCCCTGTCCCAACTCCCACAAGCCTTATATTGGTGGGGCCATCAGAGAAGATCTATACCTCTCAGATTCTAAGAGTAGCCTGGAAGGTGAGAGGTTCTACTACTATTGCTCATGTGTCACCATCCAGGGTGTTGCCTTGCATCAACTCACTAGTTAACGCCTTGACAATATCAATGAACAGTAGTTACACCTTCTCCCCCTCCTCCCCAACCAAGGGGCATTTACTGAGAAGTTAAAAAAGGAAGTAATTATAATCACATCTCTCTCTTCCTTTCCATATAGCCAGTTGCTTCCTGGGGAGATTGGACTCAAACTTAAAGTGGATGATCTAGAACAAGTTCCCTCCAAGCAAGACGGTGCATGTTCTTTGCCCTTCTCCCTTCCATTAAGTCCCGACAAACTCACTTCTGAATGTAGCACAGCCAATGGAAGAGTCACCTCAAGGCACCTCTAAGTTGGTTCCTTGCTGGGTTGGGTCAAATCAGTCACTGTTCAGGGCTATTAAATGGTCTATTCATCAGTCTTGGCTATTTTTGCCATTGGCTCTGGAACTCTTTGTGGGACATCATAAGACTTGGTGGATAATCTGATCTGCCTGGTCTCCTGAGCACTCCCCCCGATGGAGTTCCTGTTCTCTCTGGGCACCTGAGTGGGGACACTCACCTAAGATCAAGAAAGAGACACATCAAGAGATGAGGTGCCAAGTGTTCTTGGATACAATAGTCATGTGGGAAGACAAGGTGACCCGATTATTGTCTCTCCTTCAATCCAGAATTTGATATCAATTCTTCTCTTCTCTTGAGAAAATCTTCGCAAACCACTTTTATGTAGTTCTAGCCCATTTCCAATTAAAAGGCACACAGTAGGTTGATAGGGAGCAAGAGAGGATACACAGGGATGATGGGGAAATGTGGGAAGAGACCCTCCATTCTTCACGTCCTCAGGCAAACTTTCTGGGCTTCCATTGGGATTTCAAGCAGGCAGGGCCTATTTGTGAGACTTTCATCATCTCTTCCTTCTTGCATTTCCAACATACAATAAAAGGACTAGGGACAAACTTAGCAGAATGTTGAAGCTGGGAGGGATCTTAGATCATATAATGTCAGCTGGGAGGAGCCTTAGAATACCAGTCATTGTCATCACCATAAGTGGATGTATACAGAGCTGTAATATTTTGAAAGCATTTAATACATCATTTCATTCGGGCAGAACACCTTTATTAGTTAAATTATCTTTTTATATATTATATATTAGATATAATTTATACATTATTATATATATATTTATTATATTGTTATAATATATATAATTATAAATTACCTTTATATATATATATATGTATATATTACCTTTACATAGTATATATACTGTATATATATATAGTATATATATATATACATATATATGGTGTTCTTTTTCTTCTTTAAAATATATAAGATGATGGTTCTCTCTGGGAGAAGGTAGGTTTCTCGGGGGAGGTTTTCTGGAGGCAGCCTTAGTATCAGTTTAGATCAATAATTACCCCCAAATGCATCCAGCTGGTAAAAATACAAATGTTTATTTTTCCTTCCAAGTCTTGTCTCTTTCCTTGGGCCTGGATAGCTAGATTCTCAGGGGCCTATCTCTCTGCTTGGTTCCAAGAGCTCCCTCCGAATGTCTCCAAATCCAAAGGTTTGCCTTCAGCCTCTGCCTCTGCTTTCTTCAGCCTCCAGCCAGCACAAAGATGAATCTGTCTCTCTTGCCTTCCGAAGTAATTCTCTCCTGGCTCTGGCTCAACTCTGACTCGTGGCTTCTTCTGACTTGATGCTCCCCTCTCCATGTAATTTGGCTGAATTCTGTCTGAGAGCTTTTGTCTGTATCTTATATATGAGAGAGAGGAATTGTGGGATACGAGAGAGAGGGATTATGGGTTTCTCCCATAGTGCTCTCTGGCCCTAAGAGCTTCAAGGGAGATATGAATTCACAAAGTTACACGGTTAACTTTGTGAATCTCCCACACTTGTGAACTCCAATGAGTAAAGGTATGAACATAAGCATTGTATCAATTAGTTCTACTTAGTACCTTGTTTCAGGTTCTGGCCCAAAACATCTTGTAAGATCAGATCAATAATCTATCAACTCTAATGAGTTAGCAGTTTGTAAAGATTCCAACATACACACACACACACACACACACACACACACACACACACACACACACATATATATATATATATATATGTATATATATGTAATACCTGCAACCTAGAGAGTTGCTATGGTATGTTGGAATTAACAACAAACTCAGTTTTCATCTCGTCTCTGGCCCTGGTGAGTTGGGTGACTTCCCTCTTTCTGAGCCTCAGTTTCCCCATCTGTAAACTGAGGATAAAGTATCATCCCCCGACTCCTAATCCTGTTTTTTTCCCAGGTAGCCCAGGCTGGCAGCCGTGTGTTGGCACCCACTTCTGATGTAGCCCTTAGGCAGGAACAGCCAAGGTGTGGCCCGCAGATTAGTGTTCCAGCGGCAAAATTAGACTTAACCTCTGTACGGTTGACCAGAGCCATTTTTTCCCACTGTGTTCCCATTTTTAACTTGTTGGATTCTTTTACTTCTGATCCATTTTCCTCCTTTAGTAGATCAGAAGAAAAACAAAGAAACAAGCCCCCCATCCTGTACCCTCCATTTTTTCCTGACACAGAGCAGATTCTCAGTGAGTCTTTCTTGTTATTTCTGAGCCCACTCAACCAAGCCTCTTCAGGGGCTTAAATCCATTGTGAGTCAATAATGTCAGTCCACCAAGCATTACTAAAGCACCCACTATGTGCTACACACTGGACTGGGCACAGGCAAAGATACCCCTTCCCCCCAAAGGGCTGGCTTTCTAGGACTTTACATTCTTCTGGGGAGAATTCAATATGCACAAATCAGACCACACTCAGAATATGCTGTTTTGAGGTGTGTGTGGCAGGGGGAAGTCTTTAGGTATATAAAACAAACAGACATATATACATAATACACATACACATATATGCACACATATATACATATATATGTATGTATACACACACCTATCTTTAGGTATATAAAATAAAATACATACATATCTATATATACTATGTATATCTATACACATTTATATATCTATAGGTATATAAAATAAACACACACATATATACATATACATACAGATACATACATGTGTATATATACACATCTATTTTTAGATATATAATAATATAATTATTAAATATATATTATTATTAGATATATAATATAATTTTTAGATATATAATAATAAACACACACTTATACACATAGACACACATATGTGTGTATCCACACATACCTATCTATCTTTAGGTATAGAAAATAAAAGATATCTATCTATACATACATATATATGTACATTTACACACATCTATATCTCTATAGGCATATAAACACACACACATATAGACATATATGTGTATATATTTAGGTATATAAAACAAACACACATGTACATATATACACAGGTATACATATGTATCTTTATACACACACCTATCTTTAGATATATAAAATAAAAATATACACACATATACATATTTATGTATTTTCACACATATGTTTCTATAGGTATATAAAACAAATACAATAAAAATATATAGACACAATGTGTCTACATATACATGTGTGCATATATACATATCTATTTTAGTTATATAAAACAAAACCATACATATTCACACTACATATATAGATATATAAACACAGACACACATATCTATTTTTAGGTATATACAATACACATACACACATGTATGTGTTTATGTAATTTACATATCTATAGGTATATTAAAACCACATACATACACATATACACAGACTCCCATGTGTGTGTGTGTGTGTGTGTGTGTGTGTGTGTGTGTGTGTGTAAACATATCTATTTTGGGGCATATAAAACACACATATAAAGTTATGTATATACATGTGTAAATTTCACTGATATAAGAAACACTGATATAAGATCCTCCCTGTACTAAGCAGACTGGATCTTTCCGGACAACCTAGATTGTAGAATGTTTTCTGGCAGCATTGAAAGTTTAAGTGATCTGGAGCAAGATCACAAAACCACAATATGTCAGGGGGCAGAGATTAGTGCCTCACTCTCAGTCTTCAATCATAGCAACACCAAACAGCAACCACACCAGTAACTTCTTAGGATAATCAAGCTGGATTTTGTGGCTGTGGTAACACCTCTTTTCATTTCTTTATTAGATCTTTTATGGAGCTACATAAATAAATACAAGACATTTTCTAGCAAAGAGGCCAAAGTTTCTATCTTTTGCTTTCTGGTGAAATCCTTGATTCTACTGTTATTAGATGAAAATGAGTATGATCTACAGATGAAACGCAGAAAATTAAGTGGTTCTGAAACAATATTATCAGACTTCAAATAGAAAAGATCTAGAGATTTCCTAGGAACAGACAAAATGGAATTCTTTCTGGGCCCTTCTACTACAGGGAGCTCATAGAAGCCAATTTGAGAATTTCTCATCTAGGATATTAAGACCAGGGAAATACAATCAAACATCAATTATTGTGAAACCAACCTTCTTGATTCTTCAGTTAACTGGACCATCTTTTTTTACAGATCGGCCAAATAATGAATGAAAGAGCACTTATCGAGAAGTTCCTATGTGCTGGGGATTGTGCTAAGTACTGAAGTTTATATTCTAAAAGGTCTGTCCTTTAGATTGCGTGTATTCCAAGAGATATATAACATGATGTCGACCAAGGAAGTGAGCGTTGGTAAAGGAAGGCCCAGGGATCCATGGGACAATCCTTTCCCGAAACAAGGACACTGATGATCTGATTATTTTGCCCAGAGCAAGAGGTAGAAGGTGGGACAGTAATGCGAGGGGAGTTAGGTAATTGGACAAAGGGAATTGACATCCGGGCTAGATGGTTTTATAGGAATGTGAAGGTGAAATATTATACAGTTTGAGGTTTGGAGTCAGCTGGATATAGTGGGCTAGATAAATGTGTACTGACACAGTCACCCATTGTACAATCTTTTCCGGGCCTCAGCTTCCCCATTTGTAGAGTGAAGATATCTTTCGCTCTGAAATTCTTTGTCTCTTTACGGGGGGGGGGGGGGGGGGGGGAATAGAAATTCCAAGAGAACAAGCTTGGATGAGGGATTCAGTTTAAAAGAAAAATTTTTTTCAAGGTTATGAACCAGATTATACAGTCAACCAAAATCTTGTATGCCTTAGTAATCTCCAACACCAGTTCTGTACAGGGTAGGCTAGTGTGTCACCTCATGATACCTTTGTCCTAAGCTCAAAACACAGTGCCTAGAATATAGTGTTAGAATGAAAGTTGCATTATTATTATTATGATTGTTATTACCATTATTATAATGGTTGGATATTTGGAGGACTGTCTTATAGAAGGAAATCAAACTTATTCTGCTTGTTTCCAAATGGCAGAGGAGGAGGGTAAATGGGGAAAAATGAAAGGGATCAGGTTTTGGTTCAATAACCCCCAGTCAGAGCTGCCCAAAGGTTCGGTACATTGCTGCGTTAGATATTGAAGTTTCTTTTTTTGGAGACAATCAAGAAGAGAACTCATGGCAGCTTGTCAGGGGTGTTGTGTGTGGGAGGGTGATCTGTCCTGGGCAAAGGGTTAGACTGAATGGTGTTTGAGGTAGGTCCTTTCCAGCCCTAGGATTCCAGGAAAATTAATTTTTTTCAGAACTTTCTATTGCCTAAGAATTCTGGGGAAGGGAGGGAAGATAAGTGGCACTTACACAAATCTCAGAACACTTTGCATTTGTTATTTCACTGGATCCTTGAAGTTAGCCCATGAACAGACGTATAACTCAGGCAGGGTGACCTAGGGCAGGGTGACCGGGGCTTTTCCTCAGGGTACTGATATTTAGGGGGTGCTGACAGCACTTCTTTTTAGCAGTAGGGAAACATGGAAATATTGAGTTTAACACCTAGTTGACAAGAGAAAGTACAGTAGTTAATCTAGGAAGCTCCCACTCAGGGCATTTCCTCTCTATCCTATCTGGCCACATTCCAGGTTAGCTCCTCCCTGACCTACAAGGCCTTGATCATTCCGCTCTGGTGGTGGCCTCCCCCCGCAGTGTTGGCCCAGGATCAACTACATTTGTCTTAAAAGGTTGATTTGAAGGCAAGTTTTGGGTTGCTCGCTCTGGGCTATGACTCTGCCTATGAAGTGGGTAGTACCATTGCTCTTTATCTCAGGGGATCATGATTTGGCTGACTTCTTTTTTCTTATTTGCTGGATTTTTAGATGCCTGAAAGCAGCCGATGCTGACAGACCCTATCCATCCGGGAAGCAGGCACAGGGAGAAGCATGCATTTGTTTTTATTTGGGGTGCCTCTTCTGTCTCCTCAGACAATGGGTTTCTTAGGCAAGGCTAATTCAAGTCTCCCTCTCTCCCCTGTGAAGGATACCTTCTCAATTGATTCTAGCCAAGGTTATAGGGTCGTGGATTTAGAGTCTGAAAGGATATTTGCCTCCTGTGCTGGTTTTCCATCTCTTCATACAAGTCTTTCCACGATAAGCCTTTTTCCCGTACAAGTGTCTTTATCATTTCTTGCCAATGTGACCTTGGACAAATTAGTTCACTCTGGGCCTCCATTTTCTCATCTGTAATGGGATGCAGTTGGTTAAGATAACTTCTCAGCTCGACATTCTGTGCTTTAAAGTGCTTTCTGACTCTGACAATCTTTTTTTGAAGGTTCCTTTGAACTCTGACACAATCTCTGTTCTAAGGTTCCTCCCAACTCTGACACCCAATATTCTGAGGCCCTGCTGGAGTTTGACACCCTTTGTATTTTTTTAACCCTATTCCACCCTGTCCCCTCCCCACATTCCCAGCCATGGATCAAGTCCTCCCTTCTGACAAAGGGAAAGAACCGAAACAAAGGCCATGCTTAGTGACCAAATCTGCCAATGTAGACAGCATTCTGCCCTTGGGGTCTTGGGTCTCTGAAGAGAGGAGGGGCTGTGATTCTATGGTCTTAAGCTTCACTCTATTCTCCGGTTCTGTCAGGAAGATTTCATCTACTTAGGGTTCAGTATCCTTTTAGTGTTTTTTTTTTTTTTTGGAAATCCCTGAGCCTCCATATTTTAAGGTTTCTCTATTTCCCTTCTAGGCATGATAGCCTAGGCTTGTAATGTTTGAATATTTGGAGGACTGCCTTATAAAAGAGAATCCAACTTATTTTGCTTATTTCAAAAAGGCAGAGAAGTAGGGTCAATGGGGGAAAAGGAGAGGGTTCAGATTTTGGTTTAATATTCCCCAATCAGAGCTGTCCAAATGTACAGTACATTGCTAACTGGATCCACCATAGTAGAATATAGTTGGAAGAGGGCAAGAGTTAGTAAGAGATTCAGATTCTGAGTCTGCTATTTACTATCTGTGTGACTTTGGGTAAATAATTTCTCTTTGGGACTCAATTTCTTCCCTCCTAAAAATAGGCAGATGGACTCCACAAATGAGTTTCCTTGAAATTGTGATTCTTTGATCCTAGGAGATATTATATAATCTCCTGCTTGGGTGATGGTGGAAGAGGGAAGAAGGAACACAATTTTTATTGTCATTTCCACAATATATGATGCTCTTCTCCTCCCTTACCCTCCAAGCATCCATTCTGTAGTTATTTAAAATACAATTTCTCGATTTTTTCCTGCTGGGTTTTATTGGTATTCTATACCAATGCTGATGATTTGTGAGGATTGATTTTTTATCAGCACATTTTTTGTCATCAAGTTTTATATAAGCAAGTTTGCTTTAGATATTAATTGATTCAATTAATTTTGATTCATTTAAATTGACTCAATTAATCACCTCCCCAGTAGAGATGTTAGAAGGTACAATACAATTCAGAGTTAATTATAAACATATCCTTGTTTCCCATCAGCTCTGAGGTGCTTCTGGAAAGGCTATATTCCTCTGTTTGCAGAGAGGTGGATGGGCAGAATATGGTGTGGAATCCATGGATTGTAGGACCACAGACTTAGAGATGAGACCTTGGAAGTCTGATGTCCTCATTTTAAGGTGAAAAAAAAATGGAGGTGAAGTGAATGGTTCAGATCACACAAGTAATAGGAATCAGAGATGGGATTTTCCTTCCATGGGTGCTTGGACTCCTAATCCAGCAACCTTTCTACAGCAATGGCAGTCTTTGGGTGAATCTGCTTTCCATCTGCCATCAAAATGCAGATTCTGACTCCTTTCATTTTCTCAAACCATTGCGTTGATCAATGAAACACTGAGAGAAATCATCTTCTGGCCAGGCTCTTTCCTAGTTTCATCCCACACAATGTTCCACAGTTCCCTTTGTTTAATCAAATCACAAATTTAGAGCCATAAGGAGCCTCAGTTGCCTCCACCTATATTGTCGGAGGTCTGAATACATGGATGGCCAATGTTAAAAGCAGATTTCAAACAGATTCTCTGACACCAAATTGAGCTCTTTGACTAATGAACAGTACAGTTTGACAGGAGTTCAGAAAGAAGTAGTTATTGGTGTCTTGAAGAATAGCTTAGCATCAGGGAATAATGCAGTATCAGTCTTAGAATGAACTTTAGAAGTGGGGAAAGTGAGAACCATAATGGGAAGGAACTTTCCTATGTTTATGTAGTGTATTGCAACAGAGCTGGGAGAAGGACCCTGATCTCTTGACCCTTAGGAATTCAGTATGATAGTATTTCTCATTCACAGAATCTTAGAGTTGGAATAATGATAACAAAAAATAACAGCCACAATTAGAAAAATAATAACAATGTCTTTCACATTTATATAGTTCTTTAAGATCTGCAGAGTACTTTAAAGATATTCCTATTTTATCTTCACAACAGTCTTGGTGCTACGATTATCCTCACTTTACAGGTAAAGAAATCTGAGACAAACAACCGATTGCCAGTCAGGTCTTTCCTAGTGATATGCTCAGGGCCACATGCCCAATATTTGTCCATTTAAGTTGTCTTCTCTTTGAGATCAGTTCTCTATTTTTCTTCGTCTTTTCTTGAGCAGAAAAACCAAAGACATTGATTTGCCTTTGTGAATTTGACCCCAGAAATTCTTCCAATGGAAAAATCCAGTCCGGCTTGATCTTTAATAGAAAGGCCAGATAATGAAGGCATCTTTCTGTTGGATAAAAATAATATAGATATTCAGATATAAATTTCTTAAAAATAAATTGTTATTGAAGTATACACACACATGTATTTCTTATTATCCATTATCCATGTTTTCCAGTGAGTCTTTCCATTTTCCCAAAGACCCATCCCTTAAAAAAAAGTCCAACAAAAAGGAAGGGGGAAGCGGAGCTTGGTTACATTTGTAGCTCTGTTTTGATTATTTTACTTGTGTTATGCTTCCTAGTTTCATTTTGTAGCCATCATGTAGCTTATTTTTTGGGTTATTCTGAATCAGTTTCTGTAAGTTTTCTTATGCTTCTCTGTAACTACCATATCTATGGTTTCTTACAGATTTTGCTACATTCATGTGCCCCATTCAATACTAACCATTTCCTAACTGAATGGCACCTGTGTTATTTTCAGTTCAGAAAAACTTTTAATGCTGAAAACCCAGTGTATTCCTAGAGACTTTGCATGCTGTGGATAAAGCCTTGATTCTTCTGTGGCAGAGGACTCTTGCTCTGGCCACAGTCACAGCCACTGAGCCTCAGAAGATCATTTCTGGCCTTCTGAGACCAATTTCCAATGAACTCGGTTCCCAGGCTGAGAAGCCTTAGCAAGGCACTTCCCATCATCTTGAGCACCATTGTTGGATGGTATGGAAGATGCTGAACTTGGAAGTCATGGAGACCTGAGTGTAAATTCATCCTTAGATACTTACTAGCTGTTTGATCTTGGCTATATGAGTTTACTTTTCTGGCTTAGTTTCTTCCTTCATAAAACGAGTGGTTTGAATCCAGTGACCTCTAAAGCATATTCTAACTCTAAATCTTATTTTATGATCCCTCTCCTCTGGGGCCTCTGCAGATAATCATATGACTAAAGACTGATTGCTTGGCTTCCGATCCCAAATAATCTGTAAGATGCAATCCTTCCACTGGTGTGTGTGGACAGGAGCCAGCCTGTCCAGGTGCCTCTTGCCCACATTAATGCCAGGGAAAGGAAGCAGATAAAGGAATTCTCAGGTGACTCACTCATTAGTCACTATCTTCTGGGGTTCCTGGCTGAGAGGATCGAGCTCCTTTTTTACTCTTTCCTAAAGATGTGAAGAGTCAGATCAAATGAGATAGCACATGCAAAGGACTTTGCCAACATTAAGATGCTGTAGATGTGCTAACAAATGAAAAAAAAGCCCAACACTTTCCTTTCATCTTTAAGGAAAAAAAAAAGAAGAGGAAACTCAGAAAAGTTGTCAATTGTTTTTTGTCTCCTAGCTCTTGACTTTAGTGAGAAGCAGCTTGGTACAGTGGAGAAGGAGCTGGAGGATACGGATTCAGATCCGGATTCTGCCACTGTGTGACTCTGCATAAATAATTGAACATCTTTTGGCCTTGGTCTGCTCCCCTGCAAAATAAAAAGTTTTGATGAATGACCTCCAAGGTCACTTTGAGCTCTATCCAAGATCTTCCACTCTTATTTTTGGTATATAGATGGGACGGACCATTTAAAAAATCATTTGATCATTGAGCATTTATTAACTGCTTACTGTATGCCAGGCACTATACTATGCATAGGAGATACAAAAAAACCCAAACCTAAAACATAATCCCTGTGGTCTAATTTTAATGGAGCTCACATTCTAATGAAGGAGACAACAACCCCTCTTTTTAAAAAAAAATATATGTATGTTTTTTTAATAGCTTTTTATTTATAAGTTATATGTATGGGTAATTTTACAGCATTGACAATTGCCAAACCTTTTGCTCCAATTTTTCCCCCAACCCCTCTTAATAAAGAGGAGAATACTGAAATCAAAAAGGTCATAGGATTGTAGAATTATTGATGTATAGCTAGAAGGGAATTCGGGGTTTGACTCCCCTATTGTACAGATGAGAACATTGAGACCTCAGAAAAAGTGAAGTAACTTAGTGAAAATTCCAAAAGTAAGAAGCAAGCCAGAATTTGGGCCCTTTGATGATCATTCTGGGCTTTTGTCACTTTGATCAAGCTGCCTTTATTTTCCCAAACCCCTCTTCTCTTTCCCCAATGCTTGGCTAAGATCATTTCCTATACTCTAGATCAGCCTGTCAAAGTTGGAGTCATCAAACCCTACTAAGGATTTGCTATTTCTTTCTCCAGCTCATTTTACAGCTGAGGAAACTGAGGCAAACAGGGTTAAGTGACTTGCCCGGGGTCACATTACAGAATAAGTACTAGATAGAATTTCTTTTAAATATAGACTCTGGGTTCTGACATGTCAAATCTCTGACTTTTTTACTCCCCTTGGAAGATATCTCGTTACCATCTCAGTCTTGTGTCATAGGTCACTCACTCCTAATTCCAATATACTGCTGGCTTCTTCTCTCATTACATATCCCTCTCTGGGGCCCATGGTTAAGCCCCTCTGTTCTGCTCAGGGAAAATGAAGTCCATGATACATTCAGATTGCATAGCACATATTACTGAACACAGCGCATCAAAGATGAATTGGACTTTATTTTTTAACTATATCTTTTTATATATAAAATATATGCATGGGTAATTTTTCAACATTGACCTTTGCAAAATCTTCTCTTCCCACTTTTCCCCTCCTTCTCCCTACCCCCTCCCCCAGATAGCAGGTAGTCTAATATATGTTAAATATGTTAAAGTATATACTAAATTCAATATATGTATACATATTTATATAGTTATCTTGCTGCACAAGAAAGATCAGATCTAGAAAGAAAGAAAAAGCCTGAGAAGGAAAACAAAATGCAAGCAAACAAAAACAGAGAATGGAAATGCTATGTTGTGGTCCACACTCAGTTCCCATAGTCCTCTCTCTGGGTATAGCTGATTCTCTTCATTACTGAACAATTGGAACTGGTTGAATCATCTCATCGTTGAAGAGAGCCACATCCATCAGAGTTGATCATCTTATAATCTTGTTGTTATCATGTTCAATGATCTCCTGGTTCTGCTCATTTCACTTAGCAGATGAACTGGACTTTAGAAATTGTCTAGTCCCATCACTTCATCTGACAAATGAGGAAGCTGACATCCAGGGAGATGTCTCCCTTAATTTGACACAACTTGATCTCAGATCCAACCCTCTTTCCTCTATTCCTGCAGTTCTTAACCTGGGTTCCATGAATCTGATTTTTTTTTTTTGATAATTACATTTCCATATAATTGGTTTCCTTCATAAACCTCTAATTTTATTTTATGTATTTAAGAACTTGATTCTGAGGTCATCCATGGGTTTTCCTTAACTTTCCAAGGGGTCCGTCACCTTAAAAAGATGAAGAACATCTGCTCTCCACCATGCTATGGCTCCTTTCTTCCCCAGAGAGTTCCTGAGAATTATTCAGATATTAGGAAAGAAATGCAGACTTATTCAACTTCAGAGTTAGGCAGACACTTGAGTAGCCATTGAGTTACATGGCAGCTGGTCTTCAGATGATTATTGGGGAGTCCAAAATAATGACAATCTAGCCATTGAAGGTTTTACTTCAAACAGAGTATTAAATTCATTATAGAGTTGGGCACAACCCAAATTTTGCCATTTGTTCATCACAATATTAATAATTAATGGAAAAGAAATAGGAAAGAAATTCCCTGTAAAATAGAGCCAGAGAATGGTCATTCACCCCCTGCTTGAAAACCTCAGAAGGGGCCATTTCTTAAGGCAATCCCTTTTATTCCATGTCTGCCCCAGTTGTTAGAAATCTCAACATCAGACTCAAATTTACCTCTTTATATTGTCCATGCAACAATCCTTGTTTCATCTTGTCCTCTTTAGGCAGAAGGAAAATATGGTACCATGTAAATGAGGAGTCAGAGGACCTGGTTTCAGATCCAACCTCTGACATCTGACCTTGGGCTAAATGACGGGGTCCTTTACTTCATGAATAAATGGGTCAGTAGAGGATCATTGGTAGATAGTGTTGGATTTGGGAATGGAAAGTTTGTTCTCTTCACCTTTCTCAGCCTTAAACTCTCATCTGTAAAATGGGGATATCCAAAGCAACAACAATAAAGAGAGGTGATGATGAAATAAAATGTGCAAAATACTTTACAGACTTTAAAGTTCTATAAATCATAGCTATTAACATGGCACAGTGGATAAAAACCTGGCCTCTGAGCCTCTTTTCAGGTCTCCCTCTGACATGCTGGGAAAGCCGGGCTGGCCCACCTGGAAATTGATGGATTGCTTGGGTTCGGGAGTTCTGAGTAGGGCCAAAGCCAGTCGGGTATCTGTACTGATATAGTGGGCCCCAGGGGCATGGGGCCACCAGGCTGCCCAGGAAGGAACAGACCAGACCAGGATGGGAAAATGGAACTGCTCCACGTTTCTGGGACCCATCAGGACTGTGAGAGACCACTGTTTTTCCAGCTTGGGAGAGGGAGCCCCGGTTTCTAAAGCAACACCAAAAAAAGAAAGTCATTGAAATGCTCAGTGTGGGAGACAATTCTTTTAGAGCTTCGGGAACAGAGAGGGCTCCCTGTAGCTTTGAGCTCGCAAGTCTGGCCCCTCTCTTTTATTGTTATTATCAGGTGGCCTTGACCCCAGAGATCCCCACTCTGTGGTCCGATTTCTCAGCCACAGCTCTGCAAATCTCCCAAGATGGCTCCATCCCCAGAGTCTACTTTTCCAGAGACAGAACATTCTCATGGCCTCCAATGAATTCTCCAACGACATAAAATGCCTCCCATTTATCATCCGTCCTTCCTAAAATGCGGCTCCCCGGGGCAGAGTGTGCCGGGCTCCAGATGCCGTGGGGCCATGGCCGAGGGCAGAGGGCCCCGGGCCCCTCCCCCTCCTTCCAGCCACTGCCCCTCTCAAGGCTGCCTCCCATGCAGCTCTCTGACATCTGGCTCGCACGCCTCCCCCCGTCAGCCTCGTTTTATTGCTCGTTTGCTCACTCAGCTCCCCGACTGTGAAACTGGAAGGAACTGGCTTTCCCCTGCTCCCTTCCCCTCTTTCTCTCTCTTTTTTTTGCCCCCTCACCCAAAGCGGGTGGGAAGCCCGAGGGGGCATTGGGCTGTCTGCCAGGCTGGTTCATATGTTAATGTGACCTTGCCTCGAGAAGAGGGAGGCAGAGCCCTGTGGAAGGAGGATTGCCCTCCGCACCTTCCAGCTCAGCTCTTTGTCCCCCCTGACTGACAGGTGGATGTGTACGTGACCACCCCCTCGTTCTCCTCTGGGCTCCGAGGGGAGGGGGAGCAGGGAGTTAGCTGGGCCCCAGGCCCGAGGAGGAGGGAACAGGGGGCTGGGGTCCCACCAGGGTCAAATGGAATGCCATCTCCAGATTCGGAGCAATTGAACCTTATTAAGTTGTAAACTTTATTTATTTTTCCCAATAGGAAAGGATTTAAAACAATCTTGCTCTGTCACGGTTGGATTATGGGAAGAAGTAGGGCTGAACCAGGCTTGGGCTAGAAACTCAGGTTCAGAGCTGGAAAGAACCAGAGAGAAATCGACTCCAATCCTTTAGATGAAGAAACTGAGGGCAGGGGGACCAAGGGACTCACACAGAGCCACAGAGAGACTAGATGTTAGAAGTGAGACTTGAACCAGGAACCTCAGGCTCCAGAACCAATGTGTCTCCTATTGTACCACACTGACCACTGAGAGAAGAGGCAGGATCTGGCCAGAGAGGTCACCGGCTCAGTAAGACTTTGCAGCTGTGCTGATCTTGGGTTATAGTAATCACATCTGCTTACTCAGTTCTGGGTAAAACTGTCTGAGAAAGAGAAAATACTCAGGGGGCGGGGGGCAACGGCCAGAGGAAAAGGGACCCAATGCTGCTTTCTTGGGGGGTAATATCGGAGCTGGGCCTTGAACACTGGGTCCGATTTCCACAGCTGGGGATGGGAGTGGGAAAGGACATTACAGAGAGACCACTTTGACCCAGGAGGAGTGGGCCCCACATCATGGTCCTGCCCTCTGTAACTCTACCTGCTTTCCTTCAAGGCAGGCCTCCTCCCTGCTCCAGATCTCCATTCTTCAAACCCCTTTGAGCATGACTTTTCAAGGATGTGCCCCCTCCCGGCTCACACTGGCACCTGTTCCATATTCCTCTAACTCATTGGCAAAGACAATTGTGAAAGATTTTGCTAAAGTTTGTTATCCAGGAGTTTTTCAGTTGTGTACAATTTCTGTGACCCCATTTGGGGTTTTCTTGCCAGAGATACTTGAACGGTTTGCCACTCCCTTCTCCAGCTCACTTTACAGAAGAGGAAACTGAGGCTAATGGGGTGAAGTGACTTACTCAGGGTCACATAGCCGGTAACTGTCTGAGGTCCTGACTTCAGGTCTATCCACTGCAGCCTTTTTAGCTGCACAGCAATGCCTAGAACTATGAAATGAAACCAGCACTTCAGCTAGGGCAGTGGGCTGGCCTGCAGTCAGGAACCCCTGCCTTCAAGTTGACCTTAGATACTTCCTAGTTGTGAGAACCTGAGCACTTAACTTCTTATCTCGGTTTCCTTATCTGCCAAATGGGGATAATAATAGTACTTTCTAGGGTTGTTGTGAAAGTAGAAGGAGCTAGTGCTCATGACGGCATTTGGGAAGCCTTAAAATGCCATATGAATGCCAGGAATGATTATGGGTCTGATGATGGTGATGATGAGAATGATGATGATGATGATGATAGTGATCATGATGATAATGATGATGATGGTGATGATGATGGTGATGATAATGATGATGATGGTGATGATGATGATGATGGTGATGATGATGACGATGGTGATGATGATGATAATGACTATGAAGATGTGGCTGCTGTTCCAAGGAATTGTTTCCAGGATCTGTATTTAATTTTGACAGAGGCATCCACAGATGCCAGGTGGTAGACAGTTGTCCACCAGACTTTAATAAGTGTGCACTTATTGCTGAGTTTACAGAGAAAGGAAAATAAAACCAGGTCTTGCTCTCAAGAAACTCACAGTCTGATGGAGGACAAAAATGATGTCAAACTGGATATATACAAGATAAGGTGGAGGCGACTTCACACGAAGACACTGAGATTTGGGGGACTGGAAAGACCTTCCCATCAAAGGTGGGATTTGAAGGAAGCCAGAGACTCCAAGAGCAGGAGATGAGGTTGGAGTGAGTTTGAGACACATCCACAAGACGTGTGTACGGGGCACTTTGGGAGGGAGAAAAGCACTGATCCTTGGCAGACCATGAAAGGGCTTCCTCATTGAAGATAGCATATGAGCTGAGCCCAGAAGAAAGAGAAATTCTCTGGCAGAATCCTCTGGCAGAAAGAATCCTCTGGCAGAATCCTCCAGCAGAATCCTCTGGCAGAATCCTCCAGCAGAATCCTCTGGCAGAATCCTCCAGCAGAATCCTCTGGCTTACCACAAACCTGCCAAGATCCCAAAACACAAGAGTCCAAATCAAACAATGAATTGACCAGCTTTCATTTAGTATCAATAGGAGAAGTGCCCTCAGTGAAGGGTACAAGTACAGTCTCTACTCTCCAGGAAATTGATATATATTAATGATGGGAAAAGAACAGAGTGAAAACTCATGGTTAATAAAGGCATCTACACTCCACAGATGCTTATCCTACATCCCATGACAGCCCTGCTATTATTTAGGAAGGAGCTCAGGAACAGGGATTGGCTTTGGTATTGGAGCAGTATGGTTATTCTCTCCTTTCACTCCTTCCTTGTTTCACTCCTTCATCACTTCCTGCCTTCTTCCAGTTTCCCTGGATGACATGAGATGAAGCACTCACTGGACAGAAAATGAGGAGAATCTCATTTTTTTCAACTCAATAGGCAGAAGGAAAATAAATAGGGCTTATTCCCAACCCAGGGCTTTGAGCTTCTGAGAGGTACTTGAGGTTTTTCAAGGGTAGTCTCCAGAAAAAGGTTTGAATGGACAAATGGATTCAATGAATAGTTCAACTTCTCCTTATACCTCTTTTCAAGAGCCAGGTGGGACTAACAGTTACAAGAATCTCTTTCTCCATCTCCCTCTCTTTTTCCTTCTCCCTTTCCTGTTTTTTTTCTTTCTCTCCTTCTCCCTTTCCCTTCCTCCCCCTTTCTTGTCTCTCATTTCCTCCTTCCCTCCCTCCTTCTCTCCTTTTTTCCTTCTCTCTCCCTCTCTCTCTGTATTTATCTTTTCCTCTCTCTCTGTCTCTTTCCCCCACCTATGTTTATGTACATACATACTTATATATGTAGGTATGTATATGTGCATGTATTTTTGGATGTGTGTATATGTGTATATATGTCTAGATATATTTCCTCCCTTGGAAAAGATCTTGGAAAACAGCTAGTCTAACAACTTAGAGGTGAGGAAATAGCCCCAGGGAAATTCAGGAACTCTTCCACACAGTTTACACCAGAGAGAAGAATCAGACCCTCAGATTCTAAATCCATTGCTCTTTTCCATTATCTTATGGCTTCTCCATATCTTTTCATATCTTTCCCCTTTTCAAACCTCCTCCTTCTCCACTCCCCCAGATCTTTCTTTTCCCAACTTCTCAAATAAGGACTCTTTTTCATATTTTTTTTTGGTGAACATTCATGGAGAACTCGCTCTTGTTTTTTCCTCATCTGAAGTCACTCAGTTTTCTTCTTCAAATATCTCCTTCTTCATAGGCAGGAGTGACTTATCAACTTGGTGAGTTGTCTTATGTCCTCCAAATAGAATGTGCATAGAATGTGAACCCCTTAAAAGATAATATGGTGTACTGGTACAAAAAGCCCTTCCCTATGTTATATACTGCCTCAGACACATGTTAAACCTCAGTCTTCATTTCCTCTTGTCTAAAATAAGATAGCTCCCAAGGTCCCACCCAACTCAAAGATCCAAGATCCTATGACCTCAAACTATCCTACAAACCAGTAATCACCAAATTTTATGATGCTCAAAGAAATTGGAAGTTTATTGATGCAAGATCTAGAAACAATTGAAATACACTATTTGATCATTCCAAGAACTCCCAATCCCAGGATAAAAACTCATTATTTGACAAAAACTATTAGCAGTCTTGGTAAAAAAACTGATAGGAATCAATGTTACAGAAATTAGGTAAACACCAACATTTCAAATCCTATACCAAAGAAAGCACCAAAGTTATACCATAAATAAATTCGAGAAACAGGGAAGGAGACACTTGGCACATCTACAAATAAAAAAAGAAATCTCGTTCAAATAAGAAATGGAGCAACAGAGGAAAATGTTAACTATATAATATTGAAAATATTTTCACATAAATAAAATCAATGCAGTTAGAGTTAAAAAGAAAAAAGCGGAATAGGAAAATATTTGCAGCATTTTTTATAAAGATTTGCCAGCAATTTATTCTCCATCATCTGCTTTGCTTGGCTTCAGCTCTCTGGAATAACATATCCCCTCCTCCCTCCCATGGAGGAAGAATAACATACCCTCCCCCAAGATCTCCTGAAATCTCATCACCAGGAAGAATGACTCAGGTTTTGATATTCTGCACCTTCCCAACTTACCCTCAGTTGCTTCTCCCTTCAGTTTGGAGGCTGAGTACTGTTGCTGTTCAGGCACCCCAGTCCAAATCTTCCTGACCCCATTTGGGGTTTTCTTCCTAGTCTTCTAAGCATCTCCCTTATCCATCAGTGACACTACTTGACTTTGTCTCAAGGAAACGTCATGCCCTTGCCAAGTCCTGTGGACCCTCACCCCACTTTTTCTTTTGTATTGTCTTCTCCCATTACACTATAAGCTCCTTGAGGGCAGAGGCTGTCTCTTTTTTCTTATTTGTAGCTCTAACACTCCACACATTGCCTTATACATTGTAAGTATTTAATAAATCTTTTTTGAATTGAATTAAAATAAACGAAATATCCAAAACATTAGGGAGGTGATTGAAATGTAGGAGATCAAAGCTCATCCACCAAAAGATAAATGATGTGAATAATTAAAATTAAAAGATGTAAACAATTAGTTCTGAAAAGAAGAAACACAAGTCATCAACAGCTATATAAAAATAATCTTCAATCACTATTAAAACAATGCTCAAATTTCAGCTGGTACTCATTATATTGGCAAAGAGGTCCCCAAAAGGAAGACCACAGTTTTCGGAGATGACAAGCACAATAATTCAATATTGATTGAACTGTAAATTGGTCCAACCATTATGGAAAACAATTTGGAACTATGTCCCCAAATCACTTAACTGTGCATACGTTTTGACCAGCAATAACACTAGTAGCATAAATCTATATCCAGAAGAAATCAAAGAAAGAAAGACTACTTAGAGAGCTCTTTTTGCTGCAACAAATAATCTTCATCAATTGTGAGATGACCAAACAAAATTTGGCATATTAAAATAATGAAATTGTGCCATAAGAAATGATAAAAGGAACACATTTATAAAAATTTGGAAGGATTTGTAGAAACTGATACACAGTGAAGTAAGCAGAACCAGGAGAACATTTTATAAACGACTGCATCATTGTATAAGAAAACAATTAAAAATTAAAAGTAATTTAAAAAAACTTAGGAAATAAGATCAAGCCTGAGAAAACTGATGAAAGCTCATGATTCCCACTTCTTGGTAGACCGATGATGGATTAAATGCAGAATAAGACATTAATTTTCAAACATGGACAATGTATTAATTTGTTTTGATCCACTATATCCATTCATCCATCTATCTGGATACATCCGTGTGTGTGTGTGTGTGTGTGTGTGTGTGTGTGTGTGTGTGTGTGTGTGTATGTGTATGTGTGTGTGTGTGTGTGTGTGTGTTAGGAAAGGACTTCCTTCTTTTGGGTGGGACCCCCCCAAAAAAAAGAGTAGAAGGAGTGTAAAGGAAACAGTTTACAAACACACAGAAGATGGAAGGAAGTTCAGAAGGCAACAGACAAAGATTACAGTGGTCAACTTTATATATACCTTAAGAGTCCCAAACTCCAGATAATCAAGACTCTTTCTGTTTTTTTTAATAGAGAGATGTTCATGTTGATGTTTGTTACATTCACAATAAAAAAGAAATTATCCTTTCTGTAGGGGTCAGGTTAGGAAGAGCTAAAGAATTTAAATTCCATGGAGACAAATGTATATTTAATCCTGGATATATTTGGGAACTCTTAAATGGCAGGATTGGGATTAGAAACTGTCCTATCTTGAAAGGGACATTTGTTTTAGTTTCTCCATTTTACAGGTGGGGGAACTGAGGTCTAGAGAGGGTTAGAGCGTTAGTCATAGCCACACAATTCAACATAGTTTCCCCAAGCATCTACTCCATATCTTATCCCTAGTCCAATATTGTAGTTCATTCTCAAGACACAAGAGTCATCTTTACTAGGAACCCAGTGGTTCCTAATTAACAAGAACTCCAAACTCTAAAAGTTCTTGACCAAGAGATTTGGGCCAAAAATTCTTTATTGGTGTCAGAATCAGTGAAAAACTGTAAAGTATGTTATGAGTTATTATTAAGTTACCTTAGAGGTTCACAGTGTATCTATTGTTTTTTTTTTAATTTTGTTTTCTTTCTCATTGTTTCACCTTTTTGAATTGATTTTTCTTGAGCAGCATGATAATTGTGGAAATGTGGATAGAAGAATTGCACATGTTTTGTATTGGATTACTTGCCATCTAGGAGAGAGGTTGCGGGAAGGGAAGGAGGAAAAAAAATTGGAATACAGGATTCTGCAAGGGTGAATGTTGAAAACTTTGCATTTGTTTAGAAAAGAAAAAAAGCTTTAAAAATAGATAAATAAAAAGAAAAAAGAAAAAGGGTTCATGAAACAAAACTAGTGTTTATTGACTTCAGCCATATGTAGCTAGGGGACATCATAGTGTCTAGAGGTCTGGATCTGGAGCCAGGAAAACCCGAGTTCAAATCCTGCTTCAGAAACTTACTAGCTATGTGATTCTGACCAAGTCACTTCATCCTTTTTGCCTCAATTTCCTCTTCTGTCAAATGAGCTGGTGAAGAAAATGGTAAATTACTCTGGCATTTCTGCCAAGAAAACCTCAAATAGAGTTATAGAGAATTGGCGATGACTAATAATAGTCATCCAATAGTCAGCCAATAGAATAAGGAAATGAATATTAGGGATTATTATAAAAGTCAAGAACAGTTGGCTTTCACTTGAGAAATGATGTTAAAAAATTAGAAACACTAAGCCACTAAGTCATACATTAGGATCCCAGCAGGTGCATGTTGACATAGAAAGCCACATAACAACATTATTATTGTTTGATTGTATTTTTATTTATTTTGTTAAATATTTACCAGATGCATTTGAATCTGATTCACACTGACCTAGGTAATGTTGAGGATCCAAATATTAAAGGATTGTATCAGACAACAGAGAGCCAAAGGTTAAATGTATTTCTCCAGTTGGAGTCAATTTATTTTTCTAGCCTTGTTTCCCTCATCCCACACATAAACTCTTGTCTATAAAGTCCAAGGATGAGATTATATCAGAAGATTTTGGTCAATTTTGGTCAGGCTCTATCATTTCAAATTTGTTTTTTAAAGGGATCTATATTTTTCAGCTATTCTTATTATTTAGATTCACATCTGAGATGAGGGAGTTGATATTTGCTCTAGGGTGGGGTAAAGCCAAGCTCGGATGGCATTTTTAGAAGCATGGAAACAAATATTTTACTACCAGTTTTCAAGAATTATTAGTTTAAACAAAAAACTATCCATTAGTGCCTGATCAGTTGCATCATGGGCAAGTTCTTTCTTCGTCCTTCTCCCCACCCCCATGCCCTGTCCTTCCTGCCCTCGTCTCACCTCTCCAGAATCACTGAAAATCATATGATGTGGTACCTGCCCAGTGGGCCATGTTTTGTGCTATTGTCCAGAAAGAAAAGTTTTTATTTAGAAATAGCTCAGCTGTTTTCAGCTGGAGGAATAAATGAGTCTACCTGTGAATGGACAGCTATTGAGCCAGTAAAGAGTGAATGAAGTTCAGGTTTGGAGTTCTCAGCCTTTCCTTGACTCCTCCCAGAGTCCAGGGTCCCCACCAGAGACATGCCATTATGCAACTTCTTAGTCCTGCCCCATTTTGTTCCCTTCTCCCCAAAAAACTGGGTGTTACCATTTCCCTCTTTTCTAGGATTGTCAAAATCAAAAAGAAAAGCAAATACAAAACAATAATATTAACCCTCTCCCTCCCCAACCCCTCAATAACTCATGACCAAGCGTTAATGGAAAATCTGGGTAGGTAAAAAATACTGGCTTTAGAGAGATATTGTGGTCAAATATTTCATTTCTCCCCACCCAAGTCTACATTTCTCTGAGAATGATCTTTAAGAGCCATAGATAATGATCAGTTCCAAGGCTCATGGTCAAGGTGATGTCAGAAACTACCAGAGCTTGTAATCCAGTGTCAGAACTTTGGAAAATCAGCCTAGTTCCACATGGTCTAACCATGCCCTAAGCTTAACCCCTTGCCCTATTAGATTGTAAGTTCCTTCAGGGTAGGGTCTCTGTCTTGTTGTTTTATATTTGTATTTCTAATCAATTTATTAGCCAATATTGATTGGGCATCTAGTGTGTGTGTGTGTGTGTGTGTGTGTGTGTGTGTCCTGGGTTCTGGGCTCAGCGCTCAGGTCATCCAAAGATGGAAAAAATCCCTATCTTCAGGGAGCCCATTGAGGCTAATGAAGTTCCTTATTGAGGGGAACCAAAATGAATTCATACAAGTGAGTAAAGATACAAAGTCAATATAGGGCTATATTGAGTTGAGGAATCTCCATTGCCAAATATGGTCTTAGGGTCACAGATTTAGAGTAGGAAGAGACCTTTGAGGCCATTAAGTTTTCATTATACAAATGAGGAAAAAGACCCAGAGAATTTCATGAAAGTCTGAGATGGTATTTGAACCCAGGATTCCAGGATTGCTGATTTCAAAGTCTAGTGCTCACTCCTCTATACAATATCTCCTACTTGCCTGTACGTAGTGAATAGATATTGATTGAATTGAATCAAAGGAGCTGAGAAACGCCCTACATGTGAACATGGAGAGGTTCCAGAAGTTTTCTGGGTCTCAGCTTCCTCATCTGTCAAGTAAGAAATTTGGGTCGGATGTCTCCCACAGATTATGTCAGATGTCTTCCCTGGACCCACAATGCTAGTGGAGATCCTTCATTTATGCAAGGATAAAACTAACCACTATTCTATCCTATCTCTATAAGTATGGATAATGCAGCATAATGTGAGAAGAGTGATGGAGTGAGACACACTTCCTGCCATGTGACCCAAACTTTCCTGTCTTTGTAGAACCTTCTAAAGCTTATGCTCCATTGGCAGAGCCTTCTGGAGGCAGCGTTCCCTGTCATGGGGAAGCCAAGGAAGAGGGTTTGAATAAACTACCTGAACATGTATCCTTTAAAAAGGCATTGAACTCTGTAATCGTAATGGACATCACCATGACCTGGAAGATCTCACCTAAGATCAATGAAAGACAGTCTATAAGGTCTTAGTGATCTTTTCCTTCTCTTCTGAACTCATTGGATCCCTCCTTAGCTCAAGGCTTCTGGTGAAAGATCATGATAACCTTGGGAGTTTTGAAAGTATTGAACTCTATAATCTCAATAGACAGAACCATGAGCTGGAAGATCTCACCTAAGATCAATGAAAGATAGTCAATGAGGTCTTAGTGACCTTGTCTTTTTTCTCCTCTTGTGAACTCATTGGATCCCTCCTTAGCTCAAGGCTTCTGGTGAGAGATCATGATAACCTTGGGAATTTTGAAAGCATTGAACGCTATAATCTTGATGGACAGAAGCGTGAGCTGGAAGATCTCACCTAAGACCAAGGAAAGATAGTCCATGAGATCTTAGTGACCTTTTCCTTAGTGACCTTGTGAATTCATTGGATCCCTCTTTAGCTCAAGACCTCTGGTGAGGGGTCATGATAACCATGGGAATTTGGGAAACATTGAACTCTATAATCTCTATGGACAGAATCGTGACCCGGAAGATCTCACCTAAGAGCAAGGAAAGATGGTCTATGAAGCTTTAGTAGGAAAGGCTACCGGAACTTGGGGAAAGCCTGGAGTAATCTGGGAGTGGTGGTCACAGCACTTGTGAGCTCCTAGAACAAGACACGCTTCCCCTCTAACTTTGCTCCAGAGGTAATGACTCACATCCCTTTGCAGCAGTTCCAAGGTAATTAGGGGCCTCTCTGTAATAATAATAATACCCTGCACTCGTGTATCACTTTTAACTTTTCAAAGTCCTTTCTTGCCCATTCTCTCATCTTGTCCTCACAGCAACCCGGGGGGAAGGGAGGCTTGATTATCTCCAATTGCCCAATTGTGAAAACTGCAGCTCAGACAGGGTTAGTGATACACACTTGAGGATTATATCTCCTGGCCCTCTGTTCTTTCTACTAGGCTATTGGAACATTTCTCAGCCTGACAGCTTAGGGGAGGGAAAAATATCTCCTGGGATGTTTTTCCCTGTTCCTATCAATTGTGGCCGACTCTTTGTGACCCCTTAGGGGTTTTCTTGGCAAAATACTAGCATGATTTGTCCTTTCCTTCTCCAGCTCATTTTACAGATGAGTATATTGAGGCAAACAGTGTTAAGTGACTTGTTGAGGTAACTAGTACATGTGTGGGGTCAGATTGGAATATGGGAAGATGAATCTTCCTGACTTTAGGCCCCTCTCTGCTGTACTTCCTTGCCCAAAGATAGCAGGGATGGGGTGAAAATCCCTTCTCTCCCATTGTCTTGTTACCAGCTGAATTTGCCTACCCTTGAAAGTCTAGCTCAAATAATGCTCTGTCTCTGTTACTCCTGTCAGTTTATATCGGGGGATCTACCACGGGGGTCAATATTTATGTTTCAAACCATCTGGGCCATTGGTTCACCTGACACTCATTGATTTACCACGTTATCATCTGGGCACTGTGATGACTTCTGTATGTGTAATGGGCGTCTGGTACAAGCGCAGGCTTGCTGGCGCAGTCTCTCCATGTGGAAGACATGAAGGAGCTCGCTTCCAGGAGAGTCATGATATGTGAGGGAAATGCCCTGGAGAGAATGTGGAGCACAGTCAGAAATTCTGTAACTGGTTCTGGTTGTCCGACTGTGTGGGGAAGAGGAGGCTCCTTGTTTGGCTATGGAGACATTAAAAAGGGGGCAGCTATTTTCAGTGATCTTGTTTTTCTCCTTCTCTTGTGATCCTTCTTTAGCTCATGGCTTCTGGTGAGAGATCATGATAATCCTGGGAGTTTCAAAAGGTAGAATCCAGTGGGGTTTTCAGGCACTGTACCATTAATGCCTTGAGGAGCAAGGAGTGACTTCCCTGAGGACAACCCAATGAGGTTTTCAGGCACTGTACCATCAATGCCTGGAGAAGTAAGGGGTGACTTCTGGGAAGACAACCCAATGAGGTTTTCAGGCACTGAACCATCAATGCCTTGAGGAGCAAGGGGTGGCCTCTGGGAGGACAACACAATGGTGGATGAAGGTGGGACTCCTGTGACAGTAGTATTACATCTGAGCATAACAACTTGTCTGGAATTATGAAAATAAAATTTAGCTAAGTTGGCTTAGGGATTGAGCACATGGTGGTAGACAAGAAGATATGCTATCTCCCAGGAGTGAATGGAGGAAAGAACACTTATCTAAGGTGGGTGGGACCTTTTGAATTCGTCTGCAGCCAATTAGAGCATGCCCTTTCATGATGTGATGAGCTGAACCAGTTAGAGAAGGTCTAAGCACACAGTCTCTCCAAAACCACTTCCCTTACATGTGGGAACAAGCTCTCTTGGAGAGATTATGGTTGCCAAGAAAGCTGATGGAGTTGGCCGATGCGGTAGCAGGTGGCCTTTACGTAGGAATCATCTCCCTATTGAATTGTAAGCTCCATGAGGGTAACAAACTGATTTTATCTGCATTGACCAAAATTCTCTCATTGTCTTGAATGGCAATCTACACGGAGTGGGACCATAGAATCATAAACCCAAGACTGGCCAGGACCCCCAAAGGCTCTGCTGACTCAGTTTCTTGATATGTAAGATCATAGTCTTTGGAAGGGATCATAGAGGAAATCTAGTCCAATCCCTTCATTTCTCTGATGAGGAAGAAGTTCAGTGACTTTTTAAAAAAGATATCTGAGACTACAGAGGAGAAAATGCTGGCCCTGAAGGAACAAAGAAGGCCTGAGTTCAAATCAAGTCTACCTGGGTAAAATCTCTCAATTTACAAACTGTGTGACTCAGTATGTCACTTGCTCTCTGCTTGTCTCAGTGCCATTGATTGTAAAATGGAGATAATGGCAGCACCCACAGCACAGAGTGTTGCGAAGATCAAATTAGATAGGACTGATAAAAAACAAACAAAAAAAAAACTGAGACAGTGCATATAATAGGCTCTATGGGCATACTTACTCCCTTCATTTCCCACTTTATCATGGTCACACAAGTGCTAAATTTCAGACAAGATGGACTCTACATTTCCTTCTAGTAGGTCTAGTCTAGGAGGCTTTATGCTCAATAAAGGATAATTGAATTGGATTGTTTCTTGATTAGGTGCATATACCATAAAGATGGCACCTGTAAGAACAGAGAATTATAGACAGTGCTGGAAGGGATCCAGAGAATGAGGAAGCTCAATATCCTCCTTCTACAGATTGGGAAACTGAGGCCAGAGGCAGCCAAAGTGTGAAGTTTCTCATTCATACGTTGCCTTGTAGACTTCCTCTTGTACCAGCTGCCCTCGGAGCTCCTGGTCCTTGTTGTTTACACCAGTGGGAGGATATTTATGTCAATTCATAAATCTTTGATCCGGCTCTTTCTTTCTGCTTAACTTCCGTCATCATGAACCTTTTTCCATTGTATCTTCTCAAGTGGATTGTGAGATCACGGAGGGCAGGGAATGTTCTCTTCAGTCTTGTGTCTTCCACAGAACATAACACACCATTGTGCATACAGCAGGGGTTCAAAAGGCATTTGCTAAGAGCACTTATTGGGGCCTCCAGAGGATCTCAATGCATTCCCTAAAAGGAGTAGGTGACATGTGAAATCAAAGATTGTGAGACATCTGGAATGTAGTGGAAAGAATTCTGAACTGGAGTCACAATCAACAAACACTTATTAAGCACCTACTGTATGTCAGACACTGTGGAGTACAATTCAACAAACATTTATTACACACTTATTATGTACCAGGCTTTGAGACACAGAGACAAAAATGCAACAGTTTTTGCCTTCAGGAACCTTATTTTCTGCTGGAAGATGGGGTCTGAGACACCAGATCAGTAAATGCAAAGTGAGGGGAGGAGGAAAAGAACAAGCACTTATTAAGTGCCTACTATGTGCTATTCAGCAGCTAGATAGTACAATAGATAGAGCACCTGGCTCGGAATCAGGAAGACTCATCTTCCTTACTTCAAATGTCAAGATTATTTAATTTCTCTGGCTTTAATTGCCCTTTTTGTAAAGGGCAGCTGGGTGGCCCAGTGGTTGAGCATCCATGTTGGAATCAGGAGAACCTGACTTCAAATGTGACCTCAGATACTTACCAGCTTCTGATAAAAAGACACAGGTTATTATTCTGAATCTGCTATTTTTTATTTCTGTGTCCTTGGAAAAGTGGCATTAGTGCCATGGCCCAAGGCTTTGTCTTTTCTCAAATGAGCAAAGTGTGGGAGAAATGGCTTCTATGGCTCTTACAAGTTCTGAATACTTAGAGAGGTAACCCAAGCTCATAAAAGGGGACGGCAGGCTCAGAGAACTGAAGCATCTAAGCTGGTCAGCCAGCCAGCAGCGGTCAGGGAGACCCCTTCCCCCTTCTGGGGCTAGGGCTCTTTCCATGAGTGCTCCCTGTAACAGGCAGGTGGGGAAGTGGATCAGGAGCTGGAGAGGGAGAACCCCAGGTGTTCAGCGTCTAGGGCTGTCTAGCTCCCACTTCCTCTCACAGGAAAATGAGAGGCTGTAGCCATAAAATTTCAAGCGTAGTCGTAAAAGACACCTTTGGGGGGGAGGTGTGTGTGTGTGTGTGTGTGTGTGTGTGTGTGTATGCGCGCGTGCGCGCACGTGTGTGCTCCAGTGCGTGTGAGGAGCCGAGACAGGTGTCCCATAGCAAAAATATGCCCCTGCCTCCCCTGGGTGTAGGCAGGGCCAGGTGTGATCTCTTGCCAATCTAAACCAAGATGGCAGCTGGATGCTGACAGGCAGGTTGCCTTGTGATATCCTGGCACAGTCAATACACATCTTCCAAAAAGCCTTAAATGTTCTCGGGGCCAAGAACATCCCTCCTTCCCCCACTGCCCTCGGAAGAACACGTGTACTCCAGCGGAAATTTAATCCCCGAGGTTCCAACTTGTTCACACTTACATCAGTTAAAATGTCATTTCTGAAGAGATATTTGATCCTCCCCAGAAGCCTTAGGAGATTCTGGGATCAGCTTCCCCCCCCCCCCTTCTCCTTTTCTTTTCTAATCCTTACCACAGAAGGAGGAAGAAGTCAAATACATTTCTTTTTTCTCCCTTCTTTTAAAAAGATGATTTATTGCCTCCTTTTGCCTTTCTGCCATAGCTATTTCTAAGAAAAAAATAAACCAAAACAAACTAAGGCCATCGCTCACTCCCAAATGAATCCTTGCTTGTAACATGGAGCAAAGACCAGTGCTAGACTGAGCACCTCAACAAGGTATGGTGCATTCTCCCCCTCCCCTCAGGCCCCCGACTCTCTGCTCATGTTTCATTTTTTGAGCTTATCTTGGCAAAACGTTTGCTTTTTGCCGGGCTGAGACAAGCTTTTTCTCTCTGGGATATATTGTAACTTATTCTCTCTGGGATATATTGTAGCTTATTCTCTCTGGGATATATTGTAGCTTATTCTCTCTGGGATATATTGTAGCTTATTCTCTGTAGGATCAGCCATCAATCTCCAATCAATAAGTAAATACTTAGTGTTTATACAGAATAATACTCAATGCTGGGAGTACATAGACAGCAGGGAAATGATTTTTGCTCTTAAGAATCTTACATTCTCTTGATATATATGTATAGGTATATAATATTATATAAATATATATACCCACATAATATATTATATATGTAAATATAATATATTATCTATTATGTAATCATATATGTAATATATTATGTAAATATAATATATATAGTGAATATATATCAATATAATCAATAATACATATCAATATAACACATATACACATATATACGTATCAATATAATATATATTACATATACATACATATATACATATATATATATATGTATATATATATATATATATATATATATATACAGAGAGAGAGAGAGAAAGAGAAAGAGAGAGAGAGAGAGAGAGAGAGAGAGAGAGAGAGAGAGAGAGAGAGAGAGAGAGAGAGAAGAGAGAGATGGGGGGGGTATACACAGATTTTTTAAAAAAGATTGCTTGGGAGAAGTGACATTACTGGAAGTTGTGGGCTTCCCAAAAGATTCTGTAGAGAAGAAAGAAGGTACTGAGCTGTCTTGGAGGGAACTTGGAGTCCTAAAAGGCAGAGATCAGGAGGAGATGCATCTCATCTAAGCTCGGGGATGAAGTGGGTTGTGTCCGGCAGAAGCAAAAAGCTAGACCCTTGAAGAAACTTGCTTTTTGGGGTCCCTTTATAAAGGTGAACTTGGGAACACCTTTCTTAAGCCTTAGAATCGAACTCCTAGATAGATAGATGATAGGTAGATGAGAAAATTGAGGACTGATCACTGGGTCCAGTGATAAGTATTTGTTAAGCACACACACACACACACACACACACACACACACATATTTTAAATTAAATCTTTTTATTTTCAAAATGTATACATGGATAATTTTTGATATTCCCTCTTACAAATCCCTTGTTAAGCCCTTGTAGTTTTATAGTATTTATCTTAAGCCAGACACTGTGCTAAGTAAGTACTGAGGATGCAGCTCTGGGCAGTCCCTGCCCTCAAGAAGCTCCTAATCTATAGGGGGAGACAGCAAGCTAATAGATATATACAAAGCAGGTTAGAATAAGAGTTGATGGGAAATAAGGAACAGGAGGAAGGCCCTGGAATTATGAAGGATTGGGGAAAAAAACTTACACAGAAATGGGGAAGAAGCCTGGTCTCTGGTCGCCCAGTCCGTGGGGACTTCCTTTCACTTTGACCTTGAAAGCCTCCCACCTGAAGACAGTTGTTATATTGAAGCTTCCAATCCTGCATCCCAACATCCCTTGGTTTTTGTCTTTCTGGAGCTCATGCTGGCTGTGTCTGGGTCTCAGCACCCTTCTATTTTCATTCCCTTTTTTATTTTTCTCCAGGTGCAGTGGATATCAGGAAGACCTGAATTCAAATAAATGACCCTGAGCAAGTCACTTAACCTGAATTTCCTCATCTGTTAAGTGATGATAATAATAGTGCTTCCCCTTAAAGCTCTCATCCCAGTGCCTGGCACACAGTAGGTAGTTAATGAATGCTTATTCCCTTCTCTGCCTTCTCCTGCACCTCCTTCCCATTGATTCAGCCAGAGGACAGAACCTGTGCTAATATTAGAAAATATGGCCTGGGGCCACCTCCCATCCATTAGATGTGCCCTCAGAGGTCACCCTGCCCTCCCCTTTAATTTTCTGCTCTCCTCCTGATGGTCAGGCTGGGAACGGGAGCTGTTATTTTAGGACACTTATTTTAGAGGCATGAATGTGCCCAGCTTGACTGATTCCCAGACATAGAATTTAGATGTGGAAGAGGGCTTTGGGATCACACTCCAATCCCCTTGAGTTAATGACGCAGAAATGGGGCTGCCGAGAAGGGAAGGCACCAGCTCAAGGTCATATAGCCAGTAGTAAATAGCACAACTGAGGCAGGAACCTACATTGCCAGAGTCCAGACCCACCGTACAGAATGGGAAGCAGATGACTTGGATTCAAATACTGCCTCTGATACTTCCTTCCCATGTGGCTTTGGGCAATTGAATTAGCTTCCCTGGATCTTCTTTAACTGTGAAATGAGGGATTGAGACTTAGAACTCTGACTCTCTATCCAGATCTGGATTATGCTCCAATGAACAGCTTTCCCTTTTCCCAATGAGCTTTGCAGCTCTTGGAATAGTCTAGTGAACATAGACCCCACCTTTTCTTGAGGAGTCTATAATTCTCTGAGGCCCCTAGAAGTAGGCATTTGGTCTAAGCTCATAACAGCCTGAGGTGTAACAAGGAGAGTGTGACTGGAGCTTCTTCCAAGGGTGCTGAAATTTTAGTGCTATGCAAACAATAATAGCTAAAAAATAATAACAGCTAGCATCTACAGAGTGCCTTAAGGTACCTAAAGGCAGTTAGTGCAGTGCATAGAGTTCCATGCTTGGACTCAGGAAGACCTGAGTTCAAAGCTGATCTCTCATATTTCCCTGGGCAAGTTACTTAACTCTATTTTGCCTCAGTTTTCTTATGATGAGAAGGAAACAGTAAACCACTCCAGTATTTCTGCCAGGAAAATCCCCAAAGGGGTTACAGAAAATTGAACACAACTGGAATGAACGACAAAGATTTGCAAAGTGACATATATTTTATCTCATTTCATCATCACAAGTACCCTGGGAAGTAGATGCTATTATTATTTCCATTTTCTAGATGAAGAAATTAATGTTGAGGGACTCTAAAGGAAATGCTAAGTTCACACCTTTAGTGAACTGAGGTAGGATTCAAACTCAGGCCTTCCTGACTTCAGCTGCCCACAGCTAATTAGCAAGAATAATTAATTAAGAGAGCAAGCTACCGTATCGGGATTTCTCTCACCCTCTGCTCCATGGGTCAAAGCTCTGATAACCTCCTCCCCAACTGCTCTTCCCCAAACTGAAGTGAAGGCTTGCTTTGTTTCACTTCCCTTGAGCACAAAATTGCTAGTTATAACTCTTTATATCCAGTTCTATGGCCATAGCAGTCCTTGGGTTGGAACTCCAGCTTCTAAGCTTGATGATTCAGCACTCTCCCAGTTGGGGCTGATGCTCATTCCCTCTGACGCCATCTTTTTCCTGCATCCCTCCTCTTTATACTTCCCAGTCTGCTTAGAATCCACAAAGAGCCCAATTTCTTTTTAAGATGTCTTTAATTTTTGGAATCATGTCATTTTAATATTTTCTATTTTCATTTTTTCATGCAAAAATGAATCTTTAAATATCTACCCACTAGAGAGCAAATTCTTGGAGGGCATTTCATTCTCCCACTGGCTATTCCCATTAATATTCTTCCCTTCTTTCTCTGGCTCCCTTTTCTTATCTGGTGTGATGTGGGATGGAAATAAATGGGCAGCGAATATCTTAGAAATATGATTTCTTCTTGTAGCTCTTTTTTTTTCTTTTTAAAATTTTTTTGGTTCAAACATGGCATTAATTGTGATGTATTTGCTTTTTTATTATAGCTTTTTATTTATAAAACATATGCATGGGTAATTTTTCAACACTGTCCCTTGTAAAACCTTCTGTTCCAATTATTCCTTCCTTTTCCCCATTTGTAGGTAGTTCCCTAGATTTGTAGCTAGTTTTCACAGAGAGTTTTGTAGGTGCTGGAAATTTGGGGTATGAAACATTATATTTTGTTAGGATTCTAAGCCCCCCCTCCCCAAGAAACCTGCTCCCAGAGCATTTTAAAGAAGAATATCACAATATTCTAAAGCCCCATGGGCTGTATCCTAAGCCTCAGGATGTCATATCAGGGTCTGGGGAAACTATCTTCCTCTCGTGGCCTCAGTTTATATCACTCAGAAAAAAATTGGCCATTATATTCTTGTCTATTGTTATTTCAGTTAAAACATTTAAAACAATTTTAAATGTTAAATCAAATAAATAAGCAAATAAATACATAAATGAAATTAATTTAAAAATTAAAATTAAATGTTAAAAACATTTAAAAAAATGATTAAAAGGGACAAAGAATACTGTCAGGTGAAAAGGAGGAAATCAGAAGACATGGGTTCAAAATGCTTATGAGCTTTGGGTCTCAGTTTCCCCATCTATTCATTTCTTCAGCAACAAACAGTTATTAGGCATCTGTTAGGTATCAGACATTGGGCTTTGAATCCAAAGAGAAACCGTAAATGCCTTCAATGATCTTACAGCCTTTTCAATGCTCCCTTCCAGCTTTCCATCTACAATCCTAAAATACATCCTGCTGTTGCTTGAGACACTTGAGGTCCCACCTGAGATTTACTTGGGATTTGGAACTCCCGGCATGGAAATTCCTGGGGATTACTCCGTGTCATCTGTCTCCCAATCGCCCCCACATTGCTGTTTGTCCAAGATCCACTTTCTGTAGCTCCTGGGAATCACTTCTCTTGAATGTCTTTCAACTCAAGGCCTGTCTCTAATGTTACTTTCTCTATGAAACCTTCCTTGATTTCTCCTGGTTCAAATGAAAATCTACCTCTCCTAAAGCTAGCTGAGAATGCTTTCCCTCCTTACTTCTCATGTATGAATTTAGTTTCAGAGCTAGGGGATCTTAAGGGCTATCTGGTCCGATCTTCCCATTTTACAGAGGAGGAAACTGAGGCATTTGAAGAAAAACCCAAGGTCATGCAGTACCACTCAATTCCTTTGCTCTCCCCCCCCATCCCTCTGCCACCATTTGCATGCACGTAAGGTCCCCAGCTGAGACTCTAAGGCCCAAGGTGGCAGGGAATACACCATATTTATCCCCAAACCTCTTCTCCCAACTTTTGAACATATTTGTAAGTTGATATTTGTTGAATAAATCTCGATGCTTTAGATAGTTTTTACGTGATGGTTCTGATGACTCAACCTCTTGAGGTTAATCTAACCTCCCTGTGGGTGCTTTCTTTACACTCTCAAGGCTGAGCCAGAGCCTGATCTGGGGCAGGACCGACGTGTCCTGGAAGCGTATCTGCCCAACCCCTTTCCATCAAAATGCTGATTCTTGGCAAGTGATGTGTTGAGAGGAGATCTAAGTGTACACGGCTCATGTGGGCTTCGGACAGCCCAAGGACAAACAGAAGGGAAGCGCTGCTAATGGAAGAGAAAAGGGGAGTTTGCCTAAAGAGGTGCCATTGGCCCCTGCTGGAACCCAAAGGATTCTAGCTTCTTGCTGAGTGGAAAGGCTCAAGGTTGAGAGCCGAGGGGACTTTGGAGATAATTCCCTGGGTAAATGGGAAGACCAAGGTCCACAGAAGTTCATACAATAACAGGGTCAGATAAACTCGTTGACTTGAAACCCATCAATCTGTCCTTTGTAGTTGTTATTGTCTGGCCTTTGATCTTGAAAAGGACCATGACTTGCAAGTGAGTCGGATTGCAGCGAGGGAAGGCTGGGCAAGGTCACCTGCCTCACTTTCCCTTCCAGAGCCATTTGAAGAGTTGGGTGGGAAGGAGATGGTTCTATCCATGGATCTTTAAAATCCGCAGGTTGGCTCATTTACATAACAAAGTGGGGGATTAGGAGGGATCCTGTTGAGTTCCCCTACCTGATATCTCTCCTCCAATTCACCTGCATGTTATGACATCACCTCCCTGATGATGTCACGATCCTTTTTGAGAAGGAAGGACAAAACAACTTTTCACTGAACGTGAAATAACTTTCTGAGTCGGGAAAGACTCCATATTGAGCAGGTCTCAGAACAAGTGTTGGGACAGCTTTCAGAGAGCAAAGAGGGTTAAGTGACTGGTCCAGGGTCACACAACTAGGCTAGATTTACATGACTATTATCTATTATCACTAGATGCTCACAGGACCTTTGTGGGGTAAAGACAGGCAGTGTATTACTTGAGAAAACTGAGGTTCTCTGATATCAGATGATTAGCTCGGGATATCCTCATATGGAAACTACGGAAGATAGATTAAATAGTCTCCAAGTCCCCTTTGACTTTGAACCTGCCACAGGTAGACGGGTTGGGGGAACCAGAGAGGTTTAGCCCAGAGAAAGGAAGAGTTGAGATGGGGAAGGGGGGGGGGGCTCGCAGTAATATCAGTATCTTACTATTTTGAGATTTAATACTAGTCTTGATTTAGTTGATTTAATACAGTAAATCCCGATAAATAGAGTAAAGATTTAATACAGTCTTGATTTAATTGATTTAATACAGTAACTGCAATAAATACAGTAAATACAATAAAAAGATTTAATACAGTCTTGATTTAATTGATTTAATACAGTAACTACAATAAGTACAGTAAAAAGATTTAATACAGTTTTGAAGCATTTGAAGGGCTGTGGGAGGAAAAGAAGGTTCCTGTCTGTTCCGATTGCCCACAGGTCAGACCCGGGGGCGTTGAGTGGGATCCCCACAAGGCAGATTTAGGCCTGAGAGCCAGGGGAGACTTCTCACTGAGAAGAGCTGTCCCAGAGTACAGTGGGCAGCCCTTGGCCCATGGAGCAAGCACCGGGTGCTCACTTCCTGGGAATGGCCCCCTGGGGGATGGTCTCAGGTGTAAGGGGAGGGACAGCTCCCTGTAGGGACGTTTATCACGGGGAGTCCTTTCGGAGACGGGCCGGGCAGACGGATGCCGGAGGGGCCTTTGTGCCCATTCTCAGTAATTCTGCGCTGTCATCGAGGACCCCAGCAATCTGCTGTAATGGGCGGAGACGAGGTTTACCGGTCAGAAAACGTGACTCAAGCTGTGAGACGCTGGGCAAGTGCTGTGTCCTCCCTGATACCCCAAAGAAACAAAGGCCGGGGAGAAGCCTCCAGGGACCTGCCGCTGGGGAGGCTGCCCAGGCCAGGACCGGCGGGTCCTGCGCTTGCCGACACCTTCCACCAGGTGGAGCACAGAAAGCCAAAGCGCCCCGGCCGGCTCCCGGCGGGCCTCCAGCGCAGCCTGTAAGTGACGAGCGGGGCTGGGACCCGTCAGTTTCCCGACTTCCTCTCAGGCCGAACGTGAAATTTCAGAAGGGGGAGAAAAGGCGGCCCTTTGGCCCCGGCCCAAGTCTGGAGCCGGCCTTGCCTTTTCGGGCCGGGAGGGGGATTAAAGGCTTCGGGCCCGGGGAAGTCCGAGGGGCGGGGACCCCGCTCTCCAACCTTGGGACCCAGGGGGAGAGGCCGAAGGAAAACGCCCCCGAGCCGGGCAGCGCACCGAATCACGTGCTCTCAGGAGCGCTCTCCCCGCAGGTGAGACCTCAGGGGCCGAGCAGAGGAGACGGTTCCACCGAAGGGGAGATGGAGACTGAGAGGTGTCAGGGTTCCCATCCGGGGCCTGGCTCCACGTGCAGTCTTCTCCCCCGTAGGGGCGCGCACGTGCCGGGGGTTCCTGGCCCAGCGCTTCTTAGCCCCGCGTGTCCCAAAGGCCCTGCGCCTGCAGGCTCAGAACAGAGCGGGCTCACCGGCCCCGGCCGCCCGGCCCGCTTCCTCCCAGTAGTCACCGCATCTGCCGCCCGGCCCGCTTCCTCCCAGTCACCGCATCTGCCGCCCGGCCCGCTTCCTCCCAGTCACCGCATCTGCCGCCCGGCCCGCTTCCTGCCAGTCACCGCATCTGCCGCCCGGCCCGCTTCCTGCCAGTCACCGCATCTCTGCTAACCACAGACGCACAGACGCACAGTCAAGTACACAGAGACACACAAAGACAACTTTTACACAGACACAAATACACATACACGTATACAGAGACACAGTCACACACATACATATACATACAAAGACACATACAGCCACACATACATGTACAAAGACACAAACATACGCACATGTACACACAAACACACACAATACGCATACAGCCACACATACACATACCCACAAAGACACAAACACACACATAGACATGCACAGACACACACACGAGGGACAGGGGCCGATTTCAAAGGTTTGCTTCTTCCCTGAAGCCTGAAGTTCCACGTCCCGGGGCAGAGATTTCCTCACGTGTAAAATGGAGATGACAGGGGCAGCCATTTCCCAGGGGGCTTGTGAGGTTCAAACATACCTGACCTTAAATACCACATTAACCCTAAGCTTAACGTTAATACCACAAAAATGGTTGTTATTTTTATTACTAATTTTGAGAGTTGCTATTATTGACATTCTGACTCTTCCATCAATGACAAGTCTAGGGGACTCCGGAGGCTTTAGGCCGTCCTTTAGCTTTTGGCAAGAAAGGCTTTGGTAGGAAGTGGGGGGCAGGATGAGACTCTTAAAGTGGGTGACCCCATTAAGGGGAGGGGGCAAGACCAGCTTGGGCAGACCGGAGGGTTGGATACATTTGTCCAGCCTCAGGGGCTCAACTCTCTGTCCTCTCCCCCAGGTTCCACTGAGCCCTGCCCTGCTTGGATTTCATTCCAGGATTCTCGACGCACTCTCCTTTCTCCCCAGCTCCCACCCTATGTTCTCTAGCTCATTTCCCTTCCCTCCAGGGCCTCTGTTGGCTGACTAGCTCCTCTGATAAATTAAGTTGTACTGAGGTGCTAATGAACTATGATAATTTAATGTCTCATTCCTCCCAGATAACCCATTTTCATATTAACATAGCTCTTTATTGCCTTAACCCAAATGGATGACTAATGTGGGGATGTCAGGGCCGGTGGGGGTCGGGTGGTGGGGATGAGAAAGTTTTTTAAAAAGTGTGATTAATGTCTTTTGGTTTTAAATCACAGACTTTTTCAGATATCCTTACAACTAAGTGAATCTTTGTAATGAAAGAAAAAACACTTAAGCAGAACCAACATGGCAAATCTGGCCATGTATGCCATCGTTTGCATCCATAGTTCCTCACCTGTCCAATGAAATGAGAATTATTGGACATTAGCTGCGTCTAGTTCAGTCCCTTAGCCAGTGTAGACCTCTCTTCCACAGCTCCCCTCCCCCTCCTCATACAAACAAACAATTCAGATTCCAGCTCATTTCCTTCCCTCCAAGGCAGAAGAATCTGAAATCTCTGATTGCTGAGATTTTTTTGGCTTTTTTTTTGGTGGCAGTTCAGGCTAGGAAGGAGGACATTTGCTCACTGGTCCAGGGGATCTGCCTTGGAAGCAGGTGGTGGGGGAAGGGGGGAGATTTCCAAGAGTGAAACAGGTCTTGTGTTTTTTGTCCCTTTTTTCTCGATCCCCCTGCAAACATTTGCGAGGTAGCTGCCTGAACTGAGGGTGCTGTGGGATTTATAAGTACCTTGGGGTGCTTTAGAGCGGGACCACATTTGTGGACAATTGAATCTGACCTAGAAATCTCTTCCTCCCCTTGGGTACTCATGGGCTGTATTAGTCCAGTCTTACAGTCATAGTTTACCAGGTGTGAATGAGGGTTCCTACCTGCCAATTTGTCTATCTCTCATCAGCAGGGAACATGGGCCATGTGCAAAGTAAGGGGGATTAGGCTGGGTTTCTATAAGCCCTCTGTCCATCATCCCGCCCTCTGCCACTTGGTTTAGCCCAGGAGTGTGGGTCAGTCTCTATTTGTCACTTATCGGTTCCAGCCTCACCCTAAATCCACTCCTTTCCTTCCAGATTCAACATGTTCTCGTGTTCTTTTGGTCATTCCAAGGTCACGATGAACAAAGCAGATTGATTAGATTGGAGGAAAGCATAATAAGATCAAGGAGTCTTAGACACAGTGTTATAGGACAGAGCCTAGTCTAAGCTCCAATGATGCTTTTATGCTGTAGCCTATTTTCATTTCCTTCTCAGTTGTTATTGCTAATTTTTGGTCATGCCTAACTCTTTGTGAACTCATTTGGGATTTTTTTTTTTTTTTTTTTTTGGCAATGATACTCGAGTGGTTTGCTATTTCCTTCTCCAATTCATTTTATAAGTGAGGAAAGTGAGGCAAACGGAATGAAGTTACTTGCCAAGTCATCGCTATTAAGTCTCTGGGGCTGAATTTGAACTCAAGTCTTCTTGCCTCCAGACCTAAGTCTCAATATTGTACCTAACTGTCCATTTCATTTTATTTTATTTTTTAGTACTCCCTATAGCATATATATGTGTATATGTGCATGTATGTGAGAGACAGAGAAAGATAGATAGAAAGAAGGAGAGACAGAGACAGAAGAGAGACAGAAAGACAGAGACACAGAGACAGAGAAAAAGAGAAATAGAAACACACAGAGAGAAACACACACACACACACACACAGAAACAAAGAGAGAGAAAAAACAGAGACAGAGAGAAACAGAAAGACAGAGATAAGAGAGACAGAGAAGACCTGTCTTCCAGTAAAGTATGACTGTACAATAAGTAGTTTAGGTGATACCTATACATATTTCATATAACAGCTTATATATTATTACACGTAGAGTGTCTATCTATTGATCTATTTATTGATCTGTACTATCTGTTGATCTATCTGTATTGATCTATTGATTTATCTATCAATTTACTGATCTGTATCTATCATTTATCTATCTATCTATCTATCTATCTATCTATCTGTCTGTCTGTCTGTCTATCTATCATCTACATTAAGAAGCTTGCCTGGACAGGCTCACATCACCTAGCTTGGAGGCCCTCTGTGACCCAAATAAGGGGTTTAATCTTTAAAACTGGCGGCACTGAAATTTTTTCCTTTCTTGCTGCCTCAGAGGATGATGATGATACTTTTTTCACACTTGTAGTACCATGAACTGAGCTGGTGGAGAGAGGGCACCTCCCTCGCTTGCTCCCTATTTGATCCCAGGGGGGTGGGCCGGAGTAGAGTGTCTGTCTACTGTGTGGTCAGTCCCTGTCAGCTTCAGGTGTGCATGGGAACCTCCACTGGTCCCACTGAACTTCGGAGTTCTTGTTCGTGTGAGGGAGTGAAGTCCAATTAGGTGTCCAGCCTGTACCATTGTGGAAGTGGGACATGAAGAATCATATTTAGGGAGCTGAAACATCAGCTCCATGAGGGCCAGCAGCCAAGTAAGAAACGGGATTCTTCCTGAAGCCCCGTGGGATTAGATGTTTTCCAAGGACCCCTCCTCCTCTGAGACTTTATAGCTTCAATAAAATGCTTCCCAGGCCACTGGACCATTGTAAAAGCCTTAACCACTATGAAGGCTGATAGAAGGCAAAGGGCTGCTTATGGAGAGCACACAGAAGGTGGCTGTTGGGGGGAGGCCATTAACCCCTGGGGGTGAGGAAAGGCTGCCTTCAGAGGTGACCCTGAGCTGTATCTGAGGGGACGAAAAGGATTTTTTTTTTTAATAGAGATGAGGAGTGGAAGCATTTCAGGTAAGAGGGCTGGACAGTTCAAAGCCATTGAGGAAGGAGCTGAAGCATCCTGGGCAGGATGTAGCTGGAATTTGGAGGGAAAGAAATCTTAAGAAGGCTGAAAATAAAAGAAGGGTCAGCAGGGAGAGAGCTTTAAAAGCCAAACAGAGGGGGTTGCATTTGGCCCTAGAGATAATGGAGAGATGTTGGGTGTAAGGAAGGGATGTGTGTGATTATATCTTGACCATTGCAGAGGAAGTCCTCGGATTTGAAGGAAGGCTGGGTGACCAGTCACCAACCGGAAGGGGACTTCCTTTTTTATTGGAAGGACCAATGACAAAGTTTCCCGGGGTTTGCCAGTGCCCCTGGCCGAGCTGTGCTTCATAATCCTATATTAGGGATTGGACATTGATGAAGCCATTTCAACTTTCTCAGTTTCTTGGTATTTAAAATGGGTTTAATAATACCTGCTTGATGGACATCATCTCTTGTGAAAGTCCACTGATTGCTGTTAAATACAGAGTAACATACATTAAAGTTATTATTATTACTTAGCTTGATTTAATATGAGATTATAGATACGGGGCTAGAGAGAACGTTAGGGACCATCTCATACAAACACGTCACTCTCCAGTTTCCATGACTGATGCTGATGGAGGAGTGACTCAGAGGTCAGCTGCTCCAAGGCCATTATTTTATAGTTGAGGAAGCAGAAGATGGGATAGCTGGGAGGCAGGCTGGATAGTAAGATGGGCCTGAAATCAGGAAGACTCATCTTCATGAATTAAAATTGAACCTCAGAAACTTATTAGATGTGTGACCCTTGAAAAGTCACTTAACCCTGTTCGCCTCAGTTTGATCAACTGTAAAATGATCTGGAGAAGGGAATGGGATTGCAAACAACTCCAGTATTTTTGCCAATTAACTCCCAAAATTGGGTCACAAAGAGTTGGACACAACTGAAAAATGACTGAACAAGCACTAAAGCAGACGCTCAGGGCAGAGAAGTGCTTTTGCCTAAAGTCACCTAGTTGTAAGCATCAATCACAGGATGAATCCTGATTCTGACTCTGCCATCTGGCTTGCTTTTTGAGGGACCCCTTTCTCTCCTTATCAAAGCTAGGCTTTGAACAGCTCCTCGGACTGCATCCAGCACCGCCTCCCATGGAACACAAAATGGGGAGATCTCCACAGCTCTCTCTTGATGCTCCTGATGGGAAACTCCGGGGCGTATTAGGACAAGCAGATGATTTCTGTTTTGGGGAGAATTCTTCTCCACTTACAGGTTATATTTCCAATAAGATCTAAGTCCTCGGATGGAAGGGCTAGCTTCTCTTGTCTTGGTATTCCAAGAACCTGGCCAGGGTCTGGTGCTAGTTGTTCAAGTATTTTTTAGTGGTAGCTGACTTTCCGTGACGCCATTTGAAGTTTTCTTGGCAGAGATACTGGAGTGGTTTGCCATTTCTGTCTCCAACTCATTTGACAGAGGAAGAAATTGAGGCAAACTGAAACTTGTCCAGGTCACAGAGCAAAGAGTAAGTATTTAATAAGTACTTGTGAAATTCAACAAATTGAAATCCAAAAGAATAGCATGTAGACTGATGCTTGTATCTTGAACTTTGAGTTCATTTAGAATATAGTGGGGAGGACTGGACATTTGTGAGCCAAAGGACAGGCTGCGAAGAATTAGAAAGGCCAGAGAGATCCCTGACTTTCCTCATCTTTTCCACCCTTCTCTCCCTTGTTTCTTTCCCCCCTTTCTTCTAATCTTCTTCCCCTTTCTCTTCCTCCTTATTCTACCACGAGTAGAATTGACTCATTATGGGTTAATGGTACTAATTGGGTTTAGGATACCCAGTTTTATCACTCATGTGACACTAGGAAGACCTTTCACTTCTCTGGGTCCCACTTTCTAATCTATAAAATTGCAAAATCCATAAAATTATTTTTAGGAGGCTGGCCTCCAGCTCCTTCTTCTCTATATTTTAGCTGAACCTAGCTGAACCTTCTCTTTCTCCCCTATGCCATAGGAGCAGAGCTAGCTCTGGGGTCTAAGGATCTGGATTTCAATCCTGCTTCTGCTAATGGATACCTGTGTGGACAAATCACATCCTCTCTTTTACCCTCACTTCTCTCATTTATCAGTGAGGGAGCTGGATGGGCGGTCCCTTGCAGTTGTAGACCTGTGATCTCCTCCCCTTCTTCCCCACAGGGATCTCCCACCACCAAACATGCCAGCCCGGTGCCCAGAAAGGATAATTTACAAAGGGACTCTGGTAGCCCCAGGACCTCCCAAGAAGGGAATAATTAACTCCCCGACTTCAGTTGGAAAATCGCTTTGAGATCCCGTGTGAAAGGCGTTCCTGAGTACAAATGAGAGGCAATTAGCCAGAGTGCATTTCTTTCTGCACGGATACATACGTAAATGTACCCTGTGATGCCCCGTGGGGGAGGTCTAATTAGCTATCTGCTATAAATGCAAGGAGATCCCCCTTCAGATGAAAGGAGGCTGAGCTGATGGGTAAGAGCCAATCATTATCCTAGGGAACATTTGATGGGGGCCCATCCCCATACCTTACCCATTATCTGCTGGGCTTGACGTCACTCTCTAGCATCAGCAACGTTCCTGCCCACGAGAGATTTAATGGGAGAGAAAGGTCCCACTAAGTGACCCTTAAAGGAAACACCGGCGGCTGGTGAGTCAGAGGTTTGCTCCCGGGGCCTTACTCAGTCATAGGCTTCCAAGAAGCAGGATATCATGATTCCCCCCTCCCCAGCGCCTTAAGCCCAGTGGCTCATTTGAGGCTTAATTGGTTCATGATCTTTGCAGAAGTCATTTCAGGTAGGAGATGATGAGTCAGTGATGTCAGTGTGGAGCGGCTGGCTTGGGCCTGGTTCCTGGTCAGAGCACAGCTGATTCTCCCTGCTCAAGGGGATTCCGTTCTATCCAGCAAATATGGATTAGGAGCAACAGCACAGCCCCTGCCTCCAGATAGCTTGAATTCAAGTCAGAAACTGGGGGAGAGGATGATAGGGGTACAATGGAAAGTTAAAAGACTCGGCTTTCCTCTGCTGCTTCTCAACAGGGTGAATCTGGGCAATTTATTCAACTTCTCTGACTCTGTTTCTCATTCTGTCTGTAAGGGTGTGTGTGAAATTTAATGACTCCCCGATTTCTCTTCTAGAGTGAAATCTGTGATCCTGTGAGTCTATGTCCATCATTAAATGTAAGATAAGTTAGAAGATGCTGAAGTAGCCAGAACTCTTGCATAGGATGGCAGGGAATATGTGCAGAAAAAGTCCAGGATATAGAAAGGTAATCCAGAGGGCTCTAATTATACTTTCTTATCATCTCTAAGGTAAAGGAGAAGATGAGATGTGATGGAAGATTGGAGGAGTTGGAATAAGGGGAGCCTGGGGTCAAATCCTAGCCAGTTCCTGATGCTCTGATCAGGCTGGAAGGGAATCTTCTGAGCACAAGTTGAGTTCATGGTGCTGTTCATCAGAGAGAACAATGAGAAATCTGAGACTCTGGGTCTGGGGAAGAGATTGCATCAGGTAACATGGCCCTATAAAAAGAAAGTGGGGGGGGGATGTGCTGTAGCATCCCAGCAGAATTTCAGCTTCTCGAGGGCACTGGTATCTCCAGCATCCAGAACCTGGCCCATAGGCATAGGGACTGGACCTGGGATTTCATTAGTTAAAGGGAATTTCCAGGTGAACACTTCATGACCCATTTGGGTTTGCTTGGCAGAGATACTGGAGTGGTTTGCCATTTCTTTCTCCAGCTCATTTGAAAGATGAGGAAACTGAGGCACACACACAGAGTAAAATGACTTGCCAGGTTCACATAGTATACATAGATGTCTGAGGTTGGATTTCAACTCAACCCTTGCTAACTCCAGTCTAGGTGCTCTATCCACTGAGCCACCTGCTATTCTTTACAGCAGAGGAAAGCAAAGCCAGAGAATTAATTAACTTTGTCCAAGGTCACCTTTTTTCCAACGTGGGATTTGAACTCAGGTCTTCTGATCCCAAAGCATGAGCTGGGACAGAGAGAACCAATGCCCTCTGTACACACACCATACTGCTGGAACTCGGTTATTTTTATCATGTTCAATAACCCAGTGTCCCTGATTGAACTCTTTCCAGCTTGAATCACACATGTTTGGCAGCTGGCTATGAAGCAGTCAGGAGTAGAGCGATTGTATTTCCGGAATTCAGCCTGGGCATTGTAGTGATTAGTGCAGATGAATGAGAGATTTTCTCCTCCAATGGACTGCTTGTGATTCCTCACGCCCCCTCCTCATGCTATCCCCCTCCTCCATTATCTTGGGGGGAAAAAGCAGCATCAGAGGCAGGCACAAAGTCTCTGAGCCACCCAAATAGTTAAACTTATCTCATATAATTCTACCATGTCAGAGCTTAAAGGAATATTAGAATATAGATTTTCAAACTTGGGAAAGGCCTGGAACATAGAATGTCAGAACTAGAAGGAGCCTGAGAGCACAGAACTTTATAACTTGAAGAAACATTAGAATATAGATTTTCAAACTTGGGAAAGGCCTTAGAACACAGAATGTCAGAACTAGAAGAAGCCTGAGAACACAGAACTTTATAGCTTGAAGAAACATTAGAACATAGATTTTCAAACTTGGGAAAGGCCTTAGAACATAGGATGTCAGAACAAGAAGGAGCCTGAGAACACAGAACTTTATAGCTTGAAGAAACATTAGAACATAGATTTTCAAACTTGGGAAAGGCCTTAGAACATAGAATGTCAGAACTAGAAGGAGCCTGAGAAAACAGAATTTATAGCTTGAAGGTATATTAGGATATAGATTTTCAAACTTGGGAAAGGCCTTAGAACACATAATGTCAGAACTAGGAGGAGCCTGGGGCAACTAGGTGGCGCAGTGGATAGAGCAGTTCAAATCTGGTCTCAGACACTTAACACTTCCTAGTTGTGTGACCCTGAGCAAGTCACCTAACCCCAATTGCCTCAGCAAAAAAACAAAAAAAGAAAAGAAAAAGAACTAGGAGGAGCCTGAGAACGTAGAATTTTATAGTTTGAACGAACATTAGAATACAGAATTCCAAAGAGTTGGGAGAGGTCTTTAGAATGTAGGATGGATGAGAACCTTAGAATACAGATTTGTTAGGGTAGAGAGGGTCCTCAGAGATCATAGAGAGCCAGGTTCAGAATATCTAACTGTCTTCCCCCACGATCCCTTAGTATGTTTTAGCAGTCTCAGGTTTTGAAAGCAAATCTAGTTCTAGTCCAGAATTCTCTCTCTATTAGGAACCTCTTTTCACCACTTGGTTTGTAGATGAGTCTGGAATATAGGATAAAGCCAGACATGGTGAAAACTCTTTGAAAATGGATGCCATAGACACGAAAAAGGAAGTCAAGTATAATGTGAACCTGTTCTAATGATCACAAAATTGTTTCCCTTTCCCCGTAGTGAGTGGTTTGTCTTTTTGCTGCTATGATATGAACATCTCCCCTGGCATTTAAGAACTAGAGAACTGCAGGAGAACCCAATACTTAGTTTTTCTACTGGCTATGAACCATTGGAAAGTGGTCTCCTCATTATTATCATTTCATTACTTTTTATAAAGTTTCATTAGTGTTCAGGCTATCATGCTTAGTGCTAGGAATACAAAGATAAGATTGGGCCAGGTGCCCCCGTCTAGATGCCTGAATCCAGCAGGAAGTATAATATTCGAGTGAATAGAGCACCGGACGTGGAGTCAGGAAGATCTGAGGAATCAGGTACTTCACTAGGAAATGTCACTGGCCTTGGGCCTAAGTGGCTACTTCACTACTGAGTTTGTCACAGACAGTGAGAGAAAAGCTTAGAAGAATCCAATGAGCATGTCAGATCTGGGGAAAGCAATTTGAAAAGTGTCTATAGAAAACATATTAAATCCAAATGACTAAATATTCTATCGTGTAGGGATTCTTAACTTGGGATTCATGTATTCCTAAGACGTCTGTGGATGGTTTTCATTGAGTGCATGAACTTGGATGAGAAAAAAAATGTATCTTTACTTTCACTAACCTCTTTCTAAAATTTAGCATTTACTTCCATTTAATTTATTTTATTAAATTTACTAATTTAATTTATTTTGGCATTTACTTCAAATTAAAAACATTATTCATTAAATGAGCCTGCGGGCTTCACCAAACTGATCTGTGACCAAAAAAAACCCAAAATAGCAACAACAACAAAAATGTTAAATCAGCCCAAAAGGAATAGGAAGCCCTTAAGACTGAAATACAGAAGGTAAAATCAGAAATAATTCTGATGAGGAAGAAAAGGGACAGCTGCCGAAGAGATCAACCAAAGTGGCCATACAACAACTCATTAAAATCATCCCAGATTTGTAACAGAGATGTATATGTGGTGGAAGCTGGATTCAGTAGCTCCTCCCCCCATGACAAGAATAGGTCCAGAATGAACGGAATGGAACCCAGAATGAACTGAAGCTGGTCAAAGATGCTGAGGTATGGCTAGTTTGGCCACAACTCTTTTCTGTATGCTTGGCAGCTACAGGATCCCTCCCTTCCTCATTAATCATCATATTGAATGATGACTCTAAGCTTTGAAGCTTGGTTCACTGGGAGAATTCTGATGCTATCAGAAGAAACAGGGAAATCTTTTTTTAGGCCTTTACCACATTATCTAGGGAAGAGGAAGCATGTGGAACTCATTACTTTAAGATGCTGACAGTATAAATGGACCTCAACAGGATTAAGACAAGTGTCAAAATGATCGGGCAGGTAGAGACAAAACCCCAGAAGGGAAAATACTGGGAAACCCCACTCAGAAGGAAAGAATACCAAGGTCTACTGCATCCACACAGCTTTCCGTGATGATGTAGACATCTTTGCTCTCTTTTATTTCAGAATCCAAAGAACATCGCCAGGCCCTGTATGATTAATCTAAGGTTGGAATTTGCATTCAACAAGCTTAGTCTTAAAAAAGGATGGGTGTAAATTTGTTACTGCTCAGAACCTGATTTAAATAAGACACAAGAAAAGACAAAACTCATAGCACAAAAAATTAATACCCAATTAACAAACATAGTGGCCACTATAAGAACCAACATATACCATACATCATCACCACTCCAAGGAATCACCAACATCTAAATTCCTTGGCTGGGAGGACTAGTGGTCACAGCTATTCAGAGTGAGTGGGAGCCATTGCTAGGCAAGTATTCCTACCTCAAATCCTTCAAGTCCTTTTCCACTAATGGATTTTTATAGGCTGAGAACAAAGAAGGCACTACACTAAATGTTCTCATTTGATATGTGACTCTTGAGATGTAGGAGCCTCCCAGGTACAGGAGAATATTTGTCCATTCCTTTAGGAGGATTATGTTTACTCCAGGAACTGACCATGTCTCCAAGGTAAACACAGCCTTTCATAAAGGACACTCATTAATTAAGGAACAGAAGGGTGACTGATCCATCTGTGCTTCCTGAGATTTTATCGGATAACTGTTATCATGTTCCAAAGTTCTCAGCAAACAAGTTTACACAACAAAGGTATGCTCAAGACTCACTGGGATTCCTCACTAGGATTTCTTATAGGTCCAAGCAGAATCAGGGAGCCAAAGCTGAGCATTGTCTCTGGGGTACTATGTCATAATTGAATTTCTTTTTGTTGTCAAGTGCACCAAGTGATGAAAAGTTGACTGGGGGTGGGGATTAGGAAGGGATAGTTTCTGATTCTATTTTAGAAAATTAGAAGTAGGGCAGAAAAGTGATAAATTCAAGTTTCTTACAATGAAGAGTTTTTATTTTTAAAATTAAAACTTTTTATTTTCAAAACATATTCTTGGATAACCTTGCAAAACCTTTTGTTTCAATTTTTTCCCCCTCCTTTTCCCCTCTCCTTCCCCCAGATGGCAAGTAATCCAATATGTTGAACATGTTAAAATATATGTTAAATTCAATATATGTATACATATTTATACAATTATCTTGCTACATAAGAAAAATCAAACAAAAGAAAAATGCAAGCAAAAAGCAAACAACAAAAAAGAGTGAGAATGTTATGTTATGATCCACATCCATCTCCCACAGTCCTCTCTCTGAGTGTAAATGGCTTTCTTCATCATAAGATCATTGGAACTGACCTCAATCATCTCATTGTCATGTTCTTCAGAAGTGATTCTCATATAATCTTCTTGTTGCCATGTAAATGATCTCCTGGTTCTGCTCACTTCACTCAGCATCAGTTCCTGTAAGTTTACCCAGCTGTCTCTGAAATCATTACAGTTTCTTACAGAATGATAATATTCTATAACATTCATATATTTTAATTTATTCAGCCATTCCCCAACTGATGGGCATCCATTCAATTTCCAGTTTCTTGCCACTACAAAAAGGGCTGCTACAGACATTTTTGCACATGTGGGTCCCTTTCCCTCCTTTATGATCTCTTTGGGATATAAGTCCAGTAGAAACAATGAAAAGTTTTAATCACAAACTTCTTAGTACTAATGGCCAAAGGGAGAAGATGGTTTTGATGTAAAATGACTGATTTGGCAATGTCAGGAAAAGGTTTCATCCCATCAAAACTATCTCAGAATGTAATTAGCTGCCTCTGCCTGCACTTATACAGAATTTTATGTAGATGTTTGACAATCATTTATCAGCAGAATTGTGGAAGGGATTCTCATTTCTCTGTGGTTAGAATGGATGGCCTCTGTGCTCATTTCCAATTCTATGGTTTTGTGATTTAGTGATTTAGATGATGGATAGCTGACCAACAACTCCCCAAATCAATGTTAATGTGTTCTTGAGATTCCAAAATCCTAGAATCCTTGAGGCTGAGAAGAAGTTTATAATGACTGTGATTCACTATTTAAAATAGAAATTTCATTTAAAATGGGAATTTCAGAAACAACTTCTTTATATATGTGGTTTTCCCCCATTACAATGCAAACTTTTTAAGGGCAGAGGGTATCTTCATTTTGTATTTGAATCTCCAGTGCTTAGCACATAGTAAACACTAAATAAATATTTTCCCTCCCTTTCCCTCTTTCTTTTCCTCCTCCCTCCCTCTTTCCTTCCTTCCTTCCTTCCTTCCTTCCTTCCTTCCTTCCTTCCTTCCTTCCTTCCTTCCTTCCTTCCTTCCTTCCTTCCTCCTTCCTTCTCTCCCTCCTTCCTTCCTTCCTCCTTCCTTCCTCCTTCCTCCCTCCCTTCCTTCCTCCTTCCTCCCTCCCTTCCTCTCTCCCTTCCTTCCTCCCTCCCTTCTTTCCTCCCTCCCTCTCTTCCTTCCTCCCTCCTCCCTCCCTTTTCTCTCCCTCCTCCCTCCTTCTCTCCCTCCCTCTTCTCTCCCTCCTTCCTTCCTTCCTTCTTTCCTTCCTTTCTTCTCTCCTTCCTTCTCTCCTTCCTTCCTTCCTTCCTTCCTTCTCTCCTTCCTTCCTTCCTTCTCTCCTTCCTTCCTTCCTTCCTTCTTTCCCTCCTTCCTTCCTTCCTTCCCTCCTTCCCTCCTTCCTTCTTTCCTTCCTTCAAATAGGGGAGAAATTTTCTCCTTGCATATCTTGATATCCACAGTATATTTTACTTAGCTCTCAAAGACATCTCCTTCCTCTGAGAACCCCTAAACTTTTTTTTCTTGATTTCTGATATAGGAGCCATTGCATTTTCTTTTCTAGATTTCTCTTTTTTATAGATTAAATTTTGTTTTGTTTTAATTAACGAGGATTTATTTTCATACCTTCTCACCTCTCTTCTCTTTCTTCCATTTTCACTAGGAACCTAAAAAAAGAATGAAGTCCTTTGAAAAATATAAATTGCCCAGCAAAACACATTCCCACAATGGTTATTATGTCCACATAAGTGTATCTCATTTTGCATATGGAATCCATCATCATTCAGTCAGGAGATAGCATTCTTCATCATTAGTCCCCTAGAATCATGGATGCTCATTATATTCAGTCAGTCAACAGTCAATGAACGTCTATTAAGCACCTGTGCCAGGTACTGTACTAAATAATGGGAAAAAGATAAAGAAAAGATATATACTCATTTCATAGGGGAGACACCATGCAAACAACTCTGTACACACACAAGCTGCTTTGTTTTGTTGTGCTGTTTCAATCATGTCTGACTTGTGACTCCATTTGGGGTTTTCTTGACAAAGATACTGGAGGGGTTGGCCATTTCCTTCTCCAGCTCATTTTACAGTTGAGGAAACTGAAGCAGACAAGGTGAGGCAACTTGCCCATGATCACACAGCTCCTGAGTGTCTGAGGCTGGATTTGAACTCAGGAAGGTGAGTCAGCCTGATTCCCTGCCCACTGCTCTGTTCGCTATGGCACTCCATAGCTGTCTTTACACAAGCTATAGACATCATAAATGGAGTATAGTCAGAGGGAGACAAGATTAAGGCTTCTTCCAGAAAGTAAGATCAACTAAGATTTGAAAGAAGCCAGGAGGAGATGATGGTCCTGAATCAGTTCATATGAATTTCTCAAGAGTTCTCTGAAATTATTTTATCATTTCTTAAAGCCCAGTGCTATTTGATTATGTTCATGTACCATAATTTGCTCATTTTCCAATTGATGGACACCTTTTTAGTTTCTTAGTCATGATAAAAAGAGCTGCTATCAATATTTTTTGTATTCCTGAGTCATTTTCTTCTTTCTTTGATATTTTTGGTATAAAGGCCCAGTAGTAGTAATGTAGGCCCAAGGGGTATATAAAATTTATTAATTTGGGGGGCATAGCTCCAAACTGCTTTCTAGAATGACCAGATCTATTGGTCTAGCTCCATTTATTGTGCTCTAATGTGCCCATTTCCTGAAGAATCTCTTATATTAATCATTTTTTCCTTTTTGTTATCTTTGTGATCTGATAAATATGAGTTAGAACTTGTGATATGAGTTGCTTCAGTTTGAATTTATCTACGAAGTCAATGCAACAATCATTGATTAAGCATTTAATGTGTGCCAGACACTATGTTAAATACTGGGCTTACAAAGACAGATTAAAAACAGTACCTGCTCCCAAGGAGTTTACCTTTTTAATTATTAGTGATGAAGAGTTTTTAAAAATCATGACTGATAATTTGAATTTCTTGTTTTGAAAACTGGCCATTTGTGTCTTTTTGCCATTTATTAATTTGGAAAGAGTTGAATGAGCTCCTTTTTTGTCTGGGAAATGGGACCTTTATTAGGAAAACTTGCTGAAAAGATTACTTTTCCCTTAGTTAGACTCCATCAGATGTCTCTTGGGAGGATTCCTTATCCCAAGTCTTTCGGAAGCTACTGAGCTTTTGAACAAGTGATTTCCCTCTACTTGACCTGCCATGCTCTCTCCCCTTGTCTTCTCATTGTACCTGTTGAAATCCTAGCTTCCTCCAAGGCTCACGCTTAAAGGTCACATCCTCTGTGAAGATTCTCAGAATCTCATGACCCCGAAGCGAGGAAGGAAGGGATTTCTAGGATTCTGGGTCCATGGGCCGGACTTCACAGAGGATGTGACCTTTAAGCGTGAGCCTTGGAGGAGGGCTAGGGTTTCAATGGGCTTTAGAACTGGAAGGCACCTTTATGCAGCCATTCCCCACATCCTACTTCCCTCAATATTCACCCCTTTTGCCCCACTAGAGGGATTCTGATAGTATTTTTGTGCTTTTCTTAATCAACCACCAACTGGTCAACCAATCATCAAAAATATGGAGCTGAAGGGGACTTGAGAGTCCAACTCAGATTTAAAAAAGGGAATCCTTTTCCCCCTCCTTAAAGTGGTCACATGGCTTCTGCTGGAAGTGTTCTACTGAGGGAAAGAGTCCACATCTCCTTCCTCTGGGTGGCTCTGATTGTCAAGTCAAACTCAAATTCACCTCTTGCACCTCGTGCCCCTAATTTGGTCCCTGAGACCTAACAGAACAAGTCACATGGCAGCCCCTAGGAAAACAGAAATCCATCATCACATTCCCCTGAACCTTTTCTTCTCCAAACTAAATAGTCCCAGTTCTCTCTAATGATCCTTGAGTGGAAACGAGGAACATTGAAGAGAGCTGGCATTTACATTTTACTTTGGAATCCTGTGTTTGATACTTTGATACAAAGTTAAGTGACCAAAAACAGGTCCCTGACACTCCCTTTCCCTCAGTTTCCTTATCTGTAAAATGGTAGTAATCATACCTGTGGCACCTACAACACAGATTTGTTGTGAGATAATACATGTAGAGCATTTTTCATACTGAAAAACTACTATAAAGTCAGATATAATAATGATAATTTTGTATAAAATGGTAGAGGAAGGCTAGATTCAGGGGCTCCCTGTGATCTATTTAAATGAGTTACTTGATCTCTTCTCACTGTAGGCAGCCCTCTAAGACCACAGGAAGATGCACAGTAGAGAGAATTCTGGATTTGGGATCAAAGGACCTGAATTCAAATTCTGACCCTGTCCCTCACTCCTTAAGAGACCTCCATCTCTTCATTTCTCTTAAAAATCCTTTCAAGCAGCCATTATGGCCATTTATGGAATCATAGTGAGTTAAAGAACTTGTACCAAGTTGTGCTTACTATTACTAGAACTTCCCAGCTTAACAGGAGGGCCGGTCACTCTCTTGGTCATGCTGTTTCATTCAGGACCCTCCAGCCTAGAGATGCCCCCAGTGAGTTCATTATCCTGGGACCTAACCGGAGTCTCTTTCCTTTCTCCTGTCTAGTCTCTTTGTCCCTCCCAGAGCCCAGCAGGCTCAGGAACATTTGCCCAACATGTGCCTCGGAGGCTGGCTGGCTGGCTGGCTGGGGGAGCCTGGCCTTCCGGGCAGTGGCATTTGTTCTCATGATCACGGACATGCTTAAGTAATGAAAATGGCCTGTCGGGGCCGGGGCTCACATGGAGACACTATTTATAGATGTGCAGAAAAGCCCTGATGTGATGACTTACATTATGGCCCATGGAGAATGGAAAATTCTTCAGCTGAGCGAGACCAGAAAAAGCTTTTAAAATTAGGCTCATCAAGATTTCTTCATCAAGGGCTGAAATGAACTAATTCTGGCGAAGGAGCTAGAATACCTTCTCTCCCACCCTTACCTTCACCCCCTTCCACCAATATATGTATTTTTATACATTTTTATTTTTATATGTATTTTTTTATACAAACCTTCCATTTGTAAGAGACAGAGTGTTCTGGGAGCTGGAACAGAAGGAAAATGGCTTCATTCTAGGCCAGAGGAACTAGTTTACATTTATTAGATGTGTGATCTTGGGTAGATTATACACCTTTCTGGGATTAGTTCCCTCATCTGGAAGATGGGGTTAGTGGACTTATCATACTTCATACATACAATACATGCATGTACATAGACATACATACAGTGGACATACAACACTTCCAGAGCTGCAAGGGTCTTAGAAACCATTTAGGCCGAGCCTTTGGCCAAAGAGGAAGCATCTAAAGTCAGGCCTAAGGCTGTAGCTCTGGAGCTGAAGGGATCTAGGAGGCTTCCATCTGGCAGCAGCTCAGTGGATCTGGAAAATCTGAGCTCAGATGTTCCTCAGACATTGACTCTTCATCCTCAGTTAGCTTATCTCTAAATTGGGGTAATGATACCACCCATCTCTTAGGGTAGACGAGAGGACCAAATGATAAAACAGGTGTAAAGCACTCTGCAAATTTATGAGTGTCAGCTCTGATAGTTAAGGTCTGTTTTATTCTGTCTCTAATTTTCAAGACTGGGAAGTGGTGAAGATCTGAAAGGAAAGGAGGTCTTTTATAAGTCTCTATAGGGTTATGACAGGATAGAAATGTATAAGATTTAGAAATCATTGGATCTACAAAGGAGTAAGTTCTATTATCCATAAAATTCCCCAAATCAGAAGAAATGGGTCATTCCCAGAGGGAGCGGGGGCAGAGAGGCAGCCGGGGTCCCCCCAAATTCCATTAAATTTATGAAACTTATACCAAAGGTTCTATGAGGATTTGGGGGAAGAAGAATGATGGAGATGGAAAACTAGGATTCCCAAGGGGTGTGTGATTAGGGACATGTATAGCAGGCAGAGGTTTTCCTGAAGGCATAAAACTCTGCTGCAGGCTGGGGAAGTGAGGGTGGGGGAAGTCACTGCAGCTGTTTAGTGGTTTCTGCATTTTTCTCCAGAAGCAGCTGCATCCCGGAGCATCCCTCTTCTCTCCCCTCTTCACTACCACAGGCAATGTCTATTAGCTAGAAAATCTGCAAAGAGCTTCTGGAATCCATCCAGACCCAAGGCTAGCTATATCTCTGAGATGCAATTATTATCATCCTCCCAATTTGGGTTTTAGGATTTAATTGGACAGGTTTCTGTCCAGGACATAGCAGTATTCCTTTTTTTTTCATTGTTCACTTCCTCCAAGCAGCATGGGACCTTCCCTTGGAGTTAGATTTTCTTTGGAAGGAGAACCCAAAGAGTTATATTCCTTATTTTCAGCAGGCTAACATGAATGTAGCCAAAGGAGGATCGAGCCCTCTGGATCTAGAATCCGGAGTCCTGGGCTCAACTCCACAGATAGCCAGCCAGTTGTGTGAGCTAGATCAAGACACTTATCTCTTCATCTGTAAAGTGAGGGGGTTGGGATAATTTCCTCCTAGTTCTCCATCCATGACCTTGTGACTAGGGAATACTGGCATGCAATGGAATGGGCTCTGGATTGGACACTGGAAGACTTGAATTGGTGTGTTGGCTTTGTGATCTTGGACAAGGCCCCTCATGTGTCCAGTTTACCCTCATGTACAACAAGGGATTGGACTAGATGACTTCCAAGCTCCTTTTCAGCTTTTGGATTCACAGAATTCTGGAATTTGAGAGCTGGAAGATATGGTTTTGGTCATCTGGCCCAAGTCCCAAGTAAAAGGAATCCTGATCAGAACATTCCTGACAAATTGTCATCCGTGGGATGATTGAAAACCTCTAAGGAGAGATGAGCCATCACTCTCCAAGGCACTTCCACTCTGGGTTAGTTCTAATTATGAGGAAGTTTTCCTTAACTTTATCTCATTACCTCTCTCACCCATTGTTCCTCATCCTGCTCTCTGGGGTCAAAGGAGACGGCCCAAGCTGTCCTCCACCTGTCCCTTGAGGTGGGATGCTGTGTGTGTGTGTGTGTGTGTGTGTGTGTGTGTGTGTGTGTGTGTGAAATCACACCATCCCTTGTCTTCTGTTGCTAGGCAGACATTATTAACTGGTATCACCACCACCATCCTTATCCCTATTACCATCAGTTCAGACCTGGGATTTCATCAGACTGGCAAAATCCCAGTGAGGAAACTCCATCCACTGATGCAGCCTAGCAACCATTCTTCAATGAACAGTCTTAAAGAATCACAGAATTATAACATTTTAGAGTGAGAAGATTCATCAGTCATCTGTCAATTTCTATCAAAAAAAGATCTCCATTATGGTAGATCCAACAAGAAAATTGCCAGGGGGAACCAAGAGGCAGAGTTAGGCTTCCAGTAAGTTTTAGAGGTGTAGCTTAACTCAAGGTTTTTTGATTCCAAAGTCAGCTAGGACATACTACTTCTCATTCTCCTTCTTATTGTTTTAATTATTACTGTTATTATTACTTTTACTATATTATTGTTATTATTATTATTATTATTTTTGGGTCACAGATCATGAAAATAAATCACTTACATACACTGAGTTTCAGAGATTCCCTGAATGAATCCTGATTTTTGTTTGGGACTGGGTATGCCCCATTATTATCCTTCCTTGGGCTCATGTCCCTTCAATGAACAATTGGTCATGCTGAGATGTCTACTTGATGGTCCTTAGCAGGCTATTAACCGAAGGGTACAGATAGATGATGTCCCAATAAAGAGCCAGATTGGCGATGGAAACTGATCTAGCTTTGGTTGATTTTATAGTCCTTCACGTTGTTTCTAAGCTAAGGAGCATTTTAGGAAGACACACACAGAGTCCGGAGCACGCTGGGCTTCAATCAGATAATTAGGAGGAGCCACACTGCTCTGAGTTGGTTTCCATAAGCAGGTAATTACAGCAGAAGCAGTGACCATCTCCCTGCAGGGCTCCATGGGGAACAGCGTGTTCACCCAAGCAGAAAACTCAGTAATTTGCCAGAAGAAAGAGCTTTCTGCATACTGATGTTTCAATTTGCAGCAGCAGCCTTGACTGCGTCCCACTTGCCATCCACAGGGTTACAGGCATTCAGTGGTCAGATGGGAAATTCTGCCCATGGCCAAATGACCATCAGAGACCATGATGGACGTTTCCTTGGAAAATGAGGTTCAGCATAGGACCGGGGGTAGGAAGAGGGCCAAGGAAGAGAAAATCCAGGAAGATCACTCATTTAGGACCTGAAAGCTGAGAGTGGAAGGAACTGTGAACATCAGCTAACCTAAAAGTTATCAGTCATTCGGCCAATATTGTCATTTCTCCCTGCACACTGTTCCTGATGCATATGTGTCCCTTATTTTCAGCAAGCTAACATGAATGTAGTCAGGGATGCCCGAGCCTCTGGATTTGACTGAACCCTTCATCCAGCTCACAGCCTCAAATCAGTCCCTAATCCTTTGGATCTTTGCCTTCTAGCATTTCAAACTCAACATGTCTAAAAACTAGTATCTCTCTCTTTAAACCTCTCCAAATGCCTACTTTTCAATGGCTGTTAAGGGTGCTCTCATTCTCCCAGTCACAAAAGCTCACAGTCTGGGTGAAATCCTTGATACCTTCCTTGTGCGCACCCCGACAATCTGGGGTTATCTTGTTCTTTCTGCCTTCAGCAAATCTCTCATTTGTGTGCTCTCTTCTCTGTCCATACACTCCCTGCCCATACTGGTGTATGCTTCATAGTCTCAGCCTTGGACTATTGCACGAATCTGCTGGAAAGCCTCCCTCCCTCCTCTCCTTATCACACTCACCTGCTGGAGAGCCTCCTTGCCTCCTCTCCTTACTGCACTCACCTGCTGGGGAGCCTCTCTGCCACTTCCTCTTACCACACTCACTACTGGGGAGACTCAGCAGGTTCTTACCTCTCCTTACTTTTTTCTTGACTCAGCTCCTAAAGGGCAAGTCCAATCATGGTACTCATCTGCTCACAGACTCAGTTCCCCATGGCCTTCCACATCAAATATGAATGTTATGTGGGACATTCAAGGACCTTCCCAGCTGCCTTTCTGTTCTTCCTCAGTTCTCCGTTCTCTCCTCCATCCAGCTCTGCCATCCTATGACCTATTCCTCAGACGTGATCTCCCTCCTTATCTCGAGATTTCTCTCGAGACTAGGTCTCAATCCCATGTTCTACAGGATATCTTTCCTGGTTCTCTCCCCTCACCACTGCCCTACAATGAATATGTTTTGACACTAAGTCTATGTAGTATATTTGGTGATGTTTCCTTAGAATGGGAGTTCTCTGAGCACAGAGGCCATGTTTTTTGACCTCTCTTTGTGAACAGTGCTCAGCATGATGCTTGTGTCACAGTATTTGCTGTTCAGTCATTTTTCAATCATGTCTGACTCTTCATGACCCCATTTGGGACTTTCTTGGCAAAGATACTAGGGCAGTTTGCCATTTCCTTCTCCGGCTCATTTTACAGATAAGGAAACTGAAGTAAACAGGGGCACATGACTTGTCTAGGGTGACACAGAATAAGTGCTGGATTTGAAAACAAAAAGCTGAATTTTCCTGACTCCAGGCCCAGAGTTCTTTCCCGTGTGCTATCTGACAGTAGCTCCTTATTGACTGATTAATGAACAGCTGCTAACTGGCCTTTCTGTCTCTTCAATCCATCAAATACTTTAATGATTGGCTATGTCACTTCTTAATCACTAAATCAAGATGGGTTCCTCTTCTAGGATCCAAAATCAACTTCTCTGTTTGATATGTAAACTCCAAATGAGCTTTCCATCCACAGGACACATCATTCTCCTTCCCTCTTTGGTCTAGGAAAGTTGTCCTTTTTGATATCCCATCTTTCAAGCAGCTGTTCAGCAGATGATAGAAAAAAGTTGAGAAACTCAGAAATCCATATACGTAGAATTGTCTAATATTAAAATATTTTATTTTTTTACTGCCAGAAATATACACAATTTCTTTTTTAAAATTAAAAAGTTGACAAAGAGACCTAACTGAGTTTCAATTGATAAATGACGGACAGAAGCAGCTACACCCAAAGAAAGAACACTGGGAAACGAATGTGAACTATCTGCATTTTTGTTTTTCTTCCCGGGTTATTTCTACCTTCTGAATCCAATTCTCCCTGTGCAACGAGAGAACTGTTCGGTTCTGCAAACATATATTGTATCTAGGATATACTGCAACATATCCAACATATATAGGACTGCTTGCCATCTAGGGGAGGGGGTGAAGGGAGGGAGGGGAAAAATCGGAACAGAAACGAGTGCAAGGGATAATGTTGTAAAAAAATTACCCTGGCATGGATTCTGTCAATATAAAGTAATTATTAAATAAAAATTTTAAAAAAATAAAATTAAAAAGAAAAATTTAGTTTGGGACACACAAGACCTAACATTTTTACCTAACCTACATATAGCCTACAACCAAATACTTAACCCATATTTTACAATAAGGTATTATAAGCACTCCATGAAAGAAAAAGAAAAAAAAAATAAGACTTTTCTAGTGACAAGGATGTAATAAAAATTTTTATGTGAATTTTTTCTATTGAAGAAGTGCTGCAACCCTAATAAGCATAATATGGAAGAAATCAATGTCATCTTTTGAAGAGTAGGTGGTAAAGCTCCATTTTTGCTTTTTAGCCCCAATTTTAGCAAAGAACCTGGCATAAAATCAGTGTTTAATTAGTGTTTATTGTTTGATCAAATAATAACTCATTTCTATGTGATGCTTCAAGGTTTGCAAATTGGTTATATTATGTGAGAGAAAGAGCCCTGAGTTTGGAGTCAAGAAAACATTAGTCTGAATTTTGGCACGGATGTTTATTAGCTGTGCGATAATAAGTGAGTCACTAACTTCCATTATCTGTAAAATGAATATAATAATCCAGAAGACATCTACCAAACAGGGAGAGTCCAATGAATCTGTAAATGACTTCACAAAACTTCAAATAACACCTAAATGTAAGCTACTGTCAGATATTCATAATAACCCTGACTTGTCAGTGAGAAAGATTATTCCTATTCATGAACCAGGAAACCCAAGTTGAGAGGAGTTGTCACTTGTTTAGGATTATAAAATAGTAAATGAAGAGGCAGGGATTCTAATTCAAGTCTTCCTGACTTCTCCATCCTTCCTTCTAAGTAGAGTCAGATTACGACCGAGATCCTTAGATCCCAAATCCCATTTTATTTCCACTCTGCTTCTGCTCTTCAACTCTGAGTGAAATGTAACACTAGTGGGTGATGGTATGTATTCCTTGACTGATGAGGGAAGCAGAACCAAATTTCAGTGAGCTTCCTGGGGTTCTTGCCTGGACCCCTTTGGGAGGGAAGGAATCCACCAGTAAACTGCTTCTTTCTTGCCTTCCTCTCAATCCCTCTCTTCCCCACAGAAGGTGACATCTTTTCTGCTCCCTTTTCCTTAATGAAAGGGATGGGAAGGGAAGATGATTCTCATCTGGACTTTAACACCCATGTCTGGCCTGTCTTCACCAGTTGCCAATCCTTTCTCCTTTTTCTTCTGGAAAGAGAATCATACCTTCTAACAATTAGCTTGACTTTTCGCCTAGGGTTGATATAATCATCCTCTGATCTATTGATTTTTTACTCTGATATTTTATCAGAAATGACATCAGAAAGGATGGTATTCATGCAATCACAATACCTCAGAGCCCTCAATTTGGAAAATTTCCAACATCCAGATAGACTTCTCTGCCCCAATTTAAATTTACATTTATTTTCAGTTAGGCTTCAATATTTGTATTTGGGAATCAATTTACAATGCAGGACATTGTTGTTGCTGTTGATGTGATGCTATGACAAGCAAGTGAATTGGATGTAAGTGAGGGAGGGCTTGCAATGTCAGCTGCATTACTTTCCCCTCCACAGCCATCTGGGCCCAGTGGCCAGGTTAAGGAAGTGAACAAAGTATCTTAGAGATCCTATTGTTGAACAGCACTGTGAAGGCAGACTGGAGAAAGAATAGACTTTTCTGAACTTCCCTTTAGTCAGTCTTTGAAGAGGTGCTTTCACCTGATAGCTTCAATCAGGGAACCACTTATAATGATGAATTGCAAATCCCAGAATGTAACAGTTTTCAACTTCCCCATTATAAATTACAAAACACAAACGTCCTTTTGTTATTGTTGTTTTAGAAAGTAACAGATTAAAAACAATAACAAGAAACTTCTCAAAAGACAATTATAAAAAACATTTTTGCCTAATTATGTGCTAACAAAACTGATAACAAAGGAAGATATATGCAAAAAAGTACTCAAATTAATGAAAGAAGAAAATGGCTATTTAAATAGTCCCAAATCTGAAAAAGAAATAGAAGAAATAATAAATAATATGTCAAAGAAAAAACTCTAAGACCCAGATGGATTCAAAGTGAATTCGATCAAACATTCAAAAAACAATTCATTCCAATGCTAGACAGATAATAATAAAAAAAGAGCCATTTCTTTTTAAAAATAAAAATGTGGTTTTTGATGCTTAAGCTTGAGAGAGATCAAGCAGAAATATAAAACCATGGCCTAATATTCCTAATGAATATATGTAAATTTTAAAATAAAATATTATTAAGATAGATAAAACAACATATTAGAAAGGTCATACGTTATGTTCAGTTTAAGTTTATTATAAAAATGCCCAGTAGTCTATAAATATAAGCATCTTAATAACATTAATAATAGAAATCTAACAAGGTGCAGAATTTTTTGAGAAAATCTAAGTCATTGCTATTGAAAACTCTAGAAATTATAGCAACAAGTGGATGTTTTACTAATGTAGGAAGTAAATGTATCCCAATCAAAGATCATTTATTGTAATGGGGGAAAAGTTCAAGGCCTTTCCAATAAGACAATACAGTGGGGAAAGCAAAAAGTCCTATTATAATTCCTACTACTAACAATGTTAGAAATGCTAGTTGTAGCAATAAGAGAAGAAAAAGAAATTGAGGTAATAAACATAGGCAAACAAACAAAAAAACACAGCCTATCTCTTTCTTCAAGTAATATAGCAGGATACTTAAAGAATTCTAGAGAAGAAAATAAAAAAAAGTGATTTAAATAATTAATAACTTTAGCAAAGTTGCAGGATATCACATAAATCTGTATAAATCATCAGCATTCCTAAATATAACTAAAATACAGCAAGAAGAGCTAGAAAAAGAAATTGTGCTCAACTACAAATTCCATAAAATACTTATGCCTTTCATCCAAAGATATATAAATTTAACTATATGACAGTATTATCAAACTCCCAAAATAGTATTTTTTAGAACTAAAAAAAAACCCAATTCATTGTTATTCAGTCATTTTTAATTGTGTTTTTTTCTGACCCCATTTGGGTTTTTTTTGGGCAAAGATACTGAAGTGATTTGCCATTTCCTTCTTTAGCTTGTTTTATTGGTGAGGAAACTGAGGCAAGTAGGGTTAAGTGACTTGCCCAGGATGACACAACTAGTAAGTATTTGAGACCAGATTTGAACTCAGGAAGAGGAGTTCTCCTGTCCCTAGGCTTAGCACTATGTCCATTATATCACAGTGGTTTGATAGAAATTAGGTTTGGGTCAACACTTCACTTTATACACCCTATAATACACTAAGACAAGCTCCCAATGTCTCTAGAACAGATATAATATGGAACCATCATAAATAACATATTAGAATAGCAAGATGGAAATTTTGGATTTTTGGGTCAGGGAAGAATTTATGAATACAAAAGTCATAGAGATGGTCACATAGCATGAAACAGACACTTTTGATTTTATAAAATTAAAAGTTTTTGCACAAACAAATCTAATCTAGTAAATATTAGAAGGGAGAGACAACTGGAAAAAAGACTTTGTAAAAAGTGTCTCTGATAATGGTCTCCTTTTTAAGATATCTAAAGAAGAGAATCAAATGTACAAGTCTAAGAGCCATTTTCCAACAGATAAATTATCAAAGGATATAAAAAGTAGTTTTCAAAGGAAGAAATCCAAGCTATGAACAATTATATAAAAAAGCCCTAAATTACTAATAATTAGAGAAATGTAAATGAAAGCAACTTTGATGTTCCACATCCCATTTATTAGACTGGCAAAGATGCAAAAGAAAGAAATAACAAATGTAGGAGGGGCTGTGGGAAAACAGAAATATACTCCTGATAGAGCTAGGAATTGGTTCAGCCATTCTGAAAAATAAGTTGAACTTAAATGCTCAGAAACTTAATATATTGTTCTTTTTCTATACTTCTGCAAAACTTGGTTCCCAAAGAAGTCAAAGAAAGAAGAAAGAATCTATGTGTACAAAAATGTTTATAGGAATTCTTATTGTAGTTGCCCAAACTGAAAACTAAAAGGCTGACTTCTATTAAGGAATGGCTAAACAAACTATGATAAAAACATAATGGAGTTTCTTATTCCATGAGAAATGATGAAATGGAACAATTTCAGAAGAGACTGAGAAGATCTTTATGAACTGATGTAGAACAAAATGAGGAAAACTAGAATAATTTAAGGAATGATAACATTATTATACAGAAAAAAATTTTTTTTGAAAGATCTTAGCCTTTGGTCAACACAGTGATAAATCCAGAACCTAAGAATGTAGAATGAAAGAAAATTCACTTTCCAATAAAGAGGTGAGGTGATGAACTTAAAAGGAAAATGTATTTACACATTTTTAGACATGGCTAATGTAAGAATACCTTTTGATGGACTATGAAGATATGTATAGAGGAATTTAAAATATCACTTAAAGGGGGTGAGAACAATGAGTAGGATAGATTAATAAACATTTTTGGTTCTTGAAAATTAAAAAAAATTGCCCAAAGCCCTATATTATTACCTGTAAGGTCGAGAGTCAGGAAGATCTGAATTCAAATCTTGCCTCAGACACTTCCTAGATGTGTGATCCTGGGCAAATCACTTAACCCTGTTTGCCTCAGTTTCCTCATCTGTTAAATAAACCAGAGAAGGAATGGCAAACTGTCCCAATATTTTTGCAAAAAAAATTCCAAAAAGGTGTCCCCCCAAATTGGACATGATTGAACAACAACGACCAATACAAAAATCAATATGGAATCAAAATAAACATTTGTTAACATCAATTCCATCCCAGGTTTTGTACTAGATGATGTTGTTTCTGCTTCTGTCTTCTGATGACAAGCAGAACTAGCCTAATCCCTTGTCTAAGTGAAAGACCTTAAAATACTTAAAATATTCTTGTATATCACTTGAGTTTTCTCTTTTCCAGGGATTTTTGGCTCAACCTATCCATCATCAAAGATTCTAAGTCTTTTTTCTTAATATTCATACACTCAAATGGATCTGTGGTTTCATTATTTAGGATGCTCCCACTGATAATGCAGGTTTTGGCCCATTCTATATGACTCTTGTCTGTATGCTTCCATAAACTTAACATTGGGGTTCTCTTGATCTTAAGAGAACGCTAGTTGTCCAAGTGACATTCTTCACAATGTTACCAGCCTATTTAAAATTGTAATTTAATTAAATTCTAATTCTTTGATGACATCTTTTACTGTTCTCCAGTTTTTAATTAATTTTTTATAGTAACCCAATTATACACACCATTTTCTTTGCCATTGTCTTTTAAAGATACTTTTTATTTTTTAAAAAGATGGACATATTTCATATCTTGCTGATTTACATCAATAATGTTTGAACATTGCTATAAAAAAACCTTTGTTTTCATAGGAAACAGAATCATTAAAAGAACTTTGCACTCTCCCAAAAGCAGACCTGTCCATTCTCCTCTTCCTATTCAAATCTGGGCTCAATGTGTTATAGAAATCTGTATTAGTTGTATCAGATTCTATCCAAATGAATGTCATAATCTGAGCATTAAGAATTCTTCATCCACTTCGTGTTCCCTATGTGGATGCTCAAGTAAACCTACTTTGAGTAATTATGGATCTCTCCTAGGACACTGTAAAATATTCTGGGGCTTGATGCACTCAACATAATGACATTTGTAGAGATGAAGGAACTTCCATCTGCAGGAAATCCTTTCTAATTACATTCAATGCTGCATGTCCTCTAGCACAATAGCAAATATTCTGGTGAATATATATTTTCCTGTTTTGTGACTTGCCTGAAGTTTATGATCAGAAAGTCAATGAAAAGAGTTCTTATATTGTATCTTTCAAAGAATCTAGAATGACTTTGATGGTATGGGTAATAGTGGTCTTGTTTTACAAGAGGAATTTTTTCCCTACTGAATCAAATGATTTTTTAAAGTAATAAAATCAACAATCAGAATGGATTATATATCCTCAACATCTTTCCGTTAGATGAAGATGTAGTTCATTACCTATTAGTACCTGTGTTGAAGAATGTCCTCAATTTGTGACTATCATTAAAATGTTATATACTTGGGTCAGGAGTTACTAATGTTTTCTTGGATATTTTATTTCAGAATAATAATTCCCCTACACACACCTTTGTGATCATTCCCTTTTCTAGTTGCCTTGAATACAGGTCTTTTGATACCTTCACAATTGTTTTGCCTAGAGTACTAATCTCTTCTTTATATACTTGGTCCAATTTGACTGTATTTACTTTTTTCTCTAGTGCTTTTCCTGTCTCTCCTATTATCAGATCTAGGACTTTTTTCAATGGAGTATAAGATATAAATAACTTCTCTTAATGCCATATATGTCACAGACACAGCATGGAATAAATTTTAAACAGGTAACATAGTGCTGAATTGTGGAGGGCCTTGATGCTATGCTGTGACAGAGTTTTGACTTTTCTCTCTAAGCAGTCAAGAAACAAAATAGGGCTTTTGAGATGAGAAATGACGTTATATGACATTACATTATGTTACTACATTTTGCTCATAGAGAAGTAGATTATTGGCTTTGGAAGTGACGTTAAAATCCAACTATAACAGGAAATGGGAAATCAATGAAAACTATTTTCAGGCAGTCTGTAGCAGGTACAGATTTCCAGTCTTGATTCTCTGCATCCATGGCTTATCCAGTGTTCAGTTTGTCATTCTGCTTAGGCCAAGGATTCAAACCAAACAATTTTTTTACTAAAAACACAATATTTCAATACTTTTAGTTAAAGCAGTTTCTAAGACTGTAAAAACAGTCAAAAAACCATTCAGGAATGTCCTCATCCAGGAGGTTCTTTATGGTCTTTATGGTTCTTATAGTCTCCCAGAGTCCTAAAAACTTGCTTTATGGTTTTCTTTAAAAGTCCAAAAGTCAGGTCTAAGATAAATCTATTTATTCTCTCCTCTAATTTTCTTGTTTATATTAATTTGAGGTGGTATTGTGGGAGTGTTGGAGGGGAAGTAATTCATTTCTCTCTATTCCAAAAGTATCCAGACTCATTTCACAGTTTTGGAGTTGAGATTTGACTTTCTGGTTCTAAATCCAGGACTCTCTCCACTAGACTATTAGTAAGTAAAAGAATGCTTAGGGGGGAAAATTAGAGACAGGAAGAATACTCAGGAGGCTAATACAAGAAAACAAACAAAGAAGTGGAAATGAGGAAATAGATGGGAACAGTGGGATGTGATATGTTTTGGATATAGAGTTGAAAGGACTTGTTAACTCAATGATCAGATATAAAAAGAAGAGGGGGAAGGAAGGTCAAAAATAACATCAAGGCTTATAGCATGTGAAGCAGAGTGAATTCTAGTGCCCAGAGCAATGATGATGATGATAACTCACCCTTATATCATCATTATCATGACAATTTATTGTTTATAAAAAGCATTCGACTAATGGTTGAGTCATGTAGGATTGTATGTGGAAATAAAGAGGTTGATGAAGGTATTTCAGGGAGAGATCATTGTTATGAGGAACTACAGAAGGGTTATCCTTAAGGAACTCAGCCTTGTTGACCAATGCAGATTATACAAGGACACTACAGAAACTGTCCTGCCCCTCATTGCAGACTGTCTAGTGCCCATTAAATTCCAAGCAAGACATAATTAGGTGACTAGAATTATATCAGAAGCCCACTATGTTTCTTTTTTTAAAAAGCTTTTATTGATATCTTGTATTTTTATATCATTTTCATTGCTCAATGGGGTTTGCAATGATTCAGAGTGACAAATGACAAATTTTCTTAATACAAATCAGGACTTTCAAATATTCTGGAGTATTAAGCAAAGAAACTACTTTGAATCTGCAGAATTATCACAGATAAGGTAGTTGCCTGAATTCACCTGGAAATAACATTGATAAATACCTTAAGAATATTTTTAGTTGAAGTCACTATTCCAGACATGGTTACAATTTTGAAGTTACACAGAGAAAGTAAGTGTTGGGCTTGGAGTCAGAAAGACCAGAATTCAGATTCTGCTTGACATTTATTACCTGTGTGACCCTAAATAAATCAATTAGCCTTCCTTGACCTAAATTTTTTCATCTCTAAAAATGAAGGGTTGGTTGGATTTCCTTCTGTCTAAAAAAATCTATACTTCGTGATCTTGTGAAGGAAACACTTTAAAAATATAAAGACCTAGCAGAGATCTAATTCATGTGGGAAGAGGAAGGGGGTATGCATCATCCCTGTTTCCTTATATACTACCCGAATTATACCAAAGGTGTTTAGAGTGAGCCTTTGGAGAATTATTATTTTTTTCCTTGCTGAGGCAATTAGGGTTGAGTGATTTGCCCAGGATCACACAGGAAGTGTTAAGTGTCTGAGATCAGATTTGAACTCAGGTTCTTCTGACTTCTAGTCTGGTGCTCTATCCATTGCACCACTTAGCTGCCTCAAATAATTATTTTACCCTAATGCTTTGCTATATCTTAATGCTGGGATTCTTCTATCTGAACAATATTGTCTACAAAACATGTCATCAAAAAATGATGAGTAACATTGTGGGCTTGTTTCTTTCTGAACTCAATTACAAAAGATGAAAATAATAAGATGATGACAATAGTGATAAAGTGATGATGATGATGGTGATAATGGTGATGATAGTAATGATGACAGTAATGGTGGTAGTAATGATAGTCTACGAATAGTCCAACCAAGAGGATCTGAATTTGGGTAGTTGATATATGATCAGAGAGAAGGAGCCAAATGTGAGAAATGTTGTGAAGCAAAAAAGATCGGCAACAGATGTTATTAAGTGATCTCTTTTTACACAAAGGGTGGATAGAGCTCTGGTCCTGAAGTCAGGAAGACCTGAATTCAAAGCTAGCTTCAGTAGGAAAGAGCTGTGTGAACCTCTCCATCTTAGTTTTCTCATCTGTAAGTAAGAAGTAGCACCTACTTCTCAGGATTATTGTGAGGGCTAAATGAAATGTCATATAAAGCATTCAGAAATCTTTAAAGTGTTGTATGTTGATTATTATTATCCAATCAATCAACCAGTATTTATTAACTGCTTCCTATATTCCAGGAAAAAGATAGTCCTTGACTTTGAGGGGATTACTCTAATGGGATGACAACGGGCAAACAGATAAAACAAAGCAAAAGATAAAAAAGCAAAAAGAGACAGGATATGTAGGAAATAATTAACAGAAGGAAGGCACTGGAATTAAGAGGGGTTGGGAAAGACTTCCGGTAGGAGGATTTACAGGAAGCCAGGGAAGTGAGTAGTAGGGGCAGAGGAGGAGAGTGTTCCACGCATGAGAGGCAGACAGAGAAAATGCCCAGAAGTGAAAGAGTGAGGGTCTTGTTGGTGGAGCAGCCAAGAGACCGGTGCCACTGGATGGAAGAGGGCATGTTAGGGAGGAAAGTATAAAGAGACTGGAGAGGTAGGAGGGGGCTGAGTGATAAAAGGCTTTGAATGAAACAAAATTGGGGTTTGATGTGCCTTCTTCCATTTACACCCTCCCCGAATCATCAACAAGCTCCTTGAAGAGAACAGGAATTATTTAATAAAATAGTCTTTGTATCCCTAGCAACTAGCAGTATTGTTAATTGTTGTGGCTGTTGTTCAACTTTTTTTTTTTAGTTATGCCTGACTCTTTGTGACCTCATTTAGGGCTTTTTTTTTTTTTTTTTTTTTTTCAGAGATTTTTTAATTTTTAATTTTTTTACAGATTTTTATTATTTTTATTTTTTTTACAGTATTTATTTTACAGATGAGGAAACTGAGGCAAGCAGGGCAAAGTGACTTGCCCAGGATTACTTAGCTAGTGTCTGAGGCTACAACAAGCATTGATTAATTATTTGGTCTTTGGGAACTTTGGAATACAATCCCCTACTGCTGCCCACCTGACTTGAATTCATCCCAAAATATAAAATAAAATAAAATAAAAAAGAAGATACGGCGTCTTTCTGACTGTGACTCCAATTATGTGGTATTATCCTGATCTCAACCCAGCAGGTCCTGCTTCTTCCTCTGTCACATGTGCCTCTAGCCCCCAGATCAGTATCAGCATGGTCTGATCTCGGGGTCAGCTTTGATAAGGGCCTGGGTGTAATCACTGCACACACAGTTCTCTGGCTCTGACATAGCCTCATTTCCCCTCGTGCCTTTAGCGTTCCTGTTTATAATTAAAGGAAGACTCCTCACAGGGCTGAAGGCTCCATAAAAATAAACTAATAAGCCATAAAGTGGCTGGCCTGGGGCCAAGAGCTCGCTGCTGCTCCTGTTCCTGGTAATGTTCCCATCTCTTGGTGAGACAAAGGGGGGAGAGGACAGGTTCTACTGGCTAAGGGGCCGGCTCTGCAGATTTGTCCCCCAAGAAAACTGCCCCAGTCAATGGCATCTCTCACTAATGTTACAACCACCAAAATAAGCCTGTTGTGGAAGAATAATAGGTCTAGAATACCTTAAGTTTTACATAGCTCTCTCGTCTCTGTAGCTAAGCAAGGGATACCATACAAGTATTAATATTCTCATTTTATAGAAGAGAAAGCAGACTTAGAAGATGGAGTCAGAGGCAGCATGCTACAATAGAAAGTACAGTGAATTGGGGGTTTGATAGTCTGGGTTCAGATTCTGCCTCTGTCCCTTACAATCTCCATGACTTTGGGCCAGTCATTAAACTCTAAGATCTCATTTAGCTTGAAATGTATGATATTATGATTTACTCATTATCCTATATGTAATAAGTGTCAGAGGTGGTAGCTGAACTCAAAGTTGAAGGCCAAATGCCATTTCTTTCTTTTACATTTTATATTGACGCCCATTTGCACATATGACATGGCCTGATTCTTGAACATGGCTGTCCTCATGACTCCTACCCAGTGGAACTATCTCTTGAGAATACAGCCAAACAAAACAAGTCAATACATTAGTCACCTTTGGAAACACATGCCATGTTCTTCACCTATAGTCCACCACCCCTCTGCCAACTCAGGACTGGAGTTTAGACTCTTCAGAGTGCTGAAATATTTCAAAGATTATTTTCCTTTATATTATTGAGATAATTTTGGAAATGGTCTTCCTGCTTTTGCTTACTTTGTTTTGCATCAATTCATTTAAGGCTATTCAAATTTTTTCTGAATTCACAACAAAATCACAGAATTAGAGAATTTGAATGTTGAAAGAGACTTCGAGACATCTACACTAGAACATACCAGACATGTGTGTATCCAGACTCTTTTTGAAGATTTCCAAGAAAAGAGAATCCACCACACCTTAGGTGGACTTAGGGCCACCCATCCCCCTTTTGAGCTGCTCTAATTATTAGGAAACTAATAATAAATAAATAAATAAAACATAATAACTAATAACAAAATTATTAGGAAACTAAACTCATCTCTTCTCAGCTTCTATTCATCGTCCCTAATTAAGACTTCTGGGGCCAAACCAAACAAGCCTCACTTCTCCTCTGACATCCCTTCAAATACCCACAGCTACTTATCGTGTTCCTCCCAACCCTGCTCTTTTCTCCTTCAAGCTGAACATACGATTGCCATTAACTGATTTTTATGTGACTTGGACATTTTTCATTTCTTAGGGTTTAATATCTTCTATTACACACAAGAAAAATTTGCTAGAAATAGTTTGTATATTGTATACAATATGTATACAGTATTGTTTGTATATTTGTATACAAAATATATTGTGTACAATATGAACAGTTTGTATATTGTATATTATATATAATATATACACATGTATCATATTTGTCTTTATATACATGTATGTGTTTATAGCTCCATATACACAAAACTATTTCCATATAAATATATGTGTGTGTGTGTGTGTGTGTGTGTGTGTGTGTGTGTGTGTGTTTAAGTATGCATGTTTCTTTGACTCTTTTTTGAGGTATATGCTGAGGATATGCACAGTTTGGTGACTTTGGGAGTAGAGTTCCAAGTTTCATTCCAGAATGGCTGAAGCACATCCCGACTTCCTCAACAACACATTAGATGCCTGTTGTCTCCCAATCTTTCCAACAATGGCCATTTCCATTTCTTTCAACCTTTGGCAATGGGATGGAAATGACGATGTCTTTTAATTTGTTTTTCTCTCACAATTAGGTATTAAAAAAATATGATTCAAGAGTGTGTCTTTCTTTCTTTCTTTCTTTCTTTCTTTCTTTCTTTCTTTCTTTCTTTCTTTCTTTCTTTCTTTCTTTCTTTCTTTTTTCTTTCTTTCTTTCTTTCCTTCCTTCCTTCCTTCCTTCCTTCTTTCTTTCTTTCTTTCTTTCTTTCTTTCTTTCTTTCTTTCTTTCTTTCTTTCTTTCTTTCCTTTGCTTTTTTACCCTTTGACCACCTATCTGTTGGGGAATGACTTGTTCTAACACATATATATCAAGTTAATCAATCCACAAATAAATAATAAGCATCTACTATGTTGCCATGCTTACTATTTACTGGAAACTAAGGATAAAAAGACACAGTGGAATTGTCTGTGTTTTCAAAGAACTTATCTTTCACTGGAGAAAACAGAAATAAATGTAAATATATATACAAAATAGGTCATTATAGCTAGCTACCACTATTATTAAAGTTCACATGTATAAGGTACTTCATAAATTTATAGAAGATTTTCCATTAGTATACTCCTATGAGGCAGATGATGAAAGTATAATTATCTCCTTTTGACAGATGAGGAAACTGAGGCTATGGTTAGCCTGAACAACTGGTCCTAAAGCTCCTTCTCCTTCTTCTGAGTCCCTAAAACAGTGATGATACAGCTGATCCCTGTGGATGCATATTGGCTTTGATAACCACAGATGAACATCATCTGTTATATTGTATTTCTTAAAAAAAATATTTTATTAAGCATTTCCCAATTATATCTTAATCCGGTTCATCTGCATTCAGGCGTTTGGGGGCTTGTCTGGGATTCTCTTCATGAGTTTGAGACCTTTGTGATCATCAATTGTTTCTGTTTGAAAATTTACCTTAGATTTATTTGTATATATTTATGTGCAAATTTTTTGCCCACTTAGAATTACGAGCCCCTTGAAGACAGGGACCACTTTAAAATCTATCAATCACCAGTGTCTGGCACAGTGCCCGGGACATAGTGCGCACTTACTCAGTGCTTGTTGATAGATGCAAAATCTAAGCAAGGAACAGTCTAGGAGAGATGCAAGCCTCTATCTCCTGACTATAACTCCAAATTTTAGATAACTGAAGAAGAATATTTACATTTTCCTCACTACTAGGCATTTCAAAAACATGGCTCTTGATAATGTACATTTCTTTATTTGAAGTTGTCTCTTTTTGTCCTTTGCCCACTTTTCTATTAAGGAATGACTTGTTCTTCTAAGCATATCAGTTCAATTAACCCACAAGTGTTCATTCCCAATGCCTGCTGAATTCTAGATCCTATATTAGGCACTGAGATACAAAGTGGAATGTCCATGACATTATGGAACTTCCAAGAGAGAAGAGAAATAAATGAAGATATCAGCCCCTCCTTCTTGCCTTTCTTCCTCTTCTGATCAGATGATATGGATTGTGGACAGAACACGGAAAGTGATTGAGATCACTGGGAATCAGTGAAAGGGTCAGGAATGGAAGGGTCCTTCACATTCAGTAAATGGACAGTTCTCCCTTCAGCTTGATCACTGTGATCTCATTTCTTCCAGCCACATTTTTGTCAGGATGAGAAAACTGAGACGGGGATATATTTTATATAAAGACATAAGGCAGGAGCCCACCACTTAAAGTTAATCCTCTCCCTTTTTGCCCCCAGGGTCCACAAATCCAACTCCACTTATCTGAAACATCTAAGTGGGCAAAATGCCAGGGGACTCTGGCTGTAATTTCCATAAGGTGCCTCTATGGAAGGAGGTTACATCCAAAGTTGTACTGACTGCTGACCTTGTTCTGAGCCACAGTCCTGCCATTAATCTCCATGAATAAACAAGGACAGGCCCTTATTGTGGAGTCTTAGTCTCTTTATCTGTGAAATGGTGAGAATAATTTCAGCTCTCCTTAATCCATAGGGTTGCTTTGAATAGCAAGTGACCCTGAAATACTACAAATGCTAAATCAACATAAACTTTTTATTTTTATTTATTTTTTGAAGGGATGCCACCTATTTATTTTTTTCTAAAGCTTTTTATTTTCAAAACATATGCATGGATAATTTGACAACATTGATCTTTGCATAGTCTTGTGTTTCAGATTTTTTCCTCCTTTCCCCTACCCCTTCCCCTAGATGGTAAACAATTCAATATATATCAAACCTGTTAAAATATATGTTAAATCCAATATGTATAAACATTTTTATACAATTCTCTTGCTGCACAAAAACAGATCAAAAAAAGAAAGTAAATGAATAAGAAAACAAAATGCAAGTGAATAACAATAAAAAGAGCGAGAATGTTAGGTTGTGATCCACATTCAGTTCCCATGGTCTTCTGTCTGCGTGTAGGTGGTCTTTTCATCACAAGATCATTGGAAATGGCATCAATCGTCTCCTTGTTGGAAAGAGTGATGTTCATCAGAATTGATCATTGTATGATATTGATGTTGCCATGTATAATGTTCTCCTGATTCTGCTCATTGCCCTTAACATCAGTTCATGTAAGTCTTTCCAGGCCTCTCTCAAATCATTCTACTGATCATTTCTTAACATAAACTTTTTAAGAATTATGTTGAAATTTCTTCGTTAAAGAGCAAAAGGCATGAGCTATTCATCTCAATGTTCTGATTATTGTCTGTTCAGAAGGAGGCAACAGAGATAGGAGGAATGATAGAAATGATGTAATTCAAGACAAATGAGAAGGGGAATTTCCTCTATGAATTACATCCTTGATCACTGGTGACAGTCAGGCATTGAGCCTTACCTATAGAATCCAAGTTCCTTTAAGACAAGACCTATTCATCATCATTAGTATTTTTTGAGGCAATCAGGGTTAAGTAACTTGCCAAGATCACACAGCTAGTCAGTGTCTGAGACCAGTCCTCCTGATATATAGTAAATGCTTACTAAATGCTTATTGCTGATGAACTTAAAGCTATCACATCTCTTCCCTTAAGAATAATAATAATGCCATATCATGGAGTCTCAGAGTTGATAAGGATCTAGTCCAATCATTGACCTGCACAGGCCTCCACTGCCCATCCAAAAATAGATCACAAAGGAGGGAAGCCTGGTTCACTGGGTCCAAAGAAAGAGTAAAATATAAATGAAGACAAAAACCACCCGAGATTCTTATTTCTGAGGTGGAATTCTTGGCAGAGCAAGTGGGGCCAAAGCAGGAATTGAAGAGCAAATGCAAGGTTTGGGAAAGCAAGTGATTAAGGAAGGAGTCAATGCACAAGCAACCATTGCTGGTGTCTGGTCTCGGCTCAGCCTCTACCACTCTTCCATGTCCACCCTGTAGGGCCCCAGGCAGGCCAAAGAGGAAGTCCCCTTTGGAAGCTGGCATTTTGGCAGAGCCCCCTCCCTCCCCCGCACCTGAGCAAACACCCTTAGGAAAGGCCGATGTGTAGATTACCTTGGCTTCCATCTCCGCCCACACCCATGTGTCCCCATCCTGATTGCTTCTGGGTGAGAGTTATTTCTTGCCTTCTTCCATTTAGCCAAAACATCTCAGCAGGAGATTTTTGGGACGAATGTATACTCAAGAATTCTTAAGAGAGTGTGACTTTGGAGAGGGTTGGGTGTTGGTTTCCTGGGGCTGATCAAAGGGCTTCCTGGCTCTCTCTTAGAAGCTTGGAACGCCGGTATTTCCCTGGGGTCCATGCCCAGCAGTTTGTACAGCTGTCTTCTGCTTAGTGTTGGGTGTACCACATCCCGATGAGCCTCTTCATAATCACTGTGAACTGAGCTGCAATGAAATCTTACCACTTGCACATGGAAGGAGAGGAAGGGTAGGAGGTCTGGAAGTTCTGTTCAGGGAGAGAGAGAAAGAAATACAGAACTCCTCACCCTGGTGCAGACACAGCTCCTGGAAAACTTCAGGGACTTTCTGAGGAGACATTAAACTTTAGAAATAAATGTATGGTCTCATTCTGTTCTCCCTTGCCCCCTTCCCATTTCTAACTGACTCTAGAAATATTATACTACTACTTCTTCTTCTTCTTCTTCTTCTTCTTCTTCTTCTTCTTCTTCTTCTTCTTCTTCTTCTTCTTCTTCTTCTTCTTCTTCTTCTTCTTCTTCTTCTTCTTCTTCTTGTCAAAATGGCCCACTAGCTTTTCTTTGGATGTAGCTGTCTATTTTCCATCTCTACATCTTTGTGCTGGCAATTCTTTGTTCCATGAATTCTCTACCTTAGCACTTCTGCCTCTTCAAATCCATACTTTCTTTAGATTTGTGACTCGAGAATAGAAAGATTATTACAACTAAATAGAGGACATGGAACAAGTAAGTGGTAGGACAGTTATAAGGATAAAAAGGGGCCAGGTTATGAAGAGCTTTAAAGACTAAATAGAGGAGTTCCTCTTTGATCTTGTTAATACTAGGCAGCTATTGGTGCTCACTGAGCAGGAGAATGACAGGAAAGGAGCCAGGAAGCAAAAGCAGAGTGGGAGTGATGTATCAGGAAGGGTCTGGGGTGCCAGGATCATAGTATGTGTGTGGAGAGGTGAGAAGGGGGTAGGCTATGAAGAACTTTAAATGCCAGAAGATTTTATATTTATATTTGGTCCTAATGGTCTGACTGACAAGGGGTGTGTATGACATGGTCAAATCTGAGCTTTAGGGAAATCACTTGGTCAGCTGCATGGAGGCTGGATTGAAAAAAGGAAGAAGGCTAATATCAGAGGCAAGAAAGAGAAGACCGATAATAATCCAGGAGAAAGGTGATAAGGGCTTACATTAGGATGGCAAAAGGAGAGCAGAGGAGGGGACACATACAACAGATCTTGTGATATGACAAGACAACAATGAAATGAATATGTGATATAAGTGAGAGTGGAAATTCAAGAATGCACTGAAGTTGTGAGGCTGCTAGTGCTGTCAATAGTAATAAAGAAGTTTAGAATAGGGAGAATCTTTTTTTAGAGGGAGAGGGAAGGAAAAATTAAGGTCTTGTGTTTTGTACATGTTGAATTCGAGATGCATAGAGAACATCTAGTACAAAATATCCAAAGGCAGTTGAGAATATGGCAATGTAGCCTCAAAGACATATTTATCTGTCTGTCTATCTGTCTGTCTGTCTATCTATCTATCTATCTACCTTTCTATCTATCCATCTAGTTATCTTTCTGTCTACCTATCCATCTATCTGTCTGAGTATCTATCTATCTATCTATCCTTCTATCTATCTATTTATCTACCTTTCTTTCTATCTATCTACCCGTATATCTTTCCATTAATTCATTCATCTATCTATCAACCTATCTATTGACTGATTGATATAGTATAAAACACCCAGACAATTGATGACATGGAACTATAGGCCTAAAGATCAATCAGTTGATCTATCATCTGTCTACCAATATATCGATTAATTGATTGCTCTACCTGATATATCTTCATCTACCTTTAATTATACTTATCTTTAATATAACTTTACATATATCTTTATGCATATTTCGCTATATATATATATACTTTTCATTGTCTATAAAAATATCATAATCGAACATAATAGAACTGATGAAATTCACAAATAAGATAATATAGAGGGGAAAAAAAGGATCAGGAGAGATCATTGGAGAAACCCACTTAATATTAATGAGACTAAGATGTGTAAAATTCAAGCAATGTGTAAAATAGATGTCACAAAAGATCTGGGGAGAACCAGAAGGGAACAATATTTTGTTAGAGATAAAAGATGTGTAGGAGAAGAAATCATCTATAGTGTCATGCTTCAGAAGAGTCAGGAATGGGAATGATTGAGAAAGGGCCATTAAAACTGGCAAATACAAGTCAGTATCTAGAAAAAATATCCAAAGCAGCACTTTTTGTTATAGCAAATAATTGGAAAGCAAATGGAGTGTCCATTAATTGGGAAATGACTAAAAAAACGGAATATAAGGCAATACTACAAATGCTATGAAAATATGAAAGGGATAGTTTCAAAGAACCCTGGAAAAACTTGTTTGAACTAAGACAGAATGAAAGGATCAGCACAATTTGTGCAATAATGATGCTATAAATAGATATCATTTTAAGATATTGCAGAACTCTAGTTAATGAAATCACTAATCATGATTTCAGAGGACTAATGGTAAGATAGGCTGCCCATGTCCTCAAAGAGGAGAGTGATTGATGGACTTCAGGTTCAGAATCACACATTCATTTTTATGGACCTGGCTAATCTGGGAATTTCTTTTGCTTGATTCTGCATATTTGTTAGAAAGATTTTGTTTTTATTTTTAGATTATAAAACTAGAAGGTTGGAGGAAAAGAAAAGAAATGATTGGTAATTGAACAAAATTACTTTTTAAAAAGATATTTTTAAAGTAAAAAAAAAGATTTTGGAGAAAATAGTTTTCGTTGAATGAAGTTGGATGGTAGGTATATTGCAAAGTGTCTGAAAGAGAGTTTCAGAAGAGAAAATGGAGGCATGAAAAGTACATTATTATTCAAGGGGGTTAGCTAAGAATGGGAAGAGAGACAAAAGATGATAATGAGCAGGGCTGGTAGCATAAAGAGTAGTTTTGGGGGCTGGATGAGTTTTGAGTATGTTTGTAGGCACTGAGGGAGGAGCCAGTGGATGGGGAGAGAATAAAGATGAGAGAGATTATGGGACTAATTGAGTGTTAACTGATTATCAGCTGAATCATAATAAATAAAGATTTCTTTTTCAGTGATGGGATGAGTTCAGCCTATCCTGTAACTTTTGAAGCACTTTATTCAGTTCTAGATATTATGTTTAAAAAAAAATCCAAGCAAACTGGAGTATGTCCAGATGGGGTGACAATGATGGCGAGAAGATTGGAGACCAAAGCGAAGTCTTTCTTTACTGCTTCTTATTTCTTAGCTATCAGGAAACCAAGACAAAGCAAAGGAGTACTTTCCCTCAAGGAGGTGACATCTTAATAGGAGAAACATACATACATACATAGATATATATACATATAGATATACATACTATACATATTTTAAACAGATCTAAGGTAATCTCAGAGGAGAGTATGGGAAGTATAGAAGGCTCCTGTCAAAGGTCAGGTTTTATCTGAGCTAGAAGAAAGTGGGGGAATCTAAGGATTGGGGGTGGGGAGGGAGAACATCCCAGGCCCATGGAATAGCTCTTGCAAGGGTACAGAGATAAAGTATTGTGAATGATGTACAGCAAATGAACTTGTAAGATTGGATTTTAGTGTGTGGAAGGGAGGGAGTAATGAAGACTGAAAAGATAGAAAGGGTCCAAGCTAAGAAGTTTAAATGACAAATAGAAGAGTTATTATTCTAAAAGTAGTAGGAAGACATTGGAGTTTATTTAAGGGGGGGAGTGGGTCATGAATTGGGGAGTAATCATATGATCAGTGTGATCAACCTTAGTTGAAAAGACTGAGGATACTTGTCCTGTAGAAAATAAAAGTAAGAGTTGTTCTCCTGTGTCTCTGAGAACATGATAGCTCTTAAATCTTCCAAGGGTTGTCACCTGGAAGTTTTGTTCTGCATGGGCCCAGAGGGCAGAATCAGGAATAATGGGTGGAAAGCTCACTTTTCAGTTTTGACTTGATTTTAGGGGAAAAAATCTTTCCTAAAAAGTGGAATTCTCTTTAAGTTGAATGACATGTTTTAGTAGTAGTCTGAAAGGATTAAAGATCCGAAGGAACTCAGTGGTCATTGAACAAAACTCCTTGATCTTAAAGATAAGGAAAGGGAGATCCAGGGAGGTTAAGACTGGCTGGCTGACTTAAGTGCCAGAGGTCACATAGGTCACATATGACAGATGCAAATTTGCAGAATGGGGGTGTTCATTTTTGCACTTCAAGTCTGTGACTTTTCTCCTCAGGGACCCTGTGTGAGTGAAGGGTAACTGTGTTTCCAGTTGGCAAAAAATGTTTTTTATTGACTAAATACCTTTCTATAAATCTAATTGACTGGATTTCTACAAATCTCCGAGTCTCAATTTTCTCTTCTGAAAAAATAAATATAATTTATGTTAATTATCATATTGTGATGTTATATTTATATATTGCATAATATAACATCACCACAATTATCAAATATAATTATTATGCCAATAATATAATAATAGTAGCTATTGTTAGAATAAAATGGAAATATATATATATATGCATGTATATGTATTTATGTATGTGATGTACATATTATATATCGACAGTGCAAATCTTAAAGAGCTATATAAGTCTACTTAGCACAGTTCCTGGCACACAGTAGGAGTTCAATAAATGTTTATTGATCGCTATGTTGCAATTGCTATTCTTGTCAGTTTCATATCAAGCAGGGTTCTCCCTGTTTCATCCTGCAGGCTGTGCCCATTCTTAAGGCAGTGATACTTCATCTCAGCTTCTTTGACAGAGTTGATGTATTACTGTGCTTCTCCCAAACCATGTGGCATCTGTAAACTTTGCATTAATAAGCATATTTATTGAATGGATTGCTCAAGGGGGAGAAGGGAGGAAGATCTAGGGGGCAGAGCAGCCAACGAAGCATGGAAAAGGTAATCATGAATCAATCCAGGGGCAGCCATCGCTTTCCATCTCCGGGCAAAGGATGTCAATGACAAATACTCTCCCTGTCTCTGTCTTCTCTCATCCACTTCTATTCTTTTTTATTTTAGACAGATTCACAGACTTTTCAAGTTGGAATTCATCTCAGCAGGACGCCTTTTAACAATGTCCCTTATAAGTGGTCAACCAGACTCGGCTTGGAGAAAAAAAGGATGATGGACTGAGTCCTGGACTTGGGATCTAATCCTTGCTCCAGACACTATTTGTATAATACTAGGCAAGTCATTTAATCTCTCTGGGGTCCATTTTCTAATTTATGACATGAAAGATTAGACTCATGGACCCCAGAAACCCTTTCTAGCTTTCAGTCTAATCGTCCTGCAGAGATGTATATATCACATCCTTCAGAGACCCGTGGACAAATGGCTTTAACTGGCAGAGAGTCATCCATCCACATGAATAAGTATTTGTTAAGTACCCACTTGGTAGGTGGTACTGTGCTAAACTCTAGGGAATGTCCTTCCTTATATTGAATTGAAATCAACTTTCTTGTTATAACCATTCTTCATTCTAGTTTTACCCTCAAAGATCCAAGATCTAGTCTAATCACTCTGCACTTGATTTGTATCTCTTTAAAAGAACTCAGGCCCCCATCTCTGGACAGTTTCTCTGATATTCCTTATAAAATCAAATATCCTTTTGATTGTTCAGTTTCCTTTTTCATCTAAGAAAACCTCAAAACTCTCTGTTCATCAGACCTTCACTGAATTTCCACAGATCCTCCTCCCCAAAGAACACTCTCAGAGCTATTTTTCTTAGGGTCACTCATTTGTCTCATGCTTTTCCATTTTGCATCATGTTGTCTCCATGACCAATTTGTGATATTCAACTGAACAGAGATGGGAAGGCTATGAAATTTTCGAGGTTAAGCCAGAATCCCACCTTATATGACTCTTGAAGTCATATCAAGAAAGGCATGACCCAGGAAGAAACAATTAGGGCTCCTCTTCCTTCCTTCTGAGAAATTGGTATTCATACAAGTGTCCCATTAGGGATAGAGATGGGTAATAAACTTGTGATTTCATTCCTCCCATGGGAGGAAACTTTTATGACGTGGATTGGCAACTTTTTAAAAATAATTTACACCCTGAGACTGTTGCTCAAATGTTTGATTAAAAACCCAATAAAACATTAGTAAATTGTTGGCCATTGTTATCTGTGCCAAAATTCTAACCACTAGATATTTGTGCCAATTATTTCACCACAATTGAAGTATATCTGTGTGAAATGAATCAAATATCCCTCCATGATTGCTGTCCTCCTAATCCTTCAGCATACATGAATTCCCAAACCAAACTGGGGTATTTTTTTCCTATTGTCCACTCTGACGTTGGCCATTGCTGGAGAGCAGTGGAGGGATGGATATGATCCAAATGCATTTATGGACTCATTGTGCTCATCTTCTTGGAGGAAGCAAATATTGCTCACCCACCCCTCAATCAAGTGTGTATCCTGAGTCATTTCCCTGGTAATCATAATGGATTTTCAGAAAGAATATTTCCATCCAAGTGTAACATATGATAGTCATTAATGTAAAGGTCTTTCCCATATACCATATTACTATTTTTTTTTGTTTTGCCACAATCCTATGAGTTGAACTACACAGAGTTTTTCCTTTGCATCCAAACAGAATCAGTCTCATCCCTTTCCATTTGACAACCCTTTAAAACATTGGAAGATAATCATGCTAAACACTTTAAACTACTTTTCCCTAGGGTAAAACCTACCTAGTTTCTCCTGACAAAATTACAGCCATGAAGGATTGGGAAGAGTAATGGATTTACTGTCAGAACATTCGGGTTCAAATCCTACCCCTGTCATTTAGGAATTAAGTGACCTTGAGAAAAACTCTAAGGGTCTTTCATCTTCCAGATGGATTCTTTTGTGATGGCAAATTAGGCCATCTTTTGCCTCAATCCTTATCTAGTCTTTAAGGACTGAATGGGTGTTGTCTCAGGCAAACTGGGATCTGGAGAATACCCTAGTTTAAGAAGGCCAAGGTTTCCCACTGTATTTGGGAGCCATCTCCAGTAGTCTTGACTTTTGTCTTGTCAATGGACTCCAATGACTGGGCTTATACAGCTCTGGCTCACTTAAAACCAATTCACATCTAAGTCAAGACATTACTGTTCGATGTCATATTTCATCTTCCAAGGAACAACAACAATAAAACAATCACATGATCTTGAGTAAATCTTTGGGCTTTGCTTCAAGCTTTTCTATAAAATTAGGGAAGTTAGACCAGTTGACTTTTAAAGTCTCTGCCAGTCCTAAAATTTGTGAATTTAATTCAGTTTAATAAGCAGTATAAGTATCTATTGTGTGTCAGGTGGTGTTCTATAGGCAAGGGGAAGAACAGATTATGAAAAGTCTTGTCTTCAAGGGTTTATATTTTATCTGGGGTGGAGATTGGTAAATCCCATGTATACACTCAAATAAATATAAAATATATATGATGATTCTGTGTATGAAATCTCTTAATAACTGTGGATCGTAAGAAAGACCTCCAGCTAAGCACAAAGAAGGCCAGATAAATCTAGTGAGGACTTCTTAATCTGCTTTGGAAGTCTGATGAAGCCAGTTTTAACTCAGAATACAGTTTTTAAATGAATAAAATAAAATACATAACATTACAAAGGAAACCAATAATATGAAAATATGGTTATTGAAACATTAAAAAAATTCCCATCCCTAGATCAGGAATTCTGATCTGGTGCAATGGGAATGATTAATATTCTGCTGCCCTCCAGAAGTGGGATCTCAAAGCCCTGTCTATCTTTGGAACACCAGGTTTATCCAATTAGGCTCTCTGACCAAGGTCTCGATTGAACAGAAATAGTATCATTGGGAGATCCAGGGACTGACTACTGGGAGATAGCCATTCTGTAGATTGGAAAAACGTTAAGTTCTCAGGTACAGTCAGATCTTGGGAAATGGCAAGTGTCCCCAGCCTGCTCCTGGGCTCTGTCTTCAGTTGTTGATTTATTGTTCTACTAATTGGACCCCATGACATCGTGTTTCCTGGAGCAAGATGCCCTGTGGTTGCACTTGGGAAATTTTTATACCTTGACCCCTCTTGCAGATACCTCATATAAAAATCAAAATGCTATGTCTCTGGTTTTTATTATTTATTGAACAATGCTCCATTGATTCACAGATCCTCTCCAGACAGCTCATAAACAAGGCCCTTTTTTGTGCAAAGTTTTGGCAAGGACAAAAAGTTTGTGAAGCAAAGTGAAATCCTTTCCTCCCCAACTCCCCCAAACACACACAGACACACACAGATACAGACACAGACTTGTGTGAGGAGGCAAGGAAGGTCTCAGCAAATGTGCAGAAAGTTGGAGAGAAAGTAAGAAACTATGTTATCTAAAAAGAGGGAATGGCAGCATGAAGCTATCATTGGACTGGGAATGAGAAGATCTTGATTTTAGTTCTATTTGCATGACATTGGACAAGTCACATAACCTTTAAAGAACTGTTTTCCTTAGTATACAAAAAAATATTTGAATTAGATATCTAAAGTCATTTCCCTTCCTTCCCTCCATTCTCCCTCCTTTCCTTTCTTCCCTTCCTTCCTTCCTTCCCTCCCTCCCTTCCTTCCTTTCTTCCTTCCTTCTTTGCTCCCCTCCATTCTCCCTCCCTTTCTTTCTTCCCTTCCCTTTCTTTCTTCTTTCCTTCCTTCCTTCCTTCCTTCCTTCCTTCCTTCCTTCCTTCCTTCCTTCCTTCCTTGTCCTTTGGAGAGGAGAATTGATGGCTAAAAGAACACCCAGCTTCTAAATGAGCTTTCCTATTTCTCAAGGTCTGACCCCATTGAACATTTGGAGAATGACCTCCCCAGGGATATCCATTCTGTCTTCATGATGGAAGGCAGGTCAAGCTCCCTTCCTTCTCTCTTCCTGGTTGACAAATGTCATTTCTAATTTTTTGGCAGACCTAGACTCTGCCTCCCTCCCTTTCTTCCTCCCTCTCTTCCCTCCCTCCCCTCATTTTCCCCCTCTTCTCCTTCTCTTCCTCCCTTCCTCATCTTCCTTTTTCTTTCCTTCCCTTCCCTTCTCTTCCTTCCTTTTCCTCCTCCCCCCTTTCTGTCTCTTATCTTTGTTTATTTCTATCTTTTTCTCTGTCTGATTCTCTCTCTCCCTTCCTCCTTCCCTGAAATCATCAGAAATGAATGACTTCCTCAGGACTGACTGTCCTTAGAATGGTCAGCCAGGTCGAAAGTGGAAAGTATTTCCTATAATAATACTTTCATATAAGGTTTCACATAGAGAAAGGCACTTGGTAATCTAAAAGTGAGTTCTGGTCATATTTTATAGAAATATTCTTACCAACACAATGATGATGTGATCTCTCCTTATTATGCCAGAGTGATGAGCAAGCCACAGGTTCTAAGTGGCCTTCTTCCCCCTCCCCTGCCTGATGCCAGTAATAATGAACTGTTGCTACATCCATACTTTAGAAAAGAGAGAATAGGCCAATGTTATTTATTTTCCTTGTTTACTATGAACTTAAAAAAACCCAGTAAACATTTAAATATATAAATATCAGAAAAGAGGATTGTATGATAGTGTCAGCTTTTGCTAGCTACAATTTTGTTCACACACATTTAAACAAGGTATTAAACACTTAGAGTTACCCTTTTTTGTATCCTCCTTGCCCTTTTTCTTCCTGGCCATTTAAAATAAAGGTTTTATAGCTGCAGAGATATCCTATCAATAGGTACTGTCGTTAATTGTTTTCTTACAGAGACCCTAAATTCTTCTAACAATTTCTTTGAGCTGTGACTCAGCAATAGCAGAGCGCAGAGGTAGGCTGAGCCAACAGCTGTAGTGGCAGATGTCCAATGACAAGTGTCCTGTGACAGGTGTCCAGGGCAAGGCCGTGTCACAATCACCACAGTGAACTGGGGCCAGTAACTTCACTTTCCCAATTGTCTGTAAAACGAGGAAGTTGGCTTTGGTGGTTATGTGTTTGTGATATTGTTAGGGGGATTCTTGGTCAGAGAAGAGGGTCCTTTCTGGTTGGGAGAGCTCTAAGGTCCCTTCAACCTATAAACCTCATTGATCCAAAGCAAGTCTGTTGTCTCAGCTCTGACTGAGACAGAGGAAGTCCTCTGGGCACATAGGGCCAGCAGAGCCTTGGCTCTGGAAGGGGATAGTGGAATCTTTGAAATCCAGGAGACTCATCCTTTCGAGGGGAGAATTGATGGCTAAAAGAAACCAGGAAGTGGATCATAGTTAAGGGACCTCAGAGGTCATATGGCCTATCCCTCCTGTCCATGTCATTTTACAGGTGAGAGAACTGAGATTCAGAGAGAGTAAAATGACTTTCCCAAAATCACACAAGAAGGAAGCACCAAAGATAGCATTTGAACTCGACTACAGGTTTATTTACTTATGTTTTTATAATAGCTTTTTATTTTCAAAATACATGAAAAGATAGTTTTTAACATTCACACTTGCAAAACCTTTTGTTTCAAAATTTTCTCCCTCCCTTCCCCTCACCCTCCTATCCTAGACAGCAATTAATCCAATACAGGTTAAACCCATGCAGTTCTTCTAAATGTATTTCCACATTTATCATGCTTCACAAGAAAAATAAGATCAAAGAGGGAAAAAAGTGAGAAAGAGCAAAAAAAAAAAAAAACCCAAGCAAATAACAACAAAAAAAGTGAAAATACCATGTTATGATCCACATTCAGTCCCCACAATCCTCTCTCTGGATTCAACTGGCTCTCTCCATCACAAGTCTATTGGAAATGGCCTGAATTGCCTCATTGCTAAAAAGAGCCATATCCATTAGAATTGATCCCCATATTTGACTACAATTTAACAGGAAAGGTTGGGTGCTACTTGGGGTTACACAGGTAGAAATTGGCAGAGATGGCACTCAAACCAAAGACTGATTGTCTTTGCCATGGATATTCAGAGAATGAACAACAGAATTAGGCTTTGAAATCCAAATCCTTTGACTTCTGGACTTCTTTAATTAGGCCCCAGAAAAGGGCAGTGAAGATCCTGTATGATCTGGTCAAGGGAATGAGAAGTCCTGTCTCCAGGCTTTCTCAGGAAAGCAGAGAGGGCAGGATCATGGTCTAGTATACAATGGGGAGCAAGTCCCCACCAAAGATATTGCCATTTCCTATGGTAACACCCAGCTTCTAAATGAGCTTTCCTATTTCTCAAGGTCTGACCCCACTGAACATTTGGAGAATGACCTCCCCAGGGATATCCATTCTCTCTTCATGATGGAAGGCAGGTCAAGCTCCCTTCCTTCTCTCTTCCTGGTTGACAAATGTCATTTCTAATTTTTTGGCAGACCTTGACTCTGCCTTGGCTGGCCTTCCACATGCAGGGTCAAGTATTCATAAAGTACTTGGCTCTTCCTAATGTTCAGATTCACCCAGAGATGAATGTCACCAAGGGAGAAACAAAGTAAGGACCTTAAGGCACTGTTCTCTTGGTGTACCTTGTCTCCGCCCCATTCTATAGACTTTGATTCCACTGGGGATAAAGGGCTGGGGGAAAATGGCTTGGAAGGACACATAACTGGGATGATTCTTTGTGTGAATAATTTCAGAGAAGGTTTCAGAATCAATGATGCACTGTAGCATAAAGAATTGGAAAGACTAGCAACACAGAAGGGTTAGAGACTGGCTCTGAGTCAGGAAGATCTGGATTAGAATCCTCCTTTTGATTTTAAGTGGCAGGGATAAGTAGAGAAGGCATTGTAGCTATAGGAGACAGCTAGTGCAAAAGTGTGGGGATGATGGGTAGAAATTGAACTATGGGAGTCCAGGTGAAAGTACATATGAATAGGTCAGATCTAAGCTTCTGGAATACTACTCTGGAATTTGTGCAGAGGATGAAGAGACGAGGATGAGATTTCAGGAAGGGAGGGAAGGTCTTCCTTTCATTTTAGATGAAAGAATTAGCATGTACAAAGACCTTGAAAGGCTAAAACATTGAGAAAAAAATCTAAGATGAAATGTAAATATGGGTAACTGTAAAGTACTATTCATGGGTTCATTAAGTAAATCATCTATAATGTAAGGTTACAGAGAAAGTCAAATGTAAAGAATTCTGGGCAGGGATGTGTGCATATTAGAATGCTATGGGTTTAGAATGAGAGTAGTGGGCCATGCTAGTCTCAAGTCCAAACCCAACTAAAAGACAACTCAAATGTGATCAATCTTAGGGTTCCTTGGTGTTCTAGAATGGCCCTTTTGGCCAAGTCAGACTGAATCTGATATATTAGGTACAGTTTGGAGAGCTCCCTTTTAAGTATATGGAAGAACTAGTTATTGTATACCTATAGAAGGGAGACTAAAGAGCTTGTTGTTTGATGTTCAGTGATTTCAGCCATATCAATTCTTCATGACCCAATTTGGGGTTTTCTTGGCAAAGATACCAGAATGTTTTCCATTTTCTTCTTTGGTTCATTTTTATAGACAAGGAAACTGAGGCAAATAAGAAAAAGTCACTTATCTGGGGTCACACAGAGAGTGAATGTCTAAGGCTGGATTTGAACTCATGAAGGTGAGTTTTTCTGACTTTACTCTTCATCCCTTTTTGGCTGAGGAATCTTTATATGACCCTGAGTATATAGGTATACCAATCAAACATTTACTGACAATAAATCATAATTTTGATTTTCCCCAAATCATTTATAAGACCCTATGTGGGGTCATGACCACCAGTTTAAGAAGCTGTGGCTAAAGAAGGGCTTTAATGTACAAGACTGAATTAATTTGTTAGAAGCAGATGGAAGGTATGGGAAGGCAGATTTCTGCTCCATATAAGGAGAACTTTCCTATTAATTAAAACTGTCTATAAATAAGGAATGGACTTCCTCATTCTTCCAGTCTGGACTTTAAAACCAAGCCTCTGTCTGTCTCATCCTGGAACTGCTCAGAACTTGTAACTCTTCACCCTGGACCATCTAACCATCCCTTAGATTTTTCTTAGCTAAAATATCCTTCCACAAAGTGTACTCCCTTCTCTGGTAAATAAGTTCTACCAGAACTTCCATTTTAATGAAGGGCCTAAGTTGACTTTCATTTCCTTCCAAGTCCTGTTCTTAGTTTCCAATGTCTGAAGCCACATTTGAACTCAGATCTTCCTGTACCAAAATTGACTTGGATGACCAGCCACTGAAGAAATTTTTAAGGGACAAAGCATAAAAGATGGTCTAATGTCATATGGGGACATTAGAAAGATTACTTATATTAGTAGTTTTACTTTACTGTTTTACTATTACGAGAGACATCTCACTGGAATATCACTGCACTATAATAAACAACAAGGAGGATAGTTTCAGAAAAACCTGGGAAGATTTATACAAATTGATGTGAAGTGAAGTGAGCAGCTCCAGGAGATCATTGTACCCAGTAACAATAACTTTTCAAGGATGATCAGCAGCTAAAGAATTAACTACCCCTGACCAATACAATGATCTAAGATAATTCAGAACATTTCATGATGAAAAATGCTATCTACTTCCAGAGGGCGAATTATCAACTCAGTATAAACTGAAACAGAATTTTTTTACTTCCTTTATTTTTCTTGTTTAAATATTATTATTATTTTGCAATGTAGTAAATATGGAAATATTTTGCACAATTTCACAGTTTCCTTCTCAAAGGGATGGACTATGGGAGAGAATTTGGAACTAAAATTTTAAAAAATGTTAAAAATTCATAACTTTTCAAAAAGAGCAGAATAAGAAAAAAAGATTATATGGCTTAAAATGATTCCATTAGAGAAAAAATACTCTCAAACTTTCAGAAGTATTCCTAGAACTCTGTGAGAGAGAGATGTACCTGGCCTCTCTCTGGGCGAGTGAATGCAATCTCTTGATACAATATTTTAGACAAGAAGATATTAGGTTTACATTAGGATGATGGAAGTGAAATTACAAAGAAGTCTGTGGATGCTTATGATATTGAATTAATAAAATAAGTAATACATGACAACTGAATGAATTGGGGGATTTATAGAAAGACCAAAGTTTGGATTTAGATGACTGGGAGGATGATGGTACCATTCATAATAGAGAAATTACAGGAAAGGATGGATTTGGGAGAGAAGATGAGTTCATTTTGGGTATATGAAGTTTGAAAGGTCAGTAGGACACCAAATAGAAATATCTAACAAAGATCTGGAAATATGAGACCCGAGTTCTAGAGCGAGATTAAGATTGAACATGTAGATTTAGCAGTGATCTGTAAAGAGGTGATAATTAAACCCATGGGAATGGCTGAAATTATGAAAAGAAGTGAAGAAAGAGAATTGAAGTAAGCAGAACACAGAGCCCCAGGGTACTCTCATATTTGAAGGGCAGAAGAAATATGAATAGACAACAAAGGAGATGGAGGAGGAACAGTTGGTGTCTGGTCATGGTTTCTGACTTTCCAGAAAGCAGTTGATTAGTTTTGTTGTTGATCCTAGCCCATGGTGGTCCCATGTTGTTCTCTAAAGAGCAAGGAGATAGAAACTGAGAATTATTTGCAACTGAGATCTTTTTCCCCTCTCCTATCATAAATCACCTCTCTTTATTGGAATATGGATTACTATAAATTTGATTCAGCTAAAAACAAATCCTGACTTACTTCAGTAAAGGAGAGCAAAGGGGAAAAAACAGAATGAGATTTTGCCAGTTTCTGAAATGTTTCTTAGTATCATAAATACATTCCATTGTTTGTTTTTATGAGAGTTGGATGTCTCTTTCCTTTCCACTTCTAAAATGAGATTCTTCTCTCATTCTCCCTCCTTTCTGTCTACCCATACTGCTGCCACTTTTCTTTACAGGGTCACTATGCTATCCATATAGCTACTGAGCTTCTTGTTTTTTCTCCTTATTCATCAGTAAACAAACAATAAAATTCTATAAGATGTGAATGTGGTTCTATGAGAAATAAATGGACTACCAGCTCATAGTCGACAATGTGATATAGCAGCCAAAAAAAAAAAAAAAACAAAAACAAAAAACTAAGGTTATTTTGGTTTGCATTAACTTGAAGGAAAGAGGTTATAGTTCATCCTTTTTTTCCTCTGGTCAGATCACACCTGAAATAATGTATTCAGTTCTAGGAACCTCATTTTATTATACTCAGATGCTTTCTTACCCAGTGAGCTCTCTCATTTTCCTCTATATCCAAGGAGATAGTTAATGAAAAGAGAAATCAGAAAAGCAATTTCTGTTCCCAGCTAGAGATGGTGACTACTCCCTGATTTACCTGGAGTTTTGAACAAATGTTATCAGAGAGACTAAGTAATACTATTTAACCTATATACTTTTAAAGAATTATTTATTTTAATATACATTGCTTTATGAATCATGTTGGGAGAAAAAAATCAGAACAAAAGGGAAAAACCATGGAGAGAGAAAAAAAAAACATTCAATCTCCTCAAGTTCTTTTTCTAGATGCAGATAGTATTTTCTGTCCAAAATCCATTGGGATTGCCTTGAATACTTTTTTTAGTTCCTTACCTAAAATCTTAGTTCTTGAACTTCTAGTTCCAGGAACTCCTTGTCATGAATCTCATGACTGGTGAACCTGGGGTGGTGGTTGCTTTGTAGTTTTAGTCCACGTCCTTTGATTGGGGAGGTCATACCTCTTTTATCCATTCTTTTCTACAAATTACAGGTGTGTCCATCTGGGATTCCATCCAGTCTATTGAATATTTAGGTAAGACAAGGGAGAAGGGCTTAGATTGTAGTTGGATGTCAGTGTCTGTTTGCCACATCAGCTACCACGCTTACTTGGCTGTGTGTGGAGAAGAATAGCCTGGGTGTTTGTATGATTAATCTTCTGTGACCATAAGGGAGACAGAAACCTCTTAGAGAAGGACTACTCCTCAAACATGCAATAAATAGATAGTAACAGATAACTGCGCTAGTGATCAAGTTGGGAGCCACCTAGTGGGTAACTCAAATATGACACTCTGCCAATTAAGCACCCTTGCTGGATAATTAACAGGTGTCATGCTTCGTTCTTTTAGTACAAATTTATGAAAGACAGCACCTGAGTCATGCAACCAAAGGCTATATAATGGTTAAATGATTATTCAGTAATGTGGTTATATAGGTCCTTCTCATATTAGAAAGTACACGGATGAGTAAGAGAGCTTCCAGAGATTAGTGTATGTCCTTGACCTTGAGTATAAGAATAGTAGGAAGAAATAGAGGATGTTTAAACCTGGCTCCTCCTACTGTGCACATCTTCCTCCGATGGCACCACCAGCATTGCCAGCCCTCAGGATCTGAAGGCTGTCTGGTTTTACCTTCCAAAGCTGCTATGTAGGGGGCTCCCCCTTACCCCCAGATAATCTGCTAGGAGCAGAAGTCAGGAGTAAGGTTAGGAAACATTTCTATTCCCCATAGAAAGAGACTTTCAGGGAAGGAACACTTCAGCCATTAGTTCTGACCAAGTTCTGGGAATTATAAGGAAACAAGAAAATAATTTATGTTGGTTATTGTAGGAAATAAGGATGTACTGAAGGTTTCTGAGTCATGGAATGGCTTCATCTTTTAAAAAAATGATGGAAAATGGCAATGATATGAGAGAAATGAAAGGCTGAAATTGGGGAGACTAAAGCTCTATGTCCAGCATGAGGTGATAAGATTGGTGAAAGTCAGATGCAAAAAAGGAAGATAAGTCTGAAAGGAATTTGGTGACTGACAAGATTTAAGAGAAAAAGGGGAATGAGATAGACCAAAGGTGATTACAACTTTGGGCATGGGAACATGGCAGGAAAAAGTTTGCTCTCTGAATTCAGGCACAAGCCTACCAGAGATGAATTTATTAAATGAATCAGTCTAGTCCTAAGCATTCTTACTAAGAGAGAAATACAAAAAAGGGCAGGATTTTCCATGGCTTTGAAAACCTCTCTCTGACACAAGCTATTTCCATTCATAATTCATAGTATTTCTAAACAAATGATAGAGCAATGCAATCAGGTAAATTGTGGTTGCAGAGCTCAGGGAAAAGTTCAATAAACAGTTTTTATTCTTTAAACAAAACACTTGTTCCTTAAATTGCTGGTACTTTCTGGTCAAGGGTGAATAAAGTAATGACTTTAATGAAATTAAGGTGTTGGCTTTAAGTCTGGTTAGCACCCACTTCCATTATCCAGGAGCTCACTGATTCTTAAATATTTATGCCATTTCCTCTCAGAAAGTGGTTGGGTCATCTTTGCCAATTTGTTGTGTATGAGATGGAATTTCAGAATTGCTTTAATTTTTCTAATTACCAGGATTTAGAAAGTGTTAAAGGAACAGCTAGTTGGTATAGTGAACAGAATGTTGGGAAGACTTAACTTTCTGAGTTCAAATTTGATCTTACAGGGTCACACTTTTGTGTGACTGTGGACAAATCATCTAACCCTGTTTGCCTCAATATCCTTACCTGCAAAATGAGCTGGAGAAGGAAATGGACAACTATTCCAGTATCTTTGCTAAGAAATTCCCAAATGAGTCACAAAGAGTTAGACCTGACTGAAAAACAACTGTATGACAACTGGAAAATTTTTGAAATGTGATTACAGATAGCCTCAGTTTTTTCTTTTTCTTTTGAGAGCCATCGTAGATATCTCTAGACCATTTATTAACTGGGGAATGGCTTTTATTCTTATCAAGTTTATATAAAAGTGTGTGTGTGTGTGTGTCACATATACACATATATATCTATATATCTTGAAAATGAGACTTTCCCATTTAATTGTTTCCCTTTTAATTTTAACTTTATTAGATTTATTTGTGCAAAGTCTTTTGAAATTATATGCAATAAAAACAATCTATTTTATCTGCCATGATTTCTGTGTTCCTTGTCTGGTCATGGAGTTTTTTCCCTATCCCTAGATCTGATGTTTAATTTCCCCTAAGTTTCTCTAATTTGGTTTATTGTGTTATCACTTTCATTGACAAGCAATTCTCTCCTTTCAAAAAAGCAAAAAATTCATAGTCCAATGAAACACATTGGACATGTATGAAAATGTCTGCTTCCATCTCTACTTCTTGTCCATCACCTCTCTGCCAAGAGGTGGGAAACCTGTTTCACCCTTGTCCTTTGAAATCATGTCTGATGGTCCTTTGATGTTGTTTTACTTTTACATTATTATGGTTTTAAGTAAAACATTCTTCTGGTTCTACTCATTTAAATTCATGCAAATCTCTAGCTTGCTCTGAATCTTTCAAACTCATCTTTTTATAATACAATATTTTCTTTTATTATTAACTTTAAAAATTTCATTATTCAAAGAACAGAAAAAACTGCAATGAAACTTTTATTATGTTAATCATTTTAAAAGTATATATTATATTAAACACAATAGCATTCGTACTTCCCCGCCTTTCTATGACTCCCTCTGAATTTCCTTCTTCTCTCTTCTAAATATTATAAATATTGACTTTTTAAATTCTTATTACTATCACTATCTATGCATTTCATTCAAAACTTTCCTCCTCCCCAAAAGTCTTTCCTTCCAACAAATAAAAGTTATCATGCAAAAACAAAACAAAACATAACAACCCAACTCACAGTTTCTGAAAAAATCTCTTTCTCATTCTCCATTTCTACTCTAGCACCTCTCTTCTAAGAGATGTGATACATGTTTTATCATCAGTCTTCTGGAATCATTATTATCAAAGATTTTAAGGTTTGAAATTTTGTTTTATTTTACATGATTGTATTCATTGTAAAACTTGTTCTCTTACTTGTGTTCAGTTAAGTTTGTGACAATTTATATGTTTTCCTGGATCTCTCAATTTGTCCCTTTCATTATTTCTTATAGAATAATAACATCCCACATTTTCAAAATGGCTTACTTTGTTCAAATATTTACCAACTGATGGGTACACTATTTTCTAATATTTGTTGCAAAAATAACTCCAGACTTCTTCTTTCTTTGAGCCCTATAGAATATATTCCTGAAGATAGTATTTCTGATTTAATTCCAGTTTTGGGTGATGTTTTAAATATAGTTCTAAAATATATTTCCAAAATAGTTGGAACAATTCGCAGCTCCACCAACCAAGTAACAGTGTGCCCATTCTCTGACATTTCCTCCAACAATTGCTATTTTTATCTTTTGTCATCTTTGCTAATGGATGAGAATGAAGGGAAGTCTCAGAGTTGTTTTAATTTTCATTTATTTTAAGATTAATGATTTGGAACATTTTCCCACATAGTTGTTGATAGCTTGCATTCTTCCCCCTACTCCTAAGTGATTATTCATCTTCTTTAACCATTTATCTAATTGAGGCTTGTTTTTGTTATTATATCCTTGTATCAATTTCCTTTTATCAGATGCATTTGTGGTAAAGAGTTTTCCTAGCTAATTGTTCCCCTCTGATTCTAACTTTTTTGATTTTGTTTACACAGTGCTCTCCAATTTTATGTGACTAAAATTACCCATTTTGTCTTTTATGATTATCCTTACTGCTGGCATAGTGAAGAATTCTTCCTTTGCCCATAATTGTAAAAATATGTCTTTTTTCATTTCTCCAGTGTATGACATTACCTATTATATCCCTCTAATCTCTCTACACATTTTTGCCTTGTAATCTCATCCATTCCTAAAGCTTCAGCTGTCACTTTAATGCAGATGACACAGTGAACTCAATAGGGGGGTGGATTTAGTAGTAGAATTGAGGGGAATTTGGTCCCTGAAGGATCAGTCATTAATTAAGCAGCTGCTACAAGCAAAGCTTGGTACTTAGTGCTGCAGAGAATACAAAGATGTATGGGACAGATTTCCTGCCCACAAGTAGCTGACAAGCTTGCAGAGATCTTTAGTTCTATATGCAAATACTATTGACACAGCCTATAAGGTGGAGGTCATCATTTAATCAATAAATTGGTTATTGAGGGCCTACTATGTGTGGGGCAGAAGAGGCTTCTCTCTTCATTTCTACTGAATAGAAAGATCACTGGCCTTATGTCCTGTGGACCTGAGGTTCTGGTAGTCTTGGTTGGTGAAGAACTTTAGGGAGATGTATATGGCCAAGCTAGCTGATCCATGAAGATCAATCTCTGGCTGTTCATGCTTGACCAGTTGGGAAAACCTTCCCTTTAAGAAACAGAGTTAAACTAGTTGGACAAGAAATTCTCTTAGACCATCTGCTTTGTCTAGTCTGGAAATCTAGTCTGTTCTTCAAGGGAAATGGAGAGTTTTAGATCCAAAGTTTCCAAATGGCAGCCACGTGTTTCCATGCTGGCCAACGTTGCTTTGAAATCGAACATGTTTACAGGTCATTGTAGCTCTTGACCAGGAAAAAAAAAATCTTCAAAGATATGTGGCAGAAAACAAGAACCCCTTGATGCTTTGAATAAATATTTATGATATAGTGAAAAAGTATACACATAGTCCGTATTTTGACCTCTATTTGTTTATGTCACAGTTTGGATTGAGAATTATTTTTGAAATATGCTTTGTCCATTTAGTATACGGACACACTGAAGGGACACACAGAAGTTGAATTGATATGTAGATTTATAATTATGGGCCTGGGAAAATGTGCTTTCTGTGCTTCAGTTGAACAAATGGAAACTTTGGGGACTTTTTGAGATAATAAAAAGTCCTCTTATTGACTGAGACTGGAGACTCAATGACTTAATGGATTTTTTAAAAGTCACTTTTAATTATCTCCAAAGTGTTCACTTCCCTTCCAGCTTCAAACCATGCTGGTACTATTTCAAGCCACTTGATATGAAATGTCAAGGAGGGTTGGCTTCCCCTTTCATGTAGCAATGACCACATGGCATCTAAAGCATATGTACTGCCTAGACAGGTTTGAACCCAAGTTTGGGCAGCCTATTTGTGTTCATTTTTTATCTCAACATCATGATGAAGGTCTAGATTGTCTATGGACCTTCTATTAGACCTCTAGTCACAAGGGGTGATATTTTAGCATATATGCTAGTACAGAGAAGATGATCACCGACAAGAGGATTTGGCCAAATGCTTAGTGAAATATAAATATCTAGTCAATAGAGCCACAAGTTACTTAAATAATAGCTTCCTAAGAGATTTGAGCAGTAGTTGAAAAGCAGTTTGGATTTCTCTGAATTAAATAGGTAAAGAGTTTGTATTCTTTGATCAACAGATTTCATTGCCAGACATTTGCCCCAAAGAAACGTCTGGTAGGGGGGAAGCTATATTTTAAAATAATTACAGCAGCACTTTGCGTAGTAGCAGGAATGTAAACAAATGTCATATGCCACAGGAAACAATGAATCGATGATTGCAAAGAAGCATGGGAATACTTCTATGAAGGGATGCAAGATGAAGTAAGCAAAGACAAGAAAACATTATTTTCAATGCCTACCATGATGTAAACGGAAAGAGCAGTGACAAAGTGATAAAAAAAATAAATGTTTCATGATCATAAAGAAAAAGTTGACACTGAAGTAGACATCCTCCCACTTCTTTCCAAAGGTAAAGGATCAACAGATGTGAAATATTGTGTGAAGTAATAAGTTCTTTGATGTATTGATTGTTGTGATAATTTTTTCTCCTTTTCTTTTAGATGCCACAATGATTGCATTTGCTCATTTCTTTAAATGACGCTGTAACACCGTAATTTTGTGTGTTGTAGCTATTCTATGGTACTATTCTGTCCTCAACATTATTATCTCATATTTGGAAGGGACTCGACAGTCCACCCAATGCAACCATTACCTGGAAAATAACTTATTCCAGAGCATACCCCAGAGGGTCACATACCAGGATCTGGTGGTTCTGTCTTGAACACAAATTTCCCTTACACTAAGGCTTTCTCTTTATTCTCTATGTCAATCTGTCTTTCACATAAGTAGTTTCACAATACAAATGTAGTTTAGTCAAACAAGAAGTCAGTAAGCATCTATTAAGCACCTACTATGTGCCAGCTATCAAGTGCTAAGGTACCTGCTCCTGTAGACTACGTAGACATGATTGTTGAAGACTCAGAAAGAAAAAATCCTTCACACCATTAAATGGTTCATCATCAGAATGTATATAATTTATCAATAGAAATGACATTTTAAAGAGACATTATCATCTGCCTTGAGGCTTTTTGGTCATACAGTGGAGACAGAGCAAGTAGAGTCAAGAAGATGTGAGTTCAAATCTAGCCTCAGATACTTACTAGTTGTGTGACCCAGAGAAAATTAATTTGCCTCAGTTTCTTCATCTGTAAAATGTATATGATAATAACACCAACTGTACAAGGTTGTTATGAGGATTAAATGACACAGTTTATAAACTCTTAGTACGGAGATGCTATATAGATGCTCATTCCCTTCCTTTCCCATTTTCCCACTATCATAAAGACCATTGGATTTTTTTTTTCATAACTTGTAGCTGAAATCTTCTTGATGAGATGGTTTCTTAGAATGTGGGCTTCTTGAGAGCAGGAGCTCTCTTCCTTTTTGACTTGCCTCATTTTTGTTTAGCAGTGCTTACCACAAGGAAATCCTACATAAATATTTTTCATTTATTCATACAAAAAGTGATATTCTAGACTTTTCTTGAAGGTTTTGGGTGAGAGGTAACTCACACCTTCCAGAGACAGCCATTACATTCTGCTTTTGGACAGCATTAATGGTTTGATTTTTTTTTTTTTTATATCTACTTCAAGCTGAAATTTGCCTCATTTCCATTTGCAAGGACAATTTGTTGTTTCTAGGACTCTTTTGTGGGAAGACCCAAGTAAACAGAGCCCTTGATCTGTGGGTCCCATTGATGACTCCCATTGTCTGAGAACAATTCAGTCTTGGAGTCGCCAAGTCACTGAAAATGGTATGCGGGCACTAGGCCATCATCACCACAGCCTGTTTGCTTAATTCCTTCATGGTCACTCTTAGTTTCCTACAATAGTCTACAAAGAATGGAGCCAGGCAACCCATGTCATGCCTCATGTGGAATATATTTGCACTCTGGACTCCTATGATTGAGGGCAGATGCTCTTAAGCTTCCATGTAGATGACCCCTCTAATAAACGCAGGGGCAATTTCTGTAGCGTGCTAAGACTTACAAATTGCTTTTCTCAGAAAATCTTTATTGGGTCGAGTACAAAGAGGATCATCCCACTTTTCCATTGAAGAAATGGGCTTTGGATGGGGAAGTGACTTGCCGAAGATTGTGTATGACCCTAAATAGCACATTTAAACCCAGTTCTGAATGGCAATGCAGAGTACTCTTCACTACTGTATGTGGTCCCTACAGATTCCAACAAGATGTATTATAGTATGTTCTGTCTCATGCTGCTGTAGACAATTCATCAGTGGGTAGTGCTGGGTTTTCTTGCATTTTGAAGTGGGCAGTGTTTTGTTACACACATGCTTTTCCTTTGGCTGCTAGTTCGATGCACATAGTGTGATTTATTGCTTGCATGCTGAACAGAGCTGTAACTAGGGCGGGGTGACCTGTCTATGTCCTAAGGCGTGGAAATATAGAAGGGGCAAAAATTTATCACATGTACTCCTTAAGCAGCATAGAAGTTAGTAGTGGCTAATTACTCCTTCTGATCAAGGTTTCTTCATTACTTGTTTCCTTAATATACTATTTTTACATCATGTTTTTGTTTTGACCAGGTTTGTAATTTCTTTACTATAGGGTGCTCCCATTGAGACATTTCTCCAAATTTAAGATCAACACCTTTTCTGCAACCTGTGCTCTTTAGGTAGTTACACTGAAATGTTAAGTCATCTTCCTAAGATCCCAAGCCAGTATGTGACATTCAATCCAAGTATTCCTGACTCTATGTCTTTCTTTTTATCTTCTATGTTCAATTCTGTCTCACATAATATATTTCACAATAGGAATGCTGTCCAATCAGTCAACAAGAAGTGAATAAGCATTTTTAAACACCTACTATGTGGCAGTCACTCTTTTTTAAAAATTGGGGATGTAATAGAAGATAAAAGAAAATCTTTGCTCTCAATGAGTTTGTGATCTACTGACTTTTCTTTTTAATTTATTTAATATTTTCCCCCAATTACATTTAAAATATTTTTTTACATTTGTTTTTAAAACTTTTGAAGTGCAGATTCTTTCCCTTATCCCCAGCCTCAGCCCCCATTATAAAACCACATGTAAAATTATGTAAAGCATTTCCATTAAACTCATGTTGTGAAAAAAAAAAAACCATAGATCTCTCACCTTAAAAAAGAAACCCTCAAGAAAAACAAACTAAAAAAAGAGAGACAGACAGTATGCTTCAATCTGTGTTCAGATGCAACAGTTCCTTTTCTGGATATGAGTAGTATTTTTTTATCATAAGCCCTTCAGAGTAGTCATGGATCATTATACTGCTGAGAATAGCAATCATTTACAACTGATCATCGCAGAATATGGCTATTACTTTGTATATAGTACATTTCACTTAGTTTGAGTACATGGCTTTTTCTGAGAGCATCCTGCTTATCATTTCCCATAGAATAATGACTGTCCATCATAATCACATACCACAATTTATTCATGCTTTCCCATTTAATAGCCATCCCCTCAATTTCCATTTTTTTTGCCCTGAGAAGAGAGCTGCTATAAATATTTTTGTACATATAGATCCTGACTCTTCATATACTTCCAGTGGAGTATGTAGGTCATTTATCAGTTATCTTACTCTTCCCATGAGACTGGCTCATCACTGAAATCAAGAAGTTAGAAGAAGAAGCAGATTTGGGGAAGAAAGATAATAATTTTCATTTAGTGAGGCAGATAATAAGCAACATGTGTCAATGTTATCTACTATGTGGCAGGTATTGTGTTAAGTACTAGGGATCCAAAGAAAGACAAAAGCTGATCTCTGCTCTGAGGGAGCTCAAAGTCTAACATGCAAACTATGCACAAAAAGAGATAAGATAACCCAGGGATAATTACCCATGAGAATGTGTTAGTATTAAGCAGGAACAAGGAAAGCTTCTTATAGAATGTGGGATTTTAGCTCAGACGGTAAGGAATTCAGGGAAGTCAGAAGGCAGAAATGAGGGAAAAATTCCAGGCATGGGGAACAGCCAATTAAACTGCCCAGAGATAAAAGATGGAGTCTTGTGCAAGGTATAGCTAGGGCAATGGAATTGAATTGCAGAGAATGTGAGGGTGGGAGGAATAAAGGGTAGAGAGAGGTGGGAGAAGGGAGGGAGAAAGAGAAGAGACAGAGGCACAGACAGACAGACAGTGACAGAAAGAAAGATTACAGAGAGATATAGAGAGAAACAGAAACAGAGAAAGAGGAAGAGAGGGAGGGAGGAAGGGAGCTTTAGAATAGAATGGAGTTGGATTGAGAGGGAAAGAACTCAGGTTTGAATAATAATAAGCAGGGATTCAGAATCCCCGGGAAGGACCTGATGGGAATTTGTTAGTTATTAAGAAATTAGTTTAGATTATCGGTGCCTTAAGAGGTTCAACTTCAGATGAATCACCTCCCAGTGAGTTACCACTGGAAAGCTGGAAAGGAGAATGTGGGGGAATGGGAATGGTCTAGCAACTTCAGGCTAGGGACTGGTAGGAGGAATGGGATGGAATGATGGTTCCCTCCTACTCTGGCAGATCCAGGAAGGGGACATGTGGAATGTGAGTGGTAAAATGGGACTCTGTAGCAAGGACCAGGCTAGTCCTCTGCTGTTTTATGTTTGAGAATGGAAGGAAATAAGATACTCAAGGTCCACCTAACAGTCAAGAAAAGGAGGTTCACTTGGCCATAGCAAAGGGATGATTTCACAGAGGTCAGTATACTGATTTATCTGATCAGGGCTCCTCAAACTGAATTGTTTTTAAATGGACAAACATCAGAGAGAAGCTTTTTCTTCTCTTCATCTCCTGGCTTTTTGTACTTGGGCAACCAACAAGTGATACCAATGGCCTAAATGCTCAGTTTTCTGAACCAATTTAGACTCAAATATACCTTTTCTAGAATTCATTAACTATCCCTTTAGTAATATATTACACAATTTTACAAGACATTAAAGTCATATTCATTGGCCCAAAACAAAAACAAATAACTTCAACTATGTTTTAAGACCTTTTGAGAACTAGCCAAGTATGTGGAGTGGTGGGCCAAGGGGCAGTGGTAGTTATGATCGATAGTGCTTCTACCATAGATTCACTACTAAATTCTTTTCCCACCACTGGACTGGAAGCTCCTTGAGGGCAGATAATATGTCTTAGTTATCTTACTATCTTGCTCAGAGTCCAGCACAGGGCATTGATTGCATGTAGAAAGTGCATAATTGAGGCTTGTGCGGTGAGTGAACTTAGGCTGAAGTTGACCTTGTTCATTGGCTTGCAGCTCACTGGAGATGACTTCTCTTCCACGTAAACTTTGGCTCTTGACTCCAGCAGTCAATGTTCCAGTTAAACAGAGCTTTCCCAGCCAGAGATGTCCTACTGAGTATTATTTCAAAAGGGTAAAACAACAACGTCTTTGCTCACTGACCTTTGGAAGTTCAGAGGGGGCAGTAGAGAAAATCCCCAAGCCTTAAAAATGGCATTATTCTTGGAGCCTAAACCACCAAGCTTCTAACGTGGGAAGAGATCTCCGAATGGAGGAACCGGTCCATCAGCTGGTCATCTTTGGCAGGATCTGGGGCCATGTGTGTGTCAGAAGATGTTCTCTCAGTCTTTGGAAGGATGAGATGGTTGCTATGGAAATGCTTATTATGGGAGAAGGAAACCAATTGGGTGAGCAGTGAAAGGGGGTCAGAAATTGCAGAAGTATGAGGAGTAAAGGGTAGAGTTAAACAAAATAACCAGTGGGAGCACATCAAGGGCTCGTGGCCAAAGAAGACAGTCGGTTCGCACCTCCCTCCACTGAGTGAGAACAGTGGTAATGTCTCTAATCTCTGTTGATGAAATAATTTTGTCCAGAGATGCACAAAGGGAATCAAGGTGGCCATCAATTTAAAATTAATTCTGTAGAAATTTGTGGCCGCTCTGCAAGATAAATCATCCTTTCTTATAACCACCTGTATCATCAAGAAGGGATTTATGAGGCTTGAATATTGATATTGATATTGGATATGCTGGATATTTAAATCTTTGACTCCCATGTTACCCCAGATTCACTTCCTTCCTAATGCAACCCTTCCTATTCAAGGAACTTGTGACCAGATCTTACACAATGCCGCAGGGTGTGTGGTCTAAAGGAAAGAAAGCTGATTGGAAGTCTGGGATCTTAGGAGGGCGAAGAGGTCATCTTGTCCAGTTTTACAGAGGGTAAACTGAGGTTTGGGGACTTTAAGTGACTTCTTCAGGGTCACACAAGTAGACCACAAACTCTAGACCTGAAAGGGACCTTGGAGAGCATTTGGTACAATCATTTTGTCTTAGAAATTAGGAACCGGAAGCCCAGGAAGATGAAGTGGTTTGCCCTCATTTACAAAGGAATTAAGTAAAAGAGTTAAATTTTCAACCTAGGTCCTCTGACTCCAAACCTAGGCATTTTTATTCTGCATGGAGCCAAAGGATCTGGGTTCAAATCCTAGCCCTATCACTACTTGTGTGACCTAATCCCTTAGTTTCTCTGGTCCTCACTTTCTACAAAATGAAAAAAAAATGGACGATGTCTGATAAGGTATTTTTCAACTATAAATCTCTGATGGAATGTAGGATTCTTAAAGGCAGATGCTGATTCTGTTTTTGTTTGTATCTCCTGTGCCTGGTAGATAGTAGGCGGTTACTAAATAGGATTTGAGTGATCCTTTGTTCTATGAACTTGGCCACAGTGTGCAAAGACCTGCTTCAGTGCTTAGGAAAACATGGAATTAGCCATTTGTGTTCCTGGTGCACTATGGGAAAATACTGGGTAACATATTCAGGGACTCAGGTTTGATGGTGAGACATACACAGGTACGCCTGTGTTCTCATAGAGTGAGGGGAAGAAACAGACAGAGATCGAGAGACAGAGATAGAATCAGAGAGAGACAGAAATAGAGAGAATCAGAAAGACAGATAGAGACACAGACAAAGACAGAAAGACACAGTTAGAGACAAAGAGACAGACAGAGAGACAGAATCAGAGAGAAAGAGACACAGAGAAATAGAAATAGAGACAGAGACAAAGAGATAGACAGAACCAGAGAGACAGAAACAGAGAAACAGAAAAAGAGACAGAGACAGAGACAAAGAGACAGAGAGTGACAGAATCAAGAGAGATGGAGACAGACAGAATCAGAGAGAGACAGAGATACACAGAGACAGAGAGACAGAAATAGAGACAGAGACAAAGAAATAGACAGAGATAGAGAGGCAGAATCAGAGAGAGATCTCTTGGAGAAGATATGGGAAAATAAAACACAACCTATGGGCAGTAGTGCTCAAGGTCACTTATTTTTTGTAGGAGTAATTGGAATATAGTACATAGAAACCTAGGACCACAACTTTGGAGGGGGGAGGACCTGAGAGGTTCCTCATATTTTAGGTAAGAAAAACTGAGGTCTTGTCCACAGTCACAGTTAGTAAGCATTTGAGGCAAGATTTGAACTAGGATTTCCTGACTGAAGATCCAGCATTCTCTCCATGATGGTGAGAACTATTGATGGCACAGTAGAGACAATGCTGGATCTGGAGTGAGGATGATTTGAACTCAAGTCTTCTTGACTCCAGGTCCAGCACTAACACACACACACACACACACACACACACACACACACACACACACACACAGAGTCAACTTTGTAGAAAACTAGAATCCAGAATCCAGAATCCCAGAAAACTACTACAGGGCAACTAAGGAGAGTTTCATAAATATTGCATCAAAGAGCAAAAGGACCACCCAGAATCCTCAACTGCAATTTACCCCTTTGTCTTATGTGTTCAGTAAGTGTAAACCCACTTTTCCGTGGGTTCTGTGTACTTGTGAACAGTTATGTCACATTAAGGGGAGAAGAGCATTTTGTAATAATTATTCTTACTGTACACCTTCCTAACCACCCCCTTCTAAAAGCTAAAGTATCTAGATGATTAATATATATTATTGTTTGACAATATTTATTTGACAATGTTTGACAATAACAAGGGGAGGCGCCCTGGTGGGGGCTTTTGACCCAGAGCAATACATAGCCATGTTTTGGGAATAGAGTTCTTCCTAGAGCTCTGAGGAAATGGAGGCTCTATCTGATACCCTTCCCTGCCAGCAAGAGTGGATACGGAGAGGGGCTCTCTAGAGCATGTGTTCTCCTAGGGAAGTTGGAAAAAATAATCTCTGCCTTGGGAACACCAAAATCGGGGCTAATTGGGATAAATCAGAAAGTCTGTTCATTTTAAGCTTAGAGCTGCCATGGCTCTGTCATTTTTTTTTTTCATGGTACTATACTTTGAAATTTAGGGCCACAACAGAAAGGAGACAGTGAACCAAAAGGCAGATTTGCTGAGTAATTCTCAGCCTGGAATCATGCTTTCTGTGAAAATTAGAAATAATTTCACACTACCATATTGAGAAAGGAATTTGGCAATATATTTTTTCTGGCCAGGTCAATATTAATATCACTCAAGAGAATATCTGCTTTTAATGAAAAATAGCTTTTTGGAGTGGAGAAAAAAAAAATTTCCTTTCCCTTAAGAGGCAGCCGACTGGTGCACATTTTCCTGAATGTCAGAGACAAAGCCCAGGATTAGCAAATCCTAAGGAGTTCCTGGAAATGTCATGTTCTCGGTGTCCCTCTCCAGGGTTAGCTCTGGGCAAAGCTGGGGAAAGATCTAGGCAAAGATTGTCTTCAGTTCAGTCCACTCTTGATGCATTCTAGTCCTAATGCCTCAAGAAGGCCACTGGGTGGCTTAGTGGAAAGAGCCACCAATAAATAACACGGAGGTTCTTAACTGTTTTTGTGCCAGGGACCTTTTAAGCCATTTGGGAAAGCCTTATGGACCCTTTCAAAGAATCGTATTTTAAATCGTTGAAGGAAATGTGAAATTTCCATTGAAGCTTTTTTTCCCCTTTCCTTTTAAACTTTCCATCTAAGCACACAGAGTCATTGAAATCTTTCCATGGACCTTTTGGGGTCAGTGAGGGGACTCCTTGAATGATTCTAAACCCTAGCTCACCCCTGTCCTAGAATCAGTGCTGTTATTCCATCATGTCCAACCCTTTGTGACCCCATAAACTTTGTTCACATGGTTTTCTTGGCAAAGACACTGGAATGATTTGTTATTTCCTTTTCTAGCTCATTTTACATATGGGGAAACTGAAGCAAATGGGTGAAGTGACTTGTTCAGGGTTACACAGTTTGTAAGTGTCTGAGGCTGGATTTGCATCCAGGAAGATGGGGCCAGTGGGCTATCCACTTACTGCACCCCCTCACTGAGCCCAAATCCTGCCTATGATTTTTATTAATGTGACTTCGGGCTTATCACTGCATTTTCCTGAGGCTCAGGAGGTCTCTGAAGTTGTTTCTGTCCTCAGATCTGTCTAATGAGGCTGGATTTAGAACTTGAATTTGAATTCTGGCTCTGGTACTTACTATCTAAGTCACCTCGGGCAGTTATTTAGCCCTGTGAGCCTCAGTTTCTCCTATGTAGATTGTGGATTTGGATTATAAAACCTTTAAAGTTCCTTCCAGTTCTAAGCCCCGGATCCTCCAGCCTCCAGTATTCTCAGCCTCTCTACACCCACTTACTGGGTCCCTCTGACTGATTGTGCCTCATCAGTGCTTGTTGGGGGCTAAGGGTCTGCTCCCATATTCTAGCACAGTCTAATGTGCTGTTACCCATTGACCCAAGGGGAATTCCCACACATATACTCTTTGTGAGCATGGATGCTCTTGTAGGGGTTTTTTTTCCAGGCAGATGAGGGGCTTGTAGCCTTCAGGGTACCTCCAACTCTGAATTTCTAGGACACAAATAGCTGTGTGGGACAGTTGTGAGACCTCCTTTCCCAAATTCACTAATCAGAGATATCTTCAGGTACAAAGAGAAAGTCCCTGCAGGGAGAGGCCCAGACACACAGCTGAGAGCCCTCCCAACTCCTGCCACATGCCCCTGGAACCTGGCCAGTCGGAAGTAACAGATGGTTAAATAAGGCCCAAGCCTTTTCATTGGATAGACTAAAAGGATGTAACCATCCTTGACCAATGGTCACCAATGCTGTCCATTGTCACTTCCTTTAACTTTCTATCACTTCCTGTCTGACCTTTATACATAATGTGACTTCCTAGGGTCCTTTTTGGACCCAGAATCTAAAGTCCAGTCTCCCAACTCTGGAAATAGGGATCATGTGATTCAATAGCGAGAAATACTTCATCCAATCAGACCCATTCCGAGCCATCGAGCTTTGATCTGAAAATGTCCAGGGAGAAGACTCCTTTAACCTTCTAGGTAGCTTATCTAGCTTTTTAATTCTTGGGAACTTTTTCCTTTCATGAAGCTTACATTTGCTTCTGCTACATCTCTCCCCTTTCTAGGTCCATTCTCTGGGTTCAAGCAAAATGATTCACGACAATCTTCCAACTATCTGGCACCTCCCCTTTATGTAAAAGAGAATAAAGAAAACCATAATATGGTGAAAACATAATTGAGCTGGAAGAGACCCTGGGGGCCATCTTGTCCAAATCTTTCTCTCTCTCTCTGTCTCTCTGTCTCTCTATGTTTCTGTCTCTCTCTCTTTCTCTGTCTCTCTCTGTCTCTGTCTCTGTCACTGTCTTTCTCTGTTTCTGTCTCTGTCTCTCTCTGTCTCTCTTTCTCTTTTACAGATGAATAAACAGAAGCCCAGGTAGTCGACTAGGCCACCATCACACATATGCTAAGTGTCAATAGCTACATTAGAACCTATATTCTCTAGCCACTTTTTTTTCTCCAATGGATTGCATTGGCTCTAGTGCCATCACTAATTGCTTGGCTCCTAAATTGGTCCAGTTTTTGGAGCCCCTGCTCATTCTGGCACCTAGTTCTTAGTGTCAGCTGATGATCCTGCCTCTCCTCTGATTTTCCTGGCTCACCCTCCACTCCTTGCACCAGCTTCGTGCCACTTCTAGTCTCAGATCTTGTGTCCTGTTGGCTCCTGGCACTGCATTCCATCTTTCTTCTCCCTCCTCTGGAAGCTGATTCAGACACTTGTTATCTGTGGAATGGGGCTCTGGCAAATCTTCCTCCCTCTTTTTTTTTTTTTTTTTTTTATTAACCCTCGCCTACCAATGCTGGTGGCCTGGACACAATCTCCTCCCCAGCTTCCATCCTCTCTATTTGAAAGTCATCTCCAAGACTCAATTGTGCCTTAACCAAGAACCTTTATTAGTCGTATTTTTGACTAATGGGAAAGGCCAGGGTTACAAGAAGCTCCAACCAGATTGCTCACTATGTCTTATGGTCATGGTAGGAGAGGAAGGTAATTTGTCCTGTGTGGACACTCTGCTCTGGAATTTTTGTCCCCAGTAAAACACTTGGGTCTGTCCTCTATACCAGTGAAAGACGTGGTTGGGAACCACTTGTATTTTCCATCAGGAAAGCCCAGGAACCCCATCAGCCCCATTCACTGGAAGGGCAGGGGTGGGAGACAAACCATCCGTGCTAGAGCCTTTCCTTATACTTGGGCACCCCATCTACTGGAACAGCTTATCGAGACATCACCTGAAGTAATGGAGAAATCAAGCAAGGTTTAACAGGTAGGGGCGGGTCATTGCTCAGGCTCAATCATAATTGATTTCCTGTCTCTGATGTCAGATGTAGGAGAACTCTAATTAGCAAATCTGCATGGGGATTAGAAGTTCCCAATGTAGACTAGTTCCTGATTATGAGAGCTTGGAACTTTGTTTACATTAATGCAGAACAAAGGAAATAATAGCCATCACTCCTGCCACCACTGTCATAGCCACCACTATAAACATAGTTTCACTTATTGAACTTTTGCTGGAATGGGAAGGGCTCCTCACTCTAGTCTCTGTCACTCAACCTTGGAAAGTGATGGGAGCATCACTAACCTGTTCCAACTCTTCAGTTTCTCTTTTCACCAATTTAATCCTTCTCTCTATTAACCAGTCTGGATTCCACCCCTACAGAGTGGAGTGATGGAAGGATAGAAGGTGTAGCATGAGTCATCAGGGACCATCTGCCCTTGACAGCCCACCACCAGCTGTTTGTAATTCCCATGGAAGAAGTTCCAAGTCCAGGTTCATCTCACTTTATTAACAAAACAGGTTCTCTGTTATTTATCTCATGATTCCTGAACCAGGATAGAAGCCTAGCAATTTAGACAGAAGGTTTGAACTTCTGTCCCTCTATGGTCTCACTCTTTGTCAGCCACTATGATCCTTTTATTTGCATTTCCATGTCAACCAATGATTAAGCCTTTAAGCCAGAGCAAATATGATCATTTGTATTTATTTATAATTTATAAGAAGAAGCTTTTTTTTTAAAGACAAACTTTAAAGAATAGGATACCTTCAGAATAAACATCTGCCTTTATGGACTACAAGAAGGATGGATCATGGGAAAGAGAAATGAGACTGTCCTTTATCAGACCTTCTGAAGAGAAGATTCCACCAGCATTAGATATCTTTCTCCACATTCCTCCACACTCTTACAGATGGAGCTGACCTCACTCTCTAACCATCTCTACATCATCCTTCATTTCTTTCCTCTCTCTCATTTCCTGGGCCATCACTAGTCTCTTAACTTTTGTCTTACCTTTGGACTCAGATGATTCTGGAGGAGATAGTGACTGCACAGCTCTGTATTTAAATCCAAATCAGGTACAAGTCAACAGATCACCTTCCTGGCTTAATTGGTCTCTGTGAGATCAAAAAATGAACAACAACAACAGTCTCTCCCATTGGTGACTCTCTTCCATAGTATCCCAAAGTGCTCTAAATTGAAAACAAAACTATTGTGCATTCACAATGGTAATCCTTTCATAGGATCAAAAATTTAGGACTGGAAAGAATCTTAAAGGTTCAAACCTTTCATTTGACAGATGCAAAAAAAGAAGGCACAGAGAGCTCCCTTGGCTCTTATGAATCTGAGGTAGGATTTGAATTCATACTCCCTCCACCATGCTTTACTCCTTTTCAAAATTCCTGATATTACCAGTTTTAGATAATATGATTTTATGCTTATGACAAGCAATTTAAGCTCTCTGAGGACAAACATGACTGATGAGAAAGTGATAAACAAGGTAAGTGAGGCAACATAATTGCCTAATTAATTAAGCAAGAACCTAGTCACCCATCATGAATTTTAGTCAGCTTGTTCTCTGATGACATACATCCTTGGCTACCCAGAAGCTGAATCCTGAACAACCATCCATGATATTGACCAGATCATGGAAAATGGAAGAGCTGTTTAAAGATTAAAGGACAAGTTTTGTTGTCCAAAAATGAGAGAAGAGAGTTAGAAAAATATAGGCCAGTGAACTTGAAAAAGTTTCTGGTGAAATTCTAAAATAAATCATTAAAGAGAGAGTTGGTGAATATCTAGAAAAGGAAGCAGTAATTACAAAACATCAGCCTGTCTCCATCAAGAGTCTCTCACGCTAACCCAATTTACTTTCTTCACCAGATAACTAAACTGGAAGAAAAGAATGCTATGGGTATATTTTGCCCATGTTTGGGTAATTTTTTTTTTGACAAAGCATCTCATACTTCTCTGGTGGAGAACGAGAGATGTTTGATAATTTGGATTTATTTAAATGAATTCATAACTGGTAGAATGGACAGACCCAAAGAAGATAGGTTAATGTTTAAGTCTGAGGTCACCATTGGAGTACCTCAGAGATCTGTCCTTGGTCCTGTTTTGTTTTACATTCTTATCAATGACTCAGCTAAAGTCATAGGCGGCATATTTATCAAATATGTAGATGACATAAAGCTGGTAGCCAAAGTTGAGTATACAACACATTTTATGATGACTTCATATTAAAAAAAAAGCAAATCTCAACATACTAGAGCATTGGACTGATTCTAACAAGGTGAAATGAAAAAGGGATAAATGTGAAATCTTGTATTTGGATATAGAAAAAAAGAACCAAAACAAGAATTGTGAAGATATAGTTTAAGAGCCATAGCAGTTGTTCTTAAAAGGGGGGAAAAGAAGGGGAATAAGTATTTATCTAGCACTTATTATGTGCTAGATACCGAGCTTTTCATAAATATTATTTAAGGCATTTTAGTGAACCATAGCTTCACATAACAACAATGTGATCTGGCAAATACAATAAAAAATGTGACTCTATGATGTATTATAAGAAATAAGGAGGTGATAGTCTCACTGTACTTTCCTCTCATCAGACCATATTGGAATATTGCATTTGGTTCTATTTAGCTACTGTTAAGAACACTGATAAGCTGGAGAGGAGGTCAATTAGGATGGTGAAGACAATTGGGTTCTTATATACTTGATATTTATCTGATGTCAGATAAAACTTCCCAACAAATTGAGCTGTCCAAAGGAGAATACGCTTCCTCCAGAAGTTCTGCATTCTCTCTCCTTGGAAGGAAATATTTAAGCAGAGGTTGGCTGACCACTTGTCAGATATGTTATACAGTGGACATTCCTTTTGTGTAATGTTTAAAATTAGCTCACTGCTAAGGTTTCAGCAAACATTTTATGATTTTGGAAAATCACTTTACCTCTTGGTGTCCCAGGCAACTCTCTATGTCTATAAATTGCATATTTGGTTCTGATTTTAATTGATAGTGGCAGTTTCCATACCAAGAATTCCCTTAATGGATGAAATAAAAGATCCAGTTCAAAAAGAAAAATAAAAAGTAACAAAAACGTAACTTTGATTTAATAAATGTGAAGTTCTTAATTACAATTAAGGAAGAACAGAGCCTAAATGCTTCAATTTAGAATCTGGAGGTGAAATTGAAATCACGTATGAAGGTGATACAAATATTTGTTCTTTCTGAGGTAATGCATATTAAATTTTAATAAAAGCTAGTAAGGAGAGAGTTTTGACTCTGTTAAGAGACTTACTGGTATTGTGAAATCAAAGCCTTATGGGAAGAATACATATAAAGCAATCAACATATATTGGGGATTGCAAAATGCACAATTATTGGTTTATAAAGTATCCTGATGAAAAACCATGTGATAGTAATAAATCATCCTATTATCCTAAGGCATCGAAAAGGAGTGAGAGAAGTGATAGATATTTTTAGAGTATATAATAAATAGGTTAAAAAACATACAGAAACACTCTTGGAATAAGCCAATATCATTTTATTAAGAAATGACTAAAGGTTGTTAATTGGTAGATGATATGGTATTTGTTGAATTCAACTAGAAGGATTCTTCTACAACTTCTAAATATAGCCTATGAAACAACTAAGCTCCAGAATTGAAATCAAAGAGTTTTTCATGGGTGATATCTGTTTGAATTACACCACTGATAGGACAACAAAGAAACATGAAATACATGGCTGAATCATGGTAAATTATTTATAGAAACAGAGGGGTTTCTGATTATGACTTGAACCAGTTCATTAACACCATAAGTTAAAGATGGATCACCCTAATGAAATTATATTTAGTGATCAAAGTAAATGATGCAAGTAAAAGGCAGAAATTGTAAAATATAAACATTCCTTCTGGAGTCTGGAGGCTATAAAAATGGTTATTGTCTTTTAATTTTTGAAAAGGATTAAATGATATCACCAGTTGGAGTCAAGGTACAATGTGATTGATAAGACTAATATGGCTCAGAAAGCTTTACCATAGATTGAGCACAAATAGTCCATCTGTATAAACATTTGTAATGGAGATATCTCTAAATTTGCATATCTCATATTATTATTATTATTATTATTTGCGCTACAGTTCTGCTTTGCTCATAATGTCTACTTTGAGGCAGGTGTGCCATGCTGGAGAGTTCTGTGTCAGTATTTTTCATGTCTCCCAACTGATCCCAAAGTTCATTAGAGCAAATTAGCATCTATCACATACCTATTAAGATATATCTTGGTATCTAGAATTATATGTACTTAATGCTCTGAGGCAACTTTTCCAGTTTCCCTTCCCTCTGATGAGTCAGATCTCAACTATTGCTACTATAACTATCTTCTCAGAGCCTTATAGGGTATTCTTGAGAGGTCAAAGGGAGTGTTTTACTTATTTAGTTGGTCAGACTGAAGTAAATTTTAGAAAGAGAAAAAATTTACCCAAACATTGGAAAATCTTTAGAAAGAAATTTTGCTAAGATAGTACAATATTAAAAGTTGGCCTTCCATCCCCGAGTTTGTGACATTTTCTCACATGTATTTATGGAGTCCAAAGGAAAGTAGGCTCACAGTTATAAAGCATATAAAGCAAAAGGTAACATACACTTCAAAAAAGTCCCTCAAGATGTTCTGGTAGCTATGTTAGGCCAGTTTTCTACCAGATTTTTGGCAGATGTGTCAGTCTGTATTGAATTAGTCTTTGCCTTCAATGAATCTACTGCTTTAAACTATTCCAAGGATGCTTCTGGGATGGGGAAATCTTATAAAAGTGTGTCAAAATCTTCTTTTCATGTAAAATAGTGGATAGAAGGACAAGGTTGAAGTTAAGGTACTTTCCTTCTTACTTCCAATTATTCCTTTTTAAACCCAGTTCTCCAGTTTCTTTGTCATGTGTTCATTTAACTTTTGAATCTCCTTTGGGCCTGAAGTGGCTTTCGCAGTTGATGCTTATAGCATGATCACGTTTCCTTAGTAAATAGGAACTGGAAATTGAGTGGATGCCCATCAGGTGCAGAATGATTGAATAAGTTATAGTATATGAAGATAATGGAATATTATTGTTCTATAAGAAATGATAAACAATTTGATTTCAGAAAAGCCTGGAAAGACCTACATGAATTGATGCTGAGTGAAGTGAGCAGAACCAGAAGAACATTGTCCACAGCAACAACAAGATTATGTGATGGCTAACTGTGATGGACTTGGCTCTTTTCAACAATGTGGTGATTTAAGGCAATTCCAATAGACGTGAGATGGAAAATACCATCTGCATCCAGAGAAAGAACTATGGGGACTTAATATGGATTGATCAACTTTTGATTTGTTTCTTTGTTGCTTTCTTGTGTTTTACCCCTTTTGGTCTGATTTTTTTGGCACAACATGACAAATGTGGAAAAATGTTTAAAAGCATTGCACATATTTAACCTGGATCAGATTGCTTGCTGTCTTAAGGAAGGAGAAGATAGGGGAGAGAGGGGAAAATTTAGAAAATTTAGAAAGTAAAGTTATACAAAAATGCATATTGAAAATTATCTTTACATGAATTTGGAAAATAGAATTCTATTGAAAAAAAGTTTCCTTAACCAATCCAAACACTTGTCCCATGAAATGTCATTTGCAGTTTTTTCAATGGCTCATCAGAGATTTCTAAATTGATCAGGACTTTTTTTGGCTTAGCTGGAATACCTCTGATTGATTTGATTCAATTGAGATTTAAAGGAAAACAATCATAGCACAATAACAATTAGCCCCAGAATCAACTGTTTCTATCAGAATCCATTAAAGATGATGAGAAAAAAAATAGATGCAATCATCATAATAGTGATAATAATTTACATTTTTAAAGTGCCTTTAGATTTACAAAGCCTAAATTTACATATCCCATGCACATTCTCATTTGATTATCTGCATTTCAGTTGTGTAGGTGTTCTTATTATTATAATATTCATTTTGCGGATGTGGAAAGTAGGGCACAAAAATATTAAATGACTTGATCAGCATCATTTTAGTAAGGGACTTAATGTGGGACTTGAACTCAGTTTTTTCTGAATCCAAATCCAGGCTTGTATAAGAAAGTAGTCGATCCTTGTCACCCATGTTATTTCAGCAGAGGCAGCATTACATTGCCTGCTACCTTCTTCTCTCAACACACTAATAAATGCCCTATCAGTGACAAAAAAGTGATTTGTGGTTGCAAATGAAGGGTGAAACAGCAGGAAAACTGGCTCAGGCTTTTGCTTTTTTTGGGCAGGAGGACAAAAGGAAAGTGATCTGTTTTGAGTCCTCAACGTGGTCCTTTGAGGACTGAGCCCTAGGAGGGTTTGGCTTGAGAGAGATTTGGCTATTGATATTGCCCCTAACTGAGATTTTCATGGGGGAAAGCCTGTAAGATTTAGGGTGTGGGTGTTGGGGAATGGATTTCTCTTTGTCAAATTTTTCACCAAACGAGGAGTTGCCAGTGATCTCCCTTAACTCCATCTTTTGAAATAGGATGCCCCATGTATCCCATGTGTATGCCTTTGAATTTCCTCTGGGTATTATTTCCCTCCCTTCAAGGTGGACTCCAAGAATTTTTTTAAATGCCACTGAATTGGAGTCTTGAGAAAAAGACTTAGGTTCAATCCGGCTGTGGAAGTCACTTTCTCAAGGCCTCAGTTTCCTCCACTGTAAACTTACATTGGACATGATAGCTCCTAATAGTCTTTCCAGGTCTAGATTGATATTCCTAGGTAGATAGAATTTCTAAATAAAATCTATTCCTTGGTTCAATCAATTTACAACAACCCAGTAATAGGAGGAGTGGTAGAAGCAGTTTTGGTGGTGGTGGTAGTAGCAGTAGTAGTAGTGGTGGTGAAATACTCATTTTTTAGTCTCTTATGCTAATTAAGACCACATGACATAACAAATAAAATGATGGTCATGGAGCCAGATTTCACCTCTTATACTTTAAAAATTATGATCCTGATATAGTTCTATGGGAAATGATGAGTAGGATGCTCTCAGAAAGCCTGGAAAATCCTCCATGTGCTCAAGCAAAGCTAAATATATTGTGTACAAAATAATAGCAATATTGTTGGATAATCAGCTGTGAATGACTTTGTTATTCTCAGCAATACAATGACTATTCTGAAGGACTTATGATAAAAAATGCTATCCATACTCAGAGAAAGAACTGATTGTGTCTGAATATGGATTGAAGCATTCTTTTTAAAAAAACTTTTATTTTTTTAGGTTTTTTTTGAGAGAATAGAGATCTATGTTTGTTTGTTTGTTTTCCAACATAACTTTTATGTAAAGATTTTACATAACTTTACACATGTCTCCATAAGGAGAGGGTAGGTGTGGGGAGGAAGAGAGAGAATCTGGAACTCAAAGTTTTAAAAACAAATGGAAAAAATGTTTTACATGTAACTGGAAAAAATATTAAATATAAAGAAATCAGAAAAAAAAATGTGTGATCCTGCACAATTTCCCTGAGACTGTTTCCTAATATGTGAAATGAGAATAATAAACCTAAAGTACTTACTTTGAGGGGTATAAGATTCAGATGGAATAAGGTAAGTAATATGATTATAAATCTTAATGTGCTCTTTCTCTCTCTCTTTATATATATGTATGTATTTATATGTAAATATATTTGACTATTTATATAAAAGAGAGACAAACACACAGAGACACAGTCACAATCACAGAGAGACACACACAGAGAAACAGAGAGACAGAGGGGCAGAGACAGATAATGGGGAGGGACAAAGACAGAGATAGAAAAAGAGTTAAATATTGAAGATTCTTGCTAATTAAGTATTTGAATGCCCCCCTGCCCTGACTCATAAATCATAATGCAACAGAGAGGGGAAAAGGAGGAGAACTTTGAGTGGAATTCATAGAGAATTGTTCCTTGAAAAACTAGTACCCTACTGGCACACAGGGATTGCATGTTTTGAATTCCTTTAATAGTGTGGGACTAATTAGACTGGTGTATTATTGCTCCATTTTACCAAATTCCATTTGGGATTCACTTGGTCTTAATTCCATTCATTCTGAGTAAAAAAAAAAAAAGTTTTAGATTAAATTGAAGGCTTCAAAATTTTAAGCTAAGCAGTTTTACCAGTGGTCAGATATGTAGCAGTGTTATCACTGAATGGAAGGAAGGTTATGTACACTTATTAAAGTGAAAAGAAAGCACCTACATTTAATAGCCCTGGGAGGAATGTGCCAGCTGCCCTTTCAGGTTGCACATTTTGAGCTGTTGTTTTCAGTCATGTCTAACTCTCCTTGACTTCATTTAGGGTTTTCTTGCAAAGGGATTGGGTTCAAAGCCTGAAAAATCTAAGTGACTCTCAGCAAATCACTCCCTTTCTATAGACCTCAATTTCTCTGAAGGAAAGAGATTAGATGATCACTAAATTATTTTCTTATTCATAATCTAAGCTCCTTGGATCATTTTTAACAGTAAATTTTCTTGAATTTTTGTTTTATAATTTCTGGATATAACAGCAAACCCACTCTCTTCCTGCTGCCACAATGTTTTCCTCCTTTGTAATAAAATAAAAACAGTTAAGTTAACATTTCCTTCTACAGCTCATTTTAGAGATGAGGAAAGGGAGACAAAAAGGGTGATTTATCCAGTCACAAGAATAAATTTGAACTCGGAAAGATGAATCTTTCTGTCCTGCTTTTGCTTTACAGACCAACTCCTCACATCCTGGAGGAAGAGAGTTACAGTGTATAAAATATGGGAAAGGGAGCTGCAAAGACTCAAGTTCTGAGGGGCCAAGGACTTTGGTCCCCAAATCTACTGGTGGTCTCTATTGTACTAAGTCCTAAGTGGAGGTTTGACACCTGTGGTTCAATGGAGATGTTAGCAACAACTGATGCTATCTAATCATGATGCTTTTCTATCAGTTTCAGCATATATTGGATGCTTGGTAACTTTGCTTCTTCCCCAATTAGGGCCAGACTTGTAGGGACCTTGAATGTGACAAGCAGACCCTGTTTCAACTTGTTGAATTGAATTAAATTAGTATTCCCATAGAGGTCTGAGATTATAAAGGAAGCTCTAACATATCAGTGGGTCAGCCAGAAGTATCTGTATTATCTAAAGCTTGGGCTGAAATCAGAAAAACCTGAATTCAAATTTGACCTCAAACTCTGTAACCCTGGGTAAGATACTTAAATCTGTTTGCCTCAGTTTCCTCATCTGTTGAATGAGAAGGAAATGGCAAACCATTCCAAGAAAACCCCAAATAGCATTGTGGCCACTAAACAACTACAACCATTCTCAAGTGAGACTTGAGCCAAATTAAAATGTAATTGGGAAAAATTTAACAAAAAAATGCATGCAATATAGATAGTGTTAATTTCTGGTTTTCTGTTTCTACTTGAGTTTGACCGTAGGCAACTCTCTAATACTAAAAGGGGCAGAATGGGAATACTGATTTAATTCAATTCTTATACCAATGAAATAATGAACTCATGGGTCTAAATTTAAATGAAACAACCTCCCCCCATTAAACTAAATCAAATCAAAATCTTAATAGCTCATACAAGTTAATGGATGAATGAAAAAGACAGGCATTTATTAAGTGCTTTCTATGTGCCAGGCACTAATCTAAATTCTGGGAACAAAAATACCAAAGCAAAATAGAAAAGGCAAGTCTTTGTGTGCTCAAGGAGCTTCCATTCTAATCAAAGGTAACACATGCACAATAGTGGTGGCCAATAGCTGGAGTCACAAAGATTATGATTGATGTCACTGGGCAAATGATTGGCCCGGGCTTTCAAGAAACTGAAGCATTAATGTATGACTGCTTCTAGGGCAAGAGATGGAAAGTGTGGGCCTGTTTGAGGGGTCTTCAACTGAAGCTTGAGGTTTGAGGGCGAAGGTGGGATTTCTGGCAGAGGCAGAGGGTGGAGAGAAGTAGCCAGAGTGAAGGAATGCTGGTTGGACCAAGGTAATGCAGAGTAAAATGTGCCCAGTAGGATGAAAACTGAAAGAAGCTTTTTGATGGTTTCTCTCAGCTTCTCATTCTAGAAATAAGTAGGTGAACTCTCTTTTTAATTATTCCTTTGAAGAGGAAAATTTAGGTTGAATGTCAGAAAAACATTTGCTAACAAAGAGCTGTCCAAAAACACAGTCCTACCAAATTGCTTTTATGACACAGATCTGGTGCTGATATGTAAACCAGGTAGCGTCAAAACAGAGAAAGAAAATTATAGACCAATTTCCCTAATGAATATTGATGCAAAAATCTTAAATAAAATATTAGCAAAGAAATTACAGCAAGTTATCACCAGGATAATACATCAAAAGCATAGCCTGTTGCTTTAGGAGGTCAATGTTCCTTCTCACAAGTTACCTTCAGACAGAAACTGGGTGATTTTAGGCTGGGAACCTTATACGGAGATAGATTCAATTTGGATTGGTCTAGATAATTTTTGAAGAGCCTCTTAATTCAAAGATAATGTGATTAGATAATAGGAAAGAAAAACACCTGTTTTGCTATTAGGCGATGTGGGTTCAAAGCCTGAATAATCTCAGTGACTCAGCAAATCACTCCCTTTCTGTAGACCTCAGTTTCTCTGTAGGAAAGAGTCAGATTAGATGATCACTAAGTTCTTTTCCTATTCATAATCTAAGCTCCTTGGATCATTTTTAAAAATAAATTTTCTTGATAATTTTTATTTTACAATTTCTGAATATAACAGCAAACCCACTCCCTCTCTGCTGCCACAATGTTTTCCTTCTTTGTAATAAATAAAAACAGTTAAGTCAAGAATACCATTGTAGTGATCACACTTGGCTTGTTTGCAATTTTTTTTTTCTTTTTCTTTCTTTTTAATTAATTTATTTGTTTATTTTTGCTGAGGCAATTATGACCCTCGCCCAGGATCACACAGCTACTAAGTGTTAAGTGTTTGAGGTCAAATTTGAACTCAGATCCTCCTGACTTCAGGGCTGGTGCTCTGTCCACTGTACCAACTAGCTGCCCCACAATTTTCTTTCCTTGCAATCTCTTTCATTTTGTTGCTGAAAATAATAATAATTATTATAGTATTTAATTATTATATGTATGATAGTTTGGTGTTGTTGAGGCATTTAAGTCATGTCTCTATGATCCCATTCAGGATTTTCTTGGCAAAGATACTGGAGTGGGTTTGTCATTTCCTTGTCATTTTACAAATGAAAAAACTGAAGCAAATGGTTAAAGTTATTTGCCTAGGACCACAGAGTCAATAAGTATCTCAGGCCAGCTGTAAATTCAGGAAGATGAGTTTTTCTGACTCCATACCCAGTCTTCTATCCACAGCTGAATTCGACCATTTACACAGTACTTTAAAGTTGCAAAGCATTTACAAACATTATTTCATTTGATCTTCAGAAAAAAACCCTGAGAGATAGGTGCTTTTGTTTTCTTCATTTTATAGATGAGGAACCTGAGACAGACCAGAAATGATTTGTTGAGGGTCAAATACTAGAAGTATTTGAGATTGGATTTGTATCCAGGTCGGTGAAAAAGAAGAATATTTCCATGAGCTGTTCTTCTGAGGTATTGTTGGTATTTCAGTCTTTCAGATTTTGGCTTGGTTTTCATGATTTTTCCATTTATGTTGTTATGGTCATGGTGTATATATTCCTGGCTGGTTCTACTTACTTCTCTCTGTATCTGTTCATACAAACCTTCCTAAGTTTTGCTGAAGTTTTCATTGTATAATTTTTTAATAATACAGTTATGTTCCATGGCATTTATATACCATAATTAGTTAAGCCATTCTGTAGATCCTATGATCTCAAGAGGCCCCTAAGCTTGGGATACAGGATCCTTCTCTGGCCACTGCCTCTTGCTCAAAACACTGTCTGAAAATAGTTTTCCCTTTAGCAAGCCAGAGAACATTTTTGTTCCATGAGCTGTAAGAGGCTGGGTTTTCACCCAGGGACCACACGTTTTTCATGTGTTTGGCCCTGGGTAAATGCCATTTAGTTCAGATGTTTGCCTTCATGGAAAGTTAATGCTTGAACTGGATGATGGGGTCATGTAAAACTGACCAAAGTCAGGGTTCATTTCCATAGTGGGGTGAGCATAGGTAGTGGGAACTCTTCTCCTTTTAATATCATGGCAAGAATCCTAGGTCTAGAGTCAGAGAGTCACATAATTATCTGTGTGGTCCCTGATAAATTCCTTGTTTTAAGTCTTAAGTGTTAAGTCTTGGTTTAATCCTCTGGAAAACAATGGTGTTGGATGGGATAATTTCTGAGGTCTTTTCCAGGGCCAACTGGTTATTCTGTGATTTTCTGACCACCTTATAGACCTAGCACTTAAAGATCCATAGATTTATACCTAGACTTTAGAAGCCATCAGGTTTTAGAACGTCAGGTTACAGAGGGAAAAGCTGAAACTGAGAGAGCTTAAGTGACTTAGTCAGGGTAACAGAACTAAGTGTCTGAAGACAGATGTGAACTTAGATTTCCTGATTACATGTCCAGTGCTCTATATCCATCATACACCTAGTTACCTCTAATACAACCAGGATTGGTTGCCTTAGGCACTTTTCCAAAGTGGGCCAATGTGGTTTTTGTCTGCTTGACTCCAGATTATAATCCTTCTTGGAAACCAAAGATTAGAGTACCAAGGGGCAACAGCAATCCTAAATTCTCATGGGAAGACCAACTTATTTGTTCCAGTGCAAAGAGCACTAGGTTTGGAATAAGAGGATGTGACCTTATTTCCTAGCTTTGTTACTTAATGGCAGTAGGACATTGGTCAAGTCACAACTACCTCAGTTTGCTTATTTGTAGAATGTGGATAAAGTAAATGTTGTTTCTACCCCCTGAGTTGATGCTAGAGAACTCATACAAAGTACTTAGAAAACTTTAATGTACTTTTTGAAAATTTTAGAGTTCTCTGTTCTTTCCAAGGTATAGCTCAAGGACTACCTCTGTACAAAGTCATCACAGCTGAGAAATGGCTGAATGAGCTTTGGCCTATGAATGTGAAGGAGCATGACTATACCATAAGAAATGAGGAAAAGGGGATTCCAGGTAATGTGGAACTTGTAGGAACTGATGCAAAGGGAAGTCAGCAGAGCCATGAGAACACTTCATACTGTTACATCAATGTAAAAATGAACCATTTTAGAAATTTTACAAACTGAGGAAGGAAGAAATGAGCAAAGCCAGGGGAGTATTTTATACAGTAATAATAATGCTATAAGATAAACAACTCTAAAAACTGTAAGAACTATTCTCAGTACAGACTATCTCTGAAATGTTATGTGTTCAATTCTAGATGACTGCAGTAAAGTGAGTCTCATGAAGTTTTTGGTTTTCCAGTGTATATAAAAGTCAAGTTTGCACTATACTGTGGTCTATTAATATGTGCAGTGATATAGCCTAAAAAGCCCCCAATGTATAAACTTTTTTTATTATAGCTTTTTATTTACAAGACATATTCATGGATAATATTTCAGCACTGATTCTTGCAAACCTTTTGTTCCAACTTTTCCCCTCCTTCCCCCTACTCCCTCCCCCAGATGGCAACTAGTCCCCTACATGTTAAATATGCTAAAGTATATGTTAAATGCAATATATGTATACATATTTATACAGTTGTCTTGCTGCACAAGAAAAATTGGATTTAGAAATAAGGGAAAAATAACCTGAGAAGGAAAACAAAAATGCAAGCAACAATAACAGAAAGAGTGCAAATGCTATGTTGTGGTCCACACTCATTTCCCATAATTCTCTCTCTGGGTGTAGCTGATTCTCTTCATTAATGAACAATTGGAATTGATTTGGATCATCTCATTGTTGAAGAGAGCCACGTCCATCAATATTGATCATCATATAGTCCAATGTATATATCTTAATTAAAAGAAATGTGAAAAAAGTTAACCATCATCTAAGCCTTCAAACTCAATCTTTTTTTTTTTTTTCTTGGTTAGTGGATGCTCTTGCCTCAGTGTTGATGTCTGCTGAATGATTAGAGTTGGGGATGTCAAAAGTGGGGTTGACTGTGGCAAGTTCTTAAAATAAGATAACAATAAAGTTTTGCCACATCGATTGACTTTTTCACTTGAACACTTAGAGGTCATCCTAGAGCCTATTAATTGGGCTAATTTCAATATTGTTTTATCTTAGAGAATAGGGAGGCCAGTCAGTGGAATCAACACAACACACACCACTTTAATCAATTAAGTTTGCTCTCTCATATGGGTATGGTTTCTGGCACCTCAAAACAATGACTATACTAGCATCAAAGATCGCTGGTTACAGAACACTATAATAACGATAATGAAAAAGTTTGTATTATTGTGAGAATTATCAAAATGTGACTCAGAACCACCATGTGAGTGAGCACATACTGTTGGGAAAATTGTGCTGGTAGAATAGCTCAAGTCAGGGTTGCCACAAATCTTCAGTTTGTGAAAATCAGACAAACAAACCATCCCCCCCCCCAAAATCCACAGTATTTGTGAAGGACAATAAAATGAGGTACATCTGTACAATGATCATCTGTGATTCAAAAAGACCAGTGAGAAAATATATGGTCATAAAAGAGAGAGAGAATTTCAGGGGAAGAATGATATATGTATATCTATTCATTGATTTTTCAGTCCATCCATCTATTCTCTATTCATCCATCTGTCTACTTCCTATCTATCTATCTATCTATCTGTCTGTCTGTCTGTCTATCTATCTATCTATCTGTCTGTCCATCTGTCTATCTGTCCACATAGAGCCAATGAAACAATTTATTTTCCTTTATTATGTATATTGATTACAAGGGATTTGATGTTTGTTTTAAATTCAGTGGGTTAGAAAATGGGATAGAGAAAAAAATAGATTGCTGTTAATTTGCTTTTGTTTTATAAAAAGAAAGTAAGATAGAGAAGTAGTGGAACTACAGGTGTGGAATGTTGTGCGTACTTTCAAATAAAGCCACTGTTTTGTTAAAGTTTTTGAAATTTTTGTGGTTTAGTCATTTCAGTCATGTCTAATTTGTTTTTGTGATTCTATTTTGGATTTTCTAGACAGAGATACTGGAATGATTTACCATTTCCTTCTCCAGTTTACAGATGAGGAAGTTGAGGCAAACAAGATTAAGACCCATAGTTATACAACTAGTCTCTCAGGCCAGATTTGAACTCAAATCCATCTGACTTTAGGCCCAGAACCCTCTTTACTGTGCTACTTAGCTGCTGCAATCAGAAAATACTTCCTATGTAAAATCAAAACATCCAAAATGCTTTAAAAATAAGAAATAAAATTATTAACAATAATGTACAAAGAAGACAGATTGTATTTGTATTTGTTATAACCTCTTTAAAAAATTATATTAAATTTACTATCATGACCCTACTTCTTTCCTTCTAAATTTTCTTTTATTCTTTATGTGAATTTTTAATATTTCATAAATTGTTTTTTCCTATTTTTTAAACAAATTGCTATCTTTTCTCTATTCACTTGATTACCTCAGTTTCCAGTATCTCCCCCAATTACTTTATATTTATTTTGATTAAATTTTGCATTTTTTATACATGTACACATTATTTTCTTTGATTAGACTAGAAGTTTCTTGAGGCAGAAACAATTTTGGCTTTGAATTTGTATGTCTAAATTTAGTCCAGTGCTTACCACTAGTGTGCATTTAATAATAAATATTTATTGAATTAAATAATTATCATTATGGCATACTGGACAGAGAAATGGGTCTTTGCCTATGAATATATTGGACTGGTAGAGTGGTTCAGCTCAGGAGTTGAGGTCAAGATTGGAACCTTATGATAAAAAGGAAGCTGCCTCAGTAATAACAGGAAAGAACACTCAGCAAAGACAGAGCATTGGTTCAGGTAAATTCAGCTTCCCACTCCCCTGTATTTGCTGTGGTTGTATGTTCCAGCCAAAGGGCATATTGACTTAGAACCCCAGCAGAAAGCCCATCAATTATGAGGAGCACTAGTTGTCTACTAGATGCCTTAGATAATCAAAAAACTAGGTCACTGGAACCAATGGTAATTGGCCAGATTGATTAATTCTTAGTGATGAATTTTATTGACTTTTTAGAGAAAAAAATTTACCTAGGTGGCATGGATTTTCCTCTCTTTCTCTCATGGACTGAAAACAAATGAAGAGTAGATATAGCCCCTGATTGACACTGGGGTTCATGTCCTGCCTCTAACATGACCATAATGCTTCAGTGCCCCAGGTAAATTTGCATTAAAGGTTCTGATCCATATTGTTGGAAGGAGTTTTCTCACCAGGAGTTCCTTTTGGCAAACAGATTACAGTAAAAGAAAATCCAGTAAAAAACAAATCCAATAATGTAAGTATCAAAACAGGGTGAATTACTTTCCTTTTTTGAACTTCATTTTCCTTTACTGTTAAACTAAAGATTGGAGTCATTGGTCTTGAGGTCCTTTCCAGTCCTACATTCTTTTCTTCCTCTTCTCTTCTATTTTTCTCTCTCTTTCCTTCTTTCCTTCCTTCTCTCTCTCTCTCTCTCTCTCTCTCTCTCTCTCTCTCTCTCTCTCTCTCTCTCTCAATGGTTGTCTTGGTTGTCTCCAAGAACAAAGGGCAGACAAGAACAACAACAAGAAGTCTGAGGATGGATATGAACTCAGTTTTTCCTGACTCCAGGCCCATGGTTTATTTACCAACCCACTTAGCTCCCTGACATAGAGGATTACAAACCTGGGAGATAAAGAAGAGGAGGATTTTGATAGTAGTAGGGAAGTTAGGAAGAGGGATGAGTTTTGGAGAAAAGATAATGAGTTCTATTTTGGATACATTGAATTTGAGGGGACCTTCAGTAGGAAGGTACAACAAGCTGGAGACCTAGAATTGGGACTTGGCAGAGGGCATAGCACTATCTTCACCTCCTCATCACAAGCATAACCAACATAACAATGTCAATGAATGGCCATCAGCAGTGGCTCTGCTAACAAAGAATGGTCATGTTATGATATCTTCAAATTATTCCTAACAAAAAAGATTGCAAAATAAACCTAGTGGGAGAATCAGACTCAGAAGGTGATAGTTTGCTTTCAGGAAGCTTTCAGAGGAGGAACCTACTTCTGAATATTTTTATTCAACTATCCAAAGCAATCACTTTGTATACCTGCATGAAAATCTTTTGTACGTTAACTAAACAATAACACAGGAGAGTCACTTTTCCTACAATCACTTTAATATGAATTCTATCAAACAAGAAGAAAACAATAACAGTAACAACAGACATTCTAAAAAATATTTTAGAGATGCCATGATATTTATTACACAACAACCCTAGGGATATTGTCTTGTATTTATTATTGGCCTAGATGGGTTAAGGATCATACAACTAGTAAGATCCTGGTGTGAACAATTTGGCAAAGATTGTCATGGCAAACACTTCTGGGCCTTCCTATTGCTTCTGGTCTAGCTGCAAGAACATCCCAAATGAAAATAGAGGGGAATCTTCATCAGTTCCCAGCTCCCAGTTTCTCTGCTGGACAGACAGTTGCTGATTATTAGAATAATAGAATCACACAATCCAACAATGTTAAAATTCTTTGTTCCAGCCAAGCTGGACTATTGATTGGCCCAGGAACTTGAACCTTCAGGGCTCTCTGTAATCCCATGAATCCTTCCCCTCACCCAGACTGCATTTTCTTCTAATCTCAGTTTCTTACAAGCTTGGTCTTTTCTCAAAGCTCAGTTTAAATGTTATTTACTCTGGGTGAATAGTAAATTTACCCAGTAAATTTAATTTATTTGGGTACTATTCCCAGATTTCTAAGTGAAAATAGGACTATAGCATCATAGATCCAGAGTTAGAAAGGCCATCATTCTTGAAATCCGACATTCTCATTTTAGAGATGAGCAAACTGAGATTCAGAGAAATTAAGGGATGTGTATAAAATCACTCATAGGATCACAGATCTAGAACCAAAGGGACTCTAGATCATGCTTCAGAATTTCCCCAAACACTCTAATCTCTCCTCTTTTATTTTACAAATGAAGAAAGAGAAACCTAGGGAAGTTGTTTCTTTCCCTTGGTGGCAAACATCAGAGGCAGGATTTGATTCTAGGTCTTTTGACTCCAATGGGCAAAGTACTTCTTCCACTTCTCTAAGTAGCTGAAACACTTATTAAGCACCTAATGTGTACCAAGAACTAAATTATGTATTTGGGATACATGTAATCATTCTTATTAGAACTCAGCACAGTACATGGTATATAACAGGTGCTTAATATATGCTTGTCGAATTAAATTAGAAAGGAACTGAGAGATCATTTAGTTTGGGGAATAAGGAGAAATATTGGGCCTTTTGGATTTCCTTTCTGCAGCATAATCTAAACAAATACAAACTGGCATGTGATTTTGAAGAACAGAGCACTCGATAATGATACAGTGTAGGATCCAACTGGACCCCCTGAGAGTGATATGGGACAGTTTCCCAAACCTGGCCTCTTCTAGCCCTCTCATCTGTGAAGCAAATCTTCAATTTGATTCAACAAACATTCATGAAATGCTTCCATTTACTAGCTGCTGGGGATACAAATTGGTGATGGTATCAATGTGCCAATTTCCTCCAGCCTCAGGTTGTCTTCTCATCCTGTGAACTTCTTGCCCACTTTTCCCTATCATTTTTCTGTAAATCTATAAGAGATGCTGAAAGTTTTCCTTTTATTCTCTCTCTCTCTCTCTCTCTCTCTCTCTCTCTCTCTCTCTCTCTCTCTCTCTCTCTCTCTCTCTCTGTGTGTGTGTGTGCTTGCTTCCTTCTCCTCATTAGAATGGAATCTCTTTGAAGGCAAGGACTATGTGATTTTTGTCCTTATGCAACTTTTATAAAATTTGGACATAATTTAGAGATCTCTATTTTAATTCCTACTTTTGGCCAAATGGGTCCTTCTGAGCAAGACTATTGACTCTCTATCTACTCAGCTTTTAGGAGTACCCATGAAGGGTTGGAGATATCATCCTCTAAGACCATCATCTCAAGCCTCTGTTCCAAGGTAGTGACTCTAATGGTAAATGCTAGGTATACTTGGCTCTTTTCAACAGTGAAGCAATCCAGGCCAGTCCCAATGATCTTGTGATGGAGAAAGCCATCTGCATCCAGAGAGAGGACTATGGGAACTATATGTGGATCACAACATAGGATTTTCACCTTTTTTTGTTGTTGTTTTTTGCTTTTTCTTTCTCATTTTTTTTCCTTTTTGATCTGATTTCTCTTGTGCAACATGATAATGGGGAATACATATAGGAGAATTGTAGATGTTTAACATTAAAAAAAAAGATTTTGGTCAGAGCGCTGCAGTATCCTCCCCTGCTCCCTTGTCTCACTACTCCTGGAAACCTAACATTTACTAAAGCAAAGACATCTTCCTCTTTCTTTACTTGGCCCACCAGCATTTCCTCCTCTTTTGTGGAATCCTGGGTTAAATGGTTACCTTTCTTTTCCCTGACTTGAATTGGAAATGTGTGCTGGCAGGGCTGCTTCTATCTCAGTTGGAAATCTGCTTTTGTGTGGTGGAGAAAACTGTCTCCAGTAACATCTTGGCCCCAACTCCAAGACAAGGACTGGAATTTTCACCCGTTCTTGTGGCATGAGGAACATGTGGAAGGACATGCATTTTTATTGGAGAATTTTTTTTTAATTGTTGTTACAAGTCATTGCAAATAGACAGATGTTCACTTAAGAGGAAAGCACATCTGAGTGGTTTCAGGGCTCCAAACAGCTGACTTTGTTTTGTGTAAACTTATGAACCGATGTGATCGAACTAGAGTCTTTATTTTATTTTTTTATTTTTGTAATTTTGATTAGTTCAGTATGGTTCATTAATAGGCAAGAAAAAATCAGCAAATGACATCAACTTTTCAGTAATCATCATTATAATAGTAATAATTAATTACTGTGTATATGTCATGTCTATAATACATGTGCATATATGCTTATGAGTGGATACAGGGCTATATGTAGGGAACAGCAAAAAAAAAAAAAATGACTGAAAGCAAGGAGCTCCATTAGGAGAGATTTCCAAAGGACTTTTCTCACCTGACGCCGGGAAGCTGACAGTATCCATGAATGCTTTTGTGAATCCACAGATGTATGTGGACCCTGCCTCTAATAGTCAGATTCCCAACCATTCTTGAGGTTTATCCTTGGCCATAGGGCATTTGCTCTCTGTGTTGGGGCTCTCACTGTGTGCTTCTGTTTTTATGAGGGTCCTTGTGTGAGCCAGTCTGTCTTCCTTTTATTTTATTCCTTCCTTCATTGATAATGCTGCTACTGCTGCACTACCACAACAACAACTACTACTATCACTACTACACTGGTTATACTGCCACCACTACCACCACCATCACTACCACCACCACCACTACTACTACTACTACTGCTGCGGTATTGCTACTACCACTACCACCACCACAACTACTATTACTGTTACTATTACTACTACTGCCAGTACTACTGCTATACTACTACTACTATTGCTGCAGCTGTTACTATTACTACTACTATTATCATCCCACAATGCCACTGATCCTTTTCAAAAATGAATGTCAAAGAATAGCACCTTCTATATACAAGGCATTGTGCTAAGCACTTTACAAGTATGTCATGTGATCTTTACAACCAACTTGGGGTATGTGTTGGTGCTATTATTATCCTTACTTTACTGATGAGGAAACAGAGGCAAACAGGGATTAAGTACTTGGCCAAGGTCACAGTTAGGAAGTAGGTGAGGCTGGATTTGAACTCAGGTCCTTCTTGTCTCTGGTAGGCTCTGCACCATCCAGCTGACACATTTCTCTGAGGACATATTTTATGCTGTCTCTCTTATGTAATTCCTTACTTTTAGAAAAAAAATAGTATATAAGTTATAGCCTCCTTGTTGCCCTTTAGATGTTCTTCAATATCAATTTTTGAGGAACCATGGCAGCATAGTGGTCTTGGAGTAATGAAGATCTTAGCTCAAATTCTGCCTCTGACAATTAATAGTCCTAGTCAATTTACTTAATTTGTTCAATTGTAGAACAAGAGGGTAGAACAAGAGGGTAGAACAAGAGGGAAAGAACTCCAAAAGTTCTTTCCAGGTATAAATTTCATGATCTAGTAATCTAGGACTTGCGGTGGTTATGAGACATGGAGTACTGGAGCTTCCATTATAGACAGTGTTTCTCATTATCATCACTTTCCATGTTTAGAAATTGCAGTCCAGCAAAATAAAATGATTCAGCTGGGCTTACTCTGTTCTTATTGGAACTGAAATCCAACTTTTCTAGTTTTATGGTTCCTACTACCATGCCCTGATAACTCATATGATGTTTCCCATAAGAATAAAGTTTCCCCATGAATTAGTATATTGAGAAAAGCAAGGTAAGTCATGCAATGACGCATCTATGGGAAGATGTTCTAGAATCTCAGCACTGGGGGGAACTTCCAGAGATTATTTGGTCTGAATGTATATGTGAAGTAGGAATCCATCCTCTTGACCACATTTCCTAGAAGAGATATTATAGCCTCTACTGAAAACGCCATATAGAGGAAAACTCACTATTGATGAAGACAGCCAATTACAGTTTCAAACACTTCTTGTTCTTAGGATGTTCATCTCTATACTGAAATGAAGTCTATTTCTCTGCTTTCCAATCAATCTCCAAATTTGCAACTTGTAGCCATCTTACTCAAGAACTAATCTTCTTCCACATGACAGCCTTCCAAATATCTAAAAATAATTCTTGGGTCCCTCAAATATCATCTCTTCTCTAGGCTAACAATTACCATTTCATTTAATTCACCTTATTTAAGAATGATGGTTTGATTCTGTCCTAATTAATCATAGATGAACTAGCTTCCTCAATTGAATAAATAAATAAATTAATTAAAGGGAAGTTAGATGGCACAGTAATTAGAGTGCTGAGCTGGAATCAGGAGGACCTGAGTTCAAATCTGCCCTCAGATACTTACTAGTTGCGTGATCCTGCTCAAGTCACTTTACTCTGTTTGTCTCAGTTCCTCATCTGTAAAATAGGTTGGAGAAAGAAATGGAAAACCATTCAATATCTTTGCCAAGAAAACCTCAGATGGGATTACAACGAGTTGGACGATACTGAAATGATGCAACAACCACAATCAACCAAAATAAACTGAGTCTGAATGTCTATAATCGATTTCAAAGGATCATAGATGGTTTGCGTCACTGAGGAAAGATAGGTGATGCTACCTGGTATGAGACTAGCATAGTACCTGGAACATAGTAAGTGCTTAAAAATACTCTTTGATTAGTTGAAAAATGGGAAATATATTAGGTTGTAGGTTTCCCTTCTTGGGCTATCTACAAAAAAGCCAATTAGTTTGGAGTCAACCTAAATTTGGGAGCTGAGGATTCCAGGAAAATGTCAAAGGATTGAGAGGAGGGACCATTCTCTCTCTCCTTTTGTCTCCCCATGCTCTAAGCTACCAGAGAGATTGGACTAGTGGGAAATGATGCATTCAGCCAGGAGTAGAGAGAGACATGCTGAAGCCAGATAGAAATTCTCTTGGAGAAAAAGACAACTGGATACCCAGACATGGAATCGCTAAGGCTTCTCTGAAATTGCTTAGGCTTTGGACCTTGTGAAGTTGGAGAGGTTAGAAAACCTGGGGGTCCCTGGGGTATCAGGATCAGCATCCCCAAAGCATCTGTTGCTGACAGTGATGTCTGATAAGAAACATACAAGGATACATGAAAGAAAGAGCAGCTTCGGGATTCTCCTGAAACCAAGAACAACCAAAAGATACTTCATGAAGATAACATGAAGGGAGAAAAGGACTTCTGGTTACTCAGAGGTGTGAATTGCCCTCATATACATATCTAAAAGTCATTTTACTGTAAGTAGGAGCCCACTCTCCCCAGGGACCTTGCATGTGACAAAAGCAAAATTGTGACTTTAGGTTTTGTTTTGTTTTGTTTTTTGGGGGGTAGGGATGGGAGTTATTTTATAACTCTTCTTGCTATATGTGTTTAATAAATAACTTACTAAAAACTGATTACAGCTGGATAAATCAAACTTATGGGGGTCCATGTCGGATGATACTAGAAATCTCAGTGACCTTTAGGAAGTAATAGTGTCCCAAGTAGTAATAGTAACTCGAGTTCTGGATGACAAACTCAATTTGTTCTTGGGAAAATAGCCTGAAGGAGAAGAGTATTATATCTTATAACATGGTTCTAAGTCTATATAATCCTTTGGCTTCACCCTAGCTTGTCAGAAGCTCTCCTCTGTATCACCTGGAACTGATTATAATGTTCCAGCTGTGGTCTGACCAGGGGAGAGGGCAATGGGACTATCACCTTTCTCATTTTGGACAGAACGCTTCTGTAAATGTAGCCCAAATATCAAATGAGTTTTTGTTGGCTGTCTTATCTCACTGTTGACTCATATCAAGCTTTCAGGTCATGAAACCCCCCACAGCTTTTTCATTTGAAAGGGAAGGGTCAGTCCTGGGTCTCATTTATGCTGGTAGTTGAAGAGAAGGAATGGAATAGAATCTGGGTGCAAGTATTGAGAGAGATGTCATCTGCACTTTTATCAGTCAACCAACAAACATTTATTAAGCACCTGTTATGTGCTAGACACAGAACTGGGCATAGAGAAACAGAGACAAAAACAAAGACAAAAAAAATCTCTTCTTCCCTCATCTCCCCCAAACAGCATGTATTGCTCTCAAGGAGCTTACATTCTATGAGACATCAGAATGACTAGAACATTAAATTTGGTATAAGTCTTGGGTTTGTACCCCCAGCTCTGCCTTTACTGTGTCTTCCTCACTTTGGATATCAGTTTCCTCAGGATCCTTTAGGTGAGTGGCTAGATTAGATCATCTCTCAGGTTCCTTTCAGTGTCTTGCATAAAATGCAGATTGGTTGACTGATAAATCCCCAGAGACCTCTGTCCCCATAACTTATGCTTATTTTTATTAGTAGTAGCCACAGTAGAAGCAGTAGTAGTAGCAGCAGCAGGAGGAGTAGTGGTAGTAGTAGTAATAGTTATAATAGTAATAATGGATAACAGTTATAATATGATAGTAACATATAAAATAATATAATATATAATAGGTGGTGGTAGGAGGAGGAAAAAGGAGGAAAAGGAGAAATAAGGAAGCAAAAGAAGAGAAAGAAGGAAGAAAAATAAGAGGAGAAAGAAGGAGGAGAAAAAGGAGAAGAAAAGGTAGTGGTAATGGTAGTATTAATAATGGGAGCAACAATAGTAGTGTCAATGGTACAAAAAGGTAGGTTGTGGGATGGCCTGGTAATTTTACCAAATGCCAAACTAAAAACAATTAGGAAGTTTTCTGTGCATAAAATAGTACTCTACTACATTCTAGGCATTTCTCTAATCTCTTCTTGAATCTGTTCATATTTTTGTCTAAACTGTTTACAATTCATTGACCGTAGGATTCCTGGTTCAGAGCTTTAATCCCTGAGAAGGATTTAAAAAAAGAAAACAGATGAAAAGTACATGGCCAGAGATATAGTGGAGAGCAAATAAATGACTCTGGAAGTAGGTGAGGTAAACTGCTTTACCCACCGCTTGTACCTGTGTGATTTTGGGCAAAATACTTATCCTCTCTGATTCTCAGTTTTCTCACTGTAAAATGAGTGATTTAGATTCCGTGTAATAGTCAATGTTTAACCTCTTATTATCATTGCCTCTTCCAAAAAAAAAAAAAGCATTGTAGGACCTACTTTTAATTTTAATCATTATTGTTATTCCCCCCATCCCTTTCTTAAGTCTAGACAATCAAAATAACAATAAAATTGGCCCTCATTTGTTGTGTTGGCCAATTTGTAAAATGTAAAGTTTCCCATGAAAATTTTAACAAACAGTTCTAGGAGCCAATTCTCATAGGCCCCAGAACATTATAGTGTCCAGGATTTATTCCAATTCCAGAGAGCTTTGTCTTAACTTTAGCTTTACTTAAATTCCCTTGCTTATATGGCTGCTTTCAATAATGTTATTGGTACCTGTATCTTATGAAATGTTAGCTCTTATTGTGTCTTATTACATTAATAAGAATAAGTTATGGGGGCATAGGTTTTTGGTGCCAATCAGGCATTATGGTCACTTGCCAGTGGATAGGATTGGTCAGAACCTGATGAGTAGATGTCAACAGGGGGTGACCACAGAGCAGACTGGGATCCATAGAATCATATCCTAGTATGTATGAGACCGAAGAACAGAAAGCTGCTCAGAACAGTCAATAGTGCTGATATGGGTGAAGGTAATGTGTACATTTTAGTTTAGACCAATGATAATTATATCTAATTTCACATCATATTGTTTCAGATTTTTTTCTTTCTTTCTAGACTGAATGGACTTACCATTTTTTAAAAATTCAAATTAAGATGCGAGGTAGTGGAAAGTAGATGTATTTTGAGTTTAGAACATCTGAATTGAAATCTCATCCCTCTGATTTCTTGCTGTATGACTTTAGGCAAATCATGTGTCAGATTCCTGGTGTCAGTTTTATGGTATCAGTTTCCTCATGAGTAAGGTGAAAGTTTGGATTAAATGATAAGACTCCACCTTCTAAAAAAATGCTTTTGTTGATTTTTTTAAAACTATAATTTCCTTAGTATTTGTTCTTCTCTTTCCAATAGAGAGTCATCCCATAAAACAAATAATAGTTTTAAAGACAAAAAAAAAAAGAAAAAAAACAGAGAGGAAAAAGCAGAAAAACCCAATATATTGATAAAGTCTGAAAATGTGTGTGATGTAAACCAGTGGATCTTCTTCCTCAGTAAGGGGAAAAGGTGATATATCTTTTCATTTCTTATTTCATGACTTACTTCTTCTTTATCTTTTTATGATTTTAGCTTTTGATTTGGGGGTTGTTATTCTTTGCATTCATATTGTTGCAGTCATTGTGTATATTCCTTTCTTGCTTCTGTTGATTTCACTTACCTCAGGCCATGTAGAACTTTTCTTGCTTCTCTCTCATCTTTGTCAATTTTCAAAATGTAAGGTGAAATCTCAGCATTGTTTTGTTTTGTCTTTTTTTATGCTTAGTGATTTGAAGAATTCTTTTATATGTGCTAATAGTTTGCAATTCTTCTTTTGAGAATATTGTTCATATACTTTCAATATTTACCTATTGGGGAATGATTTATGTTTTTATAGAACTATTCTTTATATATCTAGGATATAAAAGCCTTAGTAGAAAAAATTGATTTCTCCCCTACATTTAATGGTTTTCCTGATCTTTGGTGAATTAGTTTTCTTTGTTCAGAAGCTTTTTAATTTCATATAATTAAAGTTATCTGCTTTATTTTTTGCAAGCTCTCCTGTCCCTCATTTGATTAAAAGCATCTTATTTGAAGAAATGTATGATGATTTCTCTTCAATTTTTTAGAGTGTGATCTTAAACATTAAGGTTATGTACTCATTTAGAATGTGCTGTGAATAACCCCTCAAAAAATCAACTTTTTTCTATGAAAATAACAAAACATAAGAAGCAAAAATAGAAAAGGAAATCCCATTCCCAAACACTATAAAATATAGAAATATGCTTTGCATGCTTTCACATGTACAATAGTATCATATTCCTTGCTTTCTCAATAATTGGGGTTGTCCAGAGGCTGGAGGGAGACAGAGAATTTGGAACTCAAAATAAAAAAAAAAGAATCCCAAATCACTGCAAAATGCATAAAATAGATGGAGATTAATTTCCCCAAAACACACAAAAGACATCGATTCAATTATAAAGTGTTTTTAAGGATACAAAGAACATCTTAACTAGATGGATGAGTATTCAGTGTTTATGGCTGGGCTATACCAAGATAAAAAAATGATAGTACTACCAATATTAATTTGTATTTTTAATGCTATACCAAGAAAATCATCAAGATGATGGATACATTATAAAATTTGATAAATGGCCACAAAATTCTCTAGAAAAATGAAAGATCTAGGGATAAAAAGGGAATAGCACTTCCAGACCCCAAATTATATTATAAAGCAGTAGTCATAAAAACCATTTTGTGTGGGATTTTTTTTTAAAAGAGAGACAGAGTCAGAGACAGAGACAGAGAGAGAGAGACACATACACACACACACAGAGATGGAGATATCAATGGAACAGATTCGACAAGAGAGAATGAGAAATAATGGATTCAGAAGGTAAAAATAACTCGGGAAGAAAATCAAAAATGCAAATAGTTCACATTCATTTCCCAGTATTCCTTCTTTGGGTGTAGCTGTTTCTGTCCATCATTTCTCCAATGAAACTCAGTTAAATCTCTTTGTCAGAGAAATCCACTTCCATCAGAATACATCCTCATACAATATCGTTGTCGAAGTGTATAATGATCTCCTGGTTCTGCTCATCTCACTTAGCATCAGTCCATGTAGGTCTCTCCAAGCCTCTCTGTATTCATCCTGCTGGTCATTCCTTACAGAGCAATAATATTCCATAACATTCATATACCACAATTTACCCAGCCATTCTCCAATTGATGGGCATCCATTCATTTTCCAGTTTCTAGCCACTACAAACAGGGCTGCTACAAACATTTTGGCACATACAGTCCCCTTCCCTTTTTTAGTATCTCTTTGGGGTATAAGCCCAATAGAAACACTGTTGGATCAAAGGTATGCACAGTTTGATAACTTTTTGGGCATAATTCCAGATCGCTCTCCAGAATGGCTGGATTCGTTCACAACTCCACCAACAATGCATCAATGTCCCCGTTTTCCCGCATCCCCTCCAACATTCATCATTGTTTTTTCCTGTCATCTTAGCCAATCTGACAGGGGTGTAGTGATATCTCAGAGTTGTCTTAATTTGCATTTCTCTGATCAATAGTGATTTGGAACACTCTTTCATGTGAGTGGTAATAGTTTCAATTTCTTCATCTGAAAATTGTCTGTTCATATCCTTTGACCATTTATCAATTGGAGAATGGCTTGATTTTTTATAAAATTTGAGTCAGTTCTCTATATATTTTGGAAATGAGGCCTTTATCAGAACCTTTAATTGTAAAGATGTTTTCCCAGTTAGTTACTTCCCTACTAATCTTGTTTGCATTCGTTCTGTTTGTACAAAGGCTTTTTAATTTGATATAATCAAAATTTTCTATTTTGTGATTGGTAATGGTCTCTAGTTCATCTTTGGTCACAAATTTCTTTCTCCTCCACAAGTCTGAGAGATAAACTATCCTATGTTCCTCTAATTTATTTATAATCTCGTTCTTTATGCCTAGGTCATGGACCCATTTTGATCTTATCTTGGTATGTGGTGTTAAGTGTGGGTCCTTGCCTAATTTCTGCCATACTAATTTCCAGTTATCCCAGTAGGATAATTATTCTTGACCAAATAAGGAATAGAGGCCATTTCAAAAGATAAAATAGATAGCTTTGATTACATGAAACTGAAAAATTTCTACACTACATTAATGCAGCCAGAATAAAAATGGAAGTGGTCAAATGAGAAAAAAATATGCTTTTTATTAAATTTTTCTGACAATGGTTTGGCATCCAAGATATACAAACTATGTTTATATATGTATTTGTGCACATAAACATATTAAAACACATGTAAATATGTGTATAAATATTGATAGACAAGACAGACATAATGAAATGTCATTCTCCAATAGATAAGTGATTTAAAGATATGAATATATAATTCTCAAAAGAATTGCAAAATATTCACAATCACATGAAAGAATTCTCCAAATTAATAAGTGTCAAATGCAAATAGAAACAGATGCCTACCAAGTGACATATTGCCTTAGAAAGCTACAAATTAACATCAACTATTAGGTATGTATTGTATTTTTATTCACTTTGTTAAACATTTCTCATTTAAATTTTAATCTGGTAGGTAGAACTTTAAATTTTTCAGGGGTAGCAAGTTTGACTGAGACAAATTACTAACAAGAAGAGCAAATCAAATCAAAACAATCCTGAATTTGCCTTCCATCTTGGAATTGTCAAAAATGACAAAAAGGATAATAGTCAATGTTGGAGGGATTTTGGATGAGAGGCACATGAATACTTTGTTGATGAGGCTTTAAAATGGTACAACAATTTTGGAAAGCCATTTGGGATTATGCAAATAAAATGACTAAAGTATTTATACTGCTGGGACCAGTGACTCCATTACTGGATTTGTACCCCAAGAAAGTCATTGATAAAAGAGAAAATTCCCATATGTATCAAAATATTTCACTGATAGTTTTTCTCATAGCAAAGAATTATAAACAAAGCCCAATGACTGAGGAATAGGTACAGATATTGTTTGTGACAATAATTCAACCTAACTCTGAAGGATTCATGATAAAACAAAAACAAAAACAAAAAAACCTATCTATAACCAAAGAAAGAATTGATTGTATCTGAATACAGGTTGAAACTTAAAAAAAAAGGAATTGTACATGAAAGTAATGGAATATTGCTGTAAAAATAGTTGTATGTGTTGAATATAGAGCACCAAGGAAAGATGTGCATGAATTGACTCCAAGTAAAGTTAGCAGCCTAAGAAAACCATATACACAATAACTACATTATAACTAGAATAACTAAATTCCAAAAAAAATCAAATGTTATTTTAATAAAATTTTAAAGATCATGCATTAAGAAATGAAGAAATTTGAGAAGACATCCTCCTTTCAGAAGCTAGGAAGTCCATGAGTATTACATGTTGCATATGTTTTTGATTTTTTTCAATGCATTGACCAGTCATATTGATTTTTCTTTAAAAAATGTATGTATATATGTGTGTAAGTATATGTGTATACACATATATACATATTGGCATATATACATATGGTGACTCTTTAGGAAGGATTATTGGAAATAATTATGATGATATAAGAAATAATATAACAATGAAAACTTATTTGAAAACATAGAATGTAGTATAGAATATAGTATAAAGTGTTGGTCCAAACCTAGTTTTGCTATATTTCTTTTGACTTTTTCTTATCTTTTTGTATTTCCTGGTTTGTTGAACCAGGGTTCAACTGGGTCATAGTGTTTCATTATTTCTGAATCTCTCTTGTTTCCTCTATGTCAGTGATCTATATTTCTGTTTTTAAACCAATGTAAGATGGCTTTGATGACTACTGCTTTACAGTATAATTTGAGAAATGAAAGTACTATTTCTTCTTCTGTCTCTACTTTTTAAAAAAAATCATTTCCCTTGATTTTCTAGGTCTTTTCTTTTTCCAAAAAGTTAATACAGTGGATAGAAGGTCAGACTTGAACTTAGCAAAGTTCTGGTTTCAAATTTGATCTCAGAAACTTTCTATCGGTGTGAACTCAGACAATTCACTTCACTTTGCCTCAGTTTCCTCATCTGTAAAATCAGCTGGAGAAGGAAATGACAAACCATTCTAGCATCTTTCCTAAGAAAACCCTAAATGGTGTCATGAAGAGTCAGACATGACTGAAAACAACTAAGCAAGTTATTTTGAGTTCCGTAAAATATCCATTGATAATTTGATTTATATAGCATTAAAGTCACTAATTGCCTCTGGTAGAATTGCCATTTTTCTTACATTAGTGTTATTCAGCCATGAACATTGGCTATTCTTCTGGCTATTTAGGTTGTTCTTTAAAGAATGCTTTGTAAGTGAATCTGTACAAGTCTTTTGTGTGTTTTGGGAGGTTGATTCCTAGATTTTTAATGCATTTTGTAGTGATTTGGAATGTAATTTTCTTTTTCATTATTCCCTCTTAGATTTTGTTATTATTACATAGAAATACTGTAGATTTTTGAAGGCATTTTTAGCATGCTATTTTGCTGAAATTATTGTCTCATATTGGCTGATTCTTTTTCAAAAAAAAATTTTATTTGAAAAAACAGAGTAATGTGGTGTTTTTCTTCTTTAATATATAATATAATGATGATTCTCTCTGAGAGAGAGTTGGTTTCTTGGGGAAGGTTTTCTGGAGGCAGCCTTAGTTGCCACAGATAATAATCACCAAAAACGCAGCCAGGTGTTAAAAGTTCAGATCTTTTATTGCCTCCAATATAGCCAGGTTAGCTTAGGCCTTTTTCTACTTGGTTCTAAGAGCTCTTGCAGCTTTGTCCTTTGCTTCTGCCTCTGCTTTCTTCACCTCCAGAGCCAGCACCGAGTTGAATCTGTCTTGTCTCTGAGAGAGGACTTCTGGATCTCAATCTCCCAGAGTGCTCCTCTCCAACCCCAGTCTCTGTTCCAAAGTAAAACTCCTCACTCAGAGAGGGCTTCTGGCTGAACTCACTTGACTCTTCCCTCTCAATCTAAATTCAGCTAAACTCCCTTCACTGGGCCTCTGCTTTCTTCTAATATATCAGAGAGTGGGATTATGGGTTTTCTCCCCTAGTGCTCTCTGGCCCTAAGAGCTTCAAGGGAGATGTGAATTCAGATATCTCATACTAAACCCTGAAATCTCCCAAACATGTGAACTCCAATGAGTAAAGGTGTGAACACAAGCATCGTATCAATTAGTTCTACTTAGTAGTTTGTTTCAGGTTCTGGCCCAAAACATCTTATAAGATCAGATCAATAATCTATCAACTCTAATGAGTTAGCAGTTTGTAAAGATTCCAACAGAGTAAGAAAAAAATAAAACCAAAAAAGGAATACAAAACAAAAGAGAAAATTGCCATGTGTCCAGCAGAACATCAGGGAGGATTCAAAATATGTAACAAAAAAATACCACTTCAACAATGTATATACATTAGTAGAAGAAATTATATTCATGAATGTCCATTTTTTCCTTTACTTTCTTGTAAATTAGTGTTTGGTTCTCTGCTATGTAATTTATTTACTTTATTCTTTTTCTCCCTTTCATCTCTCTACTACCCCCAAATAAGTTATAGTTAAGAAAAGATATTTATGTATACAGATGCAAATATATACATAAATATGCACACACACACACACACACTCCACATACAGACATATGTCTTTTCCTTATTTTTTTCCTCATGTCTTATTGTTATAGCTATTTTTTTCCAGAACTATATAAAAACATGGGGGAAAGTAGGTATCATTGATTTTTTTTCCTGTATTTGTGATGTAAATTTCTAGTGTATCTCAATTGCATATAATGTTTATATTTCATTTTAGATAGGTTTTTATGATAATAAAACAATTCTTCTATGTTTATATTTTCTACTTTTTTATTAGCAAAAATGAATATGGCATTTTGTCAAAGGCATTTTCTACATCTATAGGGACAACCATATAGATGGGAATGCTTTTGGTTTTTATATGCTTAATTATATTGATTGTTTTGCTTATGTTCAACTATCCTTTGATCCCTGATATAAATACAAGTTGGTCATAATGAATGATTTATTAGATGAATTGATGCAACATGACAGTATTTTATTTAGCATTTTTGAGTTGATATTCATTAATGATATTGGTCTGGATTTATTCTTTGGGGCCTCAACTTTCCCTGATTTAAATATCAGGACTGTATTTACCATAAACAAGTAATATGGCAGGATACTTTCTTAATATTTTGAAAATAATTTGCCTAATTTTTCTTTAAAAAATTGATAGAATTTCCCCTTTTGACTAGGAAAGTTTGTTGCTGGTTCTTTTATAACCAATTCTATCTTTTTAAATTTATTTTTTGCTGAAGCAATTGGTGCTAAATGACTTGCCCAGGATCACACAGCTAGGAAGTGTTAAGTGTCTGACTTCAGGGTTGGTGCTTTATGCACTGCACCTCCTAACTGCCCCCCCCCCCAATTTTCTTTTCTTTTATGATATTGAGCCAATTACAATTTCTATTTGGTCTTCTGTTAGTTTGAATAGTTTTTATTTTTGAATGAATTCCTCTATTTGTGTGTGTGTGTAAATACATAAAATAGTTTGTTACCATTTGTGCGTGGTAGAATTTGGATAATTCTTTTTATTTCTTTTGGTTTCATTGTGATTTTACCTTGTTCATTTATTATTTTGGCAATTTTGTCACTGCCATGTTTTTAATAAAATTGGCTAAAATGAGTAATTTTCTAAGTTTTTCCAAAGAACCAGCTTTTAGTTTTCTGTATAATTTGTATATTTAAACATTTTCAAGTTTGTTTTTCATCTAATTTTTAATATTTTCTACTTTGTGCTTATTTTAGGTTTGTTTATTTATTGGTTTCCTAATTTAAAAGAAAGCCTATCCAGCTCATTAATGCTCTTTTCTTATATTTTATAGAGGCATGATTTTTATTCTGGGGAAAGTTTGAGCTAATTCCCAGAAATTTTGATATATTTTTCCATCATTCTTCAACATAATAATTTTTTCTGTGATTTATTCTTTCACCTACTGATTATTTAGGATTCCATTACTGTCTTCATTTAGGTTAGTGTTTTTGCTTTTTGTTCCTTGAACTAGTCACCATTTTTGTTGTATTATACTCTGTAAAGAGCATGTGCTATTCCTTTCTCTACATCTGTTTGTAATACCTCTGTACCCTAATACATGATCAAGTTGCATAAAAGTTCCATGTAGCGTTGAGAATACATATATTCTTTATTAGTCCCATTTAAAATATGCCATGAATAATTTAGTTCTCATTTTCCCATCAGTTTGTTAATCCTATATTTTTCCTCTTTATCTTTCTTTTAGAATTATATGAAAGCAAGACATGTTGATGAAATCTATGACTATATTATTATCTCTGTCTTTTTGAAAATTTCAGTATGATTTTAAATGCTAAGGCATTTAGAACATATATAAATTTGATATTGATAATAGTTTTTTGTCTCTGGTGCTTTTAGTATATGACTTTGTTGTTCAAGTCTTTTGGGGTTTTAAATGTCTGTTTTTGCTTAATTGGGTAGATCAATTACAGCTCTTGTTTTAGATTCTCTTGGTGCATTTTAGCACTTTTTCAGGTCTCATTTTAAATCTGTGTCTATATTTGTTTTAAAGATGAGTTTCTTGTAAGTGATATATTGTGGTGTCTCTTCATATTTTATCTTGTTTCATTTTTTTTCTGTATATTGGTGTAATTCTTTTGTTAAAAAAATCCATTTTTTTTCTTCTGTGTTGCTTGTAGCTGTTATGATGTTACTTTCTTTGGGAGGATCTTTAAATTTGTAATAATTTTTGATACATGTTGGTGTTTTCTAACTTGAGAACTTATGACAGTGAGATACGTAGGTAGAATAATGATTAAAACACTGGGCCTGGAATCAAGAAGTCCTAAGTTCAAATAGACATATAACCTCTGACTGCTTTAATTTTCTTATCTATAAAATGGGAATAATAATACCACCCATCTTGTTGTGAGGATCAAATGAAATAACAGCTTGGCACAGTGCTTAGCATACAATAGGTGCCAAATAAATGCTTTTTCCCTTTCTTCTATGTCAGACTCTGTCCTCGGTTATATTTTTAAGTAGGAGGACACTTCCTTTTTTTACTCTGTGTTTCTCATTTTCTGTGCTGATCCTCACCTGCTATGCATTAGGTCCCTCCGTTTCTTTGAACTTCACAGTACAAGACCATCTTGGCTGACTCTCTCTCTCCTCTCATTTGAAGATGGAGTGTTGGGAACCTCAGAGGGGCTGAGCTAGGGGGCTCCCAGTCTGAGGGCTGTGGTGTCCTGCTTGTCACTGCCTGCTGCCATACTCTGGGCTTCCAAAGTGCCCACTCTGGGGCTTTCAGAACTCCTTGAACCTTTCTTCGTGGGAACCCTCCATTCTTTCTGCCTCTGGCTATCCTTTCTGGCAAGTCTTCTCGGGCTTGTGCTACCTTTGCTGCTTGCTCCCTTTCATATTGTCCTTAAACTTCTGAATGACTTCTCTTCAATTCTAGCATGGGAAAGTCATTTACTTCAATTTGCCACTGGATGTACTGATCATTATTTGGCTCAAGTATTTGCTGAAATAGGTAGGTATGTGGGAGCAGGGATATCTACATCCCCTTCAGATAGACTCTTTTCTTTTAAAAATGCATGATAGGGGCAGCTAGGTGGCTCAGTGGATAGAGCACCAGCCCTGAAGTCAGGAGGACCTGAGTTCAAATCCGGCCTCAGATATTTAATACTTCCTAGTTGTGTGACCTTTGGCAAGTCACTTAATCCCAAATGCCTCAGCTAAATAAAAAAATAAAGATAAAAAAGCATTCCATTTCTCTTATTTTAGATTATTTTTCAAATATCACTGACAGGGTTTTAACAATCACAGCTGTCAGTTCTTGCAGGATTTAGGGATGTAGTTTATCTGGGCTAGGTAACTTGAATTCATGAAGAACAAATATGTTCTCTCTTACTGTGTTCTAACTACTTTGGGAATTAATTTTTTATTAGTGCTCTCCTTTCCCCACATAATTTCCTGCATAAAGATCATTCTTCTTATCAGAGAAAAGAGAAGCAAAATAGTTGGCCAGCTGTTTTTCCCTAATGTCATTTATGATTGTCTCATTTACCTCAAGTAAATATCTTTTCCCTGCTTTTGATCCTCCTATCCACTCCCTCTATCCCCCATATAGATAAACCTGTGGGCAATTAGGTGGTTTAGTGGACAGAGCTTAGTCAGGGAGACCTGAGTTCAAATCTGAACTTAGATACTTACTAGCTGTGTGACCCTAGGCCAGTCACTGAATCCTCTTTGCCTCAGTTTCCTTATCTGTAAAATGACATGGAGAAGTGTTAAGGTCCATGACTAGGTGAAGGGGCAGGTCAATTCTCCGAGAGCCTCCACAGCTGTGAATCATATCATCTGAAGGAGTTGCAAAGCAGCCTTTACTGACACAGGTGTTGCTTGTGGACTGGGAATGAAATAAATTGGAGGCAGAAGTCAGAGAGCACAACAGCCTCACTCTCCTTATATCATCATCATCCTCTCACATGAAGAGATCCATTCTACAAGTCTGAGTTAGGCCTCCAGCAGGCACAACAGAGGAGGAAATGGCAAACTCCTCCTGTATCCTTGCCAAGAAAACCCCAAATGGGGTCAAGGAAAGTCAGACATGACCGGACAAGGACAAATAAGGTAAAACATCCTGTTTTGTGGTTCTTCCCTTCCCTTGCCAGCCTCAATTTATTCTCAGCTTTAGTCATCCTGATGCAATTGTTTTTGCTCTTCTGTATCTTTTCTTTGTGTCTATATTATAAACATAGCTTTTTGTTTCTTGAATTTTAAGTTATTTGGTGAATTCCTTATGCTGCCACATCAGTATTTTCAAAAAAAAATCCTTTTCCATTTTCACTGGAATTATTTCACTTGTGTCTACAGAATCTCATTCTTGAGAATCTTTTATTTTATGTTTAACATGAAACCAATTCACAGCATTCTTTTTAATAGAGCCAAGCAACTCTAGAGGTACAAAGAGGTATCTCAAAATCAGTAGACAATAAGAAACAAGAGAGGCAATTATGTCTAATTAAATAATTGAGTTTATGGCTTGGTTTCTACTTGTACTAGTAGCCAGTTTAAGGCTGCTGAATGGGTAGCCTTATGAAAAGTATATGAAAAAGTAATGCCTGTTATAAATAAAATAAGGTTTAATTTAGGGCCCCCTTACTTTACTATCATATAACTTAACTGTGAGGATAAGAAAAGAGAATTTTTTTTTCTATCCTCAATGAAGAAAAAAATAAACTAAGGATTTCATTTCAGGTAATATGGAAAATTAGTGGAATTTTGTAATTGTCTGTTTAGGGAAAAATGTTTATTTTTCTCCCTATTGGAACCAACTAATATGTATGACATATGTTACAAAAAAAAATAACAACAAAAACTAGTTGGTCTCTATTTTGAAGTCCAAAATGGGACAGCTATGTGGCCCAATGGATAGTATTGGGCCCAGAATTGGGAAAATTCATATTTATAAATTCAAACCTGACCTCAGAGATTTACTAGCCATATGATTCTGGGCAAGTCACTTAACCCTGTTTGCCTGTTTCCTCCTCTGTAAAATGAGTTGGTGAACAAAATGCCAAACCACTTTTGAATCTTTGCCAAGAAAACCCCAAATGAGGTCATGGAGAGATAGAGATAACACTAAAAATGATTGAACTGAAAGATTAAAGTTCTTGAAGAAAATATAGTTATGCCCTCCAAATCTTAGGGAGAATAAAGTCTTCCAAATACTAGAAAAAGTATTCCCAAGGGGAATAAAAAAAATGGGGAAAAATATGAAGATATAGAGGGGAACTATTAACATGGAAATAAGACATGGAAATGAAAGAAAGAAAGCAGAAAAATCACTGAAAATGTTGAGGTTACATAATAATTATGAAGTTATAGAAAGTGGGAATTCAAGGAATAAGTAACTTCGATCTTTGAGGAATGATCTACATATGCAATCTGGAAAGAATCTGTTAAGTGATAATTATTCAAAAGGAATGAAAGACTAGTGAAATGGCTAGCATGTATATAATTCTTAAGCTTTGCAACTCACCTCAAAAATATATCCTATTTTATTCTCGCACTCCTGAGAGTTAAGTGTTATTACTCTTTTCCAGACAAAGAATCTTCATAATTAAAATATAACCTAACTGCCCAATTAGCTTTTAGAAATAGATTATGTGATCCTGGGTAGCCTAACAGAAGGAGGTGGTTAGAAAATGGTCTCTTGACTATATTTCAATCTCCTTCATGGAGGAACATTTTAGCATCTCTGGTTCTAGAACAGGGTTCCTTGAGGGCAAGTACTACTTCATTTTTTTTTCTTCCTACCTTCAGTATCTAGAACAATTTCTGGAACACAGCAAATATTATAATTAATTTCTTGCTAGGAGAAGTTAGAACTCTCCTATATAAAGGAATTTTCACTAGAAGGATATATTTCAGAGGTCTGGCCCCCCAGGAATGGCCATGGCTTTCTTGGGGAGGTAGATTAGGCAGATCTGGGGCATCTGTAAAAAGATTAGTGGCCTGGTAAGTGTTCTATAGGGACCACATCTATATTGCTCCCCATACCACCCAAATGGAGTTGCCTTAGGCAATAGTATTTGTAGGATTAACTTCGTGAAAGAGAAAATCCAATTTTTATCAAAGAGTCATTTTCCTGAATAAATTATGATTACCAATTGTGCTTAGTACACTGAACAGGGAATCGGGATTTATGGATTCTGTGTTACTTTAGGCACGCCATTTTGCCTCCTTTGAGTGGCACTTTCTTCTACTATAAAATTAAGAGGTTTTGCTGTAGGAAAACATTTGGTTCAGAGTTGGAGTGAGAACAATTATACAGGATTCTTTCAGTCACTGCTGTATTTCATCAAAGCACATGGGCCAAGTAGCATGGATATCTAATTGGCTATCAAGATCAGGGGCAAGGATGCTCATACATCATAAATCAGGATGTAAGCCATAGTTAGGAATGCTAAAATTGTTATAGACATGCAGAGGTTGTTAGAAACACTATCTTTTTAGATAGTAGTCTAACCATAGGATGTACTGAAAACAGGAATAGTCAAAACCAGGTTCAAGAGAAAATTACTTGGGAAATGTTCCTCCTGTGTCTTTAATAAATCTAAACATGTTTATATCAGTGATTTTACAAAGTGCTTTGTTACTAATTTCATAGACTAGCCTAGGGCCCAGAGTTAGGATCCAACATATCCCTAGAGTTTGATTCAAAGTCCTCTGATGTTTGTTATGTATTTTTTGTATTCACTCATCTATCTGTATATTGTTGTTCTCCTTCAATACAATACAGATGTCAATAAGTTGAGGGAAAGGATTTTTTTAATCTTTGTAGTGAAGAGAGATTGTTACTTATTACTCGAAGTCTTTAATTGCATTAACTCATCTGGAGCTAAACAAGCTGGGAAACAAAGACAAGGCGTTTAGGTCTTAAATCAAATACAAACATGTGTTCAACTTCCTGTATTTTTAAAGTCACTCTGTTATTCCATGGTCAATCTGTTCTAATCAGTGTTGAGTACCGAAAATACAAATGCTAGCAAATCTATAGTCTTTGTTTTTTAAGGAGATTGCCTTTGAAATTGGAAAGACAACACAGGAAAAGGAGACAAATTGGAAATTGGAGAGGGAGGGAACTTGCAGAAAACATGGTATGGATGAATTCTGTAAAATTAGAAGGGGAGATGGGAGGGAAATCAAGATTAGCCCCCAAATGCTAAGGAAAATTACAAGATGATGCTGGAATTGAGATATGGTGTCAAAATCCAGAACAGCAAAAAAAACAAACAGCCAGGAGAGAAGAAGGAGGGATATTGGCAAAAGGAAAGTCAGGAATGTCATCCAGAGAAAAATAAAGGAGTAAATGTGGCCCTGGATATATTCCTTACAATGGACTCCTGAGAAAAATTTACCAATAAGAGGAAGGACCTGATGAAGGACAGATGAGGAAACTGAAGCAAACAGGATTAGATGACGTGCTCAGTGACACAGTTAACAATGTCTGAGGCCAGATTTGAACTCAAATAGATGTCTTCCTGATTCCAGTCCTAGCACTCTATCTGCTGTGCCACATAGCTGCCCATTAAGAATGTCATGTCTAAGCTAAGAAAAGAAGCAACTTTGGCTATTGGGAATTGAGCTGTAGAGAAAAATGAGTCCAGGAACTTGTATAAGTAATCCAACCAAAAACACTAATAAAAGGCACTGTAAAGTTACTATGAGAAGGGAAAGGAATTGAATCCTGGAGTCCTGAAGACATAAGATTTTTAAGCAATGTGTGTTAGCTATGTATAGCTCCCTACTAGCATAGAGTAAAACTTCCTTTTTAAATTTATTTTTTAATGATATTTCTTCTTCCCAAATACTTGCAAAGATAGCTTCATTCTTCTTCATTCATCTTCGCAAAACCTTGTGTTTCAATTTTATCTCCCTCTCCTCTAGCCTCCCTTCTTCCCAAGACAGCAAGCTTTCTGACTTGGGTTAAACATGTGCAATTGTTCTAAAAATATTTCCATATTCATCATGCTGTGCAGGAAAAAAAAAGAAAAGAAAAAATCTGATCAAAAATGAAAAATGATTTAAAAAAGGGGGAAAAACCAGCAAACGATAATAAAAAGGTGAAAATACTATTCTTTGATTCACATTCAGCCTTCATAATCCTCTCTGGATGTGGATGACCCTTTCCATCATAAGTCCATCGGAATTACCTTGGATCACCTCATTGCTGAAAAGAGCCAAGTCCATCACAGTTGATCATCACACAATCTTGTTGTTGCTGTGTACATTGTTCTCTTGGTACTGCTCACTTCACTTAGCATCAGTTCATGTAAGTCTTTCTAGGCTTTTCTGAAATCAGATCAAAGCTTCTTAAAATTTGTGTTTTCTAACTCCATAGGAGGTAACAACTGAATGTGAGAGTCATAAAATTATGACTTATTATCAGTAAATGTTTGATTTTTTTATACCCATTTTGTAAACCCATCCTGGATCATGTAAAAATTTCTCTGTCAAAAAGGAGTACAGTAGAAAAAGTAAAATCCTGATTTAGAGTGCCTATATTACTAGTACTTACCCACTTTTTCCATTGGTACTGCAGTACATATAAAGGAAGTATAACCTAGATTTGTGTGGGGAATGTTTTCTTTATTATTCTTGTAAATCTACCACAGTAAACATCTTTTCTCTGAGCTACTTGAATCTATTTGCTTTTTATTAAATGCAAATAGGCTGATAGTGACTTGTTAAGTATATCTTAGGAATTCAGAACGATAGTACATTGATTCTGGAGCCCTTTTTCATTCTCCTAGAGAACTAGTTGTTGATATTCAACTGGGGGCTAGTTCAGACAGGTTGCTATATCCAGGAGCTAGAGAAGGCTTGTCTAAATTAAACTGATTTGAATTTGCAGCTCAAAAAGCTTTTATACTTATGAGTTGTGCAAAAGGTCTCTTTGTCCCTTCCAGGGAAGTATTCAGCAGCTAACTTTTTATTTGGCCAAGGTCTCTTCAGTTCAGAATGTCTTTTCTTGTTACAAATTTTGCTCCTTCTCAGGAAGGTAAGAATGATCTGTCTCTGTTTGTGCCCCCCAGAAGTTGCTAAAGATTTTGGGAAATTGAGGGAGACTCGCTTTCCTGTGTTGGATTTATTAGTCATTTCATCAAAGTTGCATGTGATGGAGAAAAACACAGTCATCCAGGCAGATTTAAAAATCAATCAGTCATGAAGGGAAAGCTTGGACTCTTTTGCTGTGACACACCATGCATCTGTCTTTATTAAATCAATGGCAAAGTCATTCAGCAGTTCATAAAATGACACAACATCATTTCCCTCTAAAACATAATTTCCTGTGACTCACAGAAATGAACCACCTTGCTCTTAATTAGAATCCCCCCTTCAATATTACAGAGAGTCTAATTGACTCTCTAGTTGAATCAGCTTTCCAAGTAGTAAGGAACTTGGGTATATATTATGCAGGCTGCTCCTCGCCTCCTTATTTTATAAATGAGAAGACTGAGGCTCCGAGAAGGGAAAAGTGAAAGAACTTGTGCAAAGTCACATGAATGATAGATAAAGGAGGCAAGGCTCAAACCCAGATTGCCTTGTTTTTGATCTAGTATTGCATTTTCATAGAACAAAACAAAGCTATATTTATATCTGTATATTTCTTTAGCTATACAATGAACTTGACAGTGATCAATATGGAGTCTGAGTTTTTATGTGGTTCGCATTAATTTTAACATGGTAATACTGATACTACTTTTCTTCCATTTCTTTGCACTAAACTTGATTCGAATCTTGCTAACTGTGGGAACTATTTAACCGAATTCCCCCCCCCCCCCCTTTTTTTTTTTTTTTGCTTTTGTTTTTGTATCCCTAGCACATAGCACAGTGCCTAAGACAGGATGTATTTCTGTTAAAGGATTATTAAATTAATTATTGGTTTTTAGATGAAGAAACTTAGCCTAGCTCAAGGAGTGATGATCAAGGTCACATGACAAATTAGGAACAGTCTGGTCTTCTTGAACTTAACAGCTGTAATTAAAATCTTTTTTCAAGCAACAAAAAATAATTGTTAGAGGTGATCAGGATGGGAGAGCTTAGCTGCCCTGAGAATTTTAGATCTATACTGAAGGGTTATTTGGCTAGCTGTATGCAAGGAGAGAAACAAAGAGAAGGCTGCCTCTATGAAAGCATCTAAGGGGCTTTGAGAAAATCCTCTTTGAAGGAACAAGTAGTACAGAGTAGTGGTTAGAGCCATGGCCTTTTTTTTTTTGCCTTTGTACTCATGAAATTCTTCATTGACAGAGCTGCCTGCTAGATTTTATGGATTTTGAAGCTGCCACTTCTGTCATGGGATTCCCTGTTTTTGTAGTTACAGTGGTGAATACTGTTCTTAGATGTATATATTGCCTCCTCTTGGTATAGTCTCTGTGATCCTAGCTGGAGGTACTGTGACTGGTCTAAATTCTGATTGATAATATGCTCAGTAGGAAAAGGGGGAAGTGTAAAAGAAATTATTCCTTCTTTCCCACTCCTTTAAAAGTGATTTTTCTATCAGAGCCTTGGATCCAACCCTTGAACTGGAATCCTTTGAACTAGAACTCCTCTGTCACTCTAGTTTGCTGCCTGACTGGCTCATTGCTGAACTGCCTTCTATTTTTACATTTAGGCTCAGAATTGTTTGATTGTTTAAGCAATCACAAGATCTTTGTGTTTGATACATGTACCTGCATCACAAACTCAAAGCAGCATAACGATTTAAGTTGATTAAAGATGAAAAATAATTCATGTTATTTCTGTAGCCTCCTGTTAAAAAAAAAAGAGAGAGAGAGAAGAAAAAAAGGACAATTTTTATTTAAACACATACACACACACAGTTATAATGGTCTGGTGATGAAGAATTATCTGTACCCGGAGAGAGGACTGTGATAACTGAATGTGGATCCCTTAGTATTTTCACTTTTTAAATTGTTTTTTTTTTTTTTTTGCTTGTTCTTTGTTTTCTCATTTTTTATCTGATTTTTCTTATGCAGCATGATAATTGTAGAAATACGTATAGAAGAATTGCACATGTTTAACACATATTGGATTACTTTATATCTAGGGGAGAAGGGAGGGAAAAAAATTTGGAACACAAGGTTTTGAAAGGATGAATATAAAAAATTATCCATACATATATTTCAAAAATAAAAAGGTTCAATAAAAAATAGTCAAGAAAAAACAAATCTATGCATTTAATGTCATCAAAAATGTGTTCCTAATTCTATACCTTGAGTATATCTTTTTCTCAGGAGGTAGGTAGTATGTTTCATCACATACCTTTATGATGATCATTTCATTTTTCAAAATTCTTACATTTCATGAAATGTTTCATGTTTCAAAATTATTTCTCAGAATTGCTTTTTGATTTTTACAATATTGAGTTTTTTTGTATATTGTGATTAGCAAACTTGATATAGATTCCCCCCTCCCAGTTAATTCTTTCCTTTCTAATGTTAAATTGTATTGATTTTATTTGTATAAATATTTTCAATTTTAGCTAAACAGTATTATCTGTTTCATCTTCTATGATTTATTCTATCCTTTGTCTGGTCATGCATTCTTCTTTTATCCATTGGATCTTCCCTATTTTACATAGTTTATGATAGCTCTTGACTTTTGTCTTGCTATTAGACTTCAATGATTCTGGGAGAAAATGTGACTGATGACTTTGCATAACTCTGCTTCATTTAAATTTAATTTACCTTCAAGTCGAGACATCAGCTCATAATGTCATTAGTACTCTTTAAAAATGAAGGACAGGGGTAGCTTGAAGTCAGGACAACTTGAGTTCAAATCTATCTCAGGCAGAATACTTAGCTGTGTGACTCTGGGCAAGTCACTTAATTCCAATTCAATAGTGTGTTTAAAAAAAAAAAAACAAAAAAAAAAACGAAGGACAAAAAATCAAATTTAGGATTGACCTCTAAGTCATGTGTCCATTTGGAATTTATTGTGTAAGCTCTTTGTCTAAATATAATTTCTGCTAGGTGTTTTTCCATTTTTTCTCCAAACTTTGTCAAAGAGTTCTTACCCAGGTCATTGGTCATTGCTATCCTTAGGTTTATCGAACATGGTGTTGTATGTTCATTTCTGAATATTATATCTAACCTATTCTAATGATTTACTTTTTTAATTTTTGGATGTAATTGAGGCAAAATGAATTGACTGGATCATATAGCTAGTAAATGACTGGATTTAAACTTGGGTACTTCTGACTCCAGAGTCGGTTCTCTGAGGCCCGCTGTTCCTCTAATATTATTATTAATAATAATAATAATAATAATAAAATAAAATAAAATCAGTTGGTGCTTTTACATATATATATATATGCTTTCACATACATATATGCAAAAGTACCCACTAATTTGGGTGACTATTTTTTGTGGCCTACCTCAAAATCTGGAACTTTTATGTTTCTTTCCAATCTAGACAATCTTTTTTACATTATTTTCTTTAGAATCTTGGTCTTTTGTGTCTCCAGATGAAAAAAAATAAAGCTCTCAGATGTAATTCTTTCTTTGCTTGATTGGAATAGCAACAAATAAGTAAGTTCATCTAGGAAATATTTATAGCTTAAAAGTATTGTTACCCCCCAATTATGAGAAGTTATCGTCCCTCCATTTATATTTTTCTGTCTTTATTTCTATAAAAAGCAATTCCCATGTAGATCATTCCAAGTTGACTCATAAATAAAAATAAAAATCCATATATAGACAAATGCACATATATATATCTGCATATGCATGTTTACATGTATGTTTATTATATTATATAGGTACTTTGCTGTTTCACCCTCTATTCCTTCTGGGTCTTATTGGTACTATATAGAAAGGCTGATAATTTGAATAATTTCATTTTATACTCTGCTATTTTACTGAACTTAGTTGTTTCAATTAATTTTTATTTCATTTTTAAACTTTTTATTCCTGAAGATTTTCTCTGGTGACTGTCATATGATCTGCAAAAAGTAATAAATTTATTTTGTCTTTGCTTATACAGATTACCTCACTCACTTGTCACTGCGACAGATAATATTTTTTGGTACTACATCAAATACTAATGATAATAAAATTGTTCTTGGTTTATCCCTACTTTTTTCAGAAACATTTTTAAATTTATCTGCACTGTATATAATCCTGAATCTTGCATTTAGATACATAATATTTTCACATTAAGAAAAGAAGAATTTATTTCTATGATTCTTACTGTTTGACACAGAAATGAGTGTTAACATTTTGTTAAAATGCTTCCCCCCATATTGGTATAAAAATGCTTTAAAAAAAATTCCTTGTTATACAGGTATTTTATAATATTTATAGTTTTCTTGATATTAAACTCGCTTTTCATTCATAGGTATAAATCCTATTTGGTCACAATATATAATACTTTTTATTTGTTGCTGTTGTTGTCGTCTCTTTGCTACTATGTTATTTTATTTTGTCAGTCACTCAATAAATATTTATTAAGCATCTTCTATCTACCAGGTACTGTCCTAAATGATAAAGAAACCAACAAAAGGAGCTCATAGTCTAAAAAGGGAGATGATATGAAAAAAAAAAGGTAAATACAGAATAAGTCACTTAATCCCTATTTATTCCAGTTTCCTCACTTGCAAAGTTTTATTAATAAATACTACCAGCAGCTAAATAAATAAATAAAAACTACCAAGGTTGTTGTGAAGATCAAATGAGATAATATTTATAAAGTGCCTGGTGCATAATAGATACGATATAAACATTAGTTATGTTGTTGTTACTATTATTTTACACTTTCCCCCTTTTCTTTTTTCATTTAAAGTTATCAAAATAGAAAGCTAACCCAGGAGGTGGAGCCAAGATGGCAGAGAAGGCACACATGACTTTCTAAGCTCCTCTCATCCCCTCAACCAACTATTAAATTCAGCCTCAACAATAGCTCTTCACTGCTAAAATTCATGAAGATTAGAAGCACTACAATTTACCAGCCAAAGATAATCTGGAAGATCGCCAAGAAAGGTTTGTCCTGAGAGGCCAGGAACAGACCAGTGCAGGCAGGGAGAGACTAGCCTCTTGAACAGACCAGGGGCAGGTGATCTCTGTGGCTAGAGAAGTTAGAGACGACTCTGCTATAGGCTAACTGCTCTGCCTTGATTACAAAGCAGTACACCGGCAGAGAAATTAAAGCCTAAAACAAAGGGTACTCTAAAAAATGCCAGAACCTAATGAGATCTGGTTTTAACCACTTAAACCCGGAAGTGACTAAGGCAGACTGTAACATAGCCCTGCAGCCATATCTTGAAGTTCAGGGCTTTTGCAGGGGGTAGTTACACATCTGCACAGCACGGGGGGCACAGCCTGGGGCAATAGAACTTCCCCAGTAAACTGTGCTTCATGGGGCAGAGACACTTCCAGTTCCCTTCAGGGCCATTCACTGCTCAGCTGGTAATACCCACAGCCCCAAGTTGGGCTTTGGCTTGGGGTAGTGAAACTCTCACTGCTCAGCATCTAGCCCCAGGACAGTCGTTATCCCACACAGCAGGGTTCTTTGCAGGGCACTTTCCCAGCTTGGCTCTGCAGGCCTGAGTTACTTCCAGATGGGGAACTCTTTCCCAGAGCACTCCAGTACCTCACAGCTTTTTGTAGCCGGGTTGGCAGGACAGCTACCCATCCATACACCTTTCACTGCTCTGCAGAGGAAGCTGGTAACCTCCTGGCCCTGAAGGTAGACCTTATAGGCTTTAAAAAATGAGTAAAAAAAAAAATCAAAAGGATGATTGATAGTTTCTATACAGAAAAAGAGAGGCTTTTCAATGCTGAAGAGACTAATAGCAGATGGTCTCCAGACAACTGTTGGTCCCCAATACAAAAGGCTCTCCTAGAAGAGACTATTAAAAACCTTAAAAGAGAACTGGAAGAAAAATGGGGAAAGGAAAGAGAAGCTATGCAAGAGAGCAACAACTTCCTGAAATGTGAATTGGAAAAGGTAAAAAAAACTCCCAAGAAGTGCAGGGAAACAGAGTTTGCGAATTGGAAAAAGAAAATAACTCACTTAAAAAAAAACTCCATAGAGCAAAACAACTTATTTAAAAACTCAATTGAACATATAAAAAAAAGTAAAAAAAAAAAAGCTAATGAAGAAAATAACTCATTAAAAATCAGAACTGAACAAATAGAAATGACTGATTCATTGAGACATCAAGAATCAGTCAAGCAAAACCAAAAAAAAAATGAAAGACTGGGGAAAAATGTTAAATATTTACTTGGAAAAACAACAGACCTCCAAAAAGAGATCTAAGAGAGAACCTGAGGATCATTGGACTGCCCAAAAATTATGATGAAAAAGCCTAGATACTGTTTTACAGGAAATCATCAAAGAGAATTGCCCAGAAGTAATAGAACCAGAAGGTAAAATAGACGTTGAAAGAATTCATCGAATATCTTCTGAAAAAGATCCTAAAATAATAAAGTTATCAAAATAGAACAAAACTATCTTTAAGGTCTCTGAATACCTGCCAATTAACATATATGATCATATAGATGCAGTTACATAATCATAGATGAAAGGAGATATTTAAATATATCTATATCTTATGCGTGTACAATTGTTTGTCTGCTCCATTAGAATGCGAGTTCCTTGAGGGCCTTTCCTTATGTACATTGTTGCTGTTGCTTGGTTGTTTTCACTCATTGCCAAGGAGACCCGAAATAGGGTCATACAACTGGACAACAGTGGTTTTTCATTTTCTTCTTTAACTCATTTTTAAAATGAGGAAATTGAAGCAAACAACATTAAGTAATTTCACAGGCACACAGCTAGGATGTGTCTGAAACCAGATTTGAACTCAAGAAGATGAGCTTTTCTGAATCTCTTCACTGTGCCCAAGAGCTGCCCAAGAGTGTACAAAGTGCCTGGTATATAGTTAATGATTAATATTGATTTGACTTGATTTTAATTCTGACACTTGAAGATATTAAGGTTTGGATAGAACATTTCTTATTCTCTTCCTATAAGACTAATTACTCTCTCATATTTCTATTTAACTTTTGGGGTACAATTTGACTTTTGTATTTTCAATTCAAAGATTTTTAGTTAGCTCTCTAGTCTTTTCATCTGGAATTCTGGAAATTCCTCCAATTCACCAAGTCCAATTTTCTCCCTGGGAATAGGCTAAGTTTTGTTAATTCCTTAAAACCAAGAATAATTTACTTATCTTTTGTATTTTGTATTGACATATACTGATTTCTTCTCTTCTTTTTATGTATAGTTGACAAGTCTTATGTGATCTTGACTATAATTCTTTAATACCTGAATTCTTTCTGATTTCATGTAGTATTTTTTATTTAACTTGAATTTTTGGATTTTGACTGATATTTCTGTGATTTTTTTTTTCTTTCAGGAAATAATTCATAGAATCTTTATTTTTTTCATGTTTTCTTCACATTATAATATATTTGGGGGTGGTTAACTATATTTTATTGGAATGTGGTATTCAGGCTTTTGAATTTTCATAAAATTTGGTTTTCTGATGATTCCTTCATTATTTTTCTTTTACCTATTGTATAGATCAGATTTTTTTTTTTAATAAGTGAAAACTTAAATTTCCTTTTTTCCCCTGTCTTCTGATTTTTATTTTGTTTTTAATATTTCTTCCTAATTCAGTAACTTTTTCTATTTAGTTCATTCTAATTTTCAAGAGTTTTTTTTTAATAATTAAATTAAATTTTTATTATATTTAAAATTCTGAATTTTCTCTCCCTTCTTTTCTACCCCATGCTAGAGAAAGGTACCATTTCACACACACATAAGAATGTGTGCATACATATATATATATATATAATATATATATATATATATATATATGTATACATATATATATGTATACATATTTTTATATATATATATATATACACACACACATACTTTATACCAATACTTCTAAGTGTTTTTAATTGATTATTTCAATAAAAGTTTTTTTAAAATCACATGATTACATCAAAGACTTTTTTGCATCTATTGATATAAACATACAATTTAAAAGACTTAATTTTATATCTAATTCATTAGTTTCATCTTCATTTTATTGATAAAAGCATATAGACACATTTTTTTCTCCAATTGCTACTTTTATTATTTTATGGTTTGGTTTTTTCTTTCTTTATGATTAGGCTGTTTAATCTCCAGCTAGATTTGAATCTATATTTACTTGGTCCCTTACTTAATATATTTTTTATTTCCTTATGATCTGAAATGGATTAATATTTCTGCTTTTAACTACACTTGTGTCTATTGTAAGGAAGATTCTTGTTCAGCTCTGGATTGCACTGCTGAGAGTCTTTCCCATTCTAGAATCCTGTGATTCTATGTTTCTTGTTTTCTATCACTAGGAGTTATGAATTGGGAGGATGGATGGTTACTTGTTAGTACATTGTAGAGGAGCTTCATATGCAATTTGAATTTCATATATACTGCCTCAGAAGTATGGGACCTCAACATAGAGTCCAAAGCTATAGGCTGGAATCCTGTTTCTTCTATCAGCTACCCATACATCCTTGGCCATCTTCTTCTTTGACTTCTACTTTTTCCCTCTGTGAACTGCTAAACTTGGAACTAATAATAAATCAAAGGTAACAGAAGAAATATGGGTTACTCTACCCAGATTTTAGTGTTAAGGAAATCCAATTGAAGAAAATTAGGTTAGTTCTACTTGGCCCCAGATAGCAGAACTAGTAGTAAAAGAGAGGTTTAGCAGTACCAGATTTTTAAACTGTATCATAAGCCATGGATGGAATTTTTCAACAAAAGAATTTTAAGGAAAAAAACTTCTTAATGAGAAAATGAAATGGACTACCTTAAGAAGTATTGACTTCCCCATTTCCGTAGAGGTCTTTCAGCAGAGACTCTGACACATCAGGTAAATTATAATGGGAATTATTTTTCAAGCATGTGTTTGAATAAAAATCTTTTTTTTGGAATCATTGGAAAATACCCACATTCTCCCTATAGATTTTGAAGGGAAAGAGACATTGGAAGTGAGCAAGTACATTGGATTCATTTTACAAATAAAGAAAATGAGACTTTAAGAGGGTGAGACTTGCAAAGTCATTAATAGGAAATGATTCAAACTCGGGTCATCTGACTCCCCATGTCTTTTACCATCACTTTCAAAATTCTGTGTTCTGTGATCTCCAAGCCCTTTTTAGTTCTGAATCCCTTTAACTCTGAGATGCTTTTATTATGACAAAAGTAGTGTGATCCAGAAAGTGCAAATACAAATCCAAGCCTCCTCCCAGAAGATTTGCTAATCTTATAGCAAAAAGATAAAATGCTCATGTAATTTTTTTGGGGGGGACGGAGATGGGCATATAAAAACTGATGGGGGGAGAGAGGAGGAAGAAAGTATCACGTTGGAGCTACTTGGAATATAAATTTAAAGATTAGCCTCTTGAGATTGAGGAGTTCTGGTACGGAATGGTAACATTTGAGAATGACTTATGACCCAGTCAAATGGAATTTTCAGGGTCACTGACTGTTATTTCTGCCTTGTGTTGACAATACCAATCATCTTTATTAGGTTTACAGGATTATTTCTCTCCCAAATCCAGGTTCAAATGCATTTCAAAAGACTACTGATATGTTTTTTCACATGAAGTTTTCCAAGAATAAGTTCTAGCCGCCAATTTCCTTAACACTAACCATTCCATTATTCCCCTCAGTGGGATTTGCCATTCCACCCCTGAAAAATGACAAATCCAATAGAATTTTAAAGCAATAAGGAACTCTAAGACAGGCACTGTACATCTGATTTCATCAGTACCATTAATATAACTCCAAGATTAGGACCTTCCACCAATGTTGATAAGCAGCATAGAACATTGAGAAACTAGGTGACTTCCTCAGGCTCCCCATGTGTCCGAAATAGGTTTCAGTTCAAATTCTATCTTAGATTCAAGGCTGGCTCTCTCCATTATACCAGACTTCCTTTTTTTTTTTTTTTTTTTTTTTTTTAATTGAGCTAGTTTTGTGGCTGTGATCTTAACCCAACCCAATGCTGAGTACATTCCCAGGATGCATGATGTCAAGATTAGTATTCCTTCTACTTTATGAGCTGGAGGACTGATGAAGCATTTATTCAGTGCTCATGCTTATAAACTTTGGTTTGTGAATCATGAATGATTAAGCATTCATTAAGTACTTGTTGTCTCTACTAAACGAATAGAAAGAAAAGCAGAAAACAGTCTCTGTCCTCAAGACATTCATGGTCTAATGAGAAGACAACCTGCATACACCTACTTACAAACAAGCTACATATAAAATAAATTGGAGATAGTTTGTTGCTTAGTTGGTTGTTTCTTTCTTTCTTTTTTTTTTTTTTTTTTTTTGCTTCAGGGTCACACAGCTAGGAAATGTTAAGTATCTCAGATCAGATTTGAATTCAGATCCTCCTGACTATGCTACCTAAATGCCCCTGTTGCCTTCATTCTTGAAGACCAAAATAAAATCTCTATGCTAGAGTTAAGGTAGTGTGTCCAACTGGGGCTGATCAGACCAGTATGATCTTGGAATGCTGTGCCACAGGTCGGACACAAACAGATCCTGTGAACATTTGGGGTGGATTCTCTAATTTGGTTTTTCTTCTGTGAGTAGCCAATTCTACCTTTCTCATAGAGCACACATAGCACCTTTTCTGTCCTGTGCCAGTGTCTCCCAAGACATACAATCAATTCTAAAGTTCTAAAGAGAGACTTCAAATGTACTTGTATTTTTTTTTTTTTTCTGGCTACCTCGTGAGCACTTGCCCTTGTGGATAAATTGGAGATAGCAAACTGAGGGAAGATCCTGGTATTAAGAGACTTTTTGAGATTTAAATGAAAGATGGAACAACATCCCATCAATACATACTTATAAAAAGGAAGACTTCTCACTCAAGAAGCTTTGTGAGAATTGATGTTCGGAGAAACAAATAAAATCAGACTTATCAGCACTTTATGGATTACCAGATTTATAGCTGCAAGGGACTTTCAAAATCTCCTCTTCCAATCCTGTTACTTTTCAGAGGAGGTGACAGATATTCAAAGAGGTGTAGAGATTTGCTCAAAGTTATATGGGTTGGGAAGTACCTGATCTAGGCATTGAACCATATCTCTGGCACTAGATGTTCTTTCTAGCACTGAGCTGCCTTATTGGTTACTCTTTTATCTTTCTCTGTAATGTTACCCCCAGCATCTGTTGCCTTCACTTCTATTCTTAGGCTGCTTAAAGAAGCTGGAAAAAAATCAGAAAACTGGGACCAATGCAAATTTATGTAACTTAACCTCAAATGAGTCCTCACTGATAAAAGGCAATCCTTTTATACTTCCAAAATTATTACACTCGACTCAACTGTTTTCTATCTTCTTTTTACCTTCTTCAAATTTCCCTCCCTTTTCAGCTGAGAACCTTGCCTCATATTTTACTGAAAGAAATGGAGGCTATTTGCTAAGTCTTCTCTTCTTCCCTTCTCCTTACCTCATATTATTAAAATGACTTTTGCAACTATCTTATCCTTTACCCATCTCACATGAAAAGGCGCTCAAGTGTTCCCGTTCCTTCCTGTCTGTTATAGCAGATTGACTCCTATCATCTCTACCTTTCTACTAATCTCTATCCACTGTTATTTCTCTTTCTCTACTGGCTTTTTTAAAAAATGTCTATAGATATCGACAAGTCTTCCTCTCAATTCATTCCCTCTAGATATTGTCCTATGTCTTTCTCCCCAAACTCTTTGAGAAGCCTTTGAGAAGGCTGCTGATGAGAAGGTATGTAAACAAAATGCTTCTCCTTTTCTTCTCCCTCTCCTCTCTTCTAAGCTCTCTAAAGTCTAGTTTCTGATCTTATAATTCAACTGAAAATGTTATTGCTGAAGTTAATAAATAATTAATAAATGATCTCTTAATTGACAAATACATGACCTTTTCTCAATCCCCATCTGCTCAACTTCTATATAACCTTTGACATCACTGAGCACCTCTTCTTGATATTCTCTTCTCTCTATTTTCTGTGATATTACATTAACCTGGATCTTCTCTTATCAGTATGACCACTTCTTCTCAGTCTGCTTTGTTGAATTCTCATCCAGATTTAGATTATTCTCCAAGGATTTGTACTGAACTTTCTTCTCTTTTTCTTCTGTACGATTTGTCTTGATGATCTCATTATCTCCCATGGACTCAATTATCAAGGATATGAAGATTATTCTCAGATCTATTTTGAATTCCCTGAATTCTACTCTATCACCAGCTGCCTATTGGACATTTTGAATTGGATGACTTGTAGATCTTTTAAAGCTTAGCATGTACAAATATGGACTTATAAACAGGAAGGTTTGGGTGAAAAAGAATATTTTTCCTATTACTGTTGAGGGCTCTACCATTTCCATAATTATTCAGCCTTATAATGTTGTGGTTATCCTTGACTCCCTACTGTTTCTCATCCTCCATATTGGATCTCTTGCAAAGTTGTGTAAAATTTACCTTGACAATATCATCTATATATTCACAGTCCTACTTTTTGCAGACATTACTATTAAAGGACGGATCAATTCTCCAGAGAGAGGTCAGACAATGCAAACAACGCAACAGCCTCTCAGTCAGAAGTCAGAACAGCAACTGCCTCTCGGTCTCCTTGTACCATTCTCTCACAAGAGGAGATCCATTCTGGATTGGATTTTCAGCAGCCACTGTCAGATGATTCCCATGTATTTCAACAGTTCCCATGTATTCTAACACACTGCCACCATCTTGGAGTAGGTGGTACCTCATGACTGGGCTATTAAAATTTGCCTTATGATTTGTCTCCTGACTTTAATTCCCTTCCTATTTCAACTCGCCCTCCATTCAGCTGTCAAAATAACCTTCTTGAAGCTCTATTCTGACCATGTCAACCCACCGTCCTCAGTGTCTTTCTATTGTATCTGGAATCAAATGGAAAGTACTCTGTTTAGTTTTCAAAGCCCTCCATAACTTGGTCCCTTTCTACCTTTCCATTCTTTTTATATCTCATCCTTCCCTTCCCTGATCCCTTACCATGTGATTCAGAACTGGCTGCTCGGCTGTTTTTTGCATGCTACTTTCCATTTTGTGCCTGTATTTTTCTCTTATCCCTTCTTCCTGGCTTCCTTTAAATCTTATACTCTATAAAAAGCCTTTTCCCTTTCTCCTTAATGCTAGTATTTTCTATCTGAGATTAATTCCACTTTATCTGATACATATCTTGTTTATATGTAATTATTAGCCTGCCTCTTCCCATTCCATTCTGAAGTCCTGAAGGGAAGAGATGTTTTTGCCTCTCATCATATCCCCCGCACTTAGCACTATGCCTGGCACATAGTAAGTATCCAATATTTACTTGTTGATTTGACTTGACTTTTCCTCGTATTATGACATCCTGGGATATCATATTATGCTATTATTTTTATTCAGAGTGACACAGCAGGATAGGATTCAAAAGAAACTAGGTCCCATGGGAGTGACTGATTGAACTTGGCTTGATCAAGTAACTCCTTTGGCAATAAAGATACTTGGATGGAGACATGAGCCATAAGTGGCTGGTGCAAAGAGACAATTTAAGGTTTGATAGGAGGAAAAAAGTCAGGAACTCACATATTCATTTACAATTGGGCACTATGGCATGGCAAATATAGATATCTGCCATAATTCTTGCTTCTGACATATCTTGTGGCATCCTGGGGAAGTCACCTCACCACTTAATGCCCCAGGAAACTATGAATTTAAGTTGCAGAGGAAATGCTGATGCACATGGTAAGGGGAACTTACCATGGGATCCTATCCCTTGTCCCAACAACTAGATCTATTGAAATGTGGAAACTGATGCCCTTTATTAAAGGTCTTCAAGCAAAGTATTGTTGGTTAATTGTTAGACATTGTCTGGAGGTAAAGCTTGCAATTAGTAGCTTTTAACATTCTGGGATTCTGGAGATATGAAATCTGATTTTTAAGAGCCTGAAAAGCTATCATAAAGATTTTGATCTTTTTTTCTGTTTTATTTTCTGATGGGGCAACTCTAAGCTGGGTGGAGAGGTCTATTTTTGACACTGGGATGCTGGGATTTAATGGTACTCTGAATGCAGATCTTCTCTTCCCTCATCCTTGGTCATCTAAGACTTTTCATACTTATCTTTATTTGTCTACTCCCCCCATCCCATTTCTTCTGCACTGCAGGCCTTCCTTTCGATATTTTTATATTCTTTGGTGACCTGGGCAGGCCTGAGCCACTCTTTCCCTTACTTTTAGGCCAGTCCATTTTCTTTTTCCAGAAATACATGCATGCTGTGGGCATCTTTTTTTCTTCTGCTATTTCTTGCCTCTAAGTCATTTGCAGTTGTCAGCAGAGATGAAGGAGAAACATTCCAGAATGACCTTCCTGATTGAAATGATAGCAGGTTATTTTTAGACAATTTCTATTCAACAAGCTTTTATTAAGCACTGACTACACTACTCTGCTGTGTGCCATCTTGCTATATTAATTGTTCAGGCTCAGCCTGCTTTGTCTTCTGGAAAGGAAAGTTATTTTTAATTTATCAGCATAGAAACCTGATGATTTATGACATCCCCACTGCCCCTAGTCATGTTCCTGGAAAACTCACTGATGTGCTTTGAAAGGAAGGTTAGGGTTCAGCAAACAAGTCATTGCCCTTCATGAGATATCGATTGGTTTTTTTGTGCATTGGATGTTAGTTCTCCCTAGGGCATATTCAATTGCCCTTGGTCTGATGCTTTGGGGTCCCTCAATCTCGTAGGAGGAACCAGAGACCTTAGCAATGATTGAAGAAGACAGCCATTGGAGTATGAGGAAGTGGTTTTGAAGAGGACATTGGGTGCTACCCTTGCCTCTTCCTCCATCCCTAAGAATGGCCCTGTGTATAATTTCAATAGAGGTTGGTGGGATGTCAGAACCAAATCTCTAAGCCTGACACATCTTTCTAGCTTTACTTGAAATTATTTCCAGCACACCTCCATCCTGGAAAGCAATCCAGTGCCTTGGTACAAAGTATTTTCATTGTTCAACCATTTTAGTCATGCCTGACTGACTCCTTTCTGGAGTTTTCTTGGAAGTGATACTAGAGTGGCTTGCTGTTTCCTTTTCCAGCTCAATTTACAGATGAGGAAACTGAGCCAAGCAGAGTTAAGTCCAGAGTCACACAGCTAGTAGGTGTCTGAGGTTGGATTTGAACTAAAGTGTTCTTTCTCCAGATCCAGTGCTCTATCCTCCACACCACTGGATTGCCCCCAGTATAGAGTAGATGCTTAATATTTTTGATTGATATACTCTCCACTCCATTCAAATTGAACTACTCACCCATGAATGTCTTCCTCTCCCCTGCCTTCCATACTTTGTTCACACCTTTTCCACACATTTCATCCAATTTTTTTTCTAATGAAGTTCTATCCATTCTCTAAAACTCAACTAAAATGCCACATCCCTTGGGAAACTCTTCCCAAGCTCAGAATAACAGAATTGTGATTCCCCTTCCTCTCCAATCATTAGCCAAGTCTTGCAATTTTTCATTCACTGATACCACAATTAGGCCAGTCTAGGTCCACATCACCTTATTTTTGAATTGTCTGCATTTGGCTTCTCTTCTACAATCTGTTCTCCACACAGTTGCCAACTCTCTATTCCCAAAGCCTATCTAACAATGGTAGTTCATGGCTCCAGAAGCCTCAGTGGCTCCTTATTACTTCTAGCATCAGCTAGAAACTCATTTGTTTGTTATTCATAATCCAGCTCTAATCTCTTTTAAAGGTGATTTTTCCATTACTCATCTTTCTACATTTCTAGCCAAATTAGATGAATTACTAATTTCTCTGAGATCACAGTAGCTAAGTGGCACCATAGCTTATAGAACACTGGGCTTGGAGTCAGGAAAACTTATTTTCCTTAATTAAAATCTGATCTCAGTCTCATAGACTTACAGAGCTGTGTGACCCTGAGCAAGTCTCTGAATCCTGTTTGCTTGTTTCCTCATATGTAAAATGAGTTAGAGAAGGAATTGGCGAGCCATTCTAGTGTCTTTACCAAGAAAACAACCTCAAATGGAGTTGTGAAGAATTAAACCCAACTGAAAAATAACTGCAACTCAATTATTCACTATTAAATAACCATAAAGTATTCATTAATACCAGTTGTATCAAGGATATGTCTTTTCTCTCCTAGGTTTTCTGTTTTATAAAGATCTGAGTCATGGCATAACCATCATTTGCATCTTGCCTAGTTCATAGCAAACACTTGATATGTGGTTCTTGAGTGACTAAATAAATAACTGATTCGAGTGTGGAATCCTACTTTGAGGAAGAATCTTATTCTTAAGGAAGAGAATGGACAATAGTTGCCCACAATTGACAAATATGGATGGCTTTTAATTTACACAATTGATGGGAACTCCCAAACAAGAGCTCTGATTCATTATCTTCATGCTCCTGAAATTAGCCAAAGTAGCTTAGTAGTTAGAATTCTGGTCTGGAAGTCGGGAAGAGATTTTTAAGCCCTACCTTGAATACTTCACCCTATGAGTCTGGGGCTATAGTTAACTGAGGCACAAATGGGTTATATTCTATCTTAGTGGAATGGGTATTCCCATTGGGAATTATCAAATACCCTCACAGGTCTATCATGTCTTTTCATGTCATTCCAAATAACCTTTCCTGCCTGGGTTTTGCTCTCCCTTTCAAATTGAAGTTAACTCGGCTCCTCCTTTGCCCTGAGACATTGAGCTGAGATGACAAGGTTTTCCCAATCTGGAGTTCAAATCAGGGGAATTACACAAGACTTTCCAGGTTGACCCAAGTGATTTTCTAAATTGGAATTTGGTTAAGAATGCCAACGCTAAGTCAGGGTTTCTTTTTTCTTTTCTTTTCTTTCTTTCTTTTTTTTTTTTTTTTTTTTGCTGCAAATATTTTCCATTTTCTCTAACTCAGATGCAAATTCCACAGCTGATTCCTTGATTTCCCTAGAAGGAGGACTAAGGGGGAAGAGTTCTTGCTCTCTATTGCTTCCCTTTCTTTTACGTCAAACTGAGAAGCAGACTGGGAATGTTCCAGGTGACTTCTATTTGTTCTTGAGGCCCCCTTTTTCTTCTCCATTAGCCATTTTGCAGCTCCCGCCCCCCATCCAGCTGCTGCATTTTCTTTTGGCTGGGAGAACAATAAACTCATTCATGCTAAGATGTTTGTGACTTAATGCTTTTTCATCCTAGGGCTTTTGAATGTTCAAATATGGCAACAACTGAAGTCAATCTTTAATCCAAAGGAATATATACTTATGTGACCACAGTTCTAGAATGGACTCGGCTAACTAGTTCAGCTCCTTCATTTCACAAATGAGGAAATTGAGTCCCAAAGAGATGAGATGACTAATCAAGGTCACACATGAATGAAAAATCAGAAGCAGATCTTCAACTTAACTGTTAGGTTAACTAACACAGCCTTCAACCTTTAATCTCTCTTTAGAGCTTGGTAGTGGTGTAATTTTAAGTACTGGTAGAAAAATATTTTTTTCCTTTCCATCTAACAAGTTGTCAGATGTTGCTTCTATAACAACTTTTACATCTACATGCATAAATTTCCAAACCTTAATCCAGGTTCTAATTAATACCTGTCTAATCATCTATACAGAAACCAAAGTGGTATTTCTAAATAAGGGTATGACCATGTGACTCCTGTGCTTAAGAAGCCTCAGTGGTTCCCTACTACCTCTGGTTTAAAACATGGATTCCTCAATTTGGCTTAACTCCTATTGTAATATGGTTCCAGCACATCATAGTCCCTTAAAAGCAAACTGACTTTTTTATTCTCTATACATGAAATTGAATCCCCCACCTCCAGATCCTTGCTCAGATATGGTATTTCTTTACTTTTGTCTTGGGAAGATCTAATTTTCTAAAAAGCTCTGATCATATACTACTCTTTATAAAGAAAATATTCCATATCCCTTGATTCTCTTAATAGAGCTCATCCCTATATCAAAATTACTTTAAAAATTGACTTATTTATGTTCATGTTACATCTTTTATAATCTTAAGAGAACATAAGCTCCCTAATGATAAGGAGTTTTGTCTTTGTTCTTTGTGCATTCAATTCATAGCCCAGAGGGCCTTTCCACTTTTGTTTTTGTTTTTGCTTTCGCTTATAGTTTTTAGAGAGGCAGCAGATCCAGATTTGTGATTTTTGTTTTAAGGAATTGACTTTGGGGAAATTCCTTCTACAAATTGGTTCCTGTTAGTTTGACTGAGTTGCTTAAGGGATACATTGAAAGGGTGAGTGACTTGCCCAGAGTCACACAGTTAGAATGAATCAAAGGAGAAATTGAACTCAAATCTTTCTGATTGAAGACAAGCTCGCTATCTTGAATGTCCTAGACACCTGGTACTTAGCAGACATTCAAGAATCCTTGTTGAGTTGAATGGAATTTTTCTCTTCCAAGAACATAAATGGTACTTTGCACATATTTACTTGAATTAATACTTGGGTGGGATATCCTCTGTCTTCCAGTGGTACTGTGGGTACTTGTTCAGCATTGAATGATTGAGCAAAGATTAGAGTTTGGGGTTAATACCATTTCATGCAGGAAAAAATCCCAGGTAACCCTCTAGAGCCCTAATTGGGCTTGGCTGATCTTTCCAGAAGGAAGCACAATGGACTTTATTTATTTTGAAATTCTATAGCCAAGGGTTAAGCCTTTGATGTCTCTCCAGAAAGGCCTGGGAGTCCAGTTCATCTCTTCTGGGTGGCTTGATCTCACAGGCTTTTGGCGTATCTTAGTGTCTCTCCTGGGTACTCACACATGCTGGACGTTTGATCTCTCACTCCTGACTGCCAGGGGTGTGGCTGTGTAATTTTCTTGCAGTCTTCTGTGCTGCCTTTTAATTACCTCAATGATTTATATCACAGTAGAGAATTGGGGCTGAAAATAAGGATCATTCACATTTCTATAGGATTTTATAGCTGATAGAAACTTTCCACAATAACATTGGGATGTGGGACGTGCAAATAGCCCTTGGACTATAAACTTCAGGACAGTTCTCATTATTAGGAAGCCGGTCATCCATCCAACTCCAAACTTTCTTCACTTAGCTATCTAGGAAAAGAAGGGATGACCTAACATCCTTCTGGTTCACATAAGCTTAAAGTGTGGTAATATAGTCTTTTGGATTATTCCTGTGCTTCAAATTCAGAAACAAGATTGATAGATGATCAAATGCCACATTTAACACACTTTTATTCATCTATTCACCTATCCATCTATTCAAACAAGCATTTATTAAGTACCAGATATTTGCTAGACACTGAAGACAGAGAGGGATAAGTTACTTGTCAAGTCAGTGCATGAAAAGCATGGGACTTGAATCCAGGTAATTGTGGCCATGAGTGCCACTTTATTATGTACCACATTACACTGCCTCTTAGACACAATACAATTTCTAGCTTGGGAGAAGGGCACTAGTTTATAGGATCATAGATTTATAGCTAGAAGGGTAATTGGAGCTCATCTAGTCTAGCCCCTTCATTTCATAGGTAAAGAAACTGAGCTCCAATAGCTTGGGTGATCAGGGGAGTCCTTTGAGGGAGGTAGTCCTTGAACTGAGAGTTCTGATGGAAGCTGACAATTTTAGTCCATCAGTTGTTCACCGAGCATTTGTGAAGTACCTACTATGTATCAGTCACCTAGATCAGTGGTGAGAATACAAAGGGAAAAAGTCAAAGAACTATGTACCTACAAGATATGAGGAGATAAAAGATTATTCATCAGTCATTCAACACACATTTATTAAACATTGTATGCCAGGCACTGTTAAGTGCTGGGAGTACAAAGAAAGATCAAAAAAGGAAAGGAAAAAAAATGCCACAAATAAGTCTCTGCCATCAAGAATATCACAATCCAATGTGGGAGATAACATACAAATAATTATGTACAAACAAAATATAGATAGGATAAATTAGAGAAAATAAAGAGATGGAAGCTATTAGCATTAAGGAAGATAGGAAAAGGCTTCCTACAAATGGGTTGTTAGCAGAGATTTGAAGGAAAACAGAAAAGTCAGCAGGAGGAGACAAGGAGGTGGAGAATTCCAGATCTATGGGGTAGTCAATAAAAATGATCAGAATTGAAACACACACATATACACAAAAACCTTTGTGTGTGTGTGTATATATCCAGTGCATATATCTATATATGTGTATGTGCGTATCTCCAATATAGAAACAAACATGTGTATAGGTACACATATATCCAATGTACGTACACACACATTTACACACACACATAGATAATGGACACATACATATCTATTTAATATACACGTCTATTTATTTATTGCTTTTAAGTCATTTAGTTGAGTCCAACTCTTTGTAAGCCCATTTTTATGGGATTTTCTTTGGCAAAAACATTGTAGTGGTTTGCCATTTTCTTTTCCAAGATCCCCATTTTATAGTTGAAAAAACTGAGATTTACAGAAGTTAAGTGACTTGCCCAGGACATACATCTAGTAAATATGTGAGGTAGTTTTTAAAAGCTTTCTAATTTTCAAAAGATATGCATGGATAATTTTTCAGTATTAGCCCTTGCAAAACATTGTGTTCTACTTCCCAAACTTCTCTCCATCCCTGCCCTAGATATCAAGTAATCCAATATATGTTAAACGTGGTAAAATATGTTAAATCCAATATATGCATATGTATTTATACAATTATTTTGCTGCATAAGAAAAATCAAATCAAAAGAAAAAAATGAGAAAAAAATTAAATGCAAGCAGATGACAACAAAAAGAGTTGCTACGTTGTGAACCACACTCGGTTCCCATAGTCCTCTCTCTGGGTGTAGATGACTCTCCATCACAAAATCATTAGAACTGCCCTGAATCATCTCATTGTTGAGAAGAGCCACTTCTATCAGAATTGGTCATCATATAATCTTGTTATTGTTGTGTACAATGCTCACTTCACTTAGCATCAGCTCCTGTAAGTCTCTCTGAAATCATCCTGCTGATCATTTCTAATAGAACAATAATATTCCATAACATTCATATACTATATGACTTATTCAGCCATTCTCCAATTGTTGGGCAACTACTTAGTTTCAAATTCTTTACCACTACAAAAGGGTTGCCACAAATATTTCTGCACATGTGGGTCCCTTTCCCTTCTTTAAGATCTCTTGGGGATATAAGCCCAGTAGAGACATTGCTAGATCAAATGGTATGCACAGTTTGATAGGCCTGTGGGCATAGTTCCAAACTGCTCTCCAGAACGGTTGCATCAGTTCATAACTCTACCAACAATGTATTAGGGTCCCAGTTTTCCTACATCCCCTCCCACTCAACATTCATTTATGTCTTTTCCTGTCATCTTAGCCTATCTGAGAAGTGTGTAATCATATGAGGTAATATTTGAGTTCAGGTTCTCCTGACTCCAGCACTCTATCCAGGGCACCACTTAGCTGCCATATAGATATAGAAGTAGACATAGACATTGATATAGACATCAATTTTGATATCAGCATTGACATTGATTTCGATATTGACATTGACATAGATGCACACACACACTATATATATACATATATAAATACACATATATCATATATCTATATATATTTCCAATAAAAATATGTAACTATATATTTCTTACTATACATCCATACAGTCCCAATAGACATGTATACACATATATTTATATGTGTATATATAAAATACCATATAAGTATGTCCCAGATAAACACAAATATGTATATTCCCATGTACATACAAAAGACACATACACATATTTATACATATGTAACCACATATGTATGTAACTTATTGCTGATCCATATGTAAAATAAGGCCATTTCTTATATATTTATTAAATTATAAAATTTATTAAATATAAATTAAATTAATATAAATATTAAATAGGGGAACTCATAAAGTTCCCCTAATTTGGACTTCTAGAAGGAGAAGTTGAAATATGCAAGAGCCCTAAGAGATTATCTGGTTTAACTCCATCATTCTATGGATGGAAGAACATAAGCCCCAAACTTTCCCAAGGTTGTATAACTTATAAATGGCAGAGATAAGTTTAAAATTCAGGTCGTCCAACTTTGAAGCCAGCATTTTGCTGGTTTACCACACTGCTTTTCTGACTGGATACCAAATATCTGAAAATAGTGACCAGGTCTCATTTGTTTTTCTATCTCCCAAGTGCATAGGCTGGGGTTTTTACATGTGATATACTTAATGACCATATGTTAAATTGTATTTTCTATCTTCATGGGCTACTTTCTTCATTTGGAATGCTCTTTCTCTTAGCTTGCCTTTTTGAAGACCAGCATCTCCTTTGACTTGATAATGTCCTTTCTTCAAATTATGAATATTTACTTAACTGTGTTCATGTTGAATCTACTCGGCAGAAAAAAAGTTCCTTGAGGACAGGGAATCTTATTTTGTCTTTGTATCTCCAGCACCTAGGACAGCACTTGCAATTATAGGAGGCATTCAATAACGACTTGTTGGATTGAAGAAATTATAGATGTATGGCTGATACATCTTCTGACCAGCATTGAGAGCTTCTAGTGCAGACATAGACAAAAAAAAAAAAAAGAAAGAAAGAGAAAGCAAGAAAACAAGAAAGAAAAGATTCAGTGGGTCAGGGTTAGACCAGCTGGATCCTTCCAAGTCTGAGATTCTGGGATTCCATGTCACCAGAGCAATTTCATTCATTGCAAGGTTGATGCGTTGAAAAACACAGAACTGTTCTTTCCTAGGACATCCCAAGGCTTTTAATAATAACTTGACACAACTGTGGAGTTTTAACTTTTGCAAATGTTTACCAAACATTATTTCTTTAGTTCCTCTTAGTGGAATTTCCATTCACCTCCATCTCCCAGTATCTCAAGTGTTCTTCAAAGTGCAATTCACATGCTTCTTCCTATGGGACTGGGCATTTCACCAAGCTGCCCCTCAGGAATTGCTTCCATCCTCCACTTAATTCTGCCTGAGCAAATATGCCTCGTGCCCAGTGTGGATTAAATCTCCATGGCCACATCCGTCTCATTTAACAGGCCAAGTTTTTCCTACACACATTCGTTCTACTGTCCATATTGGCTAGTTTAAGGAACTAAGGGTTTTCTTTTCTTTTTTAAGACTCTGCAAATTTACTTTCCCTGTTCCATTTCCAGTGAGAAAAATTCTTCCTTAAATGAGAAAGCCAGATAACTATGTTCTTACTGAAGTCTGAATACACTGACTGTATAGACATGCCATAGCATAAGGATTGGACACCCAGACTCTTCCACCTTCTACCCTCTATGATTAAGAGAGTCCTATTATTTGGCCTCCCTTGAAGTTGAGATTGAAAGAGGCTTATTTGGGTGGAGGATGTGGTGTTTCTGGTGTTCTAGAGAGGAGAACTGTGTGCCAGGAAGCCCTGCCAACTGAAAGCAAAATGAACATGCAGAATTACGGAAGTTTCATTTCCTGCTAAATAATTCTCTGCAAGCTGTGTAAACTTTCCTCCACTGAACAAATACTAAGAATTAAAAAAAAAAAAACAGAGATGCTCTCCTCCTTTAGTAAGGAAATATTCACATCATTTAGAGGGCCAAGCCAAGGGCAGGAGGGCTGGTGTTTTTTAATGGAGTTTGTACAAGTCATCAAAGACATTTGGAGCTTGGATGAGTGGGCAAAACAACTCTCAAAATGAGGTTTGTCCTGGAGAGTTCCTCCTGACCCATGGACTTGACTCTTAAGTTCATTAAATAATAATATCTATTCAACTCAATTCAACAAATACTTAGGTACTTGGTTTTGGAGCTACATCAAAACAAAACAAAACACTCTGAACTTTTCCTCAAAAGGCTTACATTCTATTTATGGGGTACAACATGTATATAAACACAAGTAAATAAATACAAAGTGAGTGCAAAATAATACAAATTTAGTAGGAGCAGGAAATGACTAGTCCTATTTTAAATAAAGCAATTTCAGAGGGACAAGAGTGCTGAACAATGCTGTTTTATCATAGTGGCCATGTGTAAGTACCACTTTTTGATTTGTGTTAATTTTGTTAGTGATTATGACATTTCCTTAAGTACACACTAAGGTTCCTCTGGGCAGGGATTCTATTTTAGCAGAGTTTTGTATCTTGTTCAGTGCTTAGTAAGGCCTATTGACTCAGACAGTTTTTAGGGGTGCAGTGGAAATAGCCCTCAAATTGGAATCAAGGGTCTGAAGTTTGGATCCTGTTTCTAGTCATTCCTATCTGTGTGCCATTAGGCAAGACTTGGGTATCTCTGGTCTACAATTTCTTCTCTGTAAAATGATGTCTGACAATCTCAACCTTCTGTTTTTGATGTGAAACTTTTCTTCAGCATACTTTATGTGGCTCATGGGCCTATTGAGTCTCATGAGTCCCACATTTTTTTGCTCCCAATCCCAGGGCTTTATTAAGATAGCAAAAGGCACTGAAAAAGCATATCAATAAAGGAAACCTTGGCACTTGGTGGTAAAACTGGAGGTATGGATGTGCAGGAGTAAATGGATAGATGCATATATGTTTGTGCTTTCATGTCTATTTGGGGGTAAAATCACAGAGTATATACACCAAGATGGTTTTGCTTCACTGTACTTATTAGAAATAATCATTTCCATTTTTGTTGAGAAAAGGGATTTGTCCTGTCCCTATAAATTTCTGTTGTTTGTATAAAACATAATATTCCCCTCCTTTTAAAATTTGAATTGCTTGAAAATTTAGGCTCATTCCACTTTCTGTCCATATTACTTCCCTTGCAACACAACACTCAAGTCAAAGTAACCCATGTACTGTTATACATTTTTGTAGGCAGTACCCAATCCCTGGAAGGCTCCTTTTTCATCACCTCTGACCCTTAGATTCCTTGTAGGTTTAATTCAGATGCCAAGTCTTATCCAATACCTTTTCTGATCCACCTACTTATTAGAATTCTCTCCCTCTTGAAATTGCTTTGAATTGTGTTAGTTGTATTAGTTTCTTTTCCTCTGCCTTGTATTCACTTATAAATTTATGTTCTCCTCTGTTGAACTGAATTGATTAAATCTGAGTCAGAGTTCAAGGGAGGGTCAAAAACAGGTCATGTTTTGGATGAAGTAGACCACAGGCCACATGAATCAACACTAGTGGTGAAGATAAGATGATGCTATCTTCAGAGAAATAGTGGAAGTTAGAGAAGGATGGCAGAAGTTCATGTCTTCAAAACAAGAGGCAAATAAATAATCATCAGTGGGACAAGGTGGGCAGGAAAGAAAGGGCCTGTGGGCCTGCAATATCTATCTAAATTGGGCTCTCTATCTTCCTCCATCTTGCATTGACTTCTAGCTCATGGCCTATTGGTCCAACTTTCCACTTTTCTCACTGGCAGTGAAAAGTTCTTATCAAAAGAAAGACCATTTCAACTTTCTAATTTCCCCTTCTTGGATCTAATCCCAGGTAGAGAAGAATAGAATAGCTCAGTATTTTGCTCAAATGACCCTCATATTTTATTATTTAAGAACCACTTTGCTAGAGACCCTTGCAAAGTAAGAGACCAAAAAGGTCAGAGACAAGGGGAAAAGACCCCATAAAATATTTTTGGTTATAGCAAAGAACAAGAAACAAAGTGTGTGTCCATCAGTTAGGGAATGGATGGAATAAGGGAATATTGTGTTTTAAGAAATGACAAATATGACAGATTTAGGAAACTCTGGGAAATTTGGTATGAGAAGTTGGCAACCTTTGAAAAAATTAAAAGAAAAGAAAGACTTTTAAATTGGAATATTTAGAAAAAAGTCTTAAGAAGAGACACAGATAAGCAGGGCAATAATATTATTAAAATGTAAATGATGATGATGATAACTAGTATACATATAATATCTTAAGGCTTGTTAAGAACTTTACAAATATCTCATTTTATTTTCAATAACTCTAAGATTTATTTCTATTCTTTTTTTTTTGTAAATAAGAAAACTGAAGTAAACAGAGAATGGGATTTGCCTGAGGCCACAAAGATATTCTCTGATATTAGATTGAATTCATGCTTTCCTGGTACCAAATCTGGGGCTCCATCCATTGTTCCACTTAGATCCCTAAAAATGCTTATATGAAAAGTTTATACTTTCATATACACTCATCTTTTTTATTCTTTGTATTTTGAAATATTCATGTTTGTTGATGTCTCTAAAGTTCATAAAAACTAAAATTTGAGAGGGTTTTTCTTTAGAGTTTCCCAACTTAATCTAGACAAGTAAAAAACGTCCAAAATTATGCAATGACTATGTAGTAATTAAAACTGAACTCACAAGATAAGAAGATAGAAGCACTGATGAAAAATTAAAAGTTCCTGCCACAGACATACTCCCAGGCTTGATATGCAAGTTCCACCTGACGTGGTCCTAGAGTTACCCCATTTATGGCAACGACTCAATCTGAGTTGCTTTTCCTTGTTCACCCTCCCCTCCAGCCCACAAGAGGCAGAAGGAATTAATTTTGTCTAGCCACATGAAGAAAAGGTTATGGGGCAGGGAGGCGGAAGATGAAACATTGAGAAATAGCTAGAGAAGGGGCTTATGTGTTCAAAGGAATGGTGGTTGGAAACTTAGCTACAATCTGTTCTTCCATCATTGAGTTTGCTTCCTTTAAGGATGCAGATAATCCTTCTTTCACAGTGCTTTCAATTGGGAGAATCTAATGTGGCAGGGGATTTATGAAAAATAAGATGTACATGACAAAGTAGTGAAAAAAAGAGGGCAAAGAAGTCACAAGCCAACCCAGGGAAAATTGCTGGGAGTACAAGAAAGTGTCTGAAAAACAAAAAGGCCAAGAGAGAAAGGTTGGCTTTAAGCCTGGCTCCCAATCAGACAAACCAACAGAGAGAGCCATGAAGAGGTTAGGTTGCGGGAGCGGGAGGGATGAGTCAAAAATTAAGAAGGCCATAATACATTAATATTATATTCTGAAAGAAAATGAACTAATATTCCTCAAATCAAAAAGAAAAACCTGAGGATTCTCAGAACATAGAACAACAAGAAACTTCAGTGTAAGAGAAAAGAGAAATAATTTTTTGAATAGAAAGTAGACTGGAAATCATAGCTCTCAAAAGAAAATCAATGAAGACAAGCTGTTTAGATTGTAAGATGGAGAATATCTCCAAAACAATAGAAGATATAAAAATAGAGAAAGACAAGTTTGGAATTTAAAAATATAAAAGGATATGAAATTTTTGGGGTAGAGAAGCAGAAGACAATTATTTTCAAAAGTATATATGAATTCAAAAGACAATAAAGTGATTGTTCTTGAAGACAGCATAATAGAAATAGTTTAAGGATCATAGGCATCCCCCTCTCCTCAGATTATGAAACATTTGAAAACTTGGATAATGTGTTAGGAAATAATATAAGAAAACTTCCCAGGATTTTTGCTCATAGAATACAAATTACCAATTTAATTAGTAGATTGATGATAGAGATAACAACTGTGTTTGAAAGTCTAAGGCATATATTTTTATAATTCAAACATCAATAATAACTTCCCTCCAACTCCACCATATGAGGTGCCAGGAGGATGGCCTTCGAGTACAAAGATACTTCAGTTTCAAAAGTTTAGGACAACTACACAGTCATGACAAGTCAAAGAAAAGAATGGAATAATATCTTCCAGATCCAAACTGTTGCCAAGACCTGACAAGTTCATCTTTGCAATATCTTGAATATACCCCTTTCTCTTCTCTGACACAGCCCCTACTCTGGTGCAGGCCCTCATTACCTCAGATCTAAAATATTAAAATAGCCTACAGCATAGAGGTGTCACTTCCTCAAGTTTTTTCCATTCCAATCCATTCTCCATTCGACCACTACAGTGATTTTCCTAAAGCACAAGTCCAATCATGTCATCCCACTTCTAATCCCCATTCAATAAGCTTCAGTGGCTTTCTATTATTTCTAGAATCAAATATAAAATGCTCTATTTGACATTCAAAACCTTTTAAAACCTAATCTTCTAGTCACTCTATCTCTCAATTTGGGACATTTTCTCTGGCTGTTTCTGTATCTGAAATGTTTTCCCTCCTCTACTCTGAGGACTACTTACTGACCTGACTTCCTTTAAATCCCAACTAAAATCCATCTTTTACTGGAAGCTTTCAAATCCTCTTAATTCTTCTTCTCTCTATTAATTATCTCCTATTTATCCTATCTGTAGCTTCCTTTATATATATTTGTTTGCATATTATTTCCCCCATTAGGTTATAAGCTTCCTAAGGACAAAGAGTATTTTTAACCTCATTTTGTATCTTCGGAGCTGAATGCAGTAGTGGCAAATAACAACTGCTTAATAAATGTTTATATGTCAATTCATTACATAAAGCAAAGAGCCCAAATGGAACCAAAAACAACATAACCTATAAATTTGAGCCTATTCATCAGGAGGAAATGATGGTTCTTCTACAAAAGAAGAATCTGAAGTATTTTTGGCATATAAAACAAAAACAAAGATATTAATATTTTACTTGCAAAACCTCTAAATAAAATAACAAATAAATATAATATATAAACATAATATATGCGTACTATATATGTAATATATAAACAAATGTATAATTATTAAGAAAAAGCTAATCAAGATAATAATGCTTGTGTTTTTAGGCTATTATTTTAATGTTGTGCAGATTCTGGACTTTCTCTCCTATGTCCTGTTTGTCCAGGCAAACTAGGTCCTCAGAAGATGGTTATTACATTTTCCCCTCAAGGTTTTGGGGGTAACTTTTGAGATAAGGAGAATTTTCCAATATGATTGCTTATGACCAATGGGTTGTTCTAGGAAGATGAAGACATTTTGGGGATCTACTCAGATATTCTCCATCCTCTCTGACCCTCATCGTTTGATTAATTTATAACAATAGAATATTTGACAAGTTTTTGAGCTCTTCTCTCATTTGGTATTATATAAATCTCTTTATTCCGGAGTAATCCTCTTCCTTGTCCTTGATGGAGAAACATTCTCCCTCTGGGCTGCCTGAACACAATGCTTGGGAACTCTTCATTTCAAACCTTTGGGAATTTGTGAATTTGGGATAATCCAATGGTAATCCCCTACTCTCTTCTCTGGCCCTGAACCAGGGAAAGCCCATCCTCAGGCTCTCTCATCTCACTTTGTAATTACAAATAATTCTGCCATGTAATTCTACAGAGTTTTCTTCTCTGACCTTTGCTTAAAACAGGAAATATCTCCTTTTGTATGCCAACAATAATTCTGGCATATAATTCTAAAGTGACTTTAGTCCCTGACCTGTGCTTAGAAAATGGCAAGAAGAGACCACAAATTTGAGTTCTCAAATTCTCTTGTGTCACTTAAACAAGCACAAGCCTACCTCATCCATCTTCTTCTGCCTATAACTGGTACTACTAATAGGGGTAGAAATGATCTCTCTTCTCCCTTTCTTGCATTTCAGTCTGAAAGTGTAATACAGATAGAGGATGGAAATACTAAGCTTTTGTTATAGCTTGTATTTCTATGCCACAGAGTTGTACTTGTTTTTTATCCTTCATTTTCAAAGAGGACCGATGGCAATATGGGTGACATCTTGCCTTGTGTTTGGTTTGGATTTAAGTGAAACAGACTTGCTCAAAATTGTCAGTCTCACTCTCATCCTCATCCAAAAGTCAAGATGACTGGCAATGGCTTAGGATGCAATGGTTGACCTTGGTCTTATCAATTTCTGACCAAGTTCTAAGCACTTTATAGTGCTTTATATAGTGCTATTGGAACAAATTTGTTCTCAACCTCCCATTCTGCTAGGGGAAGTCTTCATGTGTTGTCAGATACCCCCTCAACTCATCAATAGCTTTGAGGCCTGTTGATTACCCTCAACCTGGTTTAAATTGCTGAGATAGTTTTATTGAGATGTGACTGCTTCATATGCTACAAAAGTTTGGAGCCGGGTGATAGTTGGACATCAAAAATGGATGAGTCACCGAGGTTAGGATAGCACAGAAGAAGGAACTTTTTTGACTGTTCTTCTCCGTCACTAATTATCTTAGAGGCAGAACCAGTATTTAGTCAGCTACTAACTGATAAAGTGACTGAGTGCATGATTGATGAGTCCCAAATGTACTTTATTGTAATGGAGAGTTCAATTTCTGGGGGAGGAGAAATATGAGAGTTGGGAGAAAGCATTGTGATATATAAATAAAAATATAAGACCACCAGTAAAACTGATGTGAAGGTAGAGAGTTTTAATTGTATATCAACCATAGCAGTGGGTTGAGAATCATTTCAGTAAGAGGATGCACGAGGAAGGTTAATTCTAATAATAACTATAATAATAATTTAGAAATGCTATTTGAGCATTAGCTACTTTAACATTAATAATTTGGAAATAACTAGCATTTATATAATGCTTTAAGCTTTTCAAAGAGCTTTATAAATGATATTTTATTTTTAATAGCTTTTTATTTTCAAAATATATGCAAAGATAGTTTTCAACATTCACCCCTGCAAAGCTGTTCCAAATTTTTTCTCCTTCCTTTCCTCCAACTCCCTCCCTTAGACAGAAGTAATCCAATATATGTTAAACATATGCAATTCTATAGATATTTCCATATTTATTATGCTGCACAAAAAAACCCATCAGAAAGAAAACAAAAAGCATGAAAAAAGGTGAGAATACCATGCCGTGACCTACATACACTCCCCAATAGGCCTGTTTTGGGGTACAGATGGCTCTCTCCATCACAAGTCTATTAGAATTGGCCTGAATCATCTCAGTGTTGAAAAAAGTCCATGTCCAACGTTCTTCTTGTTACCATGATCGATGTTCTCCTGGTTCTACTCACTTCACTCAACCTCAGTTCCTGTAAGTCTCTCCAGGTCTCTCTGAAACCATCCTACTGATCATTTCTTATAGAATAATAATATTCCACAACATTCATATGCCATAATTTACTCAGCCATTCCCCAGCTGATAGGCAGCCCCTCAATTTCCAGTTCATTGCCACTAAAAAAAAAAAAAGGCTGCTACAAACATTTTTGCACATGTGGGTCCTTTCCCCTTTTTCATGCTGTCTTTGGGACCATGGGTAAAAGGGCATGCACAATTGATAGCTCTTTGGGTATAGTTCCAAACTACTCTCAGAATGGCTGTATCAATTCACAACTTCACCAACAATGTATCAATGTCCTAGTTTTCCCACATGTTCTCCAACATTTTTCACTATATTTTCCTGTCATCTTAGCCTATCTGAGAGGTATGTAATGGTATCTCAGAGTTGTCTTAATTTGCATTTCTCTGATCAATAATGATTTAGAACATTTTTTCACATGAATAGAAATGGTTTTAATTTCTTCATCTGAAAATTGTTCATATTCTTTGGCCATTTGTGATATTTTACTTTCACAACAGGAAGGTATGTAGTAGAATTTTCATTATTTCTATTTTACAGATGAGGAAACTGAGGCAGGAAGATTTTTTTTAAGTGATGACTCAGACTCTTATGAGTGTCTGAGACTGGATTTGAGCTCATTTTTCTGATTCCAAGTTCAGAGCTTTATGCACTACATCACCAAACCCCTCTGGTATTATCAGGTATGGTGATAGATAAAAGACTTTGAACACAGTTTAGTTAAAGGAATGTTCCAGCAGTAGTCATTAGGGGCAAATGTATGGATGAGAATGGTTGCTTTGGACAGAAAAAAATGATACATTATAGTTGATAAAGTATTCAGGTTTTTAGAACTCTAAATTTTTAACATATTTCTTCATATTCTAGGAGTAATCAGATTGTAATTTACACATAGATTGTCCAGAATTTGGCTCTGGCTGCTCCAGAGCTCATTACCTATTTAATAAGAACAATTAGTTAGGTGCCATATGGATTGGGCTCCCTCCCTTTGATGATATTCTCATTTTTCTATAACTCCAATGTATGACTATGGGACTCCCTATTTAGTTATCTGCCAAAACTTGGCAGTCAAAGGCTCTCCAGGCTCTAGGGGAATAGTTGATAGGCCTGACATAAACTGTAGCTTGCTGAAACCCTGTCCATGTCAGAGCTCTGTGATTTGTTGCTGTGGGAGCCCTCTCCACCAATGGAGATGGCAACTTGTCCAGATCCTTACGAGAAAGTGTAAGAGAGTGATCCGTGGTAATCAAAGGAGAGTAGCGTGGTAGTGGCCACACAGCTAATGAGCTCTTAAGGTTGGATTGAGTCTGGCCTTGACTACAAGCTCAACACTCTCCTTACTTGTTTCATTAACTCCTGTATTTATAAAAGGCAAATTTATTGACAGTTGTTGTTGAGTCATGTCAGTCATATATAAATCTCTGTGATAATCCAAGGCCAACTTCTGACTGATCCACATAATTACCAGGTAGGCGAATAGAGAACTAATGGTTGTAATCTATATTTAGCTGGGACTTCATGATATACAAATGACCTTTTTCTCAATTTGGATTGCAGCTAAGGTGGGGCAACCAAGACAGCCTCAAGGAGTTGACATTTGAGGGTTCTGACAGAAATATAGAAACATCAACACATTGCACTAGAAATAACATTAGTTCTATGATGAGAAGACCTGGGCTTAATTAAATCCCACTTTTTTTTCTTTTATAAGTTTTTTTTATTTACTTAAACATACTTTCCTAAAAATAACCCTCCATTTTTTTAATTAAAGCTTTTTATTTTCAAAACATATGCATGAATAATTTTTCAACACTGACCCTTGCAAAATCTTGTGTTCCAAAGTTTATCCCCTTCTCCCATCCTCCTCCCCTAGATGACAAATAATCCATTTTATATTAAACATATTAAAATATATGTTAAATCCAATATATGCATACATATTTATACAATTATTGTGCTGCACAAGAAAAATCAGATCAAAAAGGAAAAAAAATGAGAAAGAAAACAAAATGCAACCAAGCAACAACAAAAGGAGGGAAAATGCTATGTTAGGATCCACACTCAGTTCCCATAATTCTCTTTTTTCATCACAAGATCATTGGAACTGGCCTGAATCATCTCATTGTTGAAAAGAGCCAAGTCCATCAGAATTAATCATTATATAATATTGATATTGTGTATAATTATCTCTTGGTTCTGCTCATTTCACTTAGCATCAGTTCATGTAAGTCTCTCCAGGCCTCTCTAAAATCATCCTGCTGATTGTTAAATCCCACTTTTGAAGCTGATCATTTATGTAAGATCTTTCATCATTTTCTTCCTCTGTAACATGAGGAGGTTAGACAAAATGGCCATTTCTAGCATTAGGCTCTGGCTGTGCCAGAGCTCATTCCCTACTTAGTATAATTGGTTTGGTACCATAGGGTCTGGCTCCCTCCCCTTAATGACACTCCTCTGGGTGAATTGTCAGCCTGAGCCTGTTCTTTACCAGTCAGCACATTTCCCAAATGTTTTTATGTTTTTTTGAGGAGACCTTATTGAGGGCTTCTTCCTTGATGACTAGCATCCAAAATGGAATTTGTATTAAAAGGTTGGTTTAAGATCTCATTTCATTTCAATTGCTGTGGACACAAGAATTTCTAATTATGTCTATTCTGCTTTGTATTCTTAGCAGCATGCTGACCTCTCAGTGCTTTAGAGGACTTTCTAGGATTGTAAAGTGCGAAGTAGTGCAGATCTGCATTAGAGGAGGGAGTTTCCTCATTTGAAAGTTCCTTATACCAAGGATATCAAAGATCTAAATGTTATATCTTTGTCTATGGTCAAAAAATTAGATCTCAGACTTGAGATGGAAAATGCCATCTGCATCCAGAGAAAGAACTGTGGAAACTGGATGTGGATCAAAGCATAGTATTTTCAGCTTTTTTAGTTGTTGTTTTGTTTTTTCTTTCTTGTGACTTTTCCCCCATTCTGATTTTTCTTTTACAAAGTGACAAATATAGAAATATGTTTAAAGGGATTTCACATGGGGACAGCTAGTTGGTGCAGTGATAGAGCACCAGCTCTGAAGTCAGGAGGAGCTGAGTTAAAATCTGGTCTCAGACACTTAACACTTCCTAGCTGTGTGACCCTGGGCAAGTCACTTAATCCTCATTTCCTCAGGGGGGAAAAGGATTTCATATGTATAACTTCTATTAGATCGTTTGTTGTTTTTGAGAAGGAGGAATAAGGAAACAGGGAGAAAAATTTGAAACACAAAGTCTTACAAAAATGACTGTTGAAAATTATCTTATAAGCATAATTTGGTAAAATGAAATATTACTGAGGTCAAAAAGAAATTAGATGTCAGAAAGATTAAATGACTTGCTCATGATCACACAGATCATCAAATGCTGCCAATGAGAGGAGGACAAGGTCTCCTGACTCTAAGATTTTATACTGGGATATTTTGGCTAAAATCGTGTATAGAATCATTCTCCCTGCTCTTAGATTTTATGATGGATACTTTGGATGTTTTCTTATTGTCAATACTCAAACGCAGAAATACTCAGCCAGAGTGTTTTCCCTAACTGACTTCACTAAGTCTTTCCTGATTTTTACACTCTGTTACTTCTTCCTAATGTGGTACAGCAGTTGGAGTGATGAACCTGAAATCCAGATCTGTATCCAAATGCCCTTTTTGGCACTTCCAAGCCAAGTGACTATGGACAAGTTGTGTGAGTCTTGGGGAGTTAGATCTGCTCTCAAGTTTCAGCTATAAAACACAGTAGACTAGGTGACCACGAAGAAGTCATTGATAGTGTCTATCTAACATGTTGTGAGTTTCACATGAGATAATCTTGATACTCTAAAATGTTATTTAAAACTTTAAGATACTATGTAAATATTAACTATTATTAGTTTTAATAGTAATTAAATTATCAATATTTTTATTATATATTAATAATTTATAATAAAATGTAATAATTACAATAATAATAATAAATACTGTAATACTCCATCAAAGTATTAAATACAGGAGAATATTAGCAAAGTAGTGATTACCCAAGACAATTTCTGTCTGAACTGCCTTAAAAAAGTGAGAAGATAACATTAATAAGAACCAAGATAGTTTCTCATAGATGTAATCCTCTCAGTTTCCCTGTAAATCAACTGTTTCCTTATAATTCAGAATATTTCCCTGTAGACTGTTCTCTTCTGGGGCAGCCCCTCTAGGGAAGAACAGCTAGCTGTCTTATAAGAATAGTCTTTGATCTACATATTGTAAGGAAGTACAGAGATGTGTTTTACATGCACAGACTGGAGTCAATAAAGCTCAAGGACCATCACGTTGAGCACTGATGGCAAACCATAGCTGACAGTGATCGATGAATAGTGTGAGATGGAGCTTCTGTCAAAACATGGCTACCAGCAATAAAGGGGGGGGGGGAGAGATGTTTACAGCTACTCATTGATGCATTTAATTGTATTTTAAATGCTCAGACATGTTCAGTACAGGCTGAACCCATGCTCTTTGTCCCTTCTCTCTTGAATAGCATGAATCAATTCATGGGAAAAGGCCCAAATATGAGATAGATTAGAATGGGGTGCCGGTAGGAGGAGAGAAAGTGTGGTGACATGGAAAGATTTCTGGTCCCCAAATAGGGAAAAAAATAGATTTGGGTTCCTTGTAGGTCCATAAATTTCCTCTCCTATCTGGATTTTAAATTCCTCTTCTCTGAAATGAGGAGAATAGAATAGGGCACCTCTATGGTTACCAAAGGATCTGTGACCTAAATGTCAGCCACAGTGGACTTGAGAAATCTTCTTTCTTTTTCTTCCTGCATATACATAGATGTGTATATGTGTATATATGTGTGTGTATTTGATTTGGAGAATTATTCATTCACTTATTCAATAAACATTTTTAAAAATTTTATTTTTAATTCATGGAATAAAGAATGAATTTTATAATATAGTACAATAAAAAAGATTATTGCCTATGGAAAAGCAAACATATATTGAGAGGCTGCTTTAGTCTCCTTCACGATTCAGCTCAAATCTTAAATCCTAAAAGAACCACCCCTCTCATCTCCTTACTAGTGCCTTTGTTCTGATACTCCATTTATTCCATGTATATTTTATATGTTCCTATTTGTTGCCACTTACCACATAGCAAGTTAGTTAACCACTCTCTGCCTCACTCTCTTCATCTGTAAAATGGAAATAATATTAGTACTTCCTTCACCAAGTTGTAGTGAGGGTCAAAAATGCTGGTATATGTAAAGTGTAATAAATATCCAGTTTTTATGATGAGAGAACAGACCACTGGGCCCTGAATAGCTAGGAGGATCCAAAATGAGTAAATATGTGAGCACTCAAAGAGCTTTGGCTTATTTTCCCAGCTGTCTCAGTCAGCTGTGTTCTCCTTTCAGTCACTTTTGAACACTGACAAGTTAGCTAGGCCTGTGAACCGAGAGGGACGTTTTGTCTGCAGTTGGTGAAACTCATATGTTCACAGGCTGAAGGAATGGCAAGTACCTTAGAAATCACCAGACCAAACCCCTCATTTTAGAGATGGGAAAAATGAGGCAAGAAAGCTTGTGCAATGGGACAGGTGGTGAGCTTCCTGTTCACTTTCCCAAGCAGGGAATGCCAGCATGTATTCCTGTTCCCCTTCCCTTCTTTGCTAATTTTCTGGTTGACAGAGATCAAGAGCTTATAGGGGAATATTGAGGGGAAAAGCAAAACAACTTATTGCTCTCCTTATTTGTCCAACCAAACTCCCAAAGTTTTCCCTTGGCTTAGAGTGAGACCCACAGCAGCTACTTCCCTGGGCTGGCCTGTTTCCTACACTAGCAGTCCATTCCTGCTCAGACTTTCCAGCAGAAACAAAGCTGCAACTGCCTCAGTGTTCAAGTGCCCAAAAACCGGTGCCTGGTTATACTCCTTCTGTTGTTTAGCCATAGGGGTACAGTTAAGCTTTAAAAAAAGCACTGCACCAAAGACCACCTGCCTCAGCTTCCAGATTTGGCAGAAGATAATTCTACAATCCTTACAAGGACAAATCCTTAGAAGAGAAAATTCCCTTTTACTCAGAGCATCCCTCTTCTCTCTGGGTCATAGAGCTCTTGTCACAGACTCTCAGATGTTTTAAGTCAGCAAATCTTCTGATAACTGTCACTTCAATCCATCCCTTTTAGAAAAGGGAGTGAAATCATAATATTTGATTACTGGGTAAGTGCCATTGGGTAAGAGCTGTTTGGGGCTCTTTCCAATTTCATAATACTTGCTTCACATCCCATCCAGCATCTCATCAGGTCATCTTGCTAGTTGCTCTGGTTTTTCCAATCAAGGCCCATACATTGCACATTGAATTTGAATCTCTGCATCCTAGACTTTTTACAATCCATGCCCCCAATGCTTGGGAAAATGAATTCACTCATATTTGAAACTCTCATTTTGGTTCCCGCTTTCTTAACTTGCCACTGAATGGTAGCAAACAAGACCTACTTCCCTAATTTGCTTATGATATCACCCTTTATGTTTAAATCATGTACTCATTTTGAGTTATACTGTAGGAGATGTTGGTCTATGTCTGGTTTCTGCCAGATTGCTTTCTAGTTTTCCCAGCAGTTTTTGTTGAATAGTGAGTTTTTGCCCCAATAACTTGGATCTTTGGATTTATTAAATACTTGGGTTACTGTTGTCATTTATTTCCACATATTCTGTACTTGATTTATTCCATAGTTCAACATGAACACCAACTCTTGAGACTCGAATCCTCACTTGCCTCAATTCTCCCTGACTTCATATAGTTTATTAAACCTTAATTTAAATAATAATAATAATAAGGTTAAGTTTAAAATTGCTCCCCAAAAATAACAGGCAAGACATCCTTTGAGCAATGGTGTCAAACTGAAATAGATATGGATCACTTCATGTTGTATATTCACTTAGAAACAAATATTATCTATTTCATATTATATATTTATTTTGCTAATAAATTTCCCAATTACGTTTCGATCTGGTTCTGCTTTGCTTGGAAGTTTTGTGCCCTTTGTGGACCTAATCATGACACCTCTGATACATAGTATTTCACTGTTGACATGAGAACAATAAAGAAAATAAACAATAAATCATAAAACACTTGACTATATGTCTTCTTTGGCCTTTCCCAGATCCGTGCACCTTGTAGGTGGTTCATAGACTACTCAACTCCTCTAGGGAGGAAACAACTTGTTTTATTTAATTTCCCATGGCTGCATTGCTAACAAATGAAGAGAAAAAAGTATATAATACAGTCTTTAACTAATGTTCTACTCTTGCTTGTAGTACATAGTGTCTTTAGATGGAGATTCAAATGTTCTGAACCTGAGAGTCAGCTTCTTCTCACCACACAGGGCAAGGTTCTTGGATCTGTTACAGAGAAATTCCTATGATGTGTGCTTTTCTGTTTGGCTGGTAAAGTTCTTCCAGTCTAGACAAAGACAAACCAGGCAAGGAAAAGAGCTTTCTCTGTTCCAGTCAGGACCTGGCCTCCTTAATTCTGTCTGATTCTGATCTTGAGAGCTTCATTAAAATTCTGAATGACTGAGAAGGGTGTCAAATCCCCCTGCTCCTTCCAAGAAACTGTTGAGTCTCACTACTTCCTCCTTCTTTTATCTTATAGGGTTGGAAAGAGAGGGGGAAGAGGATTGGTTATTGTCCTTTCTTGAAGAGGACCAAAATGACATCACTATGGTAGAATCGAGTTACAGTGTGATCAGTTAGCTGATCAGACCAACATGGGCTCGAGATGCTCCGCTGCAGGTCAGACACAAATAATCTTTATGAATGTTTGGGATGGCTTGGCTACCTTTGTGCATCTCATGTTTCTTCTGGACTAATTCAATTCTGTTTTGTGTATAGAGTACAGCACCTTCTCTGAGGAGGGCACACCATGCTGGGTGGTCCTGTGTCAGTGTCTCCCATGTCTTACAATCAATTCTAAAATTCTTAAGAGAGACCTTGAGAGGGAAAGGGATCCATGTGTGCAAAAATGTTTGTGGCAGCCCTTTTTGTAGTAGCTAGAAACTGGAAACTGAATGGATGGCCATCACTTGGAGAATGGCTGAATAAATTATGGTTATATGAATATTATGAAATATTATTTTTCAGCAGGATGATATTATAGAAACCTGGAGAGACTTACATGAACTGATGCTAAGTGAACTGAGCAAGAACTAGGAGATCAAAATACATAGCAACAGCAAGATTATATGATGATCAATTCTGATGGATGTGGCTCTTTTCAACAATGAGATGATTGTGGCCAGTTCCAATGATATTGTGATGAAGAGAGCCATCTACACTCAGAGAGAGGATTTGGGAATTGAGTGTGGATCACAACATGACATTTTTCACTCTTTTTGTTGTTGTTTGCTTATATTTTGTTTTGTTTCTAAGTTTTTTTTTCTTTTTGATCTGATTTTTCTTGTGCAGCAATATAATTATATAAATATGTATGCATATATTGGATTTAACATATATAGGATTGCTTGCCTTCTAGGGGAGGGAGTAGGAGGAAGGGGGAGAAATTTGGAGCATAAGGTTTTGCAAGGGTCAATGTTGAAAAATTATTCATGCATTTGTTTTTTTTTGTTGTTTGTTTGTTTTTTAATAATAAAGAAAATAAACAATAAATCATAAAACACTTGACTATATGTCTTCTTTGGCCTTTCCCAGATCCGTGCACCTTGTAGGCGGTTCATAGACTACTCAACTCCTCTAGGGAGGAAACAACTTGTTTTATTTAATTTCCCATGGCTGCATTGCTAACAAATGAAGAGAAAAAAGTATATAATACAGTCTTTAACTAATGTTCTACTCTTGCTTGTAGTACATAGTGTCTTTAGATGGAGATTCAAATGTTCTGAACCTGAGAGTCAGCTTCTTCTCACCTGTAGGTTTATTTTCAAAACAAATGGATGACATATTTAACATATATAGGACTGCTTGCCATCTAGGGGAGGGGGTGGAGGGAGGGAGGGGAAAAATTGGAACAGAAGTGAGTGCAAGGGATAATGTTGTAAAAAAAAATTACCCTGGCATGGGTAATTTTTTTTTACATGCCAGGGTAATTTTTTTTTACAACATTATCCCTTGCACTCACTTCTGTTCCAATTTTTCCCCTCCCTCCCTCCACCCCCTCCCCTAGATGGCAAGCAGTCCTATATATGTTAAATATGTCATCCATTTGTTTTGAAAATAAAAAGCCTCAAAAAAAAAGAGACCTTGAAAGTGTCCTTGTACTACCTGTTCTGACCATTTTGTGAGTGCTTGCCCTGTGTGAACTCTCCACAAATTTTTTTTTGGGGGGCAAGCATCCATTTGGCATTCAAACAATATGGCCAGCCCAATGGAGTTGTGCTCTCTGCAATAAAGTTGGATCGTTTGGTAGTTTAGTTTGAGAAAGGACCTCAGCATCTGGTATCTCATCCTGCCAGGTGATCTAGAGAATCTTCCTAAGACAATTCAAATGGAAGTGATTCAATTTCCTGGTGTGGCATTATATAGTGTCCAAGTTTCACAGGTATACAGCAGTGAGGGCAGCATAAGGGCCTTGTAGATCTTCTGTTTGGCAGCCAGTATAATGCCTCTCCTCTGTCACACTTTCCTTTGGAGAATCCCCAACTCTGAGCTAGCTCTGATAATGTGTGTCAATCTCATTGTCAATGTGGACATCCCTGGAAAGCATGCTACCAAGATAAATGAACTTATCTACAGCATTCACAACTTTACCATTTGTTGTAACTGATGGTTTCACATATGGAAGCGTGGTGCTGGCTGGTGGAGCATTTGTGGGTTTTTTTTGTTTTTTGTTTTTTGTTTTTTTTGATGTTAATTGTTAGGCTAAAATTAGCACTGGCAGCAAAGAATGTCTCCATACTTTTTTGCATCTCAGCTTCAGAGACTGCATTGAGTTTGCAATCATCTACAAAATAATAATGATTATGATAATAATAATAATAATAACCAACATTCTGTCCACTGTTCTTGGAAGGGAAGGGAAAAGGAGAAAAAAGAACATTGTATCATGATACTTTCTGAAGCACTTCAGGGATTCCAACTCCAACTATTGTCTGACCAAATATATGGTCCAGACTACACACACACACACACACACACACAATATATATATATATGTATTCCTCAGCTCTATATCTCACTATTCTTTCCTTACTTGAATGTGTCATAGTGTGTATGTATACATATATATATATATATATATATAAAATTTATTTTTATATATAGGATATATTGTATGTGTGTATGTACATATACATTATATTGTATATGTACGTGTGTGTGTGTGTGTGCGTGTGTGCACATATAGGGGTGGTTAAGTAATAAGACTTTGCATGGAGAGTGATTTTAGTTACATCGCATTTGGAAATGTTTGTTTTAAATTTATTATTGTTTTCTGAGTAAGAATTGAAAAGCAAAGAGTGGGGAGGAAGTGGTAGGAAGGAAGGAAACCTTTGAGACTATATGGTCCAACATAGGTATATCCAGAAAGAAGCACAGTGGGTCTATGTCCAAATAAGATAAAAATCCAGTTGAGCTATGATCTCATTAATATAAATAACCCCAGCAATGATTCAGATAGCAATCTATCCATGGTTTTCTATCCTGTGTTTTTCTTACCTTTGCCCTCCCACAATTTGGTCAAAGAGATCTATTCAAACTTCTGGAAACCTTCTTCATTTTCTCTTCAAGAATATTAGTGAATCACATGACCTGTCTTTCAGGTTTCTCTCTTTTCTGCCATGTGACTAGCTCATCTTTTCTATCACATAATTCTTTAGTGACCTTTTCTACACTGTTCTTTACAAGTCCTTTTTGTTTTGCAGCGTGTTCATATCTGCCATTAATTTTTATATTGCTTTCTGGATGATATTAATTTTTAATTCTTTGGAGACTATATTAATCTATTACTAGACTCTAGAGAACAACAAATATTCATATTAAAATGATTTATACAAACAAAATTAATGCACCTATATAAGAGGAGAAGTGATTGAAAGGAAAAAAGTTTTTGTATCAATTTTCTGTAATAAGGATTTAGTCTTCATGATATATAAACAATAAAATTCATTATAAGCATAAAAAGGCTTTGTCTTTGGGAGAATGTCGGGGTCTTTGGAGGAACTTAATAATTTTCTAAAGAGAAGCTACCCTGATTCCCTACTCTTACTCAACTTTGAAACTTATTTATTGATCATTTACTTTTTTTGTGCAAGACATATAACCTGAGATTATTCATCTAATTGTATATCCTAATATGTCATTTTTATAATTTCCATAGGGATGTGCAGATGAAAATCTTTTGAATGGCCATAAAGTCTGTGCCACATTATGCAGTGTTAGGTGCAAATTAGAAGGTGCTTATCAATTAGAGTAAATCACTCTCTGATTGAAATTCAAAGGTGGATTTCATTCATGATAGTACGGAATACTTTTGTTGAGTATCTCTGTGTCTTTGGACTCAACTGCTATGAATTATTGGAGAATTGCTGAACATAGTTATTTCTGCAGTTAGAAATTTAAAGGTATTATAATTATGTATACATAGACATATTAATATATTATATATAACTTTGGCATAAACATGAGAAACATTATTGAAGTAGCATATTTAGGTAAAGTTTCACTCTAAGAATCAAAAGGTTTTTTTTTTTTTTGTCAACAAACTAGATATAAAAAAAAAATATTTCTAGTTGTTTATGTGGTGGGAAAAATGGAAACTAAGAGGATTTCCAACAGTTGAAGAATGTCTGAATAAGTTGTGTTTTGCAAATGTGGTGAAATAATACATTGCTGGAAAAATGAGAAAATATTTCCAAAAAAACATGCAAAAAATTATATGATTTGATGAACAATGAAGCAAAATTAGAAGAAAAATGTATACTATACTATCAATATTGTGAAAATGAACATTTTTGTAAACTTTTACAAATTCATAAAAAAGAAAATAATTTATAAGATAACAACACTGGAAAAACAATTTTGAAAATTATATGAACTATGAGTAATACAATAACTATTTATAATTCTACTAAGCTGATGATGACCCATGTTCTTCATGACAGAGAGGCAATGAATTTAGGGAGCAGAATAAAACATTTGTGTGTTAATATTCAATCACTGAGAAAATTGGCTCTGCCTGAATTTGTATATTTGTCATAAATACTTTTTCATAAGGTTAGAAGTGGGAAGAAGAAAGAGAAAGCATGTTTTTCTCATTTTTAAAAAGTAGAGAGATGGGGATATTACAGATGTGAAATGCAGTACTTTCAGATAAAATCAGTATCTTCAGTGGCACTTAATTGTTTTAATTTATTATGAGAAACCATGCAAAAGTAGGAGTAATCTGCAAGTGTTTGTAAGATAAAATCAAATATAATTTAAAATAAAAAAATTAAAAAGCACAGAGGACTCTTGAATTCGCTACATCTTTTAGTCAATTATATTATGATAAAGATGTGTTACTCTGTGAGATGTCACCTGCAAAATCCTTTATATTCCTCTCCAATACTGGTTTCAAATTTCAAAAATCTATATCTCTATATCTAGAGAGAATGCTTATAAAATTTCTTTAGAAAAAGAAATAGGTATATAGGAAAAATAAGTAGTTGTGTGGTTTTGGTTCAAAGATATTTTCCATAATTTTGGATAATCACTTTTTGTAATAATAACAACAAATACCGTGACACAACCGCCACCAATAATTAAGGAGAAGAAGAATAATTTTAGTAATAAAGCAGTTAAATGATACAGTGATAGAATTCTGTTTTTGGAGTCAAGAAGGCTGATCTGAGTTCAGATCTGGTCTCAGACATTTACTAGCTGTGTCATCCTGGACAAGTCATTTAACCTTGTTTCAGTTTCTTCATCCATAAAATGAATTGATGAAAGAAATAGCAAACTGATCCAGTTTCTTTGCACAAAAACTCTAAGTTGGGCCACAAAGAGTCAGCCATGACTGAAAATGATTGAACAACAAAAATACAAGTAACTAACACTGAGAATTAGTCATCGCAATTATGTTGCCTGTAGCACAGATAAGCCATATGTATATTTGACCTTTTGCAACTTCTTTCTCTCTTTTTTTTTCTTACAGTGAAATTCTAACTTTCTTTATAAGCAATTCTGAAATTGTAATATTAGACTCTTAAGTGTGATGCCTAAACTGAAATTAAATCAAGAAGAAAATGTGCAATAAAACCCTTTGTAGATCTTTTCCATCCTTTATTTGTTTGCTGTCTTCCTTCCCATTCCATCTTTCAATATACTCAGGATGATTTTGCTTAGTTGGGTCCCTGGCCAAGCTTCCTTTAAATTGGTTTTCCCCTCCATTGCTTTTCTTTGTTTTATGAGGTGATATTGCTCATGATCTTCCAATCTCCTTTCCCATAATATTTTTGCAAAAGAGTTTATATTCTAAACTGGTGTTGCCTTTGGCTACTATATCTCTGCTTGGCGAGCAAGTCAAATATTTGCTGACTAAGATGCTTTTTGAAGTCTTTGAGTCTCTTTGTTATGGTATTTGGGTTAAATAGGTTAAACGTCTGTATGAGATTATTGCAATTTGTGCTGATATAATTAATTCTGTCTTTCATCTACATCCCATTTTCAATTTCTAATATCTCATTTAAATAGGTCAATTTAAAATTATTTTACTTGCATGTCCATATTCTTTCTTTTCAATTTTCTGACCTTCAGGTTTCTATTAATTTTGTCCTTCCCCTCAAACTGGTTGGTTGTCTGACTATTTTCATACAACTGAAGTAACTTCCTCACTGATGAGTCATTTCCTATTTTATAAAATACAATAAGCTTCATTTTAATTTTGTTTGCTGACGCTATTTTGACACATGAAGAAAATCTGCATGATTTATAAGGTGTCTCAAATGCTCGAAGTGCAGTTTTAAGCTTTATTAATGTTGAGTTGCACTAAGACTTTTGGGGCAACTTACATAGAGATAAAGCTGTTGTGTAATCTACCACTTACTTATCTCCATCAGTCCTTACTTCTGAGCCAATATACATGTCATCATGAATAATAAATAATCCTATAACCACTAGGAACTGCGTATAGATCTTGTCTCTGTTACTAACCTTGGGCAAATTATTTAACTTCTGAGTACTCTAGGCACATTTTAAAAATCTATTTTGGTAGAGTGTTTTATCACCTTAGAATTCCCCACTCCAATGAAATTCCTGATCTTGTCCTTCTTTTTTTTTTCTGCCCCAATTTTTCATCATTCTTTCTTCTCACTTTGGCATTTAAGTTGCTTAGAATTAAAACACATCATGTGTTGTTGGAAGTTCTTACTGTATTCATTATAGAATTCCTTTACCTCTTTATCATTTACAACTGGTATTGTTGTATAAGCCATAATTACTTTCACTGTGGCTTTTCTGCTTATGTTTATCATGAATGTTAAGATGCCCAAATATCCTATGTAATGATGTTTTTCACTGCATTTAAATGTGTGGTGAAAAGTCTTTTTTCTTCTCTAAGGAAAATCTATGAATCATCACTTCTTTGGATCTTTTGATTGTATTTATTAGAAGAGTGTTAAAATCTATATTATTCATCTTATTCAGCCATACGTCCATCTATTGGATAAGAATACCCAATTTAGAGTTCTACCAGTTAAATTAAAGTTTATAAATGGTCAAAAACTGATGTCATACTTTGCATCTCCTGCTCCATTTCTGCCACTCTGAAACCTTATTGCACATTATAGGGGACAAAGGGACCTCCCAAGACCCAGGAATTGAACCCATGTCTTTCTGACTCCAAAACTATTACTTTCTACACAATAGCAAACTGGTTTTCAAATTTTAGAATTCAGAGGCAGTGATGGATAGAGTCCATCAGTGATTTGCCACATGGGATAATTTTTACTGGTCAGAGAAACTCATGAACATGTTTACTGGAGCAAAGAATTTTTGACTTACATTGGTTTATGACAGCCAGTGCTGACGAATCATGAATACTTGAAATTTTAGAGAAAAATTGTGATCAGTAACAGTAATGACCACTATAGGTACTTGCAGTTATGCACTAAATTACAACATTCCCTCTTCCTGGCATTCAAAAATGATATTTTTGTACAAATTTGTACAAATATCATTTATCCATTGGGCAGATGAACAAAATAAGAGATAACCACCTTTTTTTTCCCCTTAGAATCACCTAGCTTGGAAGTGGAAAAACCAGGATTAGATACCAACTTGTACCACTCCAAAACTGATCCTCTTCTATTATACTATATTGGATTTTGGAGACTATTAATAGAATCACAGAAACTGAGAATTGGGAAGGATTTCAGAGGCCAATGAGTTTAAGCCTTACTTTAAAAAGAACTGATTCTACAATATATTCATAAGTGGTCATTTAACATTGTTTGAAGACATCTAATGACCATTAGACTGAATTCCATTAGACTGTGAAAAGCTTGAGAGTAAGGATTGATTCTTGCCTGTTCAGAGTATTCCCAGTCCAGTGCTTGGAACATAGTAGATACTTAGGAAATGCTTGTTAACTTGGTAATGATAAGATTTTTGAGAATTCTTCTTATCATTTGCCATTCTGTTGACCTCTTGGATTTCATGATCTACAGAAATTCATACTTCTGCAAGATTAAATCAATTCTGTAACATTCCCCTTCCTTATATTATCTTTCTCTCCAACTGGATCCCTTCAACACTTCCTTGTAACTTGGACACATCCACATTTTTCAACTCCTTTTTATGTGTTGGCTCCCCACTTAAACTGTGAATTCCTTGAAAGCCAGGACTTTGGTCTTTCTTTGTATCCACAGTTCTTAGCAAAGCATGTTTCTTGATTCTGACTCTGACCACTCAAGAGAGTCCATTCCTTCTATTGATAGGGCTAATTGAACATTTTACCTTCTGATTTACCTCCATTGTTCTTTGATAGCTTCAGCATGAATCTTTTGCTTTAACCTTCCCAGGAATGTGTATGTATGACTCATGATACACCTTCTACTTTCTGCTTTACCTGTTTCCTCTGTGCCACTTATTCTTTTAGCTCAGTTTGATACACGTTAGTTGGGTCTTGGGATGCTGTATTACACTGAAACTGCTTCCCAGTTTTCTTTTTTAGTTCCTTTCCTCTCCTTTCTCTTAATCTCTCTGATATAAACTATTTATTTTTCTCAACTTCTTAACTTAAAGACTGTGATCAACCCAAATTACTCTTGGGTTTGGGAGAATATCTAGCCCTTTGAGCTATAAATTTTAAATGTCCTCAAGCCCCTATTCCATTTCGTTAAAAGCACAGATGCTTCACTTATGGAAATCTGTAGATAACACAAAGCTAAAAAATATAATTATCATACAAAATGGCAGTCAGAATCCAAAGTAACTTGAAAGCTTAGAGCACTGAACTAAATTAAATAAATTTAAATTCCACTGGATTTATTGTAAAATCTTGCATTTGGAGGCAATGAAATAAATTTCACAAACAACATGTGAGACAGAGATAGCATTCCTTCTGAAAAAAAAATAGATCTTATAAACAGTCAGAGGACATGAACTGACAATTTTCATATGAAAAAATTATATTCATTTCTAGTCACATTAAAAAATGCTCTAAATTGCTATTGATTAGAGAAATGCAAATCAAGATAACTTTGAGGTATCACTACACACCTCTCAGATTGGCTAAGATGACAGGAAAAGATAATGATAGATTTTGGAGGGGATATGCGAAAACTGGGATACTAATACATTATTGGTGGAGTTGTGAACTGATTCAAACATTCAGGAGGGTAATTTGGAAATATGCCCAAAGGACTATCAGACTGTGCATACCCTTTGATCCAGTAAGTAGTGTTTCTGCTGGATGTCTATCCCAAAGAGATCATGAAAAAGAGGAAAGGACCCTCATGTGCAAAAATGTTTGTAGTATCCCTTTTTTGTAGTGGCAAGACACTGGAAACTGAGTGGATGCCCAACTGAGTGGGGAATGGCTGAATGAATTATGGTATATGAATGTAATAGAAATTCTATAAGAAATGGATGATTTCAGAAGGGTCTGGAGAGATTTACATGTATCGCTGCTAAGTGAAGTGAATAGAACCAAGACAACATTGTACACAACAACAAGATTATGTGATGATCAACTGTGATGGACTTGACTCTTTTCAACAATGAGGTGATTAAAGGCCAGTTCCAATAGACTTGTGATGGAGAGAGCCATCTTCATCCAAAAAATAGGCCTATGACTCAGTGTGGATCACAACATAATATTTTCATCTTTTTGTTTGTTTGTTTGCTTTATGTTCTCATTTTTCCCCTTTTTGATCTGATTTTTCTTATGCAGCAAAATAAATTTAGAAATATGTTTAGAAAAATTGCACATATTTAATATGTATTGGATTACTTGCTGTTTAACCTAGGGGATAAGGGAAAGGGAAGGAAAAACATTTGAAACACAAGATTTTGCAAAGGTGAATGTTGAAAACTATTTTTGCATGTATTTTGAAAATGAAAAACTATTGTCAAAATTAAAAAAAAGAAATGAAAAAAATCTTGAAAGTTTTAATCAGTTTTAAGCTCCATAAGTATTGACAGTGATAAGGCAGCCAAAAAGACCAAAAAGAAAAAGACTCCATCTTCAGCTACATTAAAAGGAACATACCTGCAAGGAGTAGGGTAGTGATAGTCCCATTGTATTTTACCATAGTCACACTTTACCTGGAGTATAATCTTTAGTTCTGGGTATGATAGTTTAAGGTGAACTTTGATAAGTTGAAGTATCTGGAAGAAGAAAACTGAGATGTTTAAAAGTTTAAATCTGTGAGTTACAGTCAATTAAAGGCCCAGGAATATTTAGCCTGGTGAAGAATAGAATATATATAGAGAAATGACAGATCCCTTAAAATATTTGAAGCACAGTCAGGTTGAGGACATCTCAGACTTCTCTTTGGTCCCAGAAGGAATAATTAAGAACAATTGGAGAAAGTTTCAAAAATGTATAATTATACTTAATATCAGGGGGAAAATGTTCTACCAATTAGACTATTCGAAAGTAGAGTAGATTGCCTGGAGGGATAATAGTTTCCTTCTCACTGGAATTCACCAAGTAGAGGCAGACTACTGTTTGTCAGCTATGATATTGTGTGGCTCCCTTTGTTATATTGACTGAATTAGATCAATGGTTCCCACTCCGTAGTTCACAAGCCCCCAAGAATTTTATGACAATGATCCAGAGAGGTCAGGCCAAAAAAAAATCTTTATTGGTGCTCTAAGAAGTAAGTAATTGCCTAATCATGTTACAACTATATATTTCCCCTGTGACAACAAGCATGTGCATGTTAGAACCATTGTAGGTTGGTTTCTGCCATAGTTCGACACCATCATGATCATTCACATAATGATTTTGATATTCGTGCAGTAATTACATCAAATTCCAACTGCTACTCACTGAGCGGCAATGTGTTCTTGCAGTTTCTTAATCTGTCATCAAATTGTTTCCAAACCACCACAAATATTTGACATTTGAGTGCAAACCAGTTCCCAGCAGATGTTCAGACACATGCACATGACCTCATTTGCCTTCTGTATACTGCGCCAGAGTAGCTCCCTTGATTCCCCTCTTTACTCAGTGAGCACACCTCATCAGCTGTGTAATAGTGTGATCGATATGTTTACAGGCATGTGTTCTTGGAGTGCAAATGTCAAGCTATTTGAAAATCATAATCACTGGACATGAACATTACAAGTCATCTTGAAACCATCATGGATTGTCACAAATATTTTGGACAAACAAATCTAATTTTTTTTCTCATTGCAGTATTTAGGCTGATTTCTTATTTAAATTCACCATTGGCCTAGGTTACTATATTTTATTATTTTATCTGGTTTATTTTCAAGTAAACTGACTAGAAACACTAGTTGGTTGTCCAGTAAATTTTATTTTTAGAGAGTTTAGCTGGCATGTCAATGGTAGAAATAAAGATAGTAACATCTGAAGAAATTTTTTCCTTATAAATGTTAATTTATTTATGAAGTTTCACAGGTAATAGTAAGCATATGAGGTCTTACTGAATTATTTCTTTTAATTCTTACTGACTGTCCCCCAAAATATTTATAATATTTTGTAATTATAGTTTTATAATTTTATGTTGTTTTCATACTTAGAAGAATAAAACTTGATATTTTATAGTTATAATTATATAATCTAAATTTTAATTAATTAAATTTGATCAATTGGAGCATATTCAGAGGCAAAAATTATACTTAAAATAACTTAATGAATACATCTAAAAGAATATTAACAATGGTCTATTAAGCAAAACTAGGGGTTAAAATACATTTTTAAATGAAAACTTGATAAAACAAAATAATACTAAGAATCAATGGACTGGATGACTGATACTGTCCTTTCTAATTTTAAATAGGAAGATTACTAGTTAGATAGGGTGTATGGAGTGATCAAAAGGATTAGCATCTCTGGTGTGAGGGCTTGCTGAACTCTTGTCAGGGTTTTTCATATATCTTTGAGGTCCATTCAACTCACTCAATTCTCACTTGTGACTCCAAGAAGCTGTAGCTTGTACAGTGGTCATACCCTACTAAACTATCTCGGCAGATAAGCTAACCCAAGTTGAAAGTAACTGAAAAGCCTCAAAGCTGTCAACAAATTAAGGTGATGTCTATCTTAAGCATATGGAAACTTCCCCCAGCAGAAGGGGTGGATGAGAACAATTTGTTCCCCTAGTAATGAAGACAGTTGAAGCAGGAACTATGGAGCATTTGGATCTTGGTCAGGTATCAGAGAGGGCTATTGTCATTCATTATGTGTGGGCCATTGACAATTGCCTTGATTTTTATCCTGCCACTGGACTACTATGACACTGGAAAAGAGAGAGTGAGGGTAATGACTTTGCATAATTCTGTCTCACTTACATTCATGTACAAGTCAAGACATCATTACATGATACCATTGGCCTTCAAAAATGAAAGACAAACTTCAATAAACACAGGGTAGGTGGGTAGATAGATAGATAGTGCTTTGTGTATTTATACTCCATCCATACCTCAGCCAATTTCCCCTCTAGAAAATAGCTGACAAATTGTCATCTAGCCTCTACTTTGAGAATACCAGCAGCCAGAACTCACTAAGCAACAAAGCAGCACATTACATTGTTGAAGGAGGAATTTTCTTTCTCTTTCATCAATCTTAAATCTACCTCTTTACAATGTCAACTCTTTGTGTCTATATCTCATTTTGGGGGTCCAGGAAGATACATTTTATCTTTCTTCCATTTAAGTAAATATACTTAAATGTTGCACTCGGGTTTTCTGTAATTCTTTTTTTCCCCATACTTAGTATCCTCAATTATATTAACCAATTCTTTTATTCAGGATTATATTGATACTTATTTATTTTTATTAGTGAAGGATGATTTTTCAAACAAGAATAAGGTTCTATATTTAAAGAAAAAAAAAGAAAGATCATTGTCATCATTTAATGATCATTTTCTTCTTCCTCTTCCTCCTTCTTTTTCCATTTCTTCTCTCCTCCTCTCTTCTCCCTTCTTTTTCCCCCCTCTCTCCTCTTCCTCCCCACCTCCTTTTCTTCTTATCTTCCTCCTCCTTCTCCTCCTTCCACTGCCCTCTCACTTTCCTTCATCCTCTTTCTTCTCTTCTCCAATAAGAGTTATTTAGCTAGCAAAAACTTTCCAAATAGAATGGCAACTTTTAAAATGGAAATAAATTAATTCTTGAAAGTATTTTTTCCTTTTATAGATTCCAAATGTCAAGAAGAAATTGCTTGGTCATTATTAATTTTGGTTTATTTGCTGTCATATCAAAAGGTTTTATATTTGTAGCCATTGAAGAGAATATTTGAATCCCCTGTGGACCCACTGTCCAGTGGGTTGAACTTCCTCTATCACAGCTGTTAAACAGATCTACTCCCTTTCCAATGGTTCTCTTACCTTTCAGACTATTATCGTAAGAAGACTAGGTTCATTGTTCTATGAATGAGATGGTGACTATTTGTATTTTGGCCAATCAGCTGGAACTTGCTTTTTTTTTTTTTTTTTTAGAAGAATCAGGTCACTGACTCCTCTGATTTAATTCTAGTTTGAGTAATTATTCTCCCTCTCTTTCCATTATTTATCCTCCATTTTTTTTATCCTATCACTTAAGGTAAGATGATCCAACCATTTAAATCAATGGAATAAATACATTTTCAACAATGAGGGTGCATGAATTTATCATCAAAAGTTTTTAAACATTGATAACTGGAATTTTCCACCTACCATAAAATGATATTCTTTTCCCCTTTGGTATAAGTTTTTATTCCTTCCTTGGGATCAGTCCAAATTGATTTGTTCCCAGAAAATGTGTTCTTACAGTAAAACATGCTCCACACTATTTATCTATGTTTTCTTATTAAAAAAAATCAGAAAAAAACAAGCTATCTGGTTTCAGTTGGTAGGATTTTTATAAGAAGGCAGTTAAAAATGGCCTCAGGTTCAAGTTAATCAAAATTATGTCTGAGAATTCATCCCTCAGCTTCTCCTTGTATCTATTGCCAAGGAACCACACCCGGGGAAGGAAGTGTTTCCTCTACATTATGACAAGTTGCATCTTTAACATGTGCATTATTAGCATAATTATTCAACTTCAACATGCTCCCCTTTCCTTGTTTATAAATAGCACTCCACCTTCCTATATCAAAAAGATACTGGAGAAATAGGCAAGACCACGTGATGCATAATATGACTATTGGTTAGGATTCTTGTTAATAAAAAAATATTAGGTCAATGGAGCTGCAGCCTAATGTGATTGCTTCTGGAATATCATTGTGCTCACACATCAGAAGAGATTCATGTACACTTGCTGCTGAGGCTGATCTTGCTATCCAAGGTAAGTACCTCCCTCACTTTGCCACTTGGTAGCATCACTTTAAGAGTTAGCAGCTGGTGCTATTCTCATTTACTTATGATCTCCATACATGCAGTTGTCTAGTTTCTTTAAATGTAAAGGTTGTGAATCAGAATTGAGCCTTGTGGTGTTGAAATGGTTAAACTTGCTCATCCCAGAAGTTGCTAGTGATCCATCTTTCCCATTGTTCATTATCCAGGAGGTTTGATCATTGATTCTTTGAATTTTGGAGTTGGAAGAGACCTAGGGCTTATCTAATGTGATTTTTATATGATTAAGAACTCCCTGCAGGATATACTTGATAAGTGTTTAACCTTTGCTGAAATACTCCCAATGAGAGTGAATTCACTTCTATACAAGATAGTCAATTTCATTTTTGAACATTATGAATTTTTACAATATTTTCCTTTATTTTGAAGCTAACTTTGCCTTTTGGTAACTCCTGTCTTCCCTTTTCCCTTTTTCACACAACCGTCTTCCCTGACATTTATCATGTCTCCATAAGTTGGTTGGATTAATTATTGTCTCCACATTAATATTTTCATCTACTCTTGAACAACATATAAAGAAATCCATAAGCACTTGATAACCACCTACTGTATTCCCCCCTGGGATAAGCCCTGAGAGTACAAATATACAAAAAGAAACAGTCCCATTTGTAGGTATGCACAGTGTAGATACTACACAATTTTGGAGGGGATGTCACTAAGATTTTGGGAGGAAATCTGAGTAAAATTTCTTGTAAAACGAAGTCTTTGAAATAAGATTTGACAGAAACCAAGGATTTAATTTATAGAAAATTTTTTTAGAGTGTGAACATTTCTGTTTCCAAACAGAGTTTTTGAAAATATCTCAGTCCATCAACAGATTCACATAGGATATTTATGTAAGGACAGAGAAAAGATTTCTTTGGATAAGAAAAAAAAACCCAACTTTTTCATCAAGTTCAATTAAACAAACAATTGGTTTAATAATAGTTTTATTAAACTACTTAATGTAATCTGCTTAAAAACAAAAACTAGTCAAAATCAAACTTTTCTCTGTTTAGGAAGAGATATTTAACTTAACTTCAGTGATATTTTAAGGAACACAAAGAATGAATTTATAAATGCCCTTCACCTTTCTTTTAAGTGTTCCTTCTCCATAACCAATTATTTTAATTCAGGAAAAAAGTTGATGCTTCTAAACTCTCTTATTTTCATCAGAAATCAGTAAATGTTGAAGGTAAAGTCATAAATGATTCATGTAGATAAGACTTGTTCTTCCTATTGAAGGAAGTTATAAAATTGTGAATTTTAAAAATACAAGTCTCTTTTTTTCTCCCCAAGAAAGTCACTAGAGTCGAATCAATAAGCATTTGGTGCTTTGGTATCATAGTTCAATGAAGGAAAAATTAGGTCTGGAATGAAAAATATCTGATTCTGGTCACCTGATGAATAATATGGAAGATTAGATGTCTCTGATATTAGTGATTTTTCAGATCTTAACAAGATAATTATTTTTTAAATTTTATTTTATTTTGCTCTTAAAAATAAAACATTTCTATAACAGTAGAAAAATGATTGTACATGAAATTATAAATCTGTCATCTACGATTTACTATTCCTTTTAAATATATAATTAATTTGTCAAGCAACTTTCTTTTGTCCCCCTTTTCCTTCCTGCTGCCCTAGAAATGGCTGTTATTAGACACAAGTGTGTGTGTGTGTGTGTGTGTGTGTGTGTGTGTGTAAAACCATTCTATACATGCTTCTATTTACAGTTAATTTTCTTGATATGTTTTCTGTCATAGGTCTCTTATGACTAATTTAGACATTTATAATTGTCAAAATGATTTAGCCACTCAAAGTTGTTTTCAAAACAATATTTTTATTATAGGTATAGCCTCTTGGTTATGCTAATTTAACTCTTTACAATTTTTTGCAAGTCTATTCATGTTTTTCTGAAATCATGGAGCTCATCATTTCTTATAGCATAGTAATATTCCATCACAATTGTGTTACATTAAAGTGATAAAACAATTTCAGATATCTCAACAGTCTAGGACAATAAGAACCCAATAAAGTAAAACCAGATAAATCTGGACTCTATATTCTGAGGGACAAATTGACACATGGGCTTGCTGCAAAATTGAACCCTATCTATGTTTTTTTCCAATAGTGGAGAAAGCCAAGTGGAGATTTATTCTAGCTCATTCTAGTTCCACTTTCCCATCTGGGATAGTAGCATAGCACCACTTTATATTGCAATTGAGATCAGCCATAGGAAACTGGGGTAGAACATGTATATGACTGTGTGGTACTCTGACATGCTTGAGGGAAAATGTGCAGCATCCACCTGGGCCAGTTCTATCCTACCCAATAATCACAAAGGGAGGGAGAATGAGCATGATAAAATGAATATTCCAAAATGAGAAGTGAACAAGACAACTGTTGGGTCTAGTCTCAAGGAAAACCTCCATCAAAAAGGAAAGTATCAAAAGCTAAATGACAGTAGGAAATAAGAAAGGAAGAATTTAAAGTTACTAAACGTATTAGGAAAAGGAAAATTCAATTAAAAAGAGACAAACAGATAAAGCAACAATGAAGATATCACTAACTGAAGGGAATATGGACTCCATATCATTTAAAAGATTCCAAACACCTATGAATAAAAATTTCAATAAAAAAAGAACATGAACCAACAACTGATGAGGCATCATTTATGGATTCTCAAAGGATCTTGGAACCATACCAGGATATTCATAAATGGCCTAAAAGACTAAGAATTGTGAAAATAGAATTTATGGCTTTTATTGAAGAAATAATTGACCCACTGGAAAAACTTGAATCCATGTTGGAAAATCACACAAATGAAACAAAAGAGAAGTACTTTTGGGTAATACTAATACTTAGAAATAAGGACAATCTGGAAAAAAATAAAAACAAAAAGAAATAATGTTAAAAAGAAAACAAAACAATATGGCTCTCATATAAACAAAGCATACTCATTTCTGAAATGGGCTATATAGAGCAAACTCTTCCAGAAGCACATAACAAGTACAGCAATCTGAACACCATAATACAAGAAAGTCTTAAATCAGATTTGGAACAAGTCTTTACTCCTTCTCTACCCCTCATCCCCATACAAATGCTAATACATGAGACTCTAATAAACATACACTGACATTAAGCCTAAAATTGATTGATAATGCTAATTAAAATTATACCTAGATAGGTATTTGATTATAAAAATTTCACATAATTTGAAGGACCAGGTATTTCATATTTCTCCTCACCTCTTCACTATTTCCCTTAAATCCCAAGTCATATACCTAACCAGACCAAGGACCCAGGTTTGTCCTCTTATCAGTACTTGATTTTTCTGATGCAAAAGCTCCATTTGTTGTGTGTCAGCTCCATTCACTGGACCTAGAATCAAGGGACCTTTTAAACTCAGAATTATTTTCTAAAGACATCTTAGAGAAAGATGTTTGATCACTTCCTCAGGAAAGAAAATGTAAAGTGAAAAAAGCATCTAGAAACCCAATTGTTAATTTGCTCAGTTTATATCTGACTGAGAATAGCCTAAAGGTCAGAACACAATTCTCCATCTACATTCTTTCTATGGGGAATCCAAAGACAGAACACATATCTTGCCACATGGGAAATTAGAAATCATGATTTCAGCCCAAACTGATCATTCCTTTAAAAGTTCCATTGAATTATTAGCTGCTCTGGCTTATAAGCCAATGAGAGTATAGCTTCCCTATTTCAAAGTGCCCACATCCATTATCATTGACCTTCCACATTTCCAAAAACAGACATCTCTAACAAGCCTAAGTGTTGAATCATCACATCTCTGGAATCAGTGGAAATAGTCCAGGGAACTTTGGGTCCACACATTTTGTAAAGGCATCTGCAATGCCAATTTAAGCTGATTTGCAACATTAACTTTAAAGGAAATAGGGACTGTGCTTGTGATTTCATCAGCATAAGAAAATTCCAGGAGAGAAAAACCTTTCTATTAATTCAGGCCAACACTTTCTTCACTCTTTTTAGACTTAGAGAGAGTGATCTAATCAGGGAGCATTGAGAAAAAAAGTTACTTATCTGGGATTATACTGTACATCTCAGAGATGGAACTTGAATCCAGGTCTTCCTAGTTTCAAGATTCATCCCTTATCTACTGTATAGCATTCAGCATTAGTATAGCATGCTAACAAAATGGCTGATCTTCTAATTCTCCATCAATATCATCACTATCAACGCCATCATTTTCATCATCATCATCATCATCAAATTCTGAGTAGTTTCATTTCCATTGTGGCAGATTTTTAGACTGGTAACATACAGAAATATCATTTTAAAATGGTAAAAGTAGATAAGAGTGTCAGGCCTAGAATTGAGAAGATTTATCTTCCTGACTTAAACCTGGCCTCAGACACTGTGTAACCCTGGGCAAATCACTTAATTAACCCTGTTTGCCTCAGGTTACTCCTCTGTAAAATGAACTCAGGAAGAAAATGGCAAACCACTTTAGTATTTTGCCAAGAAGCCCCCAAATGGATAATGAAGAACTGGATACACTGACTGAACAACAAAAGAAAAGTGCTAAGCTTGGAATCAGAAGACAACTATGTTCAAGTCCATTCTTGAATGCTCCTGAATTGCACTTTCCGTAGTTGATATAATGATACCCAATACCTCATATGGCTGTTAGGAAGCTCAATTTCAGTTAGAAAAAAACATTAAGTACCTACTAAGTGCCAGGAACTGTTCTTGGTCCTGAGAGGTAATAATGAAGAATAAAACCAAGCTTTAGACTCCATGATCTCAAGTTTACATTCTATTGAACCAGACTTAATGTTTATAAATCATGCTTGAGCTTTAACTTTCTATGTAATGGTCAAATATCATTATAGCACAAAGTAGTAACGTTTCATGTATAAATTATGATCAAGGCTTCACTTAAAAGTAACTAACAATAATTATGAAGATGATAATCCCTTATGTTGATGTAATGGCTTTCAGTTTTTAAAGCATTTTTCCCATATATATATCTTGGATTCTCACAAGCCTGTGAAACAGATAAAACAAACAATATTTCTACTCTTTTACTTTTACGAGGTTCAGAGAGTTTAGGTGATTTGTTCAAGGTTGCACAGCTAGGTAACAAAACTGGGACAGGAAAATATCCTGGTTCTAAAGTACTCTTTTCTACTCACTGTTCTCCCAACACACACCCCTACTGCCTCTAAAAAGAATAAAATCTCAAAGGACTACAGGACTTGATATCAAGAAGAAAGGGCAGATAATGTTTTTTCAGCTGGTCTGGAATGGGTGGGAGAAGTGAGGGAGACTGGGTATACTCCTATTAAAGGGGAAAATACAAACATTTCCCAAGCAAGCTTTATCGTTCTTATAAATAGAAGTTGTAAAATTTAAAGCCAGTGATTGTCACTAAATCACAATGTGTTAGCATCAAAAATGGCCATACAAATAAATTTGTTGAATCAAATCAATTCAATTTGGCAGATCAAAAAACTAAGACCTAGAGGTAAATGGGATTGCCCAGAGTCACACAGCTAATTAATGACAGGGATGGGATTTAAACTCAATTTCTTCAAGTCTGATCCACTTTTTTAAAAAATAATTATAACTTTTTATTGACAGAATCCATGCATGCCTGGGCAATTTTTTTTCTTTTGAAAAAAATTTCTTTACAACATTATCCCTTGCACTCGATTCTGTTCCGACTTTTTCCCCTCCCTCCCTCCATTCCCTCTCCCAGATGGCAAGCAGTCCTATACATGTTAAATATGTCACAGTATGTCCTAGATACTATAGATGTGTGCAGAACCGAACAGTTCTCTTGTTGCATAGGAAGAATTGGATTCAGAAGGTAAAAAATAACCTGGGAAGAAAAACAAAAATGCAAAAAGTTTATACTGATTTCCCAATATTCTTTCTTTGGGTGTAGCTGCTTCTATCCATCATTCATCAATTGAAACTGAGTTAGAGCTTCTCTTTCTCGAAGAAATTAACTTCCGTCAGAATACATCCTCATACAACATCGTTATCGAAGTATATAATGATCTCCTGATTCTGCTCATTTCTGATCCACTTTCTACTGACTAAAATACCTGGGGTATCTTGTCACTGATTTACTTCCTTTTTCATATGTAACCCAAAGGCTCAGTGGCCCATTGGAGAAAAGGTGGGATGTAGAGTGAGAACAGTTAGATTCATACTTAGTACTTCCCCTTATGAACTGTGACCTTAAGCAAGTCACTTAGTCTCAATTTTCTCAACTGTTTTCTCCCCAGAAGGTAAGCTTCTTTGTATTTCTAAACCCAGTGCCTACTATGTAGTAGGTGTTTTAAAAAAAATTCTTGTTATAAATAAGAGGATTGATTTGAATGGTCCCCAAGGTCTCATCTAGATGATGATTTAAGGTTGAGGCATATGCCCATGGAATCTAGGCAATAGTTATAATTTATTTTATTTGAATTTTTGTAATTCATTGGTACATAATTAACTAGTAACCACCTCTTAAGCACCTGCTACATATTCCAGGCACAATGCTGGGGAATAGCTTAGAAAGATAAAGATCATCATCATTATCATCATCATCATCAAAATCATTTTTCTTATTGAAAGGATGAGGACAAAATAACACTAATCAATAGAAAGTATTTATATTGAAACATAGTTCTTGAAAATTTGCCAAATGCCCTATAGACATTATGATTTTTGCTCTCTAAAATACTCAGAACCATAAAAAAGAATTAAGAAGAAGAATTTTGGAGACTAGACTTGGAACCCCATGCATACCCATTCCTTTCCATGATGGATAAACTTGAGAAAATTCATTGAATTCAGTATTCTCCTCTGATAAAATGAGGGGGTCAGATGGACAATAGGAAAGGATTTTTCCAGCTCTGAAAAGCCTTGATTAAATGATGATCTTTAGATCATCTCCAGGCAGGGCTTGTAATGGGGTGGAGGAGTAGCCTCTCAGTCATGCTTTACCTTTATGCACCAACACCAATCTGAGGGAAGCAGAGAACAGGTGTAGAATTACATTCAGTCAAAACTATGGGGCTGCTAAAAACACTGCTTTCTCTGCTTTCCAATCTCATCTTTCATTTCTTTCCAGAAGTGTATTTTGACAAAAAGTAGGAATTGTTACAATAACTTTGAGTCAAAATGGAGCCTGGAGCCTTCTGACAAGTCAATGGAATTTAAGGGGAAAAAAGGTTATTCTATGGTTTTCCCCACTATAAATCACTTTCCAAAGAACTGCATTAGTAAAAGAGAAAGGGATAAACATTTATTAATTGCCTACTATGTTCCAGGCATTGTGCCAAACACTTTTTACAAATATTGTCTCAGTTGAGACTTATAATAACCCTGTGAGGTAGGCAGTGTTATGACTCCTATTTTATGGCTGGAAGAACTGAGACAGATAGAGGTTAAGTTATTTAGTTATGATCAAACAGTTAATAAGTGAGACTTCATTTGAACTCAGGTTTTCCTGTCTCCAGATCTAGTACTCTATCCATTGTGTCATTCATCTGCCAGGACCCTGCCCAAGGATCCCAGGAAAGTAGGGTCATGTAATGGATTAAGCTCTGCAATTGGAATCAGATAGACATGAGTTCTAATTCAGCCTTCGTCATTTACTGTTATGTGACTCTGGGCAAGTTAACTACTCTTTACCTCAGTTTCTCTATCTGTAAACTGAAGGGACTAGACTTTACAGCCTCCAGCTCTAAATCTGTAATCCTTCAGACAATCAGTTGCCCATAAAGCTCTTATCATCACAGGAAGATAGATTAAGAGCTTATTTATTTATCCCTTTAAAATTTGCAAAGCACTTTTTAAGTATTATTTCATTTGATACTCACAACACCCCTAGAAGGTAGCTATAATCATCATTATCCTTAATTTATAGATGATGAAACTGAGGTAGGTCAAGGTTAAATGATTTCCCCAGGGTGTCATTTTAGGTTCAGTCTTCTATCTACTTCATTACCTGAATGCTGTTGTCTTCTATCTTTTCCAGGTGTTTTCCTGTGCTTACTGATGTACATGTTCTTTTCTATTAGAATGTATCCTGCAGGCCAGAAATGTTGTGATTTTTTTCTTTGATTTACCAAAATTAGTCACTAGCCTGACCTCTATTAAGTGTATAATTAATGCTTGTTGATTGTTTAATTACAGAAGTAATTAAAAAAAAAGGCCCAGAGGTAGCAGGATGTGACATTTTCAATTTACTCCTGTAGTTAATAACAGAACTTTACTTGGTCTTGAATCATCTGTCTCTAAATCCAAGACTTCCTTCCTCCATCCCAGAGTGCTATCAGTGGTCATTCTTGGATTTGGCATCAAATAATGAGGTTTGAATCCTTTCTTTATTACTTACTATCTGTGTGACTTTGTTCAAGTCCCCAAGACTCCATGATGTCTTTAATGCCTTTTCTTGGGCTCAGATATTCAATAATGTGACAGTGTGTGTGTGTGTGTGTGTGTGTGTGTGTGTATGTATGTATGTGTGTGTGTGTGTTTTGTTTTTTACAACTACCATATATCCTTCTATTGTCTTTTAGTGAAATGTCAAATCTTTAAATTATGAGATGGATAGATAACATACACTATGAACTAACATAGTATTTGGAAGTATTTTGCGAGATGAGAACCCTGAACTGAATTGAATACACTGGACTTCAAAAAATAATCCCATAATTGTAAATGTGGTGGAGGTAGGGCTAGATAATATTTAAAGGAGTCTTAATGGGTCATAAGTTAAATGTAAGTCAGTTATTGATCACCTTCTTCTCTTGGATGTTCTCTTTGGCTTTTGTAAAAAAAAAAAAAAAAAGCTTTTTCTTTCTCCTTTTACCATTTAGATCATTTCTTTTTAGTCTTTTTTGCTAGTTCTTTATTTCTGTCCAATAACCATGAATGTCCTAGGGACATCTGAGTCCTGCATTCTCTTCTCTTTTGCTCTAGACTTTCTCATTTGGTGATCACATCAACTTCCACAGAATGGGTCAGTTGCCCTCTCTATGAAGATAATTCCTAGATCAATACATCCAACTGTAGTTTTTTTCTTTATCTACAATCTTGCATTATCACAGCTACTTTTCAGATATTTTGAATTAGATGTACCATAGGCATTTTAAATTGAATATATGTAAAACAAAACTCATTACCATATGCTCTCTTCTCATATTTCCTTTTACTGTCTAGGGCACTACTATGCTCCATGTTACCAAAATGAGAAATTTTATTGCCAGTCATCCTTGACTCCTCACTCTCACCCTACATATCCTATACATGATTAAATCTTGACATTTTTGTATAAGGGATGTTATACCCTTTCTCTTTGTTCACATAGTCACTACCTTATGTAAAGGCCTCATTAAGACTTTTCACTAGGACTATTGCATTAACCTTTTCTAATTGTTTGTCCAGGCTCATTTTTTCCGCAATCTTATCCACCCTGTATTCAGCTGCCAAAGTGATTTTTCTAAAATATAGGTCTGGCCCAATGTCTGGCAGATAATAAAACTTTAATAAATGCTTCTCGACTAACTAACCATGTAACACTCTCACCTTTGCACTACTCAGTAAACTCCATGACTCTTTGTTATGTCCAGGATCAAATATAAATTCTTTTGCATTGAATTTAAAGCTATACATCGAAGGCAGGAAAGATTTCCCTTTTGTTTTCATACTGGTCAGTAATCAGGTCTTACTAACTTCTTGCCTATTGGTTAGCTTGATGCCATGTCACATCACCAAATGACATTGCACAAACACTGTAGATAAAGAGTAGGCTAACAGACAATGAATAGAGATGAGGAGAGAAAGAAGATTGGGCTGCCTCTTTTGGACTTTAAACTGCTTACTGTTTCAAAGGTCCATCTTTTAAAAAACGATATTGTGTCATTTTTTAAGATGTCCCATGATCTCTTTTGATCTTGTATTGCAGAATGCCATTTCCACTTCTCTGTGGAGCCCATTGGGTAGGGAAAGGTTGGAATCCAGTTGTAATGGTTCCACTGCCGTTAATGACAATAGTAAACATTTGTCAAAAAGCCAGCTGATCTGTTACATTTTCTGACCATTTATCGCCCTTTGGTCTCCCCACAAAGATTCAATTAAGATAATATGATTTTGCTATACCAAAGGCCAAGATCTCTGAAGACTGATTTTTTTCTTTTAAAAATTATATTGGTTCTTTAGATTTCTACTTTATCTCAAGTAATTCTCAAACTACCACAGATGAGAGGTACCTAGATGATGCAGTGGAGCGAATACTGGGCTGTAGTCAAGAAGACTTGAGTTTAAATTTGGCTTCAGGTATCTACTAGATATGTGACCCTGGTCAAGACTTTTAATTTCTGTCTTCCTCAGTTTTTCAACTGTAAAACAATGATATTAACAGCACCAAATCCCAGGATTATTATGAGGAATATATGAGGAAATTTTTGTAAAACATTTAGCACAATGTCTGACACATAATAGACACTTAATAAATTTTTGTGATTGATCCTTCCCATTTGCATTTTTATAATTATTATGCATTTATTTCTTCTGATTAAATAAGGCTATTCTCTATTAGTTTATTCAAATATTTCTATATTTATATGCGTTCTGTATATTTTTGCGGCCTAATACTACAGTGTATTCATATATTTTTGCGGCCTAATACTACAGTGTATTCATTTGTCACAATTTATACAACCATAATCCAATTGAAGATCATCAAATTTCTATTTAGTTGTTTTTTTTAATAACCATGGGAAAGTGCTGCTATGAATATTTTCATATGTAGAAAACTTTTCCTTCTGTCTTTAACTTCACTAGGGTATATAACTAACTCTGGGATCTCTGGATCAAAATATGAAAATATTAATGTATTTTTCATGATTATAAATCATTTTGCAGAATGATCAAGAATTCAAAATGCCATCAATATTTCTGTCTTTTCCTACCCCTTCCAACATATACCACTTTCATTTTTTATCATCTTTGTTAAAACTTCAATTATTTTAATTAATTTTTTTAGTGAATTGGAGCAACTTTTGATACGGCATTTGCTGTTCTTTAACAAAATTGTTCCTATATTTAACTTCATGTCTAATGGGATTAGCTTTTGTGGCTTATATATTTTATATCAATTTCCTGTATATCTGAAATGTCATATTCTTCAGAAATATGTTACATATCCATTTTCCCTCTGTAGTGCCTTCTTTTTTTATTTTAGCTGCATTGATTTTGTCCAATAAATAGATTTAGATTTTATGTAATCCAAAATCTCAATTCAATTTTCTATGATTACACCTCTCCTTCTTTGGTTAAGAATTTTTCTGAGCAAATGTCATGAGAGGTACCTCTTTCTTTTCTCTAATGATGATGATGATGATGCTAATCTAGCACTTATATAGCATCTACTGCATGCCAGTCACTGTACTAAGTATTTTTATAAGTACTATCTCATTTCATCTTCAAAGCAACTTTGGGAGATAGGTACTATTATTATCTTCATGTTACAGTTGAGGAAACTAAGAGAAATAGAGGTTGGGTGACTAGCCAAAAATTACTTAATCACTAATTAAATATCTGAGGATAAATCTGAATTTAGGTTTTTCTAATTCTACGCCCATTATTCCATCTAATTATTAGACTCTGTATGGCTTAAATCCAACTCCCATATGTATTGAAAAGGTAAGTACCTAGAATATATCTGGCTGTATCTCCTCTGGTGATTCTTTCTTTCTTTCTTTTTTTTTCCCAGTCTCCTCTCATCAAGTTTGAAAATAATATATACTTGTAGCCTGATCCCACTACCTAATCTGCAAGGAAGGCTTAATCTACTCACTTCCCTCTTCTCCCTCCCCCAACCTGGTTTATCCCTCCTTAGGTAGTCTGGTGATCATTTATTCCTGAGTGTTAAACTCTATTGAGCTTGGCCACAGTAAAGAGATGTGATTATCTATAGTTTTAATGTATCTCAGAACTCTTGAATTCAAGTTGAACATCAACTTCATTTTTCCAGGCAGTAAGCTCTATAGAAATGATGTTGATGATGATGATGATAAAATAGATATTTTAAGGTTAATCTTTACCACAACTCAGTAAAGTAGGTGCGATTATTATTCCAATTTTATATGTAAGGAAACTGAGGAAGACTGAGGTTAGGTGCTTTTTCCTGGGTCACACAACTAGGAAGTATCTGAGATTGGAAACTTCCTGACTCTCAATCCAACATTCTTTCCACTGTGACATCTAGGCTGGTTGTGCCTTTTCTAAAAATGTAACTCAAGGACTCCCAGTGGTGTGCTTATCTTATTGATTATAAGGCCATCTTATACTTATAAGTAAGCCAGACAATTAACTCTTATAGCACTTTATTGACTAAAATGTCATAGTAACAAAAGAATTGGTACAAAACATCCTGTTACTGTCTATTGTCTATTATACACTTGACCACAAGTACATAGAGTCATGGGGAATGGGTTTAATCTTAGAAGGCACATGTGACAAAGGATTAACTCAGCTTCTCAATGTCCTTTTACTGTAATCATGTGCCCCTCAGATATCATAAAGATTTTCTTCTGGGTTCTTTGTAAACCCTTGTATCTACTTTTCTTAAAGTATCCAGTCCATTCTTGTCTCCTGGTTGAGGAACTGCAAGCAGAAATTCTAGGGATGATGCCAGGATGCTAATGAGAAAGTTCAAATTCTTGAAGTTCATGAAACCCAAACCTTCAGTCCTTCTCTCCTTCCCTCATTTCAATTGATTCCTTCTCAAAGGTGTTTTTTCTCTGTAATGTCTGATACTTAAATTTTATGGGTTCCATATAAATTAATGGCTTTCTTTAGACCACAGATCCCTTGGCCAATTTAAATAGATTTCTTATACTCAGCAACATATCTAGGCCATATTCACACCTAGCGAATAATCAAAATGTGTTTTGATCTGATGAATATATCAAAACTTAAAATCACATCTCATTCTTTAAGTGGGGTATGGATTATTATTATTTTTAATTTAAAATGTATTTTATTTTAATCTATGGAATAAAACAAGCATTTTTATGAGTACAATAAAAAGATTGCACATGAAACTGCAATTTTTACTATATACAACTTACTATTCATTTCAACTATACAACCAACTCTCATGTAAATTTTTTTTCCCTCTCCCTGCTCCTTTATCCTAGATGTGGCTACCACTTGACATAAATAAATATATATAGATACAAATATAGATATATAATGCATATGTGTATATATATATGTGTATAAGATTTTTTATGCACTTTTTATTTATTTATTTATTTTTTATTTTTTGCTGAGGCAGTTAGAGTTAAGTGACTTGCCCCAAATCACAGAGCTGGGAAGTATTAAGTGTCTGAGGTCAGATTTGAATTCAGGTCCTCCTGACTTCAAGGTTGGTACTCTATCCACTACACTATCTAGCTGCCCCTAATTTTTTTAAATATATACTTCTATTTATCATTTTTTTAAAATATAGAGATATCCTATCTATATCTGTATCTATCTTTTATAGTTAATCTGGTTATTTGTAATAGTCAAAATAACTTATTTACTTAGACTAGATCTCAAAATAATATTGCTGTTACTGTATACAATGTTCTCTTGATTCTACTCACTTCATTCTGCATCAGTTCATGTAAGTTTTCCCATTTTTTGAACTTATCCTATTTGTCATTTCTTATGGCACAGCAATATTGCATCACAATATTACACTATGCAACTTGTTTAGCCATTTCAAAATTGATGTGCATTCCTCCAATTCCTAGTTCTTTGTCACCACAAAGAGTAATTTCTAGAGGGATAATTTTCTAGGCCAATTTCTGTTCTTACTCTATGAAATAGCCATTGGAATTTGTTTAATATCCATAGTGAAATGATTTTATTATCATGTAAAATGGTAGCATATAAATCCATTTCTTTTTCAACTTATTTCTCATTTTCTTAAGAAATATTACTTGGAACCTTCCACCATTACTCTTCTATTATGTTTTAGAGATCTGCTCTAAAGTGACATAACCTTTGTCTTCCCTAAATGTCCTACTGCTAAATAGAGCAAGTGTTTGCTGGGCTGGAATGGTTTCTAGGCCCTTTTATTTTCCTTATTGTGTAAATTAAACATTTTCAAGAAGAATACAAGCAATTATATTGTTCTGCTATATAGTCGGGCATGGTGTTAAGCACTTCTAAAATATTAAAGTGCAATTACTTTCCCCACTTGAGAAAACCGAGGCAAACATAAACCGGTAAATGTCTGACACTGAATTTGAATTGAGGTCTGATCTATTACTTTCCTACAGTGTTATTACCTGTCTTTAAGACAACTGAGTCACTATATTTGTTTTTGTTTACTTCTTCACCCAAGGGATTACTTATTTCAATGAAATAACAACTCTAATCCTCATCTTCAAATCTTTTGCTAAAATGGTTTGGTTTAAGCAGGTTAGAGAGAACTGATTTAACTTCAACTAATATCCCCTCACTTTATCTTTTCTTTTAATTTGCTATTTCCCTTGAGTTTGCTTTCTCTAGTCAGTGGTCCGAATTCATACAGACATGTATTCTAGAGATCTGTGTTCAGATTGGGTATCAAGGTTTAAGAAGGATTATCAGGAGAACATTTGGAGAAGGATCATTAAGAATGACATCTTAGGTTCAGTTGAAGGAATTGGGAATATTTACCATGGAGAAGAGAAGACTAGGGAAATCAAGCTTGATTGCCACATTGATATATTTGAAGGGCTGTAAATTTAGAGGAATCTGTTTGCATGAAGAAAGCAGAACCAGAAGAAGCAAAGAAACACAGTGAAAGATTGTCAGGGAAAATAATTCCTGATGATTAAGGCAATTCCAAAGTGATTTGAGCTGCTTTGGGAAGTGAGCATCTCCCCTCCTTGGAGTTACTTAAGCAAAGATTAGATAGCCTGCTAACATGAAACTGACAAATGGTTTTCTTTTCTTTTCAAATCTTGGACTAGATAACGTTCATTACTCTTCCAGTTTTCAGATTTCTTGATTCTGTGATTTTTCTTTATGGACGAATCCTGTCCATTCATCAAGTTACAACCTGCTGTTCAAAAACTTTTCTCATTTGTTTCATCTATCTATTCATTTACCTTGATTTGTTTGTTTATTGCTTTGTTACCATTTTTAATGATCTCATTCCCAATATATCAGATGGATTTTCATAGTAAATTGACTAAGTCCTGTGGATGAGGTCAGTCATGTGAGTTAATGGAAACTCCAAAAGTGGATGTGTGTGTGGAAGTTCAGAAAAGAAAAGGGAGCCTTAAATTTTTGATAAGTTGGGGACCTTTTCCAGGTCAAGTGTCTAGATTTCCACAGAATTTAAAGCCAGATACTTTGGAGCTCCTCAAAGCCTAGGATGGCCAGAAAAGGAAATTGTATGCCTGCATATATTCAGAGCACCCTCTTGTGGTATAAATTTATACTATGTCTCCATCTGTCTAATTAATATATGAATTAATTATGTAACATGATGCTCTATGAAGGCTACAGAAAGTAAAAGAAGGAACCAGGTATGGGTAGTATTATCACATGTACACAAAACTATCTGGCAGACAAAGATGGACTCAGTTTCATTTTCTGCAATACTCTTCAGTGCCTGCCATATTCAATACCTTTATTGAAGAAATTATTCATGATACAGAACAATGAGGCTTCTGGTTCATTCCTGAGCTTTTAACTTCATTCACATTTTGATCATAAACCATAATTTACAATAGTATTTTTGCCTTTTTCTCCTGTTCCCACCTTTTCACATATTAACTGAGCTTAGAGGGTTGTATTGAACTTTTCTTAGAGGCAGCTGGGTGGCAAAGGGCCTAGAAGCCTCAGGAAGGCCAGAGTTTAAATCTTACTATGTGAATCTGGCCAAGTCGTTTAGTTTCTGTCTTTCTCAGCTTCCTGAGCTGTAAGAGGGATAATAGCACCTTCCTCTTACCTAGAGTAGAATGAGATAATATTTGATTATGTTCCCCATTAAAATATAGTTTATTTTAAAAAATGTGTGCACATATGTGCACCTATACACACATATATGCACACATATAAATATATATGTATATATACACATATATACACTATTTTGAAATAATTTTCCCCGTTGCAAAAAAATATTGTCAATTTCAAATATATTTGGAAATAAATTAACTGATAATATGCTGACAATTATTAAAAGATACTATTTGTAAAGCACTTTGTAAATCTTAAAATGCTCTCTACATGCTTGCTCTTGCTAATATTATTATTGTTGTTTGTCTGGACCTGCTCACTAGAGGATTTCGGGACCACCCCAAATTCTGATCATGGGTGAGGATTGAAGGGGCAGAACTCATATAGATGGTCAAAATGGAGTCTATTCATTCAAAATTTTCTCAGTTTTATATACTCTGATATACTTATATAACTATAGCACACTGCTCATGCATTAACTATAGGATTCTGCACATGCAGGACTACATAAATAACTTGCTATTGTGTGCAGATGTTTCCTTGCCACTTGAGTATAACTCTGCTTTAATTACGATAATAGGTTGTCATGCATCCTGACTTCTCAGGAAGGCCGATATGCTGTTAGGGGTGAGGGTGAGCCAAACCAGACATGTCAGTAGGATTTCTTTTACTGGATTAAAGGGTTTTATACCTTACCCAGGGTTCCCCACTATCTGTGGCACTCTATAATTGTTTATATACTATTTCATTTTCTTAAACTTATGCAATGACATTTCCTACATAAGATGTCCTTTTCTTCAAGGTGGTCTGTTTGTTGATGCTAATCAGGAGCAACAACAAGGACTGAGTTTGTCATAAAATATGTTTTTTATGATCAATATGTATACCACAAAATCAACTTTGCCAATAGCTTCACTTGCCTACATGTGAACTCCTCAGTAATGTAAAGCCATTCTGACATAGCCAGGCTTATTATTTATTATTCTCTTTTATACATTCTCTTTTTAGTCAATCAATCAAACATTTTAAAGCACTTTCTGTGTACAAGGAACTGTGACAAGTGAGTGGACACAAAGGTAAAAGTGAAGTAGGCCCTATCTTTGGAGAGCTTACAATCTAGGTAGAAGGCAGGATCACAGAATGGTTAAAGTCTGCTAGGCTTTTCCTGCTCAGAGGTCAGCAAGGATATTGTTTGGTTTTCCCCAAACATCAAATCTCTTCATATTGTTCTGGGAGGTTACCAGGGGAACTCTTCCCCTAACTCTGCTGCACATCTATATCTATAGTCTACGTATCAATCACATATATGTATGTATTAGAGGTAGAGTTATACAGGTGGAGAAAAACTACAATCTATTTATAGATTATGTATATGCCATATATCTATATCTATGAGACATATATGTGCAATAATTGTTCCAAATCACTCTCCAGTCTGAAAAGAGTTGCCCATCCAAACCACAAATTCCAAAATATTGGCCAATTATCAACCCCCTATTATATTTTTCTAAAGTAGGATGGGTTGCCTTGAGAGAGAGTGAGCCCCCATCATTATAAATCTTTGATCAATGTCTAAAGGATCACTTGTTAGTATAACATAGAGGAAATTCTTAGTGCCATACGGTTTAACCTAAATATTCTTAAGAGATGTTGCTAAGCCTATCATTCTGTCACTATGCTCTTGAGGACGATTCAGGAAAGAGTAGAACTAGAGCAAAGGCGAGATTTCACAGTGAGTGCTTTCCATAACAAATTCCTGCTGAGAGACAATATCAAGTTCAGAGGTTGAGGGTGAGTGACTGCATCAGTGTGAGGAGGACAAATAACAAGTCTTAGTTTTTGAATGTCATAAGAAAATACTTTTGGGGCCAGCTGAACAAGGCCATGAAAAAGACACATGGGTGTGCCATAGTTAATACAACCCATGGTCCCCTTCTTTAAAAAACAAAATAAACATTCGCTTCTAGGAGCCAAGATGCCAGAGTAAGCAGTGAATTGCTGTGATCATCCCATATTCACCTCCAGGAAATCATAAAATAATATCCCAAGACATGTCCTGGAGTGGTGGGACCATCAAGGAAAGAGGGTGAAACAATCTTTTAGTCCAGGAAACTTGGTGGATCAACAGGAGAAGTCCCTTTTGGGGAAGTAAGGGGTGCAATTCAAGATGAGAAACTTCCTAGTGAGCTGGCAGCAAGTCCCACTTCAGAAAATTAGCAGGAGATCCTGAGCCATAGGATAGTAGAGTAGGTTATTGCCAACATTCAAGCTCCCTGCATGCCTTGGCAAAACTTTTGGATTCCAATTTTGGTAATCACTATGTGCTCTCTTGTGGCCCTAGTAAAAATCAGCATTCTCTAGAGGCCCAACTACATGTGCTTCAGTGTAGCCCTGGGGAAACACAGAAATATCCCACCTGACCTCAGCACATTCCAGATACCACCACTTAGGACCTCAGCTCAGCATTAGGCATGTTACCAGCCTCCCATTTCATTCTTCACTCACCCCACATCCCTTAGCTAGAATGTGACAGTAGTATCCACTGTGGGTCTCAGGGCAACATTAGTACAGTAGCAGGTAAACAACTAGGGCCTGTTGCCACTGATACAAAAAGCCTCCTTCTAACAGGGAGCAGAGCTCAAATTTAAAAGAAAAAAATCTATCCTCCCAGAAAAAAGAGAGAGAGAGATAATTTTCCAAATAATTAAATTTCCAGTGGCTAAGTTACATATAGTGTCCTGGGAGGTTACTAGGGAACTCTGATACTCTCAAGGCTACATCTATATCTAATCTAGATTCACATATCAACCACATCTATTTGCATGTTTATATATCTTTTAGAGATAGAGGTATCAGGATGAGGAGAGGAGAAAAACTACAATCTATATACAGACTATGTATGTGTCATATATCCATATAAATATGTGGCACATATATAATCTGTATTATATATAGATATAACTATTGTACCCATAACTATTAATTGTTCTTCTTCTTCTTCTTGTTTTTCTTATCATAGAAAGTTATTATGGGGACCATATTCTCTGTGGTGATTAGGGAAGACAAAGGCACAAACTCAGAAGAGGGCAATAATATCAAAACACCTATGGATAAAATCCCAAAGATAAATGGAAAAGTGGTCTCAAGTCCAGAAAGAACTCATGGACAAATCAAAAGGGAACTTAAAAATCATATAAGAAAGGTAGAAGAAAGATTGGGGAAAGCAATGAGAATGATATAAGGCAAGTATGAAAAAAAAGTCAACAATTTGGAAAACTGTTTAAAGAGAATTGGCCAAATGGAAAAGGAGATACAAAAACCCCCTGAAGAAAATGACAACTACACAAACATAGACCATGCAATGGGACATAAAACCCTCAAAATCAAATGTAAAAGTGCAGAATTATTAAATTTATTATTTTCATATAATAATGCAATTAAAATTACATTCAGCAAAAGGCAGTAGAAAGATTAAAAATCATTTCAAAAATAAATAATCTAATTTTAAAGAATAATTGGGTCAAAGAACAAATCATAGAAATAATCAATAATTTCATTAAGGAGAATGACAACAATGATACAATATACCAAAATTTTGGGGATGCAACCAAGGGAATATTTAGGGGAAATTTTATTTCTTTAAATACTCTAACCTTTTGACAACAACAAAAATGGAACAAGAACAGATTCATGAATTAGGCATATAACTAAAAACAACTTTAAAAGAACAAATTAAAAATTCTGAAGCAACAAATCAGAAATGCTGAAAACCAAAAGTGAGATTAATAAGATTTAAAGTTTTAAAAAAATCCACATCTATTTAACTGATAAATCTAGGAGCTGGTTTTATGAAAAAAGTAAGATAAATAAGCCATTGAATAATTTGGTTAAAAAAAGAAGAAAACCAAATATCCAGTATCAAAAATGAAAAAGGTAAAATCAATACCATTGAAGAAGAAATTTATGCAATCATTAGGAAATATTTTGCTGAATTATATGTCAATAAATCTGAGAATCTGAGCAAAATCAATGAACAGTTATGAAAATATAAATTACCTAGATTAACAAATCAGGAAATAGAAACTCTAAATAACCACATCTTAGAAAAAGAAATTGAACAAACCATTAATGAACTCCCTAGGAAAAAATCCATCGGGATATATGAGTTCGCAAATGAATTTTACCACATGTTTAAAGTAATTCCAATACTATGTAAATTATTTGGAAAAAAAAATAGGTGAAGAAGGAATCCTACCAAACTTTTTTTATGACACAAATATGGTGCTGATCCTAAACTAGGAAGAGTTAAAACAGAGAAAGAAAACTATAGATCAATTTCTCTGCTGAATACTGGCACAACAATTTTATTTTATTTTACTTATGTATTTATTTATTGGTTTGTTTATTTTGCTAAGGCAATTGGGGTCAAGTGAATCGCCCAGGGTCACACAGCTAGGAAGTGTCTGAGTTCAGATTTGAACTCAGGTCCTCCTGACTTCAGGGCTAGTGCTCTATCCACTGTTCCACCCAGCTGCCCCTGATACAACAATTTTAAACAGAATGCTACCAAGGGGATTACAGCAACATATCACAAGGATCATACACTATGACCAGATAGGGTTTAATCAGAAATGTAAGTTTGATTCAATATGAGGAAAACCATCAACATAATCGAACACGTCAGTAACAAAACTAACAGAAATCATATGATTATCTTAACAATGCTGAAAAAACCTTTGACAAAAGGCAGTACCATTTTCTATTTAAAACCTTAGGGAGCCTAGGAATAAAGAGGACATTCCCTAAAACGATAAGCAGTATCTATCTAAACCATCAGCAAACATTATCTATAATGGAGATGAGTTAGAAGTCTTTCTAGTAAGACTAGGGATGATGCAAAATGTCCATTATCCACACTATTATTCAATATAGTATCGGAAATATTAACTTTAGCAATAAGAGAAGTACAAAGGGCTCACAAAGGAAAATGCTATCCATAATCAAATAGACAACTGATGGACTTGGAATATAGATCAAAGCATCTTTTTTCCCCACTGTATTCTTTCTCATTTTTTTCTCTTTTGATCTGGTCTTTCTTTCACAATTTTGACTAATAAGGAAATATGTTTTACAAGATATGCCATGTATACACTACTTCTTTATGTTTTAGAATACCAGGAGCGTCTACTATACAAATACTCCAAGGAAATCAAGGATAGAAGAAAGATTTACACATTCTCTCTCTTTCTTTCTTTCTCTGTTTCTCTCTCTCTCTCTCTCTCTCTCTCTCTCTCTCTCTCTCTCTCTCTCTCACACACACACACACACACTTATAGCAGTGTTTTTGGAAGTAGCAAGAAGTGAATACCAAGCAGATATTGATAATTAGAGGATGCATAAACAAATTGTGGTATCTGAATGTCAAGGAATATTACTATTCAATAAGAAATGATAAACATGGAAAATTCAGAGCTGATATGTGAGCTGATGCAGAGTAAAATGTGCAGAATTACGATGGACATACACAATGATTTCAACAATGTAACTTTAAAAAGTAAAGAACTAAAACTAAATACAATGTATTTAGACTAAGGTTGATCACAAATAATAGTTGTTAGAATGTACCTCCCTTCTTTTTTTTTTGCATAAGTGGGAAATTATTGGTGAGAAATACAGCCTAGGACATCTGTCTTTATTAATATTTAATATTAATTTAACAATATTTTATTGTTACTCTTTTATTTTTATCCTTTATTCAAAGAGATAGGATGACTGCATGGTGAAGATTTATTTGGATAAGAAGGTGCTGATGAAGTCAAAAATGCAAAGAAGTTTGAAAAAACCCAAAGTATCATTTAGATTGACCAGAAAGGTAGATCTTATAGAGGAAATATAATGAGTTCTGTGTTGAACAAATTAAGTTAGAGATACTTATGGAAAATCTGGGTTAGAATACCTAGGAGCCATTTGATAATGAAAAATTAGAGATCAGAAGACACTAGATTTATGGATGCAGAAATCATTTGCATAGACAGCATAATTGAACCTTTGAGTGCTCAAGAGATTACTCTGTGAGATAATGAAAAGGGAGGGAAAAAAGAGAGAAAGTACAGCACAGATCTGGTGATCACTCCTGGTTAGTGGATATAACATGGATAAGAAATCAACAAGGGGGATTAAGGAATCTTTTGACAGATAGGTGTCAAACCAGGAGAGAGGAATGTCATGAAAGCCTAAGGAGGAGAGTGTTCAGCAGGAGGAGGTCATTGATCAGCAATGTCAAAAATGGCAGTCAAGAAAAATGGAAACTGGGGAAAAGCATTAAACTGGAAATTGTAGAGAGGTTAGTTGGATGAGAGGTTCCCAGCTAGATTGCAGAGAACTTAGAAACGAATATAGGATATAAATGGCTTTTTCATAGAGTTTACCTATAAAAGAGAGATACAGGATGATGATTGGTAAGGATAGAAGGATTTAATGAGGATTCCTTGCATATGGAACAGGCATTAGTATGTTTTTACTGGAGCTGGTAGATAGGAAGAAATTGAAAAGAAATAGTGAAGAAGACAGTGGGGACTATTTGTTAGAGAAGACAGCAGGAGATAATATCTACAATATATATGGAGGAGTTGGCTCTGACAGTGAGAAGGACCACTTCTTCAGCTGAAACCATAGTGAAGAACTATTACAAAATTTCAGGATCTTAGAATACAATGTATTTTGGAGGCATCTAATCGTAGCTGTACAGTCATTCCCCTCTACAACATGGCCAACAAATAGTCAAGGAGTCTTGGCTTGGATACTTTCAGTGATGAGAAACTCACTTCCTCCTGAGTCAACCCAGTTCACTTTGACTTGGATCCAAACTTCTCAAGTTTTCTCCTGATATCCAGACTAATGCATCCTTTTCCATTTTTTATTTATGGTTCTTGGTTCTTATTTCTGGGTTCAAACTTCCATTTGATGGTACTTTGAACCTATCTTATTCTCCCTAAATTTTATTTTCAGACTTGTCTTCCCAGATCCTTCATCCAGTTTTGTTTGGTATGAACATAAACCTATGAACCAGCTTCAGCTTCTCAACATTATTTCTAAAATGTTATGTCTGTGCCTGAAATTAATAAAATGACATGAAATTTTTGTGGGCATTTTGTTGGCTATAGGTGGTGATGGTCACACCTTCTGGATACTTTCTTGTGCACATATGTATAAAACATAACTTCTTTTATTGTGGGGGGAAGTACTGGAAATTGAAGGGGTACCTGTCAATTGAGCAAGTTATTATGTGTAACTATGACTGAACACTAATATGCTGTCTAAGAAATGGTCAAGGAGACAATCCAGAAAGAGTCATATGAACTGAGGCAGAGTAATGTGAACAGAACCAAAACAACAATTTCTATAATAACAAAAAACATAAAGGGAGACTTTGAAAAACTTAGGAACTCTGAACAAAGCAGTGGTATTCCAAAAGTTTCATGCTGAAGCACAGTCCCTATCCCTTGACAGTATAGATTGAGATATACACATACACATACATAAATATGTATACATGTATATGTACACATGTAAAACAGATACAGAAACACAGCCACACCTATAAATATACTTGTTTTTCAGTTGTATCTAACTCTAGGACCAGTGCTTTACCCACTGGGCCACCTAGCTATAGATATACACACATATGAATATATATATATATATGTATATGTGCATATATTATATGTGTATATGCATATACATTATATACACATATGTGTGTATATATTTTATATATATATATATGTCTACACACATATACACATATACCCAATTAGGAGAATTATTTTACTTTACTTGAACATATAGCCATCTCTCTCTGTCTCTGTCTCTCATTCTCTCTGTCTCTCTGTCTCTGTCTCTCATTCTCTCTCTCTCTCTCTCTCTCTTCTATCCATTGATAAATAGATGTGTGTGGGTATTTATAACAAGACAGGTTTCTTTTTTGGGGGGGAGATAGAGAGGAATTAGGAGTGGGAGAAAATTTTTGTTGATTGAAAAAAGTTAATTTTCATTATAAAATTAATGAAGGAAAACCTTGATAATTGTTATGGTAGGAGTTGCCTAGCTTCTAATCTCAGGCCTCTTACTTCCCCTTTTTACAACTTTCCTTTGGCCAACACATGAACAAACAAAGGGATTTTATTGCAGCACTGCTCCTGGAATCAGGAGGACCTTAATGGAAATCTGATTTCAAACACTTACTAGCTGTGTGACTCTGGGAAAGATTTTTTTTTTTTAAGTCCTGATTGCCTCAAAAAAAGTTTACTCTTTTACTAAGCATCTTCTGAAATGCAGTCAATTCAGTTTTTTCATCTGTAAAATGAGGCCCCTCAGGTTCATTTTAGTTCTTGATCTATTGTCCTATGATGTCATCAATGGGTTTTTCTCTATAATGAAGCAAATTGCCCCTGATTCCATCCATGTCGTACCTCGTCTGGTCTTCTAGCCTCCCAGAAGTTTGACACAGGAGATCCACTGAATGTGCTTGGGGCCTTCCTATTTTCCTTTGACATTTGGAAGATGCAGATAGAATATATCAATTGTCCATCTATTGTCCCTTTCTCTTTTCATGCAACTAGTTTATCTTTTCAGTGCATAGGTTTTTTTTTTTCCCTTGAGATTATCCTTTCCCCTTTTATCTCTCATCATTCCTTATTTCTAAAGTGTTGCGGCCAGTCGATACCCAGCCTGTGCCTCTTTATTGCCCTCTATGTAAACAATTTTTTAGAGACTAGTCACCCACAGAATGTAGAAATTTCATGTTGTCTCTTAAATAAATAAGGACACATTGGGGGTTAATAAAACCTGCCCTGGGAATCTCCCTCTGTGGGAGAATTTAGATTCAACGTTTTGTTCTCCCCTCTGGGCCTAGACTCCCTGTGCTTGGTCCAGCACTCATGGGTTTAATGAATGGAAAGTTCACGTCTTCAGGGTCACATTTTACCAGAATCACAGAAGCTCAGAGCTGGAAGGGAATTCCCTCAACAACATTCTTTCTCAAAGCTGAATTGATTTGTTGGTCAAAGGAAGTTAGCTTAAGGGGAAGCTGGCATTTACTCAAACCTTTGTCCACTTGTTAGGAGGCTGCTGGCTGAGTTCTCCTTGGAAATATCAAAAATTCATCTGATCCCTTCAAGATGTTTGGGAAAAAGATGATAATGAATACTATCCCTCCCTCCCATTATCCTTTTCCCATACCTACTCATCTCTGTACAGTCCTTTTTTCAGTTGCATCCAACTCTCCATAATCCCATTTGGGGTTTTCTTGGCAATGATAATGAAGCTTTGCCATTTCCTTCTCCATTTCATTTTATAGATGAGGAACTGAGGCAAATAGAGTTAAGTGACTTGCCCAGAGTCATACAGCTTATAAGTGTTTGAGGCCAGATTTAAAGTTAGGAAGTTGAACCTTCTTGACTCCAGGCCTGACACTCAGTTCTAGGTAGAAAGTATTTGGACACCAAGCATCAGTCAAACAATAAGCATTTTTTAATCACTTTCTATGCCACACGCTACATTAAGCACTGGGGATAGGGACAGGAACTGTAGCCATAATTCCATTATTATGTCTCCCAGATGGGGAAACTTCCTCTACCAAAGTGGAATAAGATCTATTTTTAAATGGACACGATATTATTATTGAAGCATCTTCTTGGTAATACATATGTAGACAGATCATTAAGAGGCTAAACAACTTTCCCAGAGTCACTCAATCAAGTATGTGTCACAGGTAAGATTTGAATCCATGTCTTACTAGGATCTGAGGCTAATTTTCCATTGACTAGGATGTGATAAAGAGACCAAAAAAAATGTGAAAGAATAGAATAAAATCTGAGACCCATTTGAGGAGTTTTTGTTTTGTTTTGTTTGTTTTTGGTTGTTAATAAGGCAGGACTCTTTTGACTGAAAACAGATTTGTTATTTGGGAAGGAATGCCATGGCTTATGAATACCAAAGACTGCCTGAACAGTCTTTTTCAAGGGCCTAGTTGATGGAGTGAAGAAGAAACTGACTCATTGTAGTTCAGATCGCCCAACAGTAAGTTACTTGTCTTCAACTTTAAACACATCTCTTAAGAAATTTTCCTTATTGCTGCTAATTCTTCTCCCCCGCTTTAAGACAGGGAACAGAATGTTTTTAATTCATTTTCCAGGTGGCATCCCTTCAAACATCTGAAGTTCTTGAAGGCTGTTAACTTTATCTGTGACTACATTGCTGTCTCTGAACCTCTTTCTTCATCAATTAATTAATAAGTATTTATAAGTGCCTACTATATGGCAGTAGTGTGCTAGATTCTAGGAACAGCAAAAAATAAATATGAAAGAGTCAAACTTATGTTCTAAAAGGGGACAAATATGTATACCAATTAATATATTAACTCCCTCCTCCAGAAAATAAAGTCAAAGAAACATTTGTAAAGGGAAGAGGCAGTTCGTAGAATTTGGGGGATCAAAAATGAGCTCAGACAGGAGTCAGTAGCTGAATTGAGGTTTGAAAAATACCAGGAAATATCAAAGTATTAAAACTTGCCCTATTGACTTCATAAGATTGACATGAGAAAAGAGGTTTGTACTCCATACATTAATATACAAATTATTGTTATAATTGTTATAATCCTCATCATTACAACAGACAGGTTAGGTCCTCCAATGTGGATATCTTGAAGGCCATACCTGAATTATAGAATAGGAGATATTCAAATCTGTTATACAAGTCCTGACAAGTCCCACTAAACTGTAAAGACTTGGTCCAAATGATTTATTCTTTATTTTTTTCCTCTTTCTTTAATATTTTCTTTTTTCCAGTTACTTGTAAAATTTAAAAAAATTGTTTTTAAAATTTTGAGTTCTAGATTCTCTATTTTCCTCCTTCTCCATTCCCCTCTGTTGATAAAACACATGTGAAATTAAGTAAGGCATTGCCATAAAAGCCATATTGAGAAAGAAAATATATATTCTCCCCCCCTAAAAAAACCAACCCTTAATAAAAACAAAGTAAAAAAAATGCTTCAATCTGTATTTTGACACACAATCAGGGGTTTTTTTGTTTGTTTGTTTGTTTGTTTTTTTGGTATGGATAGCATTTTTCATCCAAGTCCTTCAGAGTAGTCCTGGATCATGTGTTGTCAAGAATAGCAAAGTCAGTCAGAGGTGATCATCCTACAATATTTCTCTTACTTTGTACATAGTATATTTTACTTTGCAAAAACTCGTGGAGGACGTCTAAGCTTTTTCTGAGATCATCCTATTCATCATTTCCTATAGAATAGTATTCCATCATAATCACATATCCACAACTTATTTAGCTATTCCTCAACTGATGGACAATCCCTCAATTTCTGACTCTTTGCCCTGGGAAAAGAGCTTTTACACACACACACACACACACACACACACACACACACAGGTCCCTTTCTCCCTTTTAAAATCTCTTTTGGAATATATGCCTAGCAGCGGTGTTACTAAATTAAAGGGCATGCATGATTTTATGGCCCTTTGGACATAGTTTCAAACTCCCCTACAGAATTGCTGAATCAGTTCACAATTTCACCAACAATATATCCATATCTCATTTCCCCTATCTTCTTTCCAATCTTTGTCATCCTCCTTTCTGGTCCATAAATCAATGTAATTGGTATGAGGCAGTATCTCAGAATTGCTTCAACTTGCATCTCTTCGATCAGTAGAGTATTTTTTCCCTATGGCTATAAATAGCTTGATTAGTTCATCTGAAAACTGTTTATATATATAATCAATTATCAACTGGGAAATGGCCTTTGCTTTTTGTTTTTTGTTTTTTAATAAATTTGACTCAGTTCCCTATATGTTTGAGAAATGAGACCTTCAACAGAGAAACTTACTTCAAAATTCTTTTTATAATAATGACTAACTGCATCCCCTCAATTATTATATTCTCTTTCTTTTTTTACCCTGCCCCTCCTCAAAATTGTTTTTTCTTACTACTCTCTCCTTCAAAATGTCCTCTGTTCTAGCACCCTCCCTCTTCTCTTATCTACTTTGTCTCCTACTCTTCTGCAGGATAAAACAGGTTTTAATATGCATATAGATGTGTATGTTATTTCCTCTTTAATCCAATTCTGATGAGGTTAAGGTTCACTTACTGCCCTTCCATCTTCCTCTTTCATTCCACTGTAAAAGCTTTTACTTGTCTCTTGGATAGCAGATAATTTATGCCATTCCACTTCTCCTTTTCCTTTTCTCACTTTCACCACTTAATTTTATTTTAAAAGATATTATCCCTTCATATTCAACTTATACCCATGCCCTCCGTGTGTATCTATATCCAAATTTATCTATCTATCTATCTATCTATCTACCTACCTCCCTACCTCCCTACCTACTTACCCACTCCTTCTAACTGACCTAATAATGAGAAAGTTCTTCTGAGTTAGAAGTATCATCCTCCCATGTAGGAATATAAACTTGTTAAACTTTTAAATCCCTTGTGATTTCCCTTTTCTGAGGGAAACTTTGCTTCTCCTGAGACCTGTATTTGAGAGTCAAATTTTTTATTCAGTTCTGATCTTTTCATCATAAATACTTGAAAATCTTTTATTTCATTGACTATCCACCTTTCCCTCAAAAGATTATATTGCTTTGCTGAGTAGGTGATTCTTGGTTATAATCCTAGCTATTTGTTTCTCTGAAATTTCAGATTTTGAGCCCTCTGATCCTTTAATGTAAAAGCTGTTAAAGTTTGTGTTATCCTGATTGTGACTCATACTTTAATTGTTTCTTTCTAGACACTTGCAATATTTTCTCTTTGACCTGGGAGTTCCAGAATTTGGCTATAATAATCTTGGAAGTTTTCCTCTTGGGATCTCTTTCAGGAGGTGATCAGTGGATTCTTTTAATTTCTATTTTATTCTCTGGTTCTAGATTATCAGAACAGTTTTCCTCAACAATTTCTTGAAAGATGATGTCTAAGCTCCTTTTCCTTTATTGTGGCTTTAAGATAAACCAACCATTTTAAAATTATCTCTCCTGGATCTATTTTCAGGTCAGTTTTTTTTTTCCAGTGAGATATTTCACATTATTTTCTATTTTTTATTCTTTTGGTTTTGTCTTATCGTTTATTAATTTCTCACAAAGTCATTAACTTCCTTTTGCTCAAATATAATTTTTAAGGAGTTATTTTCTTCAGTGAGCTTTTGTGCCTCCTTTTTCTTTTGGCCAATTTTGATTTTCAAGGCATTCTTCTCTTCATTAGCTTTTTTCTACTTCCTTTTACATCACTCTCATTTCTCTTCTCAATTTGTTTTTCCAGATGAATTTTTTATTATTTTTCTAGTTTTATAAAATAATTTTTGCTCTCTTTTTTTCCTAGTAAATTCTACTTTTGATCATTGATATTATGTTTGTGTGTATTTCTTATTTCCTATCCCTGCTGACTCTTCTTCACTTCTATGGACTAGCTTGCTTTGCTGTTATACACACTCACACATTACAGCCCCCCCCCCAACACACACACGTAATTTCCTCTTTGACCCATTCCCTATGTAAGTAGGATTTAGAACTACCAACCATCCTCCCCATCTAATTTCTCTATTTCAGCTATTACTCTTGCATTTCATTTGTATAACATAATTACTGTTTTTACCTTTTCCTACGTGGTTTTGTTTTTTTTAGAATCACATCATATTTAGCTCTTTCTTTTTTATTTTTGAACTACCGAATTGCTAATGGGAATCTTAGACTTATGATTTACTTTCCCACATATAAAACATAAATAGTTTGTCCCTATTGAGTCCCTTGAAATTAATCTTTGATGGTTAACTTATTTTCTTGGCTCTTATATGTCAAATTTTCTATTAAGTTCAGTTTTATTTATTTTTTTTTTGCAACAAAATCCTGAAAATCTGGCAATTATTTTATGTACTTTTTGTTGTTATTCAGAATTATAGTTAATTTTGCTAAATGTGATATTTTTGATTTCAACTCTAAGTCTTTTGATCATCAATAGTATTCCAAGACCTGTGATCTTTTATTCATAGTTTCTCTTTCAAAATTGTATATAATAAATTCAATCTTTCACTTTCAAAGCTGTCCTTCTTGTCTGTATTTTTAAACTTTCTTCTGTTTCTCTGTATTGAAAAAAATGCTTCTATAACCCCTTTTGGGGGCTTATTTTATTTTTTAAACCCTCTCTCAAATTCAGTTCTTCCCCAAATATTCCTCCCTGTAGAAAAGAAAAACAATCCTTGCTATAATAATGCAAAACTAATGCAAGTTTTTCATGCCCAAGATAAATTCCCAACTCTAACCCTAAATGACTCTTTATGAACTGTGTGTCCATCACCTCTAACAAGCTAACAAGTTTTATCATCAGTCATGTGGAGGATGACTATTTTTTATTGTTGCATTGATCAGAATTCTTAAATCTCTCCAATTTATTTCATTACAATATTGTTGTAATTATATGAATTATTTTCCAAATTCTAATCATTTCACTATGAATCAGTTCTTTCATTTCTTCCCAGGCTTCTCTGGGACTGCATCTTTCATTTTTTCTTATAACAATATTCGATTACATCTATATGCATAATTTCTTAGTCGTTACTCAACAAACTCCTCTCTCTTTTATTTCTAGTTCTTGACTGCAACAAGAACAGCTCCTGCAAATACATTTGCTTACTTGGGTCTTTATGTTCTTTTTTTGAATCTCTTTGAGATATGGGCCTAGTTGGGACATTGTTGATTTAAAGGATATGTATGGTAGGCTTTGGGGGCATGGTGATTATGGTGGAGTCAAATCATAGTTCCACCAAAAGTCTGTCTGTCTTCCTGAAGTCCTTTCATCAATGATCATTTTCCTTTTCTATCACTTTTGTTAACTTGAAAAGTATAAGGCAGAAACTCAGAATTGTTTTAATCTGCATTTCTTTAATAATTAGTGATTTGGATAATTTTATTCATTTGGGTTTTGATTTTTAAAATTTATTCTAGATGATTTAATCTCTCATTGAAAATGAAGGATGATTGTGAGAGGCAGCTATGATGTTGTAGATATAAATCCTGCAGTCGGGGAGAGCTGGCTGCAAATCTTGCCTTCAACCAGCACTGACTGTGTGATCCTTAATAAGTCACTAAACCTTTCAGGCCCTCCAGGCAACTCTCTAGAACTAGAAATTGCAGAGTATGCACTGGTCTGCCTCAGCAGAGGGAGTATGTGGTGAGTTTTCTACACTGATGAAACCAAAGGTCTGAGGCATGAAGAGAGAGAGATAGAAAAAACAGAGAGACAGAGACAGACAGAGATACAGATACAGAGACATAGAGACAGATAGAAAGAGGCAGAAAGAAAAATGGCAAGACACATGAGAGAGAGAGAGAGACAGAGAGAGAGAGACAGAGAGAGAGAGACAGAGAGAAGAGAGAGAGAGAAAGACAGAGAGAGGAGAGAGAGAGAGAGAGAGAGAGAGAGAACAGAGAAGGAAGAAGGAAGAGAAAAAAGGAGAGGGAAGGGAGAGAAAGGGAAAAAATAGATGGAGATAAAGAGGAAAAAAAACCAAGATAAATAAATACAGACACAGAAATAGAGGCATAAGAGAGGAAGAGATGGAAAAAGACACAATAAAACAGAAAGAAAGCAAAAGTGAGAAACAGGGAGACAGGCATGGACATAAGCATGGATACAGACAGAGACAGATACAGAAACATAGAGCTACAGTCAAAGACGGATTTAGACATGGGAACGAACGTAGATAGAGTGATATATATACGTATAGAGAGAAGGCACCAGATTTAGGGAGCTGAATGTGGGACAGGAGAAAGATATAAAGCAACAACTGACCTCTTTTGAATAATATTGTAACCTACACTTCCAGGAACATGCACTAAAGTAATGGAGGAAATGTCACTAGATACAAGGAAAGCCTGAGGCTTCCCAGATTTGGGGAGCACTGAGATACAGGCTTTTTTTTTTATTTTTTGGCAGGGACATTGTCTTCCTCAGGCACATGTAAATGGTTTGACACCTCCAATGTCACAGTGCCCTAGTCCACTCCCTTACACAAAATTTTTGTGGAAGCTGCTGCAATTTTGTAGAGGAAGCACAGAGTATCATTTCTCATGGGAAATTTCAAGCAGAGAAGATTCTGGGAAAGGATTTGGTAGAATGAGGGCCTTATTTCTATAAAAGAGACAGCCTATCAATCTACTGCAAGCAAGTATGGTGGAAGGCCATGCAATTCTACCACAATGACATTATGTTTGCTTCAGTAATTCAAGGATCTGGGATTTTGTTGGCTTGAGTGTTCTGTTCACAGAGACAGGTGGTGGTTTCGTGCCGATTTCTTTTTAGAGGCATAGTATGTTTCTTTTAAAAATAGCTTTAAAAATTAATAAGCATTTATTTTTTTTTCCTACACACATTCCTTAATGTGTGTGTGTATGTGTGTGTATATGTATGTAGCCCTTGTAAAAAAAATGCATATCAAGCAAAAAAATTCTGCTTTGAGCAAGCCTCAAATTATAACCTGTTATAAGGGACAGCTAGGTGGCGCAGTAGATAGAGCACCAGCCCTGAAGTCAGGAGTTCAAATATGATCTCAAACACTTAACACTTCCTAGCTGTGTGATCCTGAGCAAGTCACTTAATCCCAATTGCCTCAGGGGAAAAAAATATACCATGTTATGAAGCTCATCATGATTTTTTTTCCCCTGAGGCAATTGGGGTTAAGTGATTTTGCCCAGGGTCACACAGTAAGGGCTCATCATAATTTACGAAATAGCAGAATGACTTGCTCTGACTGAAATTCATGCCTCCTGTTCCCTACTCTTGGCAGTGGCCAGCCTTCTGATGATAGGTCTCTATCTGGTTGGATTATTGGACTATTATATTTTCATTTTAACTTACAGCTTTCTATTTCCTATCTTTTCTCACAGAGCTAGAAAGAAAGACTTTATGAAATGTTTTGCTAAAATTTAGGTAAATTTTATCTACAAATTTTTTTTTTTACTTCTAAGAATAGTAACTCTGTATAATACATAGTACAATTTAAAGAGATTGATAATCTGTAAAGTGTCCAGAGGAAGCCAGTCTTTGACAAGAACTGGAATCTATATCAATTAAGGTTTAGTTGAAGGAACTGAGGATGTGTAACACGAAGAAGAGAGGACTGTGGAATAAGAATGGAATCTAACTTTCTTCGAATCTGAAAGACTACACATAGAAATAACATAACATTTGACTTGTCTGGCCTTACAGTACACGAGAGAGAAGTTACAAAAAGGAAAATTCAGGATTGATGACAAGAAGAATTTCCTAACAATTTGAACTATCTGAAATCTGAATGAGTTGTTTCCAGATGTGGGGAATTTCCTGGTCTTGGAGGTATTTAAGTAGAGACTGAATGACCACTTTTCAAATATGTTGTCGTGGAAATTCCTTTTGGGAATGGAATGGGCATGGATCAGCTGAAGAGGTCTCATGAAATGTCATTTTATTTATTTATTTATTTTGGTGATCTTTCTCTCCTTTTCTGGATTCACTAACCATCTATTTAATAATCTGTCCTGGAATTTTCCTAGTTGAGTTCACTAGCCTATGATTCACACACTTTATTATCTTATGCCCTTGATTCCCAATTCAAGACATTACTAATTTAATTAAGGTAGTTTGGTGGGGCAATAGTTAGAACATGATACCTAGAGTCAGGAGCATTTGAGATCACATATAACACAATGCATTTACTAGCTATATAGCCCTGGAAAAATCACCTAACTGTCTGCCTCAGTTTCCTCATTCATAAAATGAGAATAATAATAGTACATACTTCTTCGAGTTGTGAGGGCTGAATGACATAATGTATGTTTTTGAAATTTGCAAACCAGAAAGCCAGAAAGCATCATGTAAATGCTATCTAGTATACAATCTGTTTTACCTTCTACCATTCTATGATACAACTTTGGTTCTCAATGATCTTTGCTAAAATCACTGACGATGGCTTGTCCAGTCTTTGTCTTTTAATTATTTGGGTGCCTGAGGATAGTTCACATTGACCAAAAGACTTGAAATTGTCAAAGGAATTAAGTGTTATCTTAGTTGATTTTTATATGTTTCTATTTGTGCATTTGTTGTCTTTTAATATAAAATGTAAATTTCTTAGGGATAAGGAATAGACCTAATTTTTTTTTTTTTTTCATTTATATCTCTGGAGTGGAATACAGTGCTTGGGACAAAATAGATAATTAGTGCTTGTGCTGGGAATGATGATATAGCCTATATTCCCAGCTACTAGGGAGTCTGAAATTGATAGATCTCTTGAGCATGGAAGGTGGGTTAATTTGGTCAGGTGTCCATGTTGTTCAGTATTAATATAAGGAACAGATTGCCTATGGAATCAGGGCAGGTAAGAAGCAGAACAGGTTGCAGTTTATCAGAGTAGGAGGAGAACCACTAGTAGTTGCTGACTTCCAGCTTGAGTGAGATAAGGAAATAAAGCTTTAAAAAGGATTATGTTTGATTCCTCTTTTTCTCTTTGGCTTGGGGTAATTAGATTCCTATTATCTTCTTCTACTCTGTTCTTTCCAGTTGAGGACATCTTGGTTGGCAGAGGAAAAAGAAATGAAATAGGAATTCTCTTGGCCACTTGTTATCTTCATCTCATTGACCGCAATCATTGGTTAGTCCTGCCTCTGCCTCTTCTCTGAGCCTTCCATTTTCCTCAATATGCCAAAGCTATTATAGTAGTAGTTATAATAGCATTTATATGATGCTGCAAGGTTTCCATATTATATTCTACTTTGACTTTGTATACATTTTATTATATTGTTTCTCCATTAGAAATCTAACCTTCTTGAAGGCAAGAATTGTTTTGGTCTTTCTTTGTATCCCCGACATTTAGCTAATTGTTGACACAAACCCTTTAATACATGTTTATCAGTTCTATTAAACTGATCTTCCCAAGATCCTTTTAAAGTAGGGGTATTATGATCCCTATTTTACAGATGAAGAAGATAGGCTACAAAGAGGGTAGATGATTTGTCCAGAGTCCCAAAGTGAGTGTGTTAAGTAGGATTCTAAATCAGGTCTTCCTGATTCTAAGTCTAACATTCTTTCTACCATATCAGTTAGCTGTGACCTATTATTAGAGGGAAATTATTAGAATATTCTTGTATAACAAGAGCAAGGGTATTTAAAAAAGTTATCTAATAAGTATTTAATGAATAATTTCCTGGATTTGGGGCTTCTGGAAGAATATTTCTGGTAGCTGAAGCTGAGGAACCTATGATAGGAATGCTACTCAGGCACATGAGAGAACAAAGAGTTTGAATATGATTCATCAGGTATTTGGGAATGTTTCATGGGGTAACAGAAAGAGTACTGGATTTGGAGTCCAAAGATCTTAGCACAATCTTGACTCCTTTCTTTACAATTTGTGTGACTTAGGTAGGTCACATCATCTTCTACGTCCTCTTCTATAAAATAAGCATGTTGGATAAGTTTATGTTTAGGTCCTTTCATCCCTAAATTCTATGATTCTTGAGATTTTGCTGCTATAGATTCAAATCCTAGTTGTGTTATTTACTCTGAGGATGGGGTCAGAAAAGTCATTTAGCTCTTTGTGATTTCCGTCTAGCTCTAGATTTGCCCTGTGTGATCTTGATTTCATCCCATACTTAATGAGGAGATTGGACTAGATTACCTCTAAATTCCACTTGTTTCTCATGTGATTCCTATGGTTTTAGAAGAAAATGCCTCCTTAATTATTTCCTGATAAGATTTGACTTGCTTTTCTTTCTTTTCTTTCTTTCTTTCTTTCTTTCTTTCTTTCTTTCTTTCTTTCTTTCTTTCTTTCTTTCTTTCTTTCTTTCTTTCTTTCTTTCTTTCTTTCTTTCTTTCTTCCTTCCTTCCTTCCTTCCTTCCTTCCTTCCTTCCTTCCTTCCTTCCTTCCTTCCTTCCTTCCTTCCTTCCTTTCTTTTCTTTCTTTCTTTCTTTCCTTCTTTCCTTCTTTCTTTCTTTCTTTCTTTCTTTCTTTCTTTCTTTCTTTCTCTTTCTTTCTTTCTTTCTTTCTTTCTTTCTTTCTTTCTTTCTTTCTTTCTTTCTTTCTTTCTTTCTTTCTTTCTTTCTTTCTTTCTTTCTTTCTTTCTTTCTTTCTTTCTTTCTTTCTTTCTTTCTTTCTTTCTTTCTTTCTTTCTTTCTTTCTTTCTTTCTTTCTTTCTTTCTTTCTTTCCGCCTGACTTGAGGGCCATGTTCTGTCCAATACACCCTTCAGCTGTCCTGCAACCCAATTAAAGAAAGATTGAAGAAATCTCTTGTGATGCAAATAGAAATGGAAGAAGATGAAGTGAAAGGAAAAGACATGTGGATTGAGTTTGGCAAAAGGCGGTTGGAGACCTTGGAGAAGGTAGCTTATGTGGCCTTATGGACATTGAAACCAATATCAGAATTAAAGAAGGAAATAGTAATGTAGATAAACATGTTGGCCTCTTAGTCAAGAAGTTTGCCTATCAAGGAAAACAACTGTTGTTGAAAAAGAACCTATGAAAATACTTGAATCACAGAATTTTTGCATATGAAGGGACCTCAGAAGCCATCATTTCCATGCAGCATCTGAACAGTTGCTTCTAAAGCCCAAAAGTTTGACTTAAAGGTTTCCACTGGAGGGAAATCCACTGGTTCCTGAGGCAGTCAATTCTACTTTGGGGAAACCCTCATTGCTAAGAATTTATTTTTAAATTGATTTCCAGTCTAAATCTTTCTTCGTGAAATCCTTCCTTCTTTGCTTCCAGTTCTATTCTCTGGAGACAGAGCAGATCAAGTGGAATGCATTCCCCATGTGACAGACTTTTAGAAACTCAGAGACAAGAAGATCTGAGTTCAAATCCCAGCCTAGAGACTACCTATGTGATCTTAGACAAGTTACTTAACATCTATCTGCCTCATTTTCCTTATCCATTAAATGATTAAATTGGATTCAGTGATTTATAATGCCTCTTATAGCTTTGACTGCATTATCCTATGCTTCCTCTTAATATTCTCCTCTTCAAATCAAACATCTCCTATATAACTTGTGGGGAAAATTAATAAAAGAAAGGGCTGCCTCAATCAATCCTTGATTTATTCATTAATATTATTATTTATTATTATAAAATCTTGATCATTTTATTAAGTGCTTACAATGTGCCAGGCACTGTGCTAAGGAACAGGAATATAAAACGAGGCAAAAAAAATTTATAATTTATACAATTTTTGTTTATAATTTAATACAAACAAATAAATGCAAAGCAAACTATATACAGGATAAAAAGGAAGTAATTGAGAGGGAAAGCAATAGAATTGAGAGAGGTCAAGAAAGCCTTCTGGAAAAAAAATGGGATTTTAGCTGGGACTTAAAGGAAGTCAGTAAGATCAGTGACTGGAGTTGAAGTATTAGGGTCAGCAAGGGAAAATGCCCAGAGCTGAGAAATGGGATGTCTTGTTGACAAAACAGCCTGTCTTCTGTGACAATGATGTTCCTTCTCACCTCTGCCTCTTAGAAACCAAAATGCCCTCCAAAGTTTAGCTGTGGTGTCCACCTGAAGTCCTTGCTACTTTCCTTACTGGTAAGTACTGCTGAGCTTCTGATATTACAGAATCACAGAATGTCAGAATTAGAAGGAACCTTAGCTGCCATCTTGCCCAATCCATGCACAAAAGGACTCCCCAGTATAGCATATCCAAGCCATGTGGTCACCAGCCACCAACTAAAGATCTCTAGGAAGGGACTTCTAACAGCCCAACACAATAATGGGTGGTAGGGAGAGGATCCCCTCTCTGCTTTTGAACACCTCCAATATAATTTGAATATATCTTGCCCATATTTATCTGTGTATATTCCCATCAATTCCTAGTCTTGTAAAATATAAACTGTTTTAGTAAGAGAATTATTTTGTTTCTTTTTTTTTTCTTTGCAACTCAGCACAAAATATGTCCATTGAATAAATGAATGGCTCTAGCTCCTTTTTTAAAAAAAAATAGAGAATTTTATGTTAAAGTTTCTTTCTAATTCTGATTGTGTCTTTCAGGTCCTTTGAGTCCAGGACCAATGGATTCCTTCCATTTATATCTATTTATATCACTAAGTATCCAGAGCATTATATCACTAAACATTCAGAATGCTTAAAGTTTACTTCTGAGTAGGAAGATTTCAGATAAAATTCAGTAAAAAATGCTGCAAGGTAGCTCAGATTGTCAGGTCTTGCCAAGCAGAGATTTTTTGCCTCTGTAATTATAATGTTTTGAGTTAATCCTGTGGATATTCTGACCTAAATAAAAAAGGACATCGGCCTTAGAGACAGCTGGATGTCCCCCCTGTTCCCCGCACTGCCCCCCGCTGCTGGCTGACTTCATCAACCAACACTTCATGACAGATCAAGTCTCCCAATGAGACCCAAGGGTTCTATTTATCAGTCAGATTGTGAGGATTTCATGGGGATTTAGTCAAATCAGAGATAGGACTTCGCCTTTGATAAATAAACTCTGACTTCCTCTGTCCACCAAAAGAGACAAAATACAAGCAAGACTGGTGATTCAAGATTAGTTTCTGAGGGACTGTTACTCATGTTTTTGAATATAGTCCTGTGATGAATCACAGGTAAACCTCTTTCTTTCCTTCCCACAAGAACTGCCTTGGGCTAATCATGAGTGGCCCGAGGAAGGATTGGGAAACATTCTGTGTTTTCAAACGAGAGAGTCATCTCTCATTTTAAAGAAGGGAAAGATTTTGGAAGGTTCATCCCATAGCAAGGATGATGTTTGGATGTTTGGAACATTTTAAAGGTCAAGCTGTCGGCGAAGATCTTTGCAAGCAGGTTGAATTATTTACTGTCTGTAATCAAGAAGGCTGCTACCACTTTTGGCTGGAACAGATTCTCCCATGATATTGTGAGACCATAGAATCACATGATCAAAGATGGAGAGTTGGAAGCCAATTCAAAGGCCAACTAGTCTGACCCTCCCCATCACTTTATACATCAAGAAACTGAAGTTCATAGTGTTCAAGTGAATGGTCCCCAAGGTCATATAAATTATGAGTAGCAGAGCCAAGATTAGTTCCAGATCCTTTGATTCCAAATTAATAACTTGGCCCACTATACCACATTGCTGCCCAGTTTCTACTGTAGCTCATTGACTTACATACTTCCTGATCATTCAGATTTTCCCACCAAAGATTGGATTCTGATTCCAGGACCCAGGGTTCTAATAAGTGGGCTTTGCCCAGAACCACATTGCCATGAAACACTTGCTATTTCCAAATTATACTGCTGCATAAATACTAATATCCCTCCTCAACTTTGTAGCTTAGTCCCCCTTTATGTGTAGTCTTTCCCCATTAGAATATAAGCTCCTTACAGCAGGAGCTGTCCAACTTGATTGTTTGTATCTTCAGCATCCCCTGTAGTTCCTGGCATACAGTTAAGTGCTTAATACATATTTTTTATTCATCCATCCATTCTTTATTAATGAACAAATATTTGTTGAATTAGAGGGAGAGAAGGTACCTCTTTATTCATTTAAAATGAGGAAGGGGATAGAAAGAAAAACATCTATCTGCATTCACATCCCTTTTATGAGCAAGTTACATGACCTAGAGTTAATCACAACCTAATCTTCATTTTTCTAATTCATAAAATATAATTAAAACCCATTTATAGATCATGAAATAATTGATAAACATGTTCTCTTATGTTTAATCTTATCACAATCCTGACTCTGAGAAACTTTGGTCACATAAATGAATGATTCATGGGTGGCTCTGCCTTTCTGGGTGCTTGGAAACTTAATGTTTCAACAGGATTCCCCAAACTTAATATTTCAGTGTTTCAATAAAATTCCCTCTCATTGATGAGATGGAGATCCCTCATATTCCTTGGTTTCTTTTGTTTTATTTCCATTCTTATTTTTCCACAGGATCAAATATAAAATCTTCTCTTGGGCTTTTTTACAACTTAGCCCCTTCCTACCATTCTAGTATTTTTGCATTTTACTATGCCAATTATTCAGTCCATCAGTAAGCATTTGTTAATTATATATTTTGTACTAGGCACTATGTTAAGTGCTAGAGATACAAAAAGAGGTAAAGGATAGTTTCTATCCTCAGGATCTACTGGGAGAGGCAACAAATAAACAAATTTGTACTAACTATGTACAGAATAAATAGGAAATAATTCAGAGAAGCTCACTTGACCCTGTGATCTTTCTCATTGTCATCTAATAACACTTTCTTGCTATTTCTTTTAGAAGACACATTGTTTCCCACTATTTGCCTTTTCTTGGCTGCCTCTCCTTGCCTGGGATGACCTCCTTCCTTATCTCTATTTCCCATGAGGCTATCTTCCTTTTGCTCTGTATTCCCTTATTTGTAAATAGCTGTATGTTGCCTTCCTCATTAGAATATAAGCTTCTTCGTTATGGAATATTATTGTTCTGTAAGGAACGACCAGCAGGATGAATACAGAGAGGACTGGCGAGACTTACATGAACTGATGCTGAGTGAAATGAGCAGAACCAGGAGATCATTATATACCTCAACAATGATACTGTTTGAGGATGTATTCTGATGGAAGTGGACCTCTTTGATAAAGAGAGCCTTAATTGATCAAAGATGGACAGAAGCAGCTACACCCAGAGAAAGAACACTGGAAATGAATATAAACTGCTTGCATTTATGTTTTTCCTCCCGGGTTATTTATACCTTCTGAATTCAATTCTCCCTGTACAACAAGAAAACTGTTCAGTTCTGCACACATATATTGTATCTAGGATATACTGCAACCCATTCAACATGTAAAGGACTCTTGCCATCTGGGGGAAGGGGTGGAGGGAGGGAGGGGAAAAATCGGAACAGAAATGAATGCAAGGGATAATGCTGTAAAAAATTACCCTGGCATGCGTTCTATCAATAAAAAATTATTTAAAAAAAAAAAAGAATATAAGCTTCTTGAGGACAGAGACTGTGCCTTTGCCCTTCTTTGTATCCCTTGCAAATGTCATCTCTTTTTAACCTATCTACCTTGGAAGGTAGACACCAGTATGATATCCATATTACATTTGGGGAAACTGAGGCAACAAAAGTTAAGTGAATTGCAAAGAGTCACACAGCTAGTAAGTGTCTGAAGTATGATTTGAACTCAGATCTTCCTGACTTCAAGCCCAGAGCTCTACCTATTATGCCACCTAGCAGCCTGCATGCCTACTGTGTGCCAGGCATGGATGGCAGGGCTATAAAAGCAAAACCAGAACAAAGACTCTCTATCCCTCACTAGTTGCCTTTTCTTGGCTGTCCTCCCCACAGGGAGGTGCTCTCCTTCCTTATCTCTATTTCCTGTGAGATTATCTTCCTTTTACTCAGTATCACCTTATCAGTAAATATGTGCATGTGGTCTCCCTCATGAGGAGTTCTGATTGTGAGGGCTGAGAGAGTTCCTTTGCCTTTCTTTGTATCCCTTGCACTTAGGCTAGAGTTCATACAAATTAAGTTCTTGTTGAACAACTGACTGCCTGCCCAGAACCGATTCTGGGTTCTTTGTCCAGAGGCTATCTCACAAAGTCCACTGAGGACCATTTGGAGATTGGGCAAAGCCAATCATGAGGCACTAAGGAATGGAAAGATGTAATATTGACTACAGATTCTTAGAGAAGTAAACTATTCCACATGAATGAAGCCCCTCATTTCTTCTTATTGGGATCCTTGCAGCTGCCTTCTGCTTGATCTCCTGTCTCTCCCTCCTCTCATCCCTCCTCCATCCAGCTATCACATTGATATTCCTCTAGCCCAAATCTAAACATGTCCTTCCGCTGCTCAAGAAGCTCCAGTTGCTCCCTGTTGCCCATGGGGTTAAACACAAATATATGTGTCTGACATCTGAAGTCATCCGTCTGGCTCCCGGCTCCAGCCTGGTTCATTACTCTTCTTCACATACCGTGTAGCCCGGCCAGATGGATCCATTTGTCGGTTCCTTTACAAGATATTCCATCTCTCACCCCTCTACCTTTGAATCATAGCTTCCCCCATCCCTGAAAGGCTCTTTCTCTTCATTTCTGCTTCCTGGAATCTCAGCTCACGTGCCACGTCTTGTAAGAAAGCCCCTGCTGCTCCCACCAATTATTAAGATTCTTTCTCCCTGCCAAATTAAGTGTTCTTGTTTTGAGGGCATTTTCTAATTAATTAAATGGATATTTCATGTTTCACTCTCCCTCCTTTACTCTATTAGAATGTAAGCTCCAGGATTTGTTCTGGTTTTGTTTTTGTATCCCTGGTATCCAGAGCCTGGCACACAGTAAGTATGTAGGCAGCTAGATGGAATAGTAGGTAGAGCTCTGGACCTGAAGTCTGGAATACCTGAGTTCAAATCATACTTCAGACACTTACTAATTGCGTGACTCTGTGCAATTCACTTAACCACTTTTTGCCTCAGTTTCCCCAAATGTAAAATAGGGATCATATTAACATCTATCTTCCAGGATAGATAGGATCAAATGAGATGATATTTGCAAGCTCAGGACCTGGCACATAGTAGGCACTATATAAATGCTAGCTATTGTTCTTAATCAATGAACACTTGTTTAATTAAAAAGAATCAGGGGATATACTATTAGTTATTAAATGATGAATCCTTGAAATATGGCAGATATGGGCTCCCCAAAGGAAATATGTATCAAACCAAATCATCACAATTGATGGCGTCCTCTTGGATTCCACCAGTCAATTTACAAAGTTAATTTGGGCTCCTGGGTTTTACTAAGTACAAACCTGTGTCACCCTGGGAAAGGCCCAGTCCTGCAGTTACATGGCCCATCTGGTGCTTCTCTGAATGTCCAGGTCCAGACCTCATTCCCCTGTAGTAAGTCCTGACTCTTCCATCAACTTATTGCCCAGAGCTATACCTCTCCTGGGAGGCCTGGAACCTCTTGGGTTTGTTTAGTGAAAATTAAACTAGTGTCTTCTCTAACAGAAAGGCCGAGATTTGAACTTGCCACTCCCAGTGCCCTATCTCCCACCATGAGACCTCCAAGCCACAGGCATTTTGCTCTGAGTCCAGTAGATGTCCCGTGATGTCAGTGCCTTTAAACCACAAAGCCCACCCTGTTCCCTGTCCACTTAGAGGATCATGGGATTTGGATTAGACATTCTCTGTGGGTGTTCTGATTTAACAGACGGGACCTGACTCAAACTGAGAAACTATGAGTCAATGATAGATTTTCTGTTATCTTTCTTTGTTGTCTTTCAATGGATCTGCACAGCTACCTGGGACTTTACAAAGCACCATCAGGGCATTCGGAAATCATCCTAAAGGTGGCTACTTCCTGGACATATAGCTGCTCTTTAGGCCTTTTGTCCTCCACTCCACTCCACTCTTTATGTTTTCTGGGTGCTTTTGAGCACTTAATATTCCCCTTCCTTTGTTCATTCCAATACCTCAGCTGATTTGCTATTTCATCATGGGATCATAAATAAGATCATGCATTTGAAGCTGAATTTTTTAGCGTCCATCAAGTCCAGTCCTCTCATTTTACAAATAAAGAAACCGAGGGTGAGAGAAGTCAAACAACTTGTTCATTGTCACACAGCAATCAAGTATTAGAGGCAGGTTTGAATCCAATTCTTCTTAACTCTGAGCTCAGACTTTTAATCACTTCATCGTATTGTATCCCACCATGTCCCATTTCACAGATAAGAATATGAGCCCCATTACTAATATATGGAGGGGACAAATACTATTTAAGTATCCAGGTAGGTCTTGCACTCAAGTCCATTGGATCAGAAAGACCTCAAGGGTTGTCTATTTTTTTTTTATTTGTTTGTTTATTTAAGGGCTGTCTATTCCACCACTTTCACTTTCCATAGGAGGACACAGAGAGTTGGTTGGTTGACCAAGGACATGAGGGCACTAAACATCAGAGATAGTATTTGAACCAAGGTCCTCTGACTCCAGAGATTGGGTACTTTCCAGTGCTTTGCAGTATTGTAAATCAATCCCATTTCAACTGGATATCCATCTCCCTCTTGTAGGGAAAAGTCCATAGGGAACCTTCCTTTCTTTGCACCAAAAGAAATTATCCAATGGCCAATGTCGGTCAATGGATCAATCAATGAAAATGCATTCATTAAATATCTACTTGAACATGGTATTATTTGTGGGGTGAAGATAGAAGGATAAAAATGAAATAGCCCTTGCCTCCAATAAGCTTGAATTCTCCAAGGAGAGAAAGTGTGAGCACATGGAAATACACACAAATATAAGTATATATATATACTGAAAAAAAAGCTGAAGCTTTCTTTACTTCCCCTTTCTGCTAGGGCTTCTTCCTCATCTCCCTCAAATGATCTTCTACTTATTATACATACACACACACATACACACACAATAAGTAGACAATCATTTGAGGGAGATGAGGAAGAAGCCCCAGCAGAAAGGGGAAGTAAAGAAAGCTTCAGTTAGCCCCTAGTCTTCAGAGAGTAGACACCCCTTTTTTTTACTTTGTTTACTTTATCATATACTCTATCACCCTTTATCACTAAACTTGGATCAGTGGGCCTGCAAATGCTTTGCAGTTGTATTTTGACCCTTAGCCAGTGCCTACTCCCAATAGGTACACAGAGAATATTTGTGGATTGCTCTCAAATCTTCTGAGAAGCAGTGGGGTATAGTGTGGCAATGTATTATCTGCATTGGAGTGTGAAGCTCATTCTGTGTGATTCTGAGCATTCAGGACGGACCTGGTAGGACCTTGACTAGACTTTAGAGGATTGCTGGGAGCAAAGCACTTTGCAAACCTTAAAGTCCTCTACTAATATCAGTTATCTTGCATCTTACTAAGATCTTCCTGAGTTTTTGTTTCACTTTCAAGAATTCAAACTAATTTCTCTAATGTGAAAAAAAAAAAGTTTAATGGAGACCACAGAATTGGAGTGAAAAAGAACATCAGAGTGTCTTCAGTCCAGCAGTTCTTAAAGTTTTGATCTCCCAAACTTTTGACACTGTAATAAAGTATGAGAACCCCCAAGAACCTTTGTGGCTATGGTTTATATCTATCAATATTCATCATATTAGAAATTGTTGCTGTCGTTCAGTCATTTTCAGTCATGTCTGACTCTTCATGACTGGAGTTTTCTTAGCAGAGATACTGGAGTATTTTACCATTTCTTTCTCTAACTCATTTTAAAGATGAGGAAATTGAGGCAAACAGGACTAAGCAACAGCTAGTAAGAATCTAAAGCCAGATTTAAACTCTGACTTTTCTGACTCTAGGTTTCTCTTATGGACCGCCTGAAAGGATCTCAGAGACCCTCTGCTGTCCCCAGAACATCCTTTGAATATTGCTGCTAAAGTTCAATCTATCCTTATACAATATATATACAATATATAAATTTATGCTTATAAATCAGCTGTACAATATTCCCAAATATATAAGCACCAGACTCTTGAAGAGGCGGAAGCCCACCATCTCCTGAAGCAACTTATTCCACTCTGATTGTTCAAAATAATAATATTTAATATCCAAAAGGCACTTCAGGGCTTGCAATGTAATCTGCATAAGTTATATTATTGTTATATTGTCAAAGCAATGCCCGTTAGGTAGGCATCCTTGTTACCTTTTTTTTACTTATGAGGAAACTGAGGCAGAAAGAGTTTAAGTGACTTGACCAAGGTCACAAAACTCAGAAATGTCTGAGACCAGATTTCAGGTCAGTCTCCTCCTGAGTGAAGTGTTTCACCTCTACCATTTGTCTGTTTAAACCTAAATCTGCCTCATTGATTTAAGCTCTGTTCTCTGTACCTCTGCAGAAAAAGCCATTTCCCTTAATCCTTCATATAGTGACATGGCAATTGTGTATAAAGTAAATGTCTCTCATCCCTTGATTATTGATTTTTAACTATTATTAAAATAGATTAATCACCTTGCCGATGATCCAGGAAAAAATAGAATTCTGTATGTAGGTGGGTCCCCACCCCATCCCCAGAGGAGAGATAGTCCAGAATGAAGAAATAAAACATTCCCTCTCTTCGTACAATGTCTTGGGGCCTTGGACAGTCTGGGAACTGGCTTCCACTGGTCATTACTAGTGTGGGAGTGAGTTAGTGGAATCCAAAACGTTTCCAGGTCCTTCCCGTTAGAGCTCCAGTTAGAACAATTCTATTTCTCTTCAAAGAAGTTCATTAGGCACGAATGACCACATGCAATTCTCAGCCTCCACCTTCACCATTGAGGGTGAGGGTGGTGGGAGGAGATGGCACTGAGCCTCAGGGAGTTGAGAGGACCCGCTTTTCATTTAATTAATGACGTGCAGTGAGAAGAATGAGGAAGCCAGTTGAGCTGAGCCTGGAGCTTGCCGGCTAAAAATAGATGTCACAACAAAGACTAATTGAGACCTGGCAGATGGACTGTGGTCAACATTTGTATCTGCATGAGCCTCCTACCACTTCCTGGGCATTGGTACAATGGAAAGAACTCCAGATGTGAAGTCGGGGACCTTATTCAAATCCCGATTCGGCCCTCATTGCTCATGTGATCCTGGGCAAATCATTGCATTTTTCTCAACTGCAGTTTTTTCCTCCATCAAATAAGAGATTGAACTAGATATCCTCTGAGTACCCTTGCATTTCTGTGATTCTGATTCTATAATCATCTATGATTTAAATATGAGAATTCTGTGATCCCAAGTATCTTAGACATATGCTGCACATGAACAATGATGTGGACTCAGCTTTGGGAGGAAAAGAGAGAAGACCATGGTTTAGGTCTTGAAAGAGCCCTCAGAAATCATTGATTCCACTTCTAGATAAAGAAACAGAGGCATGAAAAGGGAAGATATTTGTACATCTCTTCTCCACTCTAGCCCCCTGTCTCTCATGGGTAAGTGAGGGCCTTCATTTTGGAAAGGGACCTAGGCTAGCCAACCATATTTGCCCTGTTGACTCTGCTACTGAGTTTTCAGACTTCGGTATCCGGTCCCTCCATGTGGATGTGTCTCTCTCTTCCCCTCCCCAGAATTCAGCTCCCTTTTGTGTTTTGTCTTTACCCCTTGGAATGTAAACTCCTTGAGGACATAGAACTCATTATAGTGGCAGGTATATGGTAATCATTTAGGAAATCCTTGTCTCTTTGCCTGGTCAGAGATACAAGTATCTGAGGCAATGTTTTTGAACTCAATTATTCATGACCTCAGCTTAGTATTCTTTCCCAGCTTACTACTACTACTACTACTACTACTACTACTACTACTACTACTACTACTACTACTATTTCTACTATAACTTTTACTACTACCAATACTATTACTGCTACTTCTATTGCTACTTCTACTACTACTACTATTACTACTACTTCTACTGCTACTACTACTACTATTACTATTACTATTACTACTACTACTTCTACTGCTACTACTACTACTATTACTACTACTTCTACTGCTACTACTACTATTATTACTACTACTACTTCTACTACTACCACTATGAGTAGACAAGACTGAAAATGACTTAATGACAGCAACAATTGATAGATATAACTCATACCAACAAAGGTTCTTGGGAGTTCTCATATTTTATTAGAGTGTCAAAGGTTTGGGAGATCAAATGTGTACAGGCCTTTCAATGTTCCCAAACAGTCTTCTGCACCAAATCTTTTAAACACTAATCTTTTTCTCTAGTTATGTTCTGTGGCTATAAAGCAGGGAATTCACAGTCTCCAAAGAATGAAAACAATAGGTAATTCAGCATTCTACCATCTGTGACCATGGAGAAACATCTGATCAGTAGACAGGGGCAGTTGAAAGTCACTAACAATGATGATAACAGTGAACTTAGAACCTTGATCAGAAGTTGTCCAGAGACATAGTAGGAGCAAGAGATACGGAAGAATCTCCAAAGGGTGATCCTGGATATATATATATATATGTGTGTGTGTGTGTGTGTGTGTGTGTGTGTGTGTGTGTGTGTGTGTGTGTGTATTATTTTATCCTCACAAAACCCCTAAAAGATAGGTATCATTACTATCCTCAGTTTACAGATAAGGAATGAGACAGACAGGAATTAATTGACCTGTCCTGGATCACACAGCTAATAAGTGTCTGAAGACAGATTTGAATTCAGGACTTCCTGACTTCAGGTTCCATGTTCTATCCACTTGATACCCCCAAGTCCTCTGACACCAGAGACACTGAAATCTATTACTCTGATGAGAAAATTTCCCTTGAATTTCCAGGGAATATGTTAGGAGACATTTTTTAGCTTACTTATTCCTATCATGGGCCTCCTTATTATTCATCAGTGCCCTTCTGATTTAATCCTTTTGGTGATACCTTATGGCTCATAGACCATACAGCACAGCTAGAAAAATATTAGTTCTAAAAGAAGGTGGATCTTTGTTTCATGAAAATTCTTGGGGTCTAGAGATTCTTTCCCCCCAAGGTAAATGAGCTCACCCTCATCCTCATTAATCCTGACCCTGCTTCCACAAAATATTCAAAGACCAAAAAGCCAGAGAAGGTCTCCTAGGTATCCATAACCTTCTAGAAAGAATTTAGGGAACAACATTGATAAGCTTTACAAATTGGCTAATGAGTTCCCTGAGATGTGCTAAAGATACCCATGGAAGCATCAAAGTACATTACTGATGCTACTATTAATGCTAATATCATTAGTTATCATTTATCAATCATTCAATTACATTCATAATAATGATAGCTTTAACTTATTAACTGTTTTACAAAATGTTTAACAGATATTATTTCATTTTATTCTCTATAACTTGTAAGATAGGAATTATTTTAATCTCCATTTTACAGATGAGAAGCAAACTTAGGCTGGAACTTTCTTACAGGCATGATTAGTAATAGGAAAGGATCAGGATTTGAACTCAAGTCTTGCTGAGAAAAGAAAAAAGAAAAGGAAGGAGGGAGGAAAAAGGGAGGAAGTGAATGAAAATAGAGGAAAGGCCAAAAAGAAGCCCAGTGAACACATTAGCCTAATTATATTCTTTAAAAGAACAGTGAACTGTTCATAATAGAGACCCCTTGTTCCGTGTCCTACTGTGTAGAAATGTTCATTTGCTTTGGTGTTTAGTTGGATTATATATATATATATGTGTGTGTGTGTGTGTGTGTGTGTGTGTGTGTATATTACATACAAATTAAATAAAACTATATAACTATATACATAATTGTAATTCCAAAACTGTATCGCTACACACACACACACACACACACACACACACACACACACACACACACTCACACACACACTCACACACACACACACAATATGCTTCTGTGGGGGCTTGCCAGGATTGACTTAGGAGTCCCTTCTTCTAAACTCCACCTAGATAAAACACTTTTGAGGACTTCAAACATGGTAGTCAATCTAAAAAGCCATCAGGTGGTATTTCTTTCTGGAATGTTTTCCTTTAGGAATGTAAGTGTGGTAACATAGATCTTCCATTATCTCTCTACCCCCATTTCTTTTCAGCTGGAATACAGGAACAGATGGTTTGATGACCAGGCTAGGGTGCCTTCCTGATATGACAGCTTTACAGAAATGAAGATTTACTGATTTATTGTCCTTTTAAAATTGCATGCATAGTTCATCTTCTTCCCTCCCTTCCTTCCTTCCTTCCTTCCTTCCTTCCTTCCTTCCTTCCTTCCTTCCTTCCTTCCTTCCTTCCTTCCTTCCTTCCTTCCTTCCTTCTTCCTTCCTTCCTTCTTCCCTCATTCCCTCTCTCCCTCCCTCCTTCCCCTCTTTCCCTCCTTTCTTCCCCTCCCTCCCTCCCTCCCTCCTTCTCTCTCTCTTTCCTTCCTTCCTTCCTTCCTTCCTTCCTTCCTTCCTTCCTTCCTTCCTCCTTCCTTCCTTCCTTCCTTCCTTCCTTCCTTCCTTCCTTCCTTCTTTCCTTCCTTCCTTCCTTCCTTCCTTCCTTCCTTCCTTCCTTCCTTCCTTCCTTCCTTCCTTCCTTCCTTCCTTCCTTCCTTCCTTCCTTCCTTCCTTCCTTTATTTTTCTTTCTTTCTTGATTTATTTTAGAAAATAGATACTTCTAGATACAATTTACATGAAACAATCTTATGGAATTTGGATTTCATTTCCTTTAAACTTTGCCCTCTAGTCTGGCTTTAATTAATATATGTGCTTCTTATTTTGATGTGACATTTCTGGAATTTGAATCTACCTTTTGATGCAACTAGAGGGAAGCTATTTCAGCTAAAAAATCAGATGACACATCTTCAGACTTAGATCTGTTCAGTAACAGCAAAGGCTGTCTCCTGAGGTGGTCAGTTTTCCCCTCTCAGGAGGCTTCCCCAATGTCATGGCAAACATTTTTTTGTGTGTCATGTCTTTTCAAAATCCATAGGAGAAATTATGTGAACTTCATCCTTTCTCTGGGTCACTATTGGAGACTCTAACCATTCCCTTTGGGCCTGAGTGTACAAGAGTGTATAAGAGGTTACATGGGTTTTTCACAATAAGGGCTTTATAATGAGGCTCTTTGAATTTTCAATTGCTAATCCCTGTGGATTATATTCCGCTGTGATTGTGTACCCATCACTCTTTTAGGATGAATTATGCAAATGATATCTTGGTCCTAGTGTGTCCTAGACTGAGAATTGTGAGGACAGAATTCCACTCCTACTATTGTCTTTGACTTACTGTGGGTTTTGAGTGCCTCCTTTTTCTCATCTGCTGAACAACAGCGATGACAGTCCCTACTGCCTGATCATGTCAGTAAGGACTTTGAAATCTCAAGATGAAAGACCCAACAGGAAGCACCAATCCTACTCTCATCAAGGCCACACTTTACTGGAAGAAAGCAATTCAGAATCAAGACATCCATTCTTGATCTTTCACTTCACTTTTCATTAGAGGTGATCTTTTATCTCCCAGAAAGGATTAAGTGGACTCCTCTCTCCCTTCTGATCCACAAGAACCCCATTCCAGAGAGCCTGGAATTTGGTTTTCTTCATGCAGAAAGATGGAGAGTTAAGCAGATCCCACTGGGCTATTAGCCCATGGCTTCAGGGAATGTAGGTACATCAAACCAGATGTTTAGCTCATGAAGCCAGACCCTCCAACTGTCTTTCGAAATAATTGTTTCAACTGAGAATGAACATCTTGCTTGTCATCATTTAACTTTCTGTAACTCAAAGCAATATGGAGGTCTCAGGACTTTTAATTGCTTTGGTTGGCTATTTTTGAACTTATGTAATGCTTGTGATGGTGGGCGTCATTTTCGTAACTTTCAGAAAATATGTCTTTGTGTTTGTCTTTCTCTGTCTCTCTCCTCTCATATATTCATATATGTATGTATGTATATACTATATATATGTATGTATATGTGTATACATCTATTCTGCATTTTGCTTCTCAGGGGTCTGGTAAAACTCCTAAAGAGAGCTATGGGGATTTTTATTGTGTCCTATGATAGTGTTTAGAGAGTCTTCTCCAAAGAAATCTCACTCTTCAGAATTTTCATAAGACTTTACAGCAAGAACCTGCAAAAATAGAATCTGTCCCATTTTACAGATGAGGAAACCAAGATTCAGAAACATTCAATGACTTTTCCCCAAGTTGAGCCAACTAGTAGTTGTCAGAGGCAGAACTTTGGACTTTGCATCTAGGGCTCTTTACCATACACCCATGGCCAACTCTTCCTTTTAGCTGGGATGTTATGGGATGTTTTTTATCCTGTCTCCTGATGGGTTGTATACATTTATGGAAGAGTCAATAAAGAGGTTCTTGATTCTGAGGTGTTGCTGAGCTCATTTCTCACCCCGTGCTGTGTGTGACTTCACAGCATTGGACATCACAGCTGGAATGTACGGCATTAATGCAAAGCAGACACATCTGGATTTCCTTATTCTCTGGAGAACTGCCTTAGCCCTTGTTGCCTACTCCAGGATACATGAGCTCTGGGTACCAGGTTAAAGAATGAAATGTCCTAGAACACGGATTTCTAATAGATTCCCTCCTCCCTTTTCGTCTTCATGCTATTGAAAAGATGGAACAATTTGAGAAGTTTTGTGTGTTTCTTTTCTTTTTTTCTGTTTCCATGACGAACAAGAACTGGCAAAGCTTCTGACCAAGTCTTAGGGCAAGGATAATGCCCAGTGAAAAGAACAGGGTCAGTAGCATTTTCCCCCTTTGATGGCAATCCCAGCAATGGAAACATTCTTACCTTAGCAATATGTGTTCTTGCGTCAGGGAAATTTTTTTTTTAATCCTGAGACAGAAATAAATCCTTTGGCAGTTATAAATACATCCAAAGAGACCCCCAAGGAAACCTGGAGTGAATTAGCCAATTGATGTCAGACCGCAGCTGCTGGCATCTGTTGGCCTGGCTGGCTGTCAGAGTCTGTTTGATAACCTCCTCAGTGTCCAGTTCTTTTCTCCTTTCTGAGCTTCTCTCTCTCTTCCACTCTCTTTACCTCTCCCCCTACTTCTCTTATCTTTCAGTTTTCAGAACCTTCTCATTTGATATTACTCTCTTTCATGCTCTTACTTGCTGAGGCAGCTAGCCATTGGGCCAGGGACTACTTTGGTTCAAATCAAGGTATTATGGGAAAGAAGGATTCTTCTTTAAAGTAAAAATTATCATAGCTTGCTAAGTGAAATGAGCAGAACCAGGAAATCATTATATATCTCAACAATGATACTGTTTGAGGATATATTCTGATGGAAGTGGATCTCTTCAATAAAGAGATCTAATTCAGTTTCAATTGATCAAGGATGGACAGAAGCAGCTACACCCAAAGAGAAAACACTGGGAAATGAATATCAACTGCTTGCATTTTTGTTTTTCTTCCCGGGTTATTTATACCCTCTGAATTCAATTCTCCCTGTGCAACAAGAGAACTGTTCGATTCTGCACACATATATTGTATCTAGGATATACTGTAACCTATTTAACATGTAAAGTACTGCTAGCCATCTGGGGGAGGGAGTGGAGGGAGGGAGAGGAAAAATCACAACAGAAGTGAGTGCAAGGGATAATGTTGTAAAAACTTACCCTGGCATGGGTTCTGTCAATAAAAAGTTATTTAAAAAAATTTAAAAAATTATCATAGCTCCAGAGATGAGATGATGGAACACATCTCACCCTTTGTGTTAGTGAAGTGGGGGGACCACAGGTATAGAACGTGAAATATGCTGTCAGACATTTTGACTTACCCATTATATTTGCTCACCTATTTTTCTTTGCCAGGTGGAACTTTTCCATGTTCCTTCCCTGAGGCAGCATGTGTTGTATTCTGGAACCCCTAGGATGACTACTACTCTAAGTTAAAGGTACCACTAAAATGATAACTTGTGATCATCGACTAATGTTTATACACTTAGTAGTCAAAAAGTAAACAAAGTTGGCTTTGAGTAAAGAAATTCACTGAAAAAATCTAGTTATGGCCAGTGTCACAAAATGCTTACCTTTTCTCATAAAGCTGGGCTATGTCCTGCCATAAATCCATTCCATGGAACTGGGAAGAGTAAGAGCAAATGTAATGTATACTGATGTAGAGATACACACTTAAGGGAACAATGTAGTGAAAGGAACTTACTCCTCTGGAGTTGAAAGATCCTGATGTCTTTTCTTTTGAGGTCATCACCTTTCTTCTGAACCCACTAAATGCACATGTGCATGTTCACACATACAGGTGCACAAGCACACACACACACACACACACACACACACACACACATGAGTATCTCTACTGGACTGGTCAATTAAACACTTTTACTTCTGCTAAGGCTAATTCTTCCAAGGTTGGCTCTCTTCTCTACTGCCAGGAATTACATTGGCAAATATTGCTTCTATTGTTTTGGGGCTTTTTTTAAGGAGGGGGGAAGCATGCAATAAGTCATACTAGGAGAGTACCTCTGTTACAATATACCATGACCAAATGAGGAGAAAAATACCCTCTCCTGACTTTACTGTCTCTGTAAAAGGCACAAAGATGAGCATCTCTTTAGAGTTGTGTTCCTCTATTGGCTAAGATCACACTTCTTAGAGCTGTCTCCTGTGTTTCCTAAAGATCCACAAAAGATATAGCCAAATCTTTTCACAAATTCCATAAAGGAAAATTTCTTCAGATCTCCTAAAAAGATAAAGTGAAAGCTTTTATTGGGCTCAAGTTGATAGTAACTCCAAGTTGTCTTGACTACCTGCTTTTTATCTTATAATTTCATCAACTGGGTTTGAGGAAAATAAATTGTTCTGGAGCCATCCTGTGCAAACTCTTCAACCCTCAAATCCCATTACAAGTGTCAGAGCAGCCTTGTGGGAAATATGGCTAATAGAGAAACAAAAATCATTAACAAATCATAGTGCAATAATTTTTTCATCATGTTATGATGCCAGAACCATCATTGACTGTTGTCTAGGATTTACAGCTGAAAGGGATATTGGAAATCATTTAATTCAACTTCTTTCTTTCTTTCTTTCTTTTTTTCTTTCTTTCTTTCTTTCTTTCTTTCTTTCTTTCTTTCTTTCTTTCTTTCTGTCTGTCTGTCTGTCTTTCTTTCTTTCTTTCTCTCTCTCTCTCTCTTTCTTTTTCTCTCTCTCTTTCTTTTCCTTTCTTTCTTTCTTTCTCTCTCTCTTTTTCTTTCTTTCTTATTTTCTTTCTTTCTTTCTTTGTTTCTTATTTTCTTTCTTTCTTTCTTTCTTATTTTCTTTCTTTCTTTGTTTCTTATTTTCTTTCTTTCTTACTGTTTACAGGGGTTTTGTGTTTTATATTTTTATTAAAAGCTTTTATTAGAGCTTTTTAATTTTCAAAAACTATGCATGGCTAATATTTCAACATTATTTCGCAAAACTTTATGTTCCAATTTTTCCTTCCCTTCTCCCACCTCCTGCCTTAGATAGCAAGTAATCTAATATATGTTAAACATGATAAAAATATATGTTAAATCCAATATACATATATATCCATATAATTATCTTGCTGTACAATAAAAATCAAATCAAAAAGAAAAAAAAGAAAGAAAATAAAATGCCACCAAACAACAAAAAGAGCAAAAATGCTATGCTGTGGTCCACACTCAGTTCACACAGTCCTCTCTCTGGGTGTAGATGGCTCTCTTCATCACAAGATCATTGGAGCCAGCCTGGGTCATCCCATTGTTGAAAAGAGCCACATCCATTAGAACTGATCATCATATAGCCTGGTTGTTGCTGTGTACAATGATCTCTTGGTTCTGCTTATTTCACTTAGCATCAGTTCATGTAGGTCTCTCCAAGACTCTCTGAAATCATCCTGCTGATCATTTCTTATAGAACAGTAATATTCCATAACATTCATATATCATAATTTATTTAATCATTCTTTTTTGCACACATGGGCCCCTTTCCTTCCTTTAAGATCTTTTTGGGATAAAAGTCCAGAAGAAATACTGCTGGGTCAAAGGGTATGCACAATTTGATAACCCTTTGAGCATCAACTCATTCTTTCTATAGAAGAAGAAACAGACATAGATTAGGAATTTGCTTTACTGAAGGTTGTGTAGGTAGTGAGTAGCAGGGAAAGATTTGAACCCAGTTCTTCTAGCCTTGTGTTATAGATCTTTCCATTACTCCATACTACTTCTCATTTCCTTAGTAGTTTAGAAGTTTATGAAACACTTTTCTCACAACCAACAGATGAACTATGTAGGCCTAAAATCATCATCTCTATTTTACAGATAAGAAAACTGAAGTTCTCAGAGAGAAATTGACCTTTCTACTTTAACTCAGCTAGGAGGGTGACAGAACTGAATCAAATCTTGGTCTGTATATATGACCCCATGTTCAAGACTCTTTTCACTAAAATGTGTAGAAAGCTCTTCAAGTAGGAACAGTTGGATTCATTTAATAAAACACCCATTTTGGAAGTTGTATTTTATATTGCCAATGAGGAATGAGAGGTTCAAGTCCATGTCTCAAAATATGTGCTTCCAGGGGTGTCAAAGATATAGAAAAGACAACCTTTCTCACTATCTCTGCCAGGATCAAGCCATCTCCTAGATTCTTCACTTTGGTCTGTCCCTTCCTGTTTTTGTTGCTATAGGCTTTTTTGCAAAGAGCTTTAAATCGTCTAGTCATAGTCAATAAGCCAAAGGATTGAGATAAAATACTGAACAGAGACCAAACAAATTGATGCTTTCTGATCATGTTGGTGAGTTTTTATGTTTGTGTGAGTTTCAATTTGTAGAAGGACTTAGGCTGTGGCCAACCTTTATTCCCTTCCAGGATTTGTAGACTTCAAAGCTGCTCCCCTTGTTTCATTCCATCTGACCTTGTTCTCAGCTCTCTCTCACTTCATAGTTCTTTTTTGTCTGTTGTCTTTCCCAATTGGATTGTAACCTCCTCAAAGGCAAGGGAAGTCTCATTTTTCTTGCATTTGTCTTTTCAGGCACAGAATAGATATTTATTAAATACTTTTTCCTCATTACACTATAATAGCTCTGAATTTGAGCCATCTTGACAGTTGATAGAGATAGAGATATATATTCTAACATGTTCATGTTAGCCTGAAGCCTTCTAATCCTTAATTCATAAAATAAAGGGCCTGTCTTTTATAGCAGAATGTTGGAACTGGGCTGGGGGATATGTCTTATAACATGGAACCACAACTGGTTAAGACATACAATGTTGGAGTTATAGGAACTTTAGAATGGAGAATGACAGAGTTAGAAGGGAGCTGAGAACATTGAATGTCAAAGCTGGAAGAGCCTAGAAGCTAGAACGTCAGAGATGAGAGAAACACAAACACAAGGTTAGGCTTAGAAATTGTCTTAAGACATAATGTCAGAACTCGGAGAGATCTTTGAGACTGTCTAGTTCAACCTGATTAATATAAAATTTCTGTTGCAATTGAAAAATTTATAAAGAACTTTTTCTCCCAACAAATCTGCATGATTAACAGGGCAAACTCTATCTTCCTTACTTTAGGGATGAGAGGATCAAGGTTAAGAGAGGTTAGGTGAATTTGCCAGAATCATACAGCTGGCCCTTGTCACTGGAGATTCTCCTGAGTCTAAGCCAATCACTTGTGTAACTTTTTAGTTACACTTTTAGTGTAACTTTTTAAATGTAACTAAATGAGGCCTATTAGTTTTTCTAAATGATAGCACTGAACTCAGACCAAGTTGTGATAGGCAAAGATAATGGAATGAACTAGAGGCAGATTCAGTCTTGTATTTTCTGTCTAAAGTAGGATTTGAACTCAGATCTGACACCACACAGTTGTTCTATCTTCTGTACCATCCAACTTCCCCCTAAGTTTTCACTTCTCCAGGTTTGACATCTCTCAGTGTACCCAATGGGCACTTATCTCCAACTCTCATATAATTTGAACTCAAATCCCTCCATCATATTGATTGATCTGCATTGGATAGACCCTTTGAGCTAATCATTATGTTTCCCAGACTGTAGTGTCCAAAATGAAGCAAAATATTCTGAATGGGTTCTGATGAGAACAGAGTCAAAATAATAATGATAACAACAACAACAATAATAATAGTATAGTTGGCTCCTTTTCCTCTTTAAATGAAGCTTAAACTGTTATTAGTTTTCTGGACTATCTGATCTTACTGTTGAACTTGTCATCTTCTAAAGACTCATGAACTTTTGATTCAGACTCACTTATTTAGCTGTGCCATTTTTTCACCAATTAAAAAAAAAAGGATAATTGCCAAATGTTAAGTTGAAAAGGACCTTAATAGTCAGCTAGTCTAATCTGTATCTGAAATCAGCCCCTATCAAAATATACTGCTGAGAAATGCTCCTCCAGTTTCAATTTCAAGACATCCAGTGACAAGGAACTCTCTACGTCTTGAAGCAGCTTATTCCACATCTGGATGGCTCATTTGGTTAGGAAGTCATTTTGAGCATTGAGTCCACAAATTGCTTCTATGCATATTTCCCCATTGCTTCTAGTTCAAGCTTTTGGGGCCAAACAGAACCAGTCTACTCTCTCCTTCACATGACAGTTCTCCAAATAGTTGGAAAAATATGTTCCTATTATGGTAATGAATTACATTAGATATAGGGAGAAAGGAAAAGAAAATACAGAAGACTCCCGTTTTGCTTGGTTTACAAAGTGTTTTCCTCAGGACAATGTGGAGAGAAAGTAATATAAATGTCATACTTATATCGACAGTTACAAAGTTTAAGAACTCTTTAGGTAGCTAAAGTAATATCCAAAGCAGAATTGAGCTCACATGCCCTAACTCTAGTCACTTTAGGCCATTCCTTTGCCTTCCTGTAGCAAAAGGAAAGCAAGATTCCTGTTCTGCATGGATCCTAAAGTTTAATGTAGATATGGAGATAAGAGAGACATCCTGGTGATGACAAATCACATTAATATTCCTTCAGCTGAGTATGTGAAATGGATTTTTTGACCTAAGTGAAAAGTTTTATATTTGTTATGATTAAATTTCTCCTTATTAGAGTTGTTCTTCTTTTTTGCCTTCCCCAGGTTTGGGGGGACCTAGATTTCCCTCTCTGGTTTATAGCTCTGACTTCTCTTTAGGAGGGCAAATGGGATCACATCATCTGTGATCACTTTTAGGCCTATAGCCTAAAGATATACATTATTGGGCCTTTGCCACAAAGAGAATTGTTTGTGTATGTATACACACATAAATGTATTCACAGAAACATGTGTGTATATACACAAACATATAAACATATATGAACCTATGCATATGTGTACACATATAAACATATACATACATGTATGCAAGCATGCACACACATATATCTAGATACCTATATTAGATATCTAATTGTCTAGGACAGGTGAACTAACATGTTACCTCCTCACAGTAAAATTGATTGGCTTAGAACATATGTACATTCACACATATATGTATGTTTTTGGAGAAGACACCTAGCCAATGTGGAAATTTGCTTATGTTCTGATTTGTTGTTGTTCAGCCATTTTCGGTTGTGTCCTTCCACACAACCCAGTGGGAGCCTAGTTCGGGGTTTTTCTGGAAGAGATAGCTTCTTTCCTTCACCAGCCCATTTAACAGATAAGGAAACTGAGGCAACCATTGTTAAGCACTTTGTCCAGAGTCATACAAATGATGTCTGAGGGCACATTTGAACTCACCAAAAATGGATCTTCCTGATTACAAGCCCAGCACTCTATTCACTGTATCACTTAGATGCTTTGTGTTTTGATTAACTAGAACACTTGTTACAAGAGAAATTGTATTTTTGTTCATTTAAAATATTTTTTATCCCAAGAAATTACAGAGATGGAAAAAATAATAACAAAATTCATCTGGAATAATTAAAGGTCAAGAATTTCAAGGGAATTAATAAAAAATTCAAATGAAGATGGCCTCCCTGTGCTAGACCTAAAACTATATTATAAAGCAGCGGTCATCAAAACTATTTGGTACTGGCTAAAAAAAAGAGTCATCGATCATTGGAATAGTTTAGGTTCACAGAACAAAATAGACAAGGACTATAGAAATCTAGTTTTTGACAAACCCAAAGATTCCAGTTTTTGGGATAAGAACTCATTTTTTGACAAAACCTACTGGGAAAATTGGAAACTGGTATAGCAGAAAGTAGACATGGGCCCACACCTAAAACTGTATACCAAGATAATAATTATGATTTAGACATAAAAAGTGATATTATAGGCAAATTAGAAGAACAAAAGAAATTTGTGGCCAAAGAAGAACTGTCCATAGTTATTGAATGCAAAGTGGATAATTTTGATTATATTGTTAAAAAGTTTTTGTACAAACAGAACCAATGCAGATAAAATTAGAAAGGAAGCAATAAACTGCGGGAAAAAATTACATTCAAGCTTCTGATAAAGACCTCATTTCTAAACTATGTAGAGAAATGACTCAAATTTATAAAAAAATCAAGCCATTCTGCAATTGGTAAATGGTCAAAGAATATGAATTGGTGATTTTCAGATGAAGAAATTAAAATCATTTCTAACCATATGAAAAGGTGCTCTAAATTGGTATTGATTACAGATATGCAAATTAAGACAACTCTGAGGTATCACTACACATCTCTCAGATTGACTAAGATGATAGGAAAAGACAATGACAAATGTTGGAGGGGATGTGGGAAAACTGGGACCCTCATACATTGTTGGTGAAATAGTGAACTGACTCAACCATTCTGGAGAGCAATTTGGAATTATGCCCAAAGGGCGATAGAACTGTGCATACTCTTTGATCCAGCAATGTTTCTACTGGGCTTATATCCTAAAAAGATTTTAAGGGAGGGAAAGGGACCCACATGCACAAAAATGTTTGTGGCAGCGCATTTTGTAGTGGCAAGAAAGTGGATGCCCATCAATTGGAGAATAGCTGAATAAGTTATGCTATATGAATATTATGAAATAATGTTCTATAAGAAATGATCTGCAGGATGACTTCAGAGAGGCCTGGAGAGACTTACATGAACCGATGCTAAGTGAAGTGAGTAGAACCAGGAAATCATTATACACAGCTACAGTAAGATTATATTATGATCAATTCTGATGGACATAGCTGTTATCAACAATGAGATGATTCAGACCAGTTTCAATGGAGTTGTGATGAAGAAAGTCTGCATCCAGAAAGAGGACTATGGGAACTGAATGTGGATCACAATGTAGTATTTTCACTCTTTTTGTTGTTGTTTGTTTGCAGTGTTTTCTTTCTCATTTCCCCTCCCCTTTTTTTTCTGCTTTTTCTTATACAGCATGATATTTGTGGAAATATATATAGAAGAACTGCACATCTTTAACATATATTGGATTACCTGCCATCTAAGGGAGGGAACAGGGGAAAGAGAGGGAAAAAAAAATAGAACATGAAATTTTTTGAGGGTGAATTTTAAAAATTGTCCATGTATGTATCTTGAAAATAAAAAAAGCTTTAATAAAATTTATACATTTTAAAAACAGTATTCTCTCTGTCTTTCTAATCATATTGTTGAAAAAAAAATTCAATAGAATTAGGTCAAGATATGGACCTGATTTCATTTGGAGTCAAAATCTGAGTTCTAATTTTGACTCCATTACTTATTAACCATATACTTTTGGACAAATTATTTAACTGCTCTTTGCCTCAGTTTCTTATTTATAAAGTGAGAAGGTTGAAAGAAATGTTCCCTATGGTTAATAGTCTTAGTAGATGGTTTAAAACAGCTTGAGGGTAACTAACACATCTCAATCATTGATGAGTTAGGGAGTTTTCTATCTTGAACATGTGAAATTTTCTTCAGCAGAAAGAGTAGAAGAGTACAATTTGTTCCTATGACTATGAAGGTGTTTCAAGTAGGCAATGTGGATGGCTTAGAGCTTGGTCAGACATGGAATACATCAAGGTTTACCACAATATATCAGGCCATTTCTAGATATCATGACTTTTGACTTGCCACTGAGTTTTGATACATCTGGAAGAGAGAATGAGGGTGATGACTTTGTGACTCTGCCTCACTTAATTCCAAATCAGGATTAGATAAAGACAACTCTGAGTGACCTTGGTCTTCTTTGAAAATTAAGGATAAACAACAACAATAGCACTGGTTTGTATAAAACAGTTCTCTTTTAACATTTCTTATTACACAATAGTATTCCATCACAGTCATATATCATAACTTGTTTAGTCATTCTTCAGCTGATGGGTATACTCTGAATTTCCAATTGTTCGCCACCACAAAAAGAGCTGGTATAAATATTTTTGTACATAGGAGTCCTTTTATTTTGATTTCTTTGGGGAAAACATAGTAGTGGTATTGCTGGGTAAAAAGATACGGACAATTTCACAGCTCTTTGTACATAATTTGAAATTGTTGTACAGAATGGTTGGACTAGTTCATAATGTGTTACCAAATTTTGCATTTCCCCTTTAGCATTTGTCATTTTCTTTTTCAGTTATCTTAGGTAATTTGACAGGTGTGAGGTAGTATTACAGAATCAATTTTAATTTTTATTACTCTAGTTATTAATGATTTAGTTCATTTTATATAACTATTAATAGCTTTGCTTGCTTCCTCTGAAAACTGCCTATTCACATCCTTTAAGCTCTTATCAAATGAGGAATTTCCTTTTTCTTTTTATAAAATTGACTTTTATATTTGAAAAATTAGACCTTTATCAGAGAATCGTGCTGCAAATTCCCTCCCCTCCCCCCAATTTGCTGATATGCTTCTAATTTTGGCTGCATTGGTTTTGTTTGTGTAAAATCTTTTAATTTAATGTAATCAAATTTATCCACTTTATCTTTATGAACCTCTCTGTATCTTATTTAGTTATGAATGCTTACCTTAGCTATAGATCTTGCTGATAATTCCTTCTATTCTCTCCTAATTTGATTATGATATCCTTTATGACTAAATCATGAACCCATTTTAAGTGTATGTGGTATATAATATCAGACTTTGGTCTGCTTCTGGTTTCTGCTAAATTATTTTCCAATTTTTCCAGCACTTTTTGTTGAATAGTGAGTTCTTGTTCCAAAATCTGGGACATTTGAATTTATTAAACATTAGGCTATTGTATTTATTTTCAACAGTATTATGTACCTAATCTATTTCATTAATTAACCTTTGTATTTCTTATCAGTATGAAATTATTTTTATGTTTACCACTTTGTAGTATAGTCTGAGATCTGGTATTGAAAATCTTCCTTTCTTCATATTTTTTCCCCATTGATTTCCTAGCCTCACAGAGTACAAACCACAAAACTACTTTAGGCAAATTTAGATAAATCACAAATCAAGAATATTTCATTCCAACTCAAAATCCTGGGAATTATTTCTCTTCAAGCTCTGATTCTAAATTTCCAAACTTCTCCCTTCTAAAATTTCTCTTGGAAAATCTTCCTGCCCATGACACTCTTCTGCATGATGGGTTCCTCCAGGACCTTCCATTTTGAGGAAATGCTCAGGTAACCATGCTTATTCCTTTACTCCTTTCAAAGCTCTATTCCAGCATTCCCTAGTCCTTCCCTACTTTTCAGCACTCTTTCCCATGTTGTATGTAAACTTCTTGAGCATAGGACTGTGTTTCTTTTAAACTTGCATTTGAATTCCTACCAGCCTCTATCTAACCTTGAGAATCTTGCAATGTAAATAAGGTAAATTTGCATATTTATAGGAATATACAAAATAGATATGATGTTATGTACTACTATTATTTTAATAATTCAGATGAGGAAACAGACTCAGCAGCTAGGTGACTTGTCCAGCATCACGTGTAAAAATAGATGTGATTTGAAAGTTAGTCTTTTTGATTCCAGGTCCAAATCTATGTCCAAACATATGCATTGCTTCTCATTCTCTCATTACAGATTGCTTGACATATTACTTGAAGGAGTCCATAGACATATTGCCTAAACAGGTCTATGTTGGATGCCCTAAGAATCATTGATCTTTGAAATTTCTAATCATAATCTACTTGCAAGTCAACATGAAATGATGTTTGTCCAAAAACTGGTGGTCATTTAGATGTAAAAACATAATTGTTTGAAAATGGGCTCAAAATCTTTTGGAGCAGTTGGAGTTTGACTCTTGGCAAGACAAGATTTCCTGTTTCTAAGAAAAAAGGCTCAATGCAGCTTCTTGGACATCAAAACAACATTTTGATGAATTAATTGTAAATGAATCAGAAACATATGGAGTCAATTTCCCCTGCAATACACATGTGTTTGAAAAATTAAAGGGGGAAAATGCTCCCGGCAAAATGTGTTTTGGGTTTGATCGACTGGAGAATGTTTGGGGAAAGGAAAAAAATGAGAAGGATCAACTAGAATCTTTGCTTTGTCCTTAGACAGGGAAATTCATCGTCTGCCCTGCTGTCATCTAATGTTCCAGGCAAAATTCACCAACAATGACTAATGGTGACTAATTATTCAGTTCTGCAACTAACAGTGTTATATGGTTGTCAGTATTGGTGGTTTGGAGCCTTATGGCAATCCATGGTAGATAGCTCTGTCAGGGGAGAGGAAGCTAAGCATAGTGTGGCTTGCTTTCATGCTGCTTCTTGGAGACTTTCAGCCAGATTGTCTGGTTAGAACTGCCTTCCTTTACGAAAACTTGTGAATCTACTGATATCTTAATTAGACACAAGAACATGCAATAAACATAATTACTAGCATAAATAGCAGATTTCTCTGAAGTTCTGCAGCTGTCCGTGAAGACAGTTGAGAAGAGAAGGTGACTTTAGGTATAATGTAATCCAACCCTCTTATTTTACAGAGAGGGAAATGAAGGCCTATGGGAAGTTAAATACTTTGCTCAAGGTCACATGGGTAATAAAGAACAGAGCTGGTATTCGAATTCAGTTTTCTTTATTCCTAACTTTTCCATGGCTAGACTTGGATGTTGCTGGACAGAGTTATTCTCAGGACTATCCTTGATGAAAAGACCAGAATAGAATACAAAAGGTGAATTTTAAATCAAGAGAAGCATAAAAATGTAAACATAATATAGAAAACATATAGAATTCAATAAGATTAAGCTGTTCATTTTTCCATATAGGAAGATAAGACATATATCTTCTAAGAACTTTACCATTATTAGCATGGTTAGAAGAATTCTATATACAAAGGGTATAGGAATGAATTCATTATATTGAAATGATATGAAAAAAATGAATAGCTGAGAAAGCGGGATGCCCTGGGAGAAAGGGGATGCAAGCAAGAACAAAGATAATTATTTTACTTAAAAGAGGTATCTGAGGAGGAACTTTTATACTTAAGGGGGAAATGGTAGAAAGGGGTGCACAGTGTTTGAATCTCATTCATCTAAAATTGGTCAAAGATGGAATAATCACACATGCACATATGTATTCACACTGAATTTTCATAAAAATTTATCCTACCCAACAGGGAAGTAGGTAAGGGAAAAAGAGAAAAAATGTGTGTGTGTGTGTGTGTGTGTGTGTGTGTGTGTGTGTGAGAGAGAGAGAGAGAGAGAGAGAGAGAGAGAGAGAGAGAGAGAGAGAGAAACAGAGAGAGAGAGGAGGGAAGGAGGGAGAGAAAGAGAGAGATAAGAGAGGACAAATAAAAGAAGTCAGTGGGCAGAAGCAAAACAGAAGAGGGGCAGGATAAAAAGAGAGAAAGAAAGATCAAGAGAAGATAATAGGATGGAAGGAAATGCAGAGTTAGTAATCCTGTGTATGTAAATGGAATGAACTCACCCATAAAATGAAGCAAATAAAAGAAGGGATTAGAAATCAGCATCCAACAATTTATTGTTTACAAGAAACACATTTGAAACAGAGAGCCATACAGTTAACATAGTGGGGTGGGGAAGGATGTATTATGCTTCAATTGAAGTAAAAAACAGGCAGGAGTAGTAATCATGATCTCAGACAATGCAAAAACAAAAATGGACCTAATGAAAAGGCATATGCTGGGGAAAGTAGATCTTGCTAAAAGAAATCATAGACAGTGAAGCAATATTTATACTAAACATATGTGCATTAAATGGCTTAACATCTGAATTCTTAAAGAAAAAGTTGTTAATCACAGGAGGAAATAGCAGAACTATTGGGGGAACCTAAACTTTCCTCAGAGATATATAAATCTAACTATATAATAAATAAGAAAGAAGCCAAGGATATGTGTAGAAACTTGGAACATTAAATAAAGACATTTGGAGAAAACTGAATGAGAATAAAAATCAGCATATCTTTTAGTCAATAGTACATGGTATCTTCACAAAAATTGTTCATGCAAAAGATTATAACAATATCACTGTCAAATGCACAAAAGCAGAAATATTAAAGACGCTCTTTTAGATCATTGGGCAATAAAATTACATTTTATAAAGGGCCATTGATGCAGTTAGTGGCAGTGCAGAGAGTTGAGGGAATCCCCTTTGGTTGGTACAGGTCCAATGTTAAAGAATTCACGAAGCTGAAATGTCTGAATGGCAAAAGGGAAGTTTATTGTTGGCACTGAAAAGCCAGCTTTGCTAGGAAGACAGACTTCTGAGTGGCAAGGTCCTGTCAGAGAAATAGAGGGTATTACTGAGAAGAGGGTTTCTTTATAGTGGGCAAGAGTCCTGGTAGGCAGCTGGGCCAAGAGGTGAGGTTCCTTAGCAAAGCATAATCCTACTTCAGACTTCTGCAAAGATTTGGAGATCAAAATGGTCATTTTATAAGAAGTGTGACAGTAGGGCATTGAATGGGATTCCTTCAATGTTGTCACCACCCCGAGGCCTAGATTTCCAGTTGAATGAGACCACTCAAGTTACATCAGATCCAGATTTCCAGCTGAATGAGACCACTTAAGTTCAAGCTAAGTAGGGAGTGGTCCTGGGCTAATCTTAATGAAACCACTTAACTACCCTGAAGAGTGGTCCTATGTCAGAGGAGAGTTTCAGAGCTCACCACAAAAGTCAAGGAAGACAGTTTCAGAGCTCAATGCCATCAGTTATGGTCATTAAATTAAAAATTAATTGGAAACTAGTCTAATCCTAAAGAAAGAATGAGTCAAAGAACATATAGAAACAACCAATCATTTCAGTAAAGAGAATGAGAAATAAAAGAGAGAGTATGTCAATGAATTGGGCATGCAATTTAAGAAAACTAAAAATGAAATTAAAAATCTCCAATTAAACACCAGTATGGAAATCCTGAAATCAAAGTGGAAATGAATAAATCTGGAAGATATATATATATATATATATATATATATGCTAATAAAACCAGTATCTACCTTAATGAAAAAATTCATGAATTACTTTTAAAAGTATTAAAATCTTATTTTAATACTTTAATTTAAAGATTAATTAAAATCATTAAAAGATTAAAAAATAAAACAAAATTATTAATATGAAAAAATGCAAGGGTAATAAAATTGAAGATATTTTGTCCAATTACATGGCAGTAAAATGACAATTTATGTAAAATGGATGACTATTTTAAAATTGCATAAATTAACAGAAAAGGAAATACTCCCATCTTACTTAAATAACTTCATCTTAGAAGAAGAAGAAAAAAAACTGAACAGTCTATCAATGAACTCTCTGAGAAAGAATCTACCATATCAGATAAATTTACAAATGAATTCTACCAAACTTTTAAGGAGCAATTCCCAATATTATATAAACTACGTGCAAACTAATTTTTATGTAAACTATTTACTAAATAAATAATGAAGGAATCCTACCCAGTTCCTTTTATGACACAAATATGCTTTTAATACTTAAATCATGGTGAATAAAAATGGCAAAAGGAAACTATAGACTAATTTTCTTAATACATATCAATGCAAAAACTTTTACTGGTAAGGAGATTGCAGCAATTTCTCATAAAAAAATCATACACTATGACCAGTTGGAATTTATGTCAGGAATACAGGATTTGTCCAATATCAAAAAAAAAATTATTTACCTTATCAATAACAACAAAAATAAAATGATTTTCTTAATATTTGCAGAAAAAACCTTTGGCAAAATACAACACTCATTCCTATGAAAAACACTGGAAGGCATAGGAATCCATGGAACATTTATTTATTTATTTTTGGCTGAGGCAATTGGGTTAAGTGACTTATCCAAAGTCACATAGCCAGGAAGGTTTAAATGTCTGAGGTCATATTTGACCTCAGGGCTGGTGCTCTATCCACTACATCAACTAGCTCCCCAAGGGAGCATTTCTTAAAATGATAAGTAGTACTTATCTAGCATGAAGAGCAAAAATTCTCTCTCAAGGGGATAAATTTGAAGCTTCCTGATAAAATTAGAAGTGAAGAAAGGATGTAAATTATCACCATTATTATTTAATATTGTACTAGAAATGCTATGTATAGCAATAAGATAAGAAAAAATAATCAATAAGGAAACAAAATGTTATTCTTAGCAGATAATATAATAGTATACTTAGAGAACCTTAGAGAATCAACCAAAATACTAATTGAAACAATGAGCAATTTCAGAAAATTTGCAAGATATAAAATAAAGCTACATAAATCACTAGCACTATTATCAACAAACACAGAAAGATGTGAGTTCTGGTCTTTTTTTGTAACAAATACCTGAAGTCATTCAGTGTATCAAGTATTTATTGTTTTTCACTCAGAATTATTCTCAACTTAGTTGGATAAATTATTTTTATATATGACCCTAGCTCTTTTGCTCTTTGAAATATAATGTTCTCAGATTTGCATGATTGAAAAAATTATGGTACAGGATGTGAATGCACTATAAAAAATTATGAGCTCAATAATTTTAGAAAACCAGGAAAAAACTTGCATGAAATAATGAAGAGTGAAATGAGCCAAACCAAGAGAGCATTGTATAAATTAAAATAATAAAACATTGTATTAATTGTATAAATTAATAAAACAATATTGTTTTAAGAATTATTTTGAATCCATAAGTTATTTTTTCTATTATAAATATCCAAATTAACTGTTAAGGACAGATGAAGAAAGATACTATTTGTATCCAGAGAAAGAATTGATAAATAAAAGTATGTACAGAATAATTTTATATACAGACATATACACACATATCTATTATGTTAATGATAGACCTCTTTACCTTGGTGAGGGAGGAGTTACTGTATATTTCAAAGGAATATCAAGTTGTGCATAGTAAATTTGCAGTTCCCTGCATAATCATCTTTTTCAAAAAAAATTATACAATTTTATAATTTTTTTTGTTTTATTCCTTAAAATAAAAAAGATATAAAAACCTCAGGGAATAAAATAGATAATTTTGATCACATGAAATTAAAAAGCTATTATACAAACAAAACCATGTAGCCAAAATTAAAAGCAAAACAGGATACTGAAAAAAAAAATTGTACAGCAAGTTTCTCTGATAAAGACCTCATTTCTCAACTATATAGGGAATCAAGCCAAGTTTATAAAAATAAGAGCCATTTTCCAGTTGATAAATGGTCAAAGAATATGAACAGGCAATTTTCAGAAGAAATCAAAGCTGTAAATGGTCACATCAAAAAAAAATGCTCTAAATCACTACTGATTAATAAAATAAAACCTTAAAAATTCTGAGATATTACCTCACATATATCAGATTGATTAACATGACAGAAAAAGAATAGAGGGGATGCAGAAAAATTAGGTTATAATACTTTGTTGATGAAGTTGTAACCTAGTCCAACCATTGTAGAGAACAGTTTAGAAGTACGCCCAAAGGGCTATAAAACTACCAACTCTTTGACGCAATAATATGATTACCAGCTCTGTATCTCAAAGATATTGAAGAAAAGAGAAAAGGACTTATTTGTACAAAAATAATTATAGCAGCTCTGTTTGTGGTGGTTTAAAAAAATGGGAAGTTGAAGGGATGTCCATCAATTGAGGAATGACAGAATAAATTGTAGTACATGATTGTGATGAAATATGTTTATAAAAATGATAGGTTTTTTTTTTTTGGTTGCAGAAAAAAACCTGAGAAGTCTTATATGAACTCATGCAAAATGAAATGAGCAGAATGAAGAAAATTTTGTAAAGAGTAATAGAAATAGTGTAAGGATAAATGACTCAACTACTATTAAGATCATGACAATGTGATCAAGATAATGATCCAAAACACTTTCAAAGAATCCATGATGAAAGATACTATTCATCTCCAAAGAGAAAAGTGATAAATTCTGAATCATGAAAATTGAATCATATTATTATTTTACTTTCTTTATTCTTTTATTTGTTTGCAACATGGCTAATATAAAAACATGCTTTTTTTGATTTCCTCTATATAACTGATGTTGTTTTAAAGTTCTTCATTCTCAAAGAGGACCATGACATCAGAGAGGTGTCACCATGGCATGCCCATGGATTGGATTTAAGTGAGGAAGGTTGTGCAGGTTCACCTGCCTTGCTTTCCCCTCCAGACCCCTCTGGGCCCAGTGACCAGATATAGATCAGGATAACTCGAGATGACTCTGGATGCAAGGACCATGCCCTTTTTGTATCAAATTACTTGCCTTCTCAATGAGTTGGGGAGGAGTCAGAGGAAAGGGAAAATCTGGAAGTAAAAATTCTAAAAATAAATAATCATTTAAATTTCTTTACATATAATTAGGAAACATGAAATTAAATAAAATAATTTTTAAAAGCGACAGTGACAAAAATAAATAGCCAAAGATACAAAGACAGAGAGATAGGGAGATAGATAGACAGACAAAGGGAGAGACAGACAGACAGGAGGACAGTGGGAGGGAGGGAGAGAGAGAGAGAGAGAGAGAGAGAGAAGAGAGAGAGAGAGAGAGAGAGAGAGAGAGATGAGAGAGAGATTTTAAGATGCAACATTTAGGAAAAGACAGAGGAAAGGAATCAGAGATATACATGGAAGTATTAGCAGTGACCTTGGTAAGGCAAAGAGACTCTTCATTAGAGTAAATGAAGAAGAAAATAGCATATGCAAAAAAAAAAAAGGTGTTGAGAGGACAAGAAAGAGAGAAGAGAGAAAACATAGGTAATGGCTTCAGTTTCCAAAGATGAAAAGGCTCAAGTAAAAAACAGAAAATTTGGAATAGTTGTAGGGAATGACTAGGAAGTAAATCTGGGAAGAATAAAATGACAGCTAGCATTTATAAGGATATTTGAGATTTGTATAGCATCTTATATATCTTATCTCACTGGAGGTTGGTGCTATTGCATTCTCATTTACAGATGACAAAACTGAGACAGTAGAAATTAAGTAAATGGCTTAGGATCACACAGCTAGTAAGGGACTGGGCTAGGATTTGAATTCATGTTTTCCTGATCCAGTCAAGCATTATATTTACTGCACTATAATGAGGGCTCAGTTGGATTCAAATAAGTGGTGGACACAATCAACATAAGAATGAACCTGAGACAAATTAGGTGCCAATCAATTTGTTGCTAAGTCATTTTTCATTCTTCCCTGATTCTTTTTATCTTCATTTGGGAGACATTCTTGGCAAGAACCTGGAGTGGTTTGCATTTCTTCCCTAGCTTATTTGACAGATGAGGAAACTGAGTCAAACAGGGTTACAGGACAGAGCTTAAAGAGATGCTCATGTTAATGGGAATGACCTAGTTGAAGATTCATCAAAGATGACTGAAAAGAAGTACCCAAAAGAGGATTTTAGTTGATTAATTGAATTGTAAACCAGACTGAAAAGAGTTATGAAGAGAGAGAGAAGAGAGAATTCTGAATAGAACAGTTCCAGGGAGGAAAGAAGCCAGAAAGTAGGAAATTGAGGGGCAAATGGATGCTGATTGCCATTAAAGTGTGGACTACTGTGATTTTTGGAAGTTTGAGGATGAATAGTATGAGGGAGACAAGAAAAATAGCTTGATGGCATTGAAGAGACAAGTGAAGGGTTTTATTGTTGTTGACTAGGATTTATTTTACTTTTTCCCTAAGGAGGAGAGAGGCCTGAGCATGTTTTTAGTAGAAAGAAGAAATCAGTAGAGGAGAGAAAAATTAAAGCCAATTCCTCAGATATCAGCTATATCATTTTGAACTTGTGCTGGTTGACATTTTTATCAATGACTCACATGGAAACATTAATGCCATTGGTTATCATCTTTGAAAATGATCCCAAACTTGGAGGGATCGTTAACATACAGCATAAGAGTCGGGATCTTAAAAGGATATCTCTTTTTCTGTCAAAGACACCTCCATATTTCCATTTACTCAGATTCATAGCCTTGTGAATGGGGTGTTGGGGGAGTAGAAAAAGTTGGGTTTCCACAGATATTGTTAGAATAGGATAAGGCCAGGGAGAGATGAAATAGCTTGTTGGGATGTCTCCAATCACCTGTGAGTTGAGGAATTGATTAGACAACTAAGTTCCTGGCTAAGTGGGCTTAGAGTTAAAATGACCCAAACCAGCTATAGTTCCTGACAATGATAAGACTTTTTGAGGGGATTGTAATCCAACCTAATTACTATTTGGATAGTAAATCTGACTAATTGCATCCAACTCAAGTACTAATTGGATAGTATATCTGATCAATTGTATCCAACCCTCACTGTAAATCTGATCAATCTAAACCTTAAAGGGAGGAATAAAGAGCTACCAGTATGAAGTTTACTCCTTTGAAGTACTCAGTGTGAATTATCCAGGAGTACAATCACTTCTCATGAGAATTGCTGAATAAAGGATTCTTCCCTCACTTTAAAGAGCATTGGTTGGAACACTACTCCTGGACCAGCTTGCAACTGGGGAAGTAGGGGCCAGTGGCAGCTCATCCCGGACTTAGTCCCCAACCCTGCTGAACTTTACTGAGTGCTTCGATAACAATGTCATCCTCAACTCCTCACATTCTCCCTCACAGTCAAACCACTGTCAGATCATGTTATTTCTACCTTTCCAACATTTATTTTATATATTGTTTTCTCCCTATTTTCTCAACTATAATTCTGAAGTAGGCTTTTTTCACCCCTTAACAGGATCATTTCAATAATCTTCTAATTGGTTACCCTGCTTCAACTCATTCTCCATTCCATCACATCCTCTATTTAGTTGCGAAAATGATCTTAAAGCACAGATTTGACTATATCACAAATATGCTCAATAATCTCTGTGGCTCTCTGTGGTGATTTTCTTCTTTTAAAATAATATAATGGTTCTCTCTGGGAGCGAGTTTCTTGGGGAGGTTTTCTGGAGGCAGCCTTACTTTCAGTTAAGAGTAATAATTACCCCAAATGCAGCCAGCTGGTAAAAATGCAAACGTTTATTTTCTCCTTCCAAAATAGCCTGGTTAGTTGAGGCCTATCTCTCTGCTTGGTTCTAAGAGCTCTTGCAGCTTTGTCCTTTGCTTCTGCCTCCAGCCAGCCAGGTGGAAGTTGTAATGAATCTTTCTTGCCTCTGAGAGAGAGGGCTTTTGGCTCTCAAACTCCCAGAGTGCTCTGTGTCTGTCCCAGAGTGCTCTTCTCCAATCTAATTCAGCTGAACTTCCTTGACTGGGTTTATATATGATTTCTTCTGAGAGAATGGGATTATGGGTTTTCTCCCAGAGTGCTCTCTGGCCCTAAGAACTTCAAGGGAGGTGTGAATTCACAAAGTTACAAAGTTTACTTTGTGAATCTCCCATACTTGTGAACTCCAATGAGTACTTAAATACTTCTTGCTTATATGAACTCTCTAAAGGTATGAACACAAGCATTGTATCAATTAGTTCTACTTAGTACCTTGTTTCAGGTTCTGGCCCAAAACATCTCCTTGTAAGATCAGATCAATGATACTGAACCATGCTAAATTAGATAATTATTGTCTCTATCAACTCTAATGACTTTACACTTTGTAAAGATTCCAACAGCTCTCAATTACTTCCACGATCAAATTTGAAACTTTCAAGTTGCCATTTAAACCTCCTTGTCCCCTCTACCCCTGCTACTATACTAGTCTTTTTCTGTTTCGTTGTCCTGCCCCTCACTCTCTATATAATCCAGCTGCACTTCCTGACTCATGCTTTTTTCACCTCCAGTCCTGGAATGATCTCTTCTTCTTCAATTTTTAAGTTTTTTGAATGTCTAAATTAGCCCAAATCTCTGCTCCTGTTCCATGTGCCTTCTCTCTCAGATTACCTTCCTTCAAGTTGATATCTATCTTTTGTGTACACAGTTTCTAAATGAGAATGCAGGCTCCCTAAGCCAAGAATTTTTTTGTTTTTGCCTTTCCTTGTATCCCCAGAAGTTAGCATAATGCCCAAAATGTATAAAGGCCTTAAAAAATACTTGTTAGCTGATGGAATAATTATTTCCAGCACACCAAAACAATGGACTAAACATAATAATATGAAATTTATTGAGAAAAATATATAATGTCCAACACATGGAATTGGAATGTGATTCAATGGATAGAGTTCTAGGCATGAAATCAAGAAAATTCATCTTCCTGAGTTCAAATCCAAAATCCAAAATCTTAAAGATTTGTGAGCCTGTACAAGCTGTGTGATCCTGGACAGGTCATTTAACTCTATTTGTTTTTTTTTTTTTTTTTTTTTTTTTTTTTTTTTTTTTTTTTTTTTTTTTTACCCTCAGGACAGGTTTGTCTCTTTATTTTTGTTTTTTTTTTTTTTTTTTATTTTTTTTTTAATAAATTTTTTTATTTAATAATTACATTATATTTACACTCATTTCTGTTCCGATTTTTTTTTTCCCCTCCCTCCCTCCACCCCCTCCCCTAGATGGCAAGCAGTCCTTTATATGTTGGATATGTTGCAGTATATCCTAGATACAATATATGTTTGCAGAACCGAACAGTTCTCTTGTTGCGTAGGGAGAATTGGATTCAGAAGGTATAAATAATCCGGGAAGAGAAACAAAAATGCAGATAGTTCACATTCGTTTCCCAGTGTTCTTTCTTTGGGTGTAGCTGCTTTTGTCCGTCATTTATCAATTGAAACTCAGGTCTCTTTGTCAAAGAAATCCACTTCCATCAAAATATGTCCTCATACAATATCGTTGTCGAAGTGTATAATGATCTCCTGGTTCTGCTCATTTCACTTAGCATCAGTTCATGTAGGTCTCTCCAAGCCTCTCTGTATTCATCCTGCTGGTCATTTCTTACAGAACAATAATATTCCATAACATTCATATACCACAATTTACCCAGCCATTCTCCAATTGATGGGCATCCATTCATTTTCCAGTTTCTAGCCACTACAAACAGGGCTGCTACAAACATTTTGGCACATACAGGTCCCTTTCCCTTCTTTAGTATTTCTTTGGGATATAAGCCCAATAGAAACACTGCTGGATCAAAGGATATGCACATTTTGATAATTTTTTTGGGCATAATTCCAGATTGCTCTCCAGAATGGTTGGATTCGTTCACAACTCCACCAACAATGCATTAGTGTCCCAGTTTTCCCGCATCCCCTCCAACATTCATCATTATTTTTTCCTGTCATCTTAGCCAATCTGACAGGTGTGTAGTGGTATCTCAGAGTTGTCTTAATTTGCATTTCTCTGATCAATAATGATTTGGAACACTCTTTCATATGAGTGGTAATAGTTTCAATCTCATCCTCTGAAAATTGTCTGTTCATATCCTTTGACCATTTATCAATTGGAGAATGGCTTGATTTCTTATAAATTTGAGTCAGTTCTCTATATATTTTGGAAATGAGGCCTTTATCAGAACCTTTAACTGTGAAAATGTTTTCCCAGTTTGTTGCTTCCCTTCTAATCTTGTTTGCATTAGTTTTATTTGTACAAAGGCTTTTTAATTTGATGTAATCGAAATTTTCTATTCTGTGATCAGTAATGGTCTCTAGTTCATCTTTGGTCACAAATTTCTTTCTCCTCCACAAGTCTGAGAGATAAACTATTCTATGTTCCTCTAATTTATTTATAGTCTCGTTCTTTATGCCTAGGTCATAGACCCATTTTGATCTTATCTTGGTATATGGTGTTAAGTGTGGGTCCATGCCTAATTTCTGCCATACTAATTTCCAATTATCCCAGCAGTTTTTATCAAATATTGAATTCTTTTCCCAGAAGTTAGGGGCTTTGGGTTTGTCAAACACTAGATTGCTATAGTTGACTATTCTGTCTTGTGAGCCTAGCCTTTTCCACTGATCCACTAATCTATTTCTTAGCCAATACCAAATGGTTTTGGTGACTGCTGCTTTATAATATAATTTTAGATCAGGTACAGCTAGGCCACCTTCATTTGATTTTTTTTTCATTAATTCCCTTGAGATTCTCGACTTTTTATTGTTCCATATGAATTTTGTTGTTATTTTTTCTAGATCAATAAAATATTTTCTTGGAAGTCTGATTGGTATAGCACTAAATAAATAGATTAGTTTAGGGAGTATTGTCATCTTTATTATGTTCGCTCGGCCGATCCAAGAGCACTTAATATTTTTCCAATTATTTAAGTCTGACTTTATTTGTGTGGAGACTTTTTTATAATTTTGCTCATATAATTCCTGACTTTCCTTTGGTAGATAGATTCCCAAATATTTTATGGTATCAACAGTTATTCTGAATGGAATTTCTCTTTGTATCTCTTGCTGTTGGGTTTTGTTGGTGATGTATAAAAATGCTGAGGATTTATGGGGATTTATTTTGTAGCCAGCTACTTTGCTAAAATTATGAATTATTTCCAATAGCTTTTTGGTAGAATCTCTGGGGTTCTCTAGGTATACCATCATATCATCTGCAAAGAGTGATAGTTTGGTTTCCTCATTGCCTACTCTAATTCCTTTTATATCTTTCTCGACTCTTATTGCCGAGGCTAGTGTTTCTAATACGATATTAAATAATAATGGTGATAGTGGGCAACCTTGCTTCACTCCAGATCTTACTGGGAAAGGTTCCAGTTTTTCCCCATTGCATATGATGCTTACTGATGGTTTTAAATATATGCTCCTGACTATTTTAAGGAAAAGTCCATTTATTCCTATGCTCTCAAGTGTTTTTATTAGGAATGGATGTTGGATTTTATCAAATGCTTTTTCTGCATCTATTGAGATGATCATGTGGTTTTTGTTTGTTTGGTTATTGATATAGTCAATTATGTTAATAGTTTTCCTAATATTGAACCAGCCCTGCATTCCTGGTATAAATCCTACTTGGTCATAGTGTATTATCCTGGTGACAATTTTCTGTAATCTTTTTGCTAATATTTTATTTAAGATTTTAGCATCAATATTCATTAGGGAGATTGGTCTATAATTTTCTTTCTCTGTTTTCAGCCTACCTGGTTTAGGTATCAGTACCATATCTGTGTCATAAAAGGAGTTTGGTAGGACTCCTTCAATCCCTATTTTTTCAAATAGTTTATATAACATTGGAGTTAATTGTTCTTTAAATGTTTGGTAGAATTCACATGTAAATCCATCTGGTCCTGGGGATTTTTTCTTAGGGAGTTGATTGATAGTTTGTTCTATTTCTTTTTCTGAGATGGGACTGTTTAGGATATTTACTTCTTCCTCTGTTAGTTTGGGCAAGCTGTATTTTTGGAGGTATTTTTCTATTTCATTTAAGTTGTCGAATTTATTGGCATAAAGTTGGGCAAAGTAACTCCTAATTATTGCTCTAATTTCCTCTTCGTTAGTGGTGAGTTCTCCCTTTTCATTTTTAAGACTAACAATTTGATTTTCCTCTTTCCTTTTTTTAATCAGATTTACTAAGGGTTTGTCTATTTTGTTGGTTTTTTCATAGAACCAACTCTTAGTTTTATTAATCAATTCAATAGTTTTTTTACTTTCAATTTTATTGATCTCACCTTTTACTTTTAGAATTTCAAGTTTAGTGTTTGACTGGGGGTTTTTAATTTGTTCCTTTTCTAGCATTTTTAATTGCAAACCCAATTCATTGACCTTCTCTTTCTCTATTTTATACAAATAGGCCTCTAGAGATATGAAATTTCCCCTTATTACCGCTTTGGCTGCATCCCATACATTTTGGTATGATGTCTCATTATTATCGTTTTCTTGGGTGAAGTTATTAATTATGTCTATGATTTGCTGTTTTACCCAATCATTCTTTAGTATGAGATTATTTAGTTTCCAATTATTTTTTGGTCTACTTCCCCCTGCTTTTTTGTTGAATGTAATTTTCATTGCATCGTGGTCTGAAAAGGATGCATTTACTATTTCTGCCTTACTACATTTGAGTTTGAGGTTTTTATGTCCTAATATATGGTCAATTTTTGTATAGGTTCCATGAACTGCTGAAAAGAAAGTGTATTCCTTTCTGTCTCCATTACATTTTCTCCAGAGATCTATCATATCTAGCTTTTCTAGTATTCTGTTTACCTCTTTGACTTCTTTCTTATTTATTTTCTGGTTTGATTTATCTAATTCTGAGAGTGCAAGGTTAAGATCTCCCACTATTATAGTTTTACTGTCTATTTCTTCTTGCAGCTCTCTTAGTTTCTCTTTTAAGAATTTAGATGCTACCCCACTTGGTGCATATATGTTTAATATAGATAGTGCTTCATTATCCATGCTACCCTTTAGCAAGATATAGTGTCCTTCCTTATCTCTTTTAATTAGGTCAATTTTTGCTTTAGCTTGATCTGAGATCAGGATGGCTACCCCTGCTTTTTTGACTTCACCTGAAGCATAGTAGATTTTGCTCCAACCTTTTACCTTTAACCTGCATGTATCTCCCCGCTTCAGGTGTGTTTCCTGTAAACAACATATTGTAGGATTCTGGCTTTTAATCCATTCTGCTAACCGCTTCCTCTTTATGGGGGAGTTTACCCCGTTCACGTTTATGGTTAGAATGACCAATTCTGTATTACTTGCCATCTTGTTAACCCCGGTTTATGCTTTCCTCCCTTCTTTCCCCTTTCCCCCCTTCCAAGTATTAAGCTTGTGAGCACCCCTTGCTTCTCACAGCCCTCCCTTTTTAGTGTCCCTCCCCCCGCCTTAGAGTTCCTCCCCCTATCTTACCCCTTTCCCTCCCAGTTCCCGTATTCCCTTCCGCTTAGCTTATTCCTTCCCTTTCCACTTTTCCCTTCTCACTTTTCAATGAGATGGGAGAAGTTTCACCATAGATTGAATATGTCTTAAGATTTTTCACTTAAAGCCAATTCTGAAGGCAGTAAGATACCCACTATATTCATCCCCCTCCATTCTTTCTCTCAGATATAATAGGTTTCCTATGCCTCTTCATGAGATGTACTACCCCCACTTTACCCTTTTTCTGGTACAATGTCCTTTCCACATCAATTTCTAGAACAAGGTATACATGTATTCTTTATACATCTATATAGTCAAAATATAGTTCCCAAGATTAATCTTTACCTTTTTAGATTTCTCTTGAGTTCTATATTTGTAGATCAAACTTTTTGTTAAGTTCTGGTTTTTTCATCAGAAATAGATGAAATTCGCTTACTTCGTTGAATGTCCATCTTCTTCCCTGGAAAAAGATGCTCATTCTCGCTGGGTAAGTTATTTTTGGTTGCATACCAAGTTCCTTAGCCTTTCGGAATATCATATTCCAGGCCCTTCGATCTTTTAATGTGGATGCTGCCAGATCCTGGGTGATCCTTATTGTGGCTCCTTGATACTTGAATTGGGTTTTTCTAGCCGCTTGCAATATTTTTTCTTTCATCTGAGGGTTCTGGCATTTGGCCACTATATTCCTTGGTGTTTTGATTTTAGGATCCCTTTCAGTGGGTGATCGATGAATCCTTTCAATGTTTATTTTTTCCTCTGTTCCTATGACTTCTGGGCAGTTCTCTTTGATGATTTCCTGGAAGACAATGTCCAGGCTCTTTTTTTCATCATGTTTTTCTGGGAGTCCAATGATTCTCAGATTGTCTCTCCTGGATCTGTTTTCCAGGTCTGTTGTCTTCCCCAGAAGGTATTTCACATTTTTCTCCATTGTTTGATTTTTTTGGATTTGCTTGACTGATTCTTCTTGTCTCCTCGAGTCATTCAATTCCACTTGTTCAATTCTGATTTTCAGTGAAGTATTCTCTTCACTCACTTTTTTAAAATCTTTCTCTAATTGTCCAATTGAGTTCTTTTGTTCTGTGGAATTTTTTTCCATTTCGCCAATTTTGTTTTTTAGAGAGCTGTTTTCTGTTTCCAGTTCACTAATCCTATTTTTCAAGGATTTTACTTCTTTATCCACTCTCTCTTTAACTGACTTCTCCAGGCTCTTTTCCCATTTTTCTTCTAGCTCCCTTGTGAGAGCCTTTTTAATCACTTCTATGAGGTTCATCTGTGCTGAGGAACAGATGATTTCCTCCTTTGGGGAATCACCTGGGGACTGCCTGTTTTTAGTCTCCTCAGGATTTAGAGTCTGCTCTCTATCTGTGTAGAAGCTGTCTAGGGTTAAAGTCCTCTTCAGCTTCTTGCTCATTCTGTCTATTAATCAGAGATAAACTACCAAAGAAAAACAGAAAAAACTGGAGTCTTTCTTTGGGGGGGGGGCTGGGTGTGTTATCGAGCTTCCTCTACAGACTGCAGGTGGCAGCAGTGAGGCACTAGCAGGACTGTGCTGCGCCTGCGCTCTGAGATCCCAAAGTGTGCTGAGTCACTGAGGGGGGGGAAGGGGGGGGGCCAGGTCCTGAGAGAGTCCAGCTGTTTGCGGTTGTATTCTTCAGCCCCGGTGTTTTTAGCTTCTCTGCTGGGCTGTTGACTTGCTGCAGGTTCCAAACCTGTAGCGAAGCTCTCCCCGCAGAGACGGCTACGATCACTCCCCACCCCCTCTCAGCTCTGCTCCCGTGCTCTCACTGCCGCTGCCCTCAGCCTGCGCCCGATCTAAAACCGCCCCAGCCCTCCAGTAAGGACAGACCTTTCTTGGCGGATCTCAAGGATGGCTTCTCTTGGTAACTATTTGTGGGTTTTTTTCAGTCAAGCATTGATTCAGAGGCTTGTAATGAAGTGGATAGTGAGAGAAAGCGCGGAGCTTATGCAACTGTGAGCCTCCTCTCCGCCATCTTAACCGGAAGTCCCATTTAACTCTATTTGACTCTACTTGACTGGAGAGATAAATGGCAAACATTCCAGTATCTTTACCAAGAAAATCCCCAAAAGAATTCAGCATCATTAAAACAATTAGGTTTTTCAAAAAGTATAATAATCAAAAAAAAAACTTGGAAAGTATAAAACTTTCAAAAACTATTATCTCAATAATAATTGAGATAAAGTATGTCTCAGTGCCTTGAGATATGAGAATTCTTCCTTGGAGGGTTTCAAGCAGAAGATGGATATACTCATTCCAAGTATATTATAGTATAGGGCTTCCCATCCTTGATATCTTTTCACCCACAAAATTTTTATGTGACCCCAGGCATATAAAATAGGAATACAAATCAAACATTTACCAATAATAAAGCCATATTCAGTTATGGGACATCATATGGGCCCTCAATCTGTTGATGGTCAGGATGCAGTTGATTTAAACATCTTCAGTGTCTAACCAAACTTTAAGTTTTCCAATGCCTGCTTCAGCCACCATACATAGCCTTTGGAACAAATTGTTTTCATTTGCCCACTCCACTGGAGTAAGCCAATTGCACAAGGCAATGGGGCTATAGAGACAAAACAGAACTGGTCAATGCCCTTGAAGAGCTTACTTACATTTAGTTAATAGGGATTTGGTGTAGATAAATATCATGTAAACTAGTATCTCAAAATAGCATAAAATAGTATAGAATCTTACAATGTAACACATGAACAAATCTTAAGGAAGATATAGTTTTACCTCTTTTTTTGGTATAGAAGGAAAATTTCCAGAGAGATGATATAACTAACCTAACTTCTTCTGAAGAGTAAATATCAGAGCCACAATCACAACCTCAGAACATTTTTTGTCATGTCTTTCTTTGATGACAGAGAAACATATCCATCTGGACTTAATCCAGGAATGAGAAGGGATCTTAGAAGCCAGTTAATTCAAGACCTTCATTTGACATTTGAAGACAATGGAGATGGAGTGATTTGCCCAGGACCACACAGGTTGCAAACACTTCATGGATGAGATGACATTTAATATGTCACTGGAGCAATCTGTAGGAAATAACATTATATTAGAAGTAGAAGAAACTTTAGAAATGACTTTATCTAATCCTTTTTAAAATAAAAAAAATATTTTGTTTTGTTTCGCCAATTACATGGAAAAAAAACATTTTAAACATTTTTTTTTAAAATCTTGACTTCCATATTCTCTTTCTCCCTTTATTTTCTTCCCCCGCATTGAGAAGACAGGCAATTTGATATGTTATATGTGTTGTTGTGCAAAATATATTTCCATATTACTTATATTGTAAAAGAAAACATAGATTTAAAAAAAACATGAAAAAGGGAGAAATAGTATGCTTTGATCTCCATTCAGATTCTATCAGTTCTTTCTCTAAAGTTGTATAGCAATTTTCATTGTAAATTGCTTTTTTGAAAATTGTCTTAGATCATTGTATTTCTGAGAATAGCTAAGTCATTCTTAATTGATAATCACACAATGTTGCTGTTATTGTGTGCAATGTTCTCCTGTTTCTGTTTATTTCACTTCACGTCAATTCGTGTAAGTCCAGGTTTTTCTGAAAACATGCTCCTTATTATTTCTTATAATGCAATAGTATTCCATTGCAATCATATGCTACAACTTGTTCATCCATTCCTCAATTGATTGGAATGCCTTCAATCTTCAATTATTTGCTACTACAAATATTTTTGGATATTAAAAAAAATGATTTGGGAGACAGACCTAGTAGTTATATTGCTGGGTCAAAGGGTAAGTACAATTTTATAATTTTTTTGGGGGGAGAATTGCTCTGCAGAATGATTGAATTAATTTACAACTCTAAAAATAGTACATTAGTGTCCCATACATTCCCTCCAACATTTGTTATTTTCTTTTTTTAGTTAGCTAATCTGACAAGTGTGAGCTGGTACCCCAGAGTTGCTATAAGTTGTATTTCTCTACTCAACAGTTATTCAAAGAATTTTTTAATATGCCTATACATAGCTTTGATTTCTTCATCCGAAAACTGCTTATTCATTGACCATTTATCAATTGGAGAGTGACTTATAGTCTCAAAAATTTGACTCAGTTCTCTATATATTTTAGAAATAAGGCTTTTATCAGAAAAAATTGTAGTCTTTTTCACATTTGTGGTTATATGAAGAAACTTAAAAACTGAAATTGGGCAATTTTAAAGAACTTAATCTCTTCTGGACTCTTCTGTCCTTCCTTTGTAAAATTGAGATAATGATATCTACCTCCCAAGATTGTTATGAGGATCGAGTGGGATGTTTCTAAATTAGTTCACCAAGTTTTATGTTTTACATACATTCTCCTCCTCCTCCTCATGTTCCTCCTTTTCCTCCTCCCAGGCCTTTCCCTCCTCAAGCAGGTCCATATGAATCCATACTAACATTGGCTCTTCCTCCTCTCTTCTTCCTCCTCCTTCTCTTCCTTCTTGTCCTTCTCCTTGTGTTTTTTATTATTAATTATTATTATCCATCCTTATATGGAACAAGGAAACCGGATCTCCAAGTGATGAAGTGATTAAGTAAGAAATCTGCTAACAATCAAGCTAGACATCTACTAATAGAAACAGTGTGTGTTAGTGATGGAGCACAGCATCTAGAGTCAAGAAAACCTATATTCAGATATTGACAAACACTAGCTGTGGGATCCTGAACTAATCACTTATATCCTTCCTGTTTTAGGAGTTTGTAATCTATTGTCCATGAGATCCATTTGCCCTCTAAATGTACAATCTCATAGCCTAAAAGCCAGGTTTTCTGACTCTAAGGCTAATGCTTCTTTCCACCACCAACCAAAGGAACATCTGTAGAGATGAAGAGAACACATTCCAAGTTTATGGATCAGAAAGCCTTAGGAGATTAGAAAGTATTGGATTCCTTGAGAAAAAGCAAAATTTGATTTGAGCAAAGGGAATATGGAAGATCACAAAATCAGGAAAAGACAAATTGGAGGTGACAAAAGCTTTAAAAAGAAGACTAAGTATTTTGGTTTTTGGTTGATAGGGGATGAGGAGCCATGGAAGGATTTTGAGCAGTGGAATGACTTCATCCAGCATAAATGTCGTCTTCTTCTTCTTCTTCTTCTTCTTCTTCTTCTTCTTCTTCTTCTTCTTCTTCTTCTTCTTCTTCTTCTTCTTCTTCTTCTTCTTCTTCTTCTTCTCTTCCTCCTCCTCCTCCTCCTCCTCCTCTTCCTCCTCCTCTTCCTTCTCCTTCCTCCTCTTCTTCTTTTTCCTCCTCCTCCTCCTTCTTCCTCTTCTTCTTTTTCCTCTTCCTCCTCCTTCTCCTCCTTTTCCTTCTCCTCTTCCTCCTCCTCCTCCTCCTCCTCCTCTACCTTTTCCTTCTTCTTCTTCCTTTCCTCCTCCACCTTTTCCTTCTTCTTCTTCTTCCTCTCCTCCTCCTCCTCCTTTTTCTTCTTCTTCTTCTTCCTCTTCTTCTTCTCCTTCTTTTGGTTATCAATATGATTACATTAGCTTTTAAAAGCAACATTTATTTTCTTGTAAAACTCTGATACGTTGAATCCTTGTCTGCAGCAACTTGTGGGCAGACCTTGGAACAACTGCTGCAGATGTATTTACAGTAATTTTTGACTGATGTTGCTTGTGCCGGTCCTAATCTGAAACTGATGGGCAGGGTTATTTTTAGTGTAACCTTGGTATTTTGCTCAAAGGAATGCAAATGTCATTATGGAAAAGGGGGAATAATAGCTTGGCGGAAAATTAAAGTGAAGAGATGTCTGAGAAATGTACAAGGGTGGCTCCTGATTAAACAGACACTAGGTGGATGACCCTACATGGATCAATGCTCAAATGTCAGCTTGGAAGGGTAATTTTCCTTGTCCAAAGTCCTGCCCCAGACCTCTAGGAGGCCCGTATGAAGCTGGACTAACACTGGCTCTGAAATATGGATAAATGGTAAATGACAGAAAATTGGGACAAGACTGAGAACCAGAATCTAGTGATCCCTCTTTTTAGGCCTGTCCCAGACTTCTAGGATGCCCGAATGAAGCAGTACTAACACTGGCTCTGAAATATGGATAAATGGTAAATGACAGAAAATTGGGACAAGACTGAGAACCATAATCTAGTGATCCCTCTTTTTAGGCCTGTCCCAGACTTCTAGGATGCCCGAATGAAGCAGTACTAACACTGGCTCTGAAATATGGATAAATGGTAAATGACAGAAAACTGGGTTATGACTGAGAACCAGACCCAAGTGGTCCCTCTTTTTAGGGAAGAAACCTAAAGGCTTGGGAGAAATTATTTCCTAGGACTCTACTCCCTGAATCAAGGAATCTAGAACATTAAAGTTTGGAACACTGCTGAATTTGTCAACTACAGAACCCACAATTCAGAACGAGCTAGACCAGTCATATAACCTCCCTGGGATTCAGTTCCTTATGTATAAATGATGGGGATGCACCAGATAACTTCTAAGGCTTTTTCCTTTCATCTCTGATGCTATGGTTTTATGAAAACACCCTAGAATTTTCCAGTCTAAGCAAGAATTCTCTTCACCTTATCCATAGAAAGTATTTACTTTGACTTTCATTTAAGGATCCCAAGTGAATGGGGACCTCTTATTTTCCACGGGAACTATTCAACTTCTGATAGCTCTCATGGTTAAGAAAGTTTTATTTACATTGATTTTATCCTCTAAACACTTCTCCCCAGCTAAGCTGCTATTACTTCTTACCTTCAACTACATTGGATTCATTTTGTAGCTATCTAAAAATGGACATGTCTCCCCTGATGGATGGCAGAATCCTTGAAGGAAGGCATTGTTTTTACTTTCCTGAATCTTAAGTACTTAGTACATTATCAGGCACATACTAAGTGCTTAAAGTAGTGAATTGTTTAATCTTAAATCCATCTCCGTGAAACTTCTGCCAATTTCTCCCAATTTCATCCTCAGAACAAGCAGAATAAATGTAATACTTCTTTAAATGAGAAATGTAGCAAGTATTTGAAGGCTACTCTCATACTTACTGCCCTCTAGTCCCACTATATCCCTCACCAAACTAAATTCTTTTTTCTTAGTCTCCTTTTCTGGAGACTTCCTTTGGAGCATCCATTTTTGTTGAATTTTCTTAAAGGTTCTATTCTATTATCTTTTCTTTCTCTATTCTCTCTTAGAGATCTTATCAACTTTCAGAAGTGCAATTACTACCTCTATCCTATTTAGTCTTGGATTTATGGAGTTATAGGGAGATTCCGCTTCTCTATCTCCAGCTACTGGTGGATATATCCAATTTGCTATCTTGTAGGTACCTTGGATTCAGAACGTTGAAAATGGCTAATTGTCTTTCACACAAAATTCTCTACTCTTCCTTGTTTAATGATTCTGGTCCTTCACATCACTGTCCATTCCATCACTGCCTTCAGAACTAAAGGATCATCACCAAATGTTCTCCAGTCCTCCTTAGTACAATTAGCTGCCCGAGTTTGTCAATTCTACCTTCCCAACGCTTCCATATATACCCACATGGTCACCACCCCAGTACATTGCTTCTCATCCAAAACACTGGGGTGCCTTAATTTTAATCTCTACAGATTCCAATATATTAACTTCTAAAAATATCGAACGATATTCCAAGAGCACTGGTCTAACAAGAAGTAGCATGGTATGGGGTAGAGGTGTCAAACATGCCACTGAAGGGCTCGGACCTACAACAATCCCAGTGCAGCTGAAACGCATTAAATATAATTGGAAGATATTTGACAAATTAAATACAAATGCAATAAAACATAGATAACATTACATTTTAAAACTAAGTCAATATGCTGCTGGAAAGAGAGCCTTATGGAGCAATTAGTGGTCTGCATTTCTATTTCAATTGAGCACCACTAGTGTATATAAGATAGAGGGCTAGAATCAGGAAGTCCTAGATTTGAAGCCTGCTTTGGACACTTACTAGTTGTGCGATTCTTGGCAAGTCACAAAAATTTCTTCAGCCTCAAATTCCTCATCTGTAAAACTCTTACGTTCTTTCCAACTTTAAATCTATGATCTTATGTCTCTTCCTGCAAAATGAAGCCATGCTAGGACTAGATACAACCCCCTGCACATGTGATCTGCCCAGGTCAGGAGAGAGGAAGAGCAGCACTTTGTACCGCTTTACTTTCTGGTTTCCTAATCCATCCTAAGGTGACGAAGCAGGATATTTAATAAATACTTAATTCACACAAAGATTCATTTGAAGCAACCAGTAGGGCAGTAGGTAAATGTATAGGGCTGAAACTCTTGAGTTGTTGCACTGAGGTCAGTTCAAGCACTTCGGGCTAATTACCGATTGGACAATACTCTATAGGCATCTGCTTGGAAAATGGTCCTTCCCACTATCCTGTGATGGCTCAATGATTGGTGTATACAGAGGATTGTAGGAGGGGCTAGGGGGTGGAGTAAGACTAGACAGAGTCACTCTTGGCGGAAGATGAGGGAGAAGGCAGTTGGGGAGATTCTGCTTCCATCCTGTTCAATCCTGCATCTAAAGACTAAGAATAAAGACTAAGGAGGGCTTTTGCTTATCCTGACTCTGGCTGATTCTGGGGTGTCCTGGGTGCTAGCCCGGTTGTCACAGGTAAAATGTGGGATTTGAGTTCAAATCTGCAGTGAGTCATTTACCTCATTTAATGTTGGAATGATAAATTATAATAATGGCACCTACCTCTCAGGGCTATTGTGAGGAAAAAGTGCAATCAACCCTCTCCTCAAGAAGATTATAATTCCATTACCTCATTTGATCTTTGCAACAACCCCATAAGGTAGATGCTATTATTAATCACATTTTACAGTTATCAAATCTGCTTCTGAGAGGGATGAAACGACCTGCTTAGCCATTAAGTAGAATGTAGAGGGATTGTAGAAAGGGATGATTGGGCAACATGGCCTTCTAGGTTTGTTCTAGTTAAGAACCAATCACTTCATTCCATTTCTTGGTTACCTCATACATAAAGCGTGACTGTGAGGCAGATTGATTCAGAAAGGTCCTCTGACAATCTCCACTCTCCTCTAGCCTATCCTCTACCATAATAGAATTCCTTAATATCTGAATGTCTCTTTATTGCACATGCTCTCTCCTTTATCAGCCCCCATTTTCACTCTATTAATATGAGATCTTCTCAAAACTCGAGCACCTTAAATGAAATGGATGTTAGAAGTGAGATATCAGAGTTGGAAGAGTCCTTAAAACCAAAGATGTCAAAGCTGGGGAGGAGTAACTTTGAGCAGGAATTGGCAAATTTGGGCAGAACCTTGGAGATTGATTTGTAAGAGTTAATAAGAGGTTGCCTGGGTGACTGGGTCATAGTCACATCAATGCCTGTGAACACTAGCTTCATGTCTCCTGCTTCTACATACCATGTTGCCTCCCTAACCTACTCTTTATTTCCCATTGCTTTTGTGCTCAGAATTTTATGTCATTTACTCCTAACTTTACAAAGAGCCTTCAAACCATCAGGAAGTGGCAGACTACATTTTTTGTGCATGACTTTTTAAGTATCCTTGGTGTTCATAGCACCCTATATCCAGAGACAAAAAAACAAACAAAAACAAACCAAAAAAACCTGTGTCTGCAACCTTCCTCTGCCAAAAGAACTCAGATTCCAAAGAAGATAAGATCAAATTATATATAGACTCATCTTCATGTGAGTGGCATTTGGCCAAAATCTAAAAAAGCAACCTCCCTCGAATAAACCCCCAAAGACAACAATCCACAAATGCTTTTCTTTCCTTCCTTTCCTTTTAGGAGAAGTGGGCAAAAAAAAAAGATGATTAAAAAATAACTTAAACAAACAAGCAGAATCCATAGTTTCCAGGGAGAGTGCCTTAGTGTTTCACTAAACAGTCAGGATTCACTTAAGGGAAAGCAAAGTGGTCAGTGAGGGGAAGCTCCAGAAAAGGAAGTGGAATTCCTGTACCTTATTCCTAAGTCTCACCTGGAATCCATTCATTTCTATCACCCTGGGAGCAGAATCACATATCTGAAATTGTTGTAAGGGTAGGGTCTGGAGAGTCTCACTATAGATTAATGGACCTTGGGAGCTTGTTCTAGCAGGGAAGCACAACTACTCCTATACCCTTGACTGAAGAATGGAACACCTCTATCGGGGAAGGTCATCTTCTTCGACAAAGAGCACAGCTTTGGAAGGGACACATGGAGCCATGAGGGAGGAAGGGGACACTCGCCTAGCCAGCCAGATCAGCCGAATCAACCTGGTGATCAATGGGGTGACAGATGTCACAGCCAGATCACCCTCATATCCCGCACTATAGATTAATGGCAGTAAAGAACTGAAAAAAAAAAAAGGAATTAGAAATCATCTAGCTATAATCTAATGTCCTGATGTAACACATAGCAAAATGAATCCAAGAGAGGAGAAAGATTAGGATATAGCCAGTATAGTTGAGATTCAAAGCAAAATCAAGACCTGGGGGCTAGGATCCCAAGCTTCTGGGAAGGAGAAATGAGAAGAGAAATATCTGGAAAGTGGTAGTGGAAGCTCACCTATTAAAGACTGGTATCTGAGATTGAGGATGAGGAAGTGGAGAGGGAAAGATGATGGCCAAGAGTGTAGACAACATGGTGAAGAATTGGCCACTTGGAGATCTATATCAGAATATGATCTTCTGGGGGTGGGGTGACGATGGTCTGTACTTTTTTGTTTCCTCAGTACTTGACACCACTCGGTACGTAATAAGTATTAACAAATACTTGACCCTCTCCCCTAACTCCCATTTACCTAATTTTCTGGAGAAGAAGGAAGAGGATGGGATCCAAAACCTTTCCAAAGGGAGTATATTTTGACAGACTCTGGAGTCAGGAAATTTCCCATTAGCCTCTTCCCCTTAGTTGCTGTTTTTAACCCCCACCACTCTCAGGGTGGAAGGAAGATAGGAATCCTGACTTACACAGCCTGAGAATTTTGTTTTCCTTTCTACTTCCCTGAAACTCAGCATTGCTTAATGTTCCTTATCAGCAATTTTATTAGTTCGCATCCTGTGCCTCCATCCTGAAGGAGACCCCCTGATGACTTTTTCCCCCTTGACTCATAAACCCTGACGCAATTATTTAGAAAGCTAGTTATTGCCCACGTATCAACAAAGGTTGGGTTTGGTAAGTTAATTAGAATAGAAATGTTGATGTTTGACTTTTCCACTAAGAATCATGGACCCAGAGAATGTCAGAACTGGAAGGGCTCTTTGAACTTATATGTCAGAGGTAGAGAAGAAGTCTTAGTGTTCAGCTAGTCCAATCTTCTTACTGAGACTGAGGGAGGAGGAAATTAAAACCTGGATAAGAGATTTACGAAGGCGATGTCTTGTAGTGGCCCAATATTTCTACCCAGGGACTAGAGTCCAGGACTTTTAGACAACCTAGTAGGGCTTTTCCCATGGAAATTATATTGTAGAATACATGATAAGGCAGACATGAATTCAAATCCAAATTCAGACATTTATTGAGCAAATTGCTTAGTCTCCATTTTCTTCAGTTTCCTCATTGTAAAATGGGTAAAAAATAATAGTTATTCAATTAAATACACGGTCATCACATTACCTCAGAGTTATTCAAGTCTTACTTCAGGCATTTCTTAGCTATCTGGCTATAAGCAAGTCACCTCTCTGGGTCTCTGTAAAAAATCAAGGAGTTGCATGCTATGATTTCTAAGTGTCCTTCTAGTTCTAAATCTAGAACTGATTCCAGATCAGGGCTTCTCAAACTTTTCCCACTTGCAATCCTTTTTTGAAAAATTTTTATGTGACCTTAGGTATGTAGTATATAAAGTAGGTATAAAAATAAAGATTTATTAGTATTACTATTTTAAATAACTTTTTATTGACAGAACCCATGCCTGGGTAATTTTTTACAGCATTATCCCTTGCACTTGCTTCTGTTTTGATTTTTCCTCTCCCTCCCTCCACCCCCTCCCCCAGATGGCAAGCAGTCCTTTACATGTTGAATAGGTTACAGTATATCCTAGATACAATATATGTGTGCAGAACCAAACAGTTTTCTTGTTGCACAGGGAGAATTGGATTCAGAAGGTAAAAATAACCCGGGAAGAATAACAAAAATGCAAGCAGTTTATATTCATTTCCTAGTGTTCTTTCTTTGGCTGTAGCGGCTTCTGCCCATCTTTGATCAATTGAAAGTGAATTAGCTCTCTTTATTGAAGAAATCTCCTTCCATCAGAATACATCCTCATACAGTATCGTTGTTGAGATATATAATGATCTCCTGGTCCTGCTCATTTCACTTAGCATCAGTTCATGTAAGTCTCGCCAGTCCTCTCTGTATTCATCCTGCTGGTCATTCCTTACAGAACAATAATATTCCATAACGTTCATATACCATAATTTACTCAACCATTCTCCAATTGATGGGTATCCATTCATTTTCCAGCTTCTAGCCACTACAAACAGGGCTGCCACAAACATTTTGGCACATACAGGTCCCTTTCCCTTCTTTAGTATCTCTTTGGGGTATAAGCCCAGTAGAAACACTGCTGGATCAAAGGGTATGCCCAGTTTGATAACTTTTTGAGCAGAGTTCCAAATTGCTCTCCAGAATGGCTGGATGTGTTCACAATTCCACTAACAATGTATCAGTGTCCCTGTTTTCCCAAATCCCCTCCAACATTCCACATTATCTTTCCCTGTCATTCTAGCCAATCTGACAGGTGTGTAGTGGTATCTCAGAGTTGTCTTAATTTGCATTTCTCTGATTAATAATGATTTGGAGCATATTTTCATATGGCTATAAATAGTTTTAATTTCTTCATCTGAGAATTGTCTGTTCATATCCTTTGACCATTTATCATTTGAAAAATGGCTTGATTTCTTATAAATTAGAGTCAATTCTCTATATATGAAATAAAGATTTATTGATAATAAATAAATAATTTTGCAACTCCCATATTCAATTTTAAGACCCCATATGGAGCTGTAGACCACAGTGTAAGAAGCTGGCCTGTCCATGAACTGATGCTCAATGAAGTGAATAGAACAAAGAGAACATTGTACACAGTAACAATACGTTTATGTGATGATCAGCTACAATGGACTTGGCTCTTCATTGCAATGTGGTGATTCAAAACAATTCCAATAAATTTGGGATGGAAAATGTCATCCATATCCAGAGAGAGAACTGTGGGGATTGAATATAGATCAAAGTATAGCATTTTCATCATTTTTTTTTTTTTTGATTTTTTTCTCATGTTTTTTTTTCCTCTTTTGGTCTGATTTTTCTTGCACAACATGACAAACATGGAAATATATTTTAAAGAATTGCACATATTTAATCTAAAACAAAAGAAAGAAGCTGGATCCTGGATCATTAGATTTCCAGCTTTACAAGTAAGATTTATTATAAATATTTCCAAGTTAGTAGAAGGAAAGAAAACATTTGGCAGAAGAGTACATTGAAAATGGTTCAATTAAAAAAAAGGGGTTTCAGGGTTAGAAGAGACTTGTGACCATTGAGCCCAAGTTATACCTAAAAATAAGCCCTTTGACAACATCCCCACTCAGCATTCAGTCTGCTTCTATAGGAATTCTTCAGTGTGGGAAAGCCCACTGTCTCTGCAGGCTGTCTGTCCCATCAATGAGAAAGGCTGTAGGGGTGAGGTTAGAAACTGCTAGACAGAGTGGTGGAGAACTAGGATTCAAATCTCATCTATAATGCTTAAAATTTCTTGTCCCAACAAAATCACATATCCCTCTCCCCCAGTTTCTGTAAAATGAGGTTGGACTTTATCACTTCTGACTTCTGTTCCAAGTCTAGACTAAAGATTCATTGACCTGATCCCCCACCCTCATCCCCAGCATTTTCTAGCTCATTACAATCCTTCCTGAAATTCTATACACCAAACTAAATATAATCCCACATATGTGATCTGACCAGGGCTGAGCTTAAGGGTAACTTGGACATTATAGCTCTTTAATTACAATCTAAGGTTACATTAATTTAATTAATCAATTTACATTAATTAATACTGCCTAGTATACTATTGTGTCATATTGAGCTTGCTACCCAATAAGACCACCAGATTTTCTTTAAAGGATCAATTGCTGTTTAGTCAGGTCTTGCTGATTCATTTTATGGATCAGAAAGTTTGATTTTGAGTGTAAGACTTCAGATCCTTCCCCATTAAATGTCATGATATTAACATGAGAGGCAGTCTGATGGGAATAGAGAGCTGGTCCAAGAGCCAATGAGACCTGAGATCAAGCGCTATTTCACACCTAAACAGACTGTATGGCCCTAGTTAAGTCACAACCTCTGAATTTTCTATGTAAAAAATTGGAGAGAAAGATAATTTCCTCGAGTAGAGATTCTTCACTACCATTTCCAAACATCAATGAAGTTATACATTCAGTCTTTATCCCCTATCCTATTTAAAGAGGAAGGAAAGAAATGAGCATTTAATTGTTTACTGTGTGATGGGTGTTAAAGAGCTTTACAAATATTATCCCATGTGATCCAAGCAATAACTGCTGCTCTTATCCCCATTTTGAATATGAGGAAACTGAGGCAGGCAGAGATTAAACAATTTGCTCAAAATTATTCAGTTAAGGTTACCCAGTCTTCCTGATTCCAGCCCCATATTGTATCTATTATACCACCAAGATGTTTATTGAATGTTTTTATTGCTATTTGTTGAGTCTCTTTGTGACCCGATTTGTAGTGTCATTTCCTTCTCCAGCTCATTTTACAGATGAGGAAAGTGAAGTTAAGTGATTTGCCCAGGTTTCACACAGCTAGTAAGTGTTTGAAGTAAGAGTTGAACTCAGGAAGAGGAGTCTTCTTGACAGTACTAGATCTATTATGTCTAGCCACCAAGCTGCCCCATCTATTTAGTAGTAGTCATGAATATATTACTCTATTAGCATATGTTAGTATATATTGTATTAGTACTAATATTATATATTAATAATGATATAAGCATATATCATTAATATTATACTTAATAATCTATATATAAGCAATAAATATATTATTACTTGAAATAAGTTAACATATTAAAGTACTTCATGAATCTTAAAGTGCTATATAAATGCCATTATTGTTATTAATATTAGTATTATATTCATCATCAAACCTATCCATCATCTCTTCAGGTGTGTGTGTTTTTTTACATGTTACATGAATTTTTACATTCAATTTAATTTAACATGCACTTATCTGGATCATAGGATCATAGATCCAAAATTGCTATTTCCTGTTTCCAAGCTTTGATGAGTCCCAGCTTTAACTTCACCTATTCCAGAAACCTTCCCTAATCTCCCTTTCACCCACCCCTACCTCAAAACTGGTTTTCATGCCCACTTTACCTCTTCTCCATTCTCTTCTACTTGAAAGTTTCTTGAGTGCACATGCAGAGCAGAACTATCCACACTGCCTCATCTTGCGTGATTCTTAGTCAATTCCTCCCATGGAGGAAGGCCATTCAAAGTGCTGGAAGCATTCCTAGAGGTGCTTAATATATTCTGAGCACTAGTGCAGCCCACAAGGGCTGACTAGCAGCTGTCTCTACTATTGATAAAGGACAATACCCTTTCATTTCCCATCATAATTTTTTTAACTGACAATTCCCTATAATCACTGTAGAGTTCTATATATCATGTGGTCCATGCTGATGAGTCTCAAATCTCCTTATCCAGCTCTAATCTTTCCCCTATCTCTTGACTCAAATCTCCAACTATCAACTGGACATCTTGAACCAGATGGCCTATAGATATCTTAAACTCAACATGGCCCTGGCAAAACTCATATATTTCCTCTGAAATCTGTCCTTTTTCTTAATTTCCTTCTTACTTTTAAGAGTTACTCAGTCACTAAGGCTCATCCTCAACATCCTCATCTCTCTCAACATCCATATATAATCTGTTGTCAAGTCCCATTGATTTTCCCTTTGTAACATCCATACTATATGGTCTATCCTCATCTCTTGCAAGATGTACCCTGGTACAAGCCCTCATTATTTCAAGCACATCCTATTAGGGGAATCTTTGCTTTGGTTCCCTTGCCTCAAGTCCCTCTCCCCCCACCCCATTCCAGTCCATTCTCCATTCAGCTACAAAGGAATTTTCCTAAAGTGCAGGTCTGACCTTGTTACCCCAATATTCAATAGACTCAGTCACCTCTAGGATGAATATAAAACCTTCTATTTGGTATTTAAAGCCCTTCCTAACTTTTTGCATTTCTATACACCTTTCTAATATTTTTATGCCTTACTTTATACTTTCTGTCTCAGTGATACTGCATCTTTTCTGTTTCTCATACAGAGAGAATTTCTCTTCCAATTCTGGGCAATTTCACTGAGTATTTAGGTGAGGTCTCAGAATGAAAAAAGCCAGCTTTGGTGGTTTGAAGTGAGAAGGAAAAATTCATTATATTGAACATGCGGGCAATTGAAAGTTGACCATAATAATATGATGTTATCAACTGAAATAGCCTTGGTCTTTGAAAGGAGTTTTCTTTTACTTATATTTGATTATAAATTCAATTATGGCAAAGATTCAGCCTTATTGCTCCCTAAAATTGCAAAACCTTCAGAAGAATAAAGTGGCTCTGAAGTTCGCTGGCGTGGAGAGGGAGGGAGAAGGAAGCCACCTCCCACTGCGCACTAAAGCCTGGAGCTAGAATTGACCATATCATGTTCCTGAGGTCAAAACAGACAGACCTTTTTACCTCCAGGACATTAGGGACACCTTGATATATAAAACAAGACAGTCATTACAATTCCATGGGAAGAGTTCAGTCACCCATTCTTACCTTCTTTACCTAGAATACAAAGAAGCTGAGACTAGAATCTGGTCTTATGGAGTGATGACCTGTCATGTGACAGGTCTCAAAGGGTTGGACTTCTTGACCTCTAAGGTCTTTTCAAGATCTTTGACCTTAAACTTTGTAGAGAAAACTCAAGCCTGGGTCTTGTGGATGGTTCTCTATCAATTATATCACATTGATTCTCCTAAAGTTTTCTCCTTTGCATAAAATAATATTTATGTAATTACTATGCACATTTGCATGCTTGTTTGGGGTTTGAGCTAGACTGGTTTATTTGGTGCTGAGAGCTCCAGCAAGGAAGGAATAACTTCTTTTCAATGGAGATCAGTGCCTTCTATGCAGTTTTAGAGTCTTTGGAAATTGCTTGGGAACACTTAGAGTTATGGGGATCGCCATGGGTTTTAAGGTCAGCCTGCATCAGAGGTGGGCATTCCTGGGTCTTCTGGAATCCAAGGCAGATTATTTCATGATTTCATTCTGACCTCTGGGGGTCTACAGCAGGTGCCTCCAGTTCATCTTTTAAATCATCTGTGCAGTTCCTACCATCTAACTCCTTTCCTCATCTTCTAAGCAGATCTGCTCTCTCCAAAGTCCCTCATGATCTCTTCACTGTCAAATCATTCAGATTTCTGATCTTCTGTGTAGCCTTTGATGTTGTCAATAACCCTCCTTTTCCCAGATTTTCATGACATTGGCTCTCTTCCTACTTATCTGATTGCTCTCTTTCAATCTCTTTTGCCATCTTTTGACTTAAACAATAAACATGAAACAGCAACTTACAGGATTAGTCCAACCCACTCATAGTCAGAGAAACTAAGGCAGAAAGCCAGGAGTAGAGTCAGAGACATTTTTAGGGCTGTAAGAGCTCTGAGTCATAACTTTTTTCCTATATACTTTTCTTCTCTGACACTCGGATCATCTAAAATAAACTAAGATGGCACTTGGCTTGGAGTCAATATCCCTTCTTCTGGTGCCTTATCTATATACTTGTTACTTGAGTTTACCCAAATAATTTTTCTTCCCTTTTGCTATTAACTACACCTCATCATAATGAGGGAAATTAACCCAACTCATAAAAAGATTTATTTTTTCAGTTGGATTTCAGAGGAAAATACATAAGAATTTACTATAGAAATAATTTCAGGAAAGGAATATTTGCTGTTGTTCAATTGTTGCAGTCGTGTCTGATTCTGTGACCTCATTTGGAATTTTCTTAGCAAAGCTACTATAATGTTTTGCCATTGCATTCTCCAGTTCATCTTACAGATGAGCAAACTGAGGCAAACTATCATCTTACCCATAAGAAGGGCCATGGTTCTAGTTTGTATATACATTTTTTAAATAGAAAAATTTACTAGACTGAATAAACCTTGGTGGGGACAGTCACAGAACTGATTTATGGTAATATTTATCATCAGATAATGCCAAAAAAGTCACAAAATAAGCCTTTTCCTCTTATGTCTTATATCTCCATCTGCCTTCCTGCCTCTTATGTTTTCAAATCTCCAAGACTTTGCTACTAACTTCTGCTATCTAAAAGCCTGGGCTGTCAAACTTGAAATGTCTGATTCCATTGTATAGACATAATTTTCTTGAATTCACTAGCTGATTCACCTTCCTCACTGTGACTTTAGATGGCACTCCTTTCTAGGGAACACAATGTCCTACCCAGTTCCTTTACTATAACTATAAGAATCAGTTTTAGAAGAAAGCTTAAAACTATTTCAAAGTTCTTGTTTAATAGTTGAGTAAACTGAACCACAGAGAGTTCTATGGAAGATTTGCCTATGGTCATAGATCTAGTAGGAACAGAATAAGTCTCTGTATTAGTCTACAGGTAGGCACAGAACTGAGCATTTCCCAAATTCTGACTCTTGTAAATGGCATAGTTGAAATAGTAATCTGCCCTGAGATCTGGAGAGTTTGAAAAAATGCTGAGAGAGAGAGAGAGAGAGAGAGAGAGAGAGAGAGAGAGATTGGAATTTTTACAAACTGCTAACTCATTAGAGTTGATGTTTTGGGCCAGAACCTGAAACAAGGTACAAAGTAGAACTAATTGATTCAATGCTTATGTTCACACCTTTACTCATTGGAGTTCACAAGTATGGGAGATTCACAAAGTAAACTTTGTAACTTTGTGAATTCACATCTCCCTTGGGTGTGCCTCCAGAAGGAGGAGTCAACTTTTGGGAAATCATATATAAAGAGACTCTTAGCTTCGGGGTGAGTTAGTTACTTAGGGTTAGAAAGCCAGAAGCCCTCTCTCCGAGGAGAGAGAAATTCATTCCATTTTCCACTTGGTTGGCCAGTGGCAGAAGGGAATTCAGCTGCATTAGATGCATGCTGGGACAGATGCAGAGCACTCTGGGAGACTGAGAGCCAGAAGCCCTCTCTCCAAGGCAAGAGAGATCCATTTCATTTTCCACTTGGCTGGCTGGGCTGAAGGGCAAACCTTTGGATTTGGAGACATTGGGAGGGAGCTCTTGGAACCAAGCAGAGAGATACATCTCTAAGCTAACCGGGCTATATTGGAGACAATAAAAGATCTGAACTTTTATCACCTGGCTGCGATTTGGGGTAATTATTGATCAGAACTGCAACTAAGGCTGCCTCCAGAAAATCTCCCAAGAAACCTGCTTTCTCCCAGAGAGAACCATCTTATATTATATAGAAGAAGAAGAAGAAGAAGAAGAAGAAGGAGAAGGAGAAGGAGAAGGAGAAGGAGAAGGAGAAGGAGAAGGAGAAGGAGAGAGAGAAGAAGAGAGAGAGAGAGAGAGAGGAGAGAGAGAGAGAGGAGAGAGAGAGAGAGAAGAAGAAGGAGGAGGAGGAGGAGAGGAGGAGGAGGAGAGAAGAAGAAGAGGAGGAGGAGAGGAAGAAGGAGGGAAAGGAGGGAAAACAGAGACAGAGGAAAGGAATAAAGAGAGGAAGAAAGAAATGAAGGAAAAAAGGAAAGTGGAAGAAGCAAAAGGAAAGAAAGAGAGAAAGGAGGAGAGGTGAGGAAAGAAAAAAGGAAATAAAGAACAGAAAAGAGAGGAAGAAAAAAGAAAGAGAAAGAAAAAAGAGAAGGAAGGAAAGAGTAAAAAATAAAGGAATAAAGACAAAGAGAGAAGAAGAAAGAGAAAAAAGAGAGAAGGAAAGAAAGAAGAAGAAGAAAACAAAAGAAAGAATCAAGTATTTATTAAACATCAAATCGAGCAACTTAATTAAGTATGTATACTTATTAAGCACTAGTTACTCTTCTGGATTTTGAATAGAGGATAAAATGAAATAACTTCTGTTTACAAGAAATTTATTTTCTAATAGAGATAGATAACAAATATACAGGAAAATAAATGAGCACACATATAAAGTGATAAAGTATAAATATATACAAAATAGTTAAATCCAAGGTAGTGTGGGAAAGGAAGGCATGACCAACTCAGGGCTGGGATTGAAGAAAGGCTTCCTGCAGAAGATGATGTCTGAGGGGCATCTCAAAGGAATAGAGAGACTCTATTAGGTGAACATAAGGGAAGAGTGAAATGTGAATATGTTGGAAGAGTCAGTGGAAGACCCAGACCCAGTGATAGAGGGTTGTGATTAGGGGTGGGGAGTAATATTCAGTGTTTTTCTATTGCTAAGCTGTGTGCTGGAGCTATAGATCCAAAACTAAGGAACCGGAGAACCTATTTTGAAACTCTAGCTTTGAGCTTATTATCTTGGAAACTTAGAGCAAGGTGCTGCCCTTCAGGGGACTTAATTTCTCTCTATATAAAATAAGGAGGTTGAACTAGATGTCACAAGATGTTATTTCCTCCTTTAAAGCTATGAGGTGATGGCTAATGAGCCTCATCAATTAAAAGAGCCTCGGCCAATGTATTGACCATTTTCTATTATATAGTCACCTATATTGAACTCTGCTTTGTTGATTGTTTCAGGACTGATTGACATTTCTTTCTTGGGATCCAGCAGTCTGATGTCCATTTTCTACAGAAGGAATGGAGGAGAGGCTTAGGGAAGTTTTCTAATATACCGAAAAGTACATGGACAGATATTTAAATCCTGCTTATGAAGAAACCTTAATTGTGGCCTATTTGGCCAATTGCCTTACTTTTCTAGGACTCAGTTTGTTCCCATTTCTAAAATGGGGATAAATAAAACTATTTGATCTCTATTTTTCACTCATAAGACTGTTACAGGGATTTGAAGAGTCAAATAAAATATTTCATTGATTTGAAGAGTCAAAATAAAATCACACAGAAAGATATTCTGAAAACTGATTGTAAAGTCATCCAGAAAGATATTCTGAATGCTGATTGTAAAGTCACCCAGAAAGATATTCTGAATGCTGATTGTAAAGTCATCCAGAAAGATATTCTGAAAGCTGATTGTAAAGTCACCCAGAAAGATATTCTGAATGCTGATTGTAAAGTCACCCAGAAAGATATTCTGAATGCTGATTGTAAAGTCACCCAGAAAGATATTCTGAATGCTGATTGTAAAGTCACCCAGAAAGATATTCTGAAAACTGATTGTAAAGTCACCCAGAAAGATATTCTGAAAATTGTAAAATCACCCAGAACGACATTCTGAAAACTGATTGTAAAGCCATCCAGAATGATATTCTGAAAGCTGATTGTAAAATCACCTAGAAAGATATTTTGAATGCTAATTGTAAAGTCATCCAGAAAGATATTCTGAATGCTGATTGTAAAGTCACCCAGAAAGATATTCTGAAAACTGTATATAAAGTCACAAAAAGAGATATTCTGAAAACTGATTGTAAAGTCACACAAAAAGATATTCTTAAAACTGATGTAAAGTCACCCAGAAAGATATTCTGAATGCTGATTGTAAAGTCATCCAGAAAGATATTCTGAATGCTGATTGTAAAGTCACCCAGAAAGATATTCTGAAAATTGAATGTAAAGTCACAAAAAGAGATATTCTGAAAACTGATTGTAAAGTCACCCAGAAAGATATTCTGAATGCTGATTGTAATTTAATGGTTCTCGTCACACCCTGAAGATGGCTTGGAGTAGGAATGGACGGATGAATGAATGAATGCCTGCAGAAATGAATGATTGTTAACTGAACGAAAAAAGCCATGATTTTTGGGGGGCGATTGTGAGCCGTCCAGACCACAGTCTGGCAGATGATTTTCTGCCTGAGAGCGCCGCCTCGGTCTCTGACAACAGCTCCAGGCAGAACTCCAACAGCTTTGCTTTAATTTCCCCCAAGCGTGTGTGCGTTTGGAGGATCAGCCTCCGCGTTTATGGATTCTGGAACGGAACCCACAAAAACAAGGCTGTTTGATCCATAAATGTTTGCTTTTCATCTTGGAATGAACGAAAAAAAAAAACTAGCTTTGCAGGGGGAGAGGGCTCTGTCCCCACTCGAGTAAACATCCTCCGATTGCAGCAAGTGAGATTCTGTTGCCAGGATCGGGAACTCGGCTCCGTTCTTTCATCCGGAAGGGAGAGGGGATGTTCTGTCCCGGGCGCCTTGGATTGAGCTCCGCTGGGCTTCCGTGCAGGGCTCAGCCCCGGGGGAAAAGGACGGCGAGAGCAGAGATCATCCCACTGAGGGCAGGGACCAGACGGGCCCCCAAGGAGGAGCAGCATTTAGCTACGATCCGTTGGCACCTTGGGGAAGAAGCCGGTTCTTTCTGGGCCCGTTATAATTGTGGACAGGAAGGTGTCTCCCCGGCCTTATCTTTGCGCTGTCCAGCTCCCCTGACCTTTCCCAGCTCAATCGAATAATCATTCATCAAACACTCATTATATATTCAGCCTTCTGAGGATCAAAAGACAAAAATGAAAAAGTGCTTGCCCCATGGGGGAGTTAACGCTTTACTTCCTCTTCATGGGGGAAACAAGCATTTATTAAGCACCCACTGTGTGCTAAGCACTTTGCAATTGTTTCATTTGATTCTCGCAAAAACCCTAGGGTAGTGTTATTATTTCCACTTTACAAATGAGTAAACTGAGGCAGCCAAGGTGATATTACTTGTCTAGGGTCCTATAACTCTTGTGCACTAGAAGTGACACTTGAACCCATGCCTTCTGAGACTAAGTTCGATTTGCTACCCAGCACTTTCTCTTGATAAAATAAGACAGTTATTTTAGTGATGGAAAGACTCATGAAAAGTTTTGAGTGGAAGGCAATGATTGAACCGAGTTTTAAAGCCATTAAAAATTCTAAAAGAGGGGCAGTTAGGTGGGGTAGTGGATAGAGCATCAGCTCTGAAGTCAGGAGGAGCTGAGTTCAAATTTGACCTCAGATAAAACACTTCCTAGTTGTGTGACCCTGGGCAAATCATTTAACCTCAATTGCCGCAGCAAAAAAAAAAAAATAAAAAATAAATTCTAAAGGAGAATTTCAAAGGCACAAAGACAGAAGATGGAATATTATAGATAGGGGAAAATCAAGTTGGCACCCTTGACTGGGACACATAGTGCATGAATTATTCAGTGTTTGTTAAACACATACTATGTGTCAAGCCATAGAGTGGAGTAATGTTCAATTGACTTTAAAAAATAAATTGGCAATGTGCAGTAGGGAGCTGTTGAAGCTTCTTGAGCAGGGGAATGACCTAATTGGACATGAACTCCCAGCTCCAGTAAGCATCAGCACAAACGTTTATTTAATACTTTCTTTGTGCTCTGCACTGGGAGATAGGGGGTTGGTGTAGACAAGATTTATGGAACTCCAAGCTAGAGAGAACCAAACAAATCATTCATGCTAACCTCACTCTTTGCTAGATTTGTGGTACAGGGAAAAGAACACTGCACTGGAAGTGATGAGGAGTGTATTTGAGTACTGGACCTTCCTATAACTGATTACATGACTAGGGGCAAGTCATTCACCCTTCCCAAAACTCAGTTTCCCCATCTGAATTAGTTCCACATCTAAGCCCATCAGTAAGGTGTCTAGACTAGATAACTACTAAAAACCCTTCTACATCTGACACTTTTGAATTCACTTTAAATGGAAAACATAGCTCCTACCATCTGGACATTTCACCCTAATAAGAAACAGCTGGATGGCTCAGTGGATTGAGTTCTGGGCCTGGAGTCAGGAAGACTGAAGTTCAAATCAAGCTTTGGACACTTAGTAGCTCTGTTATCTTGAGCAAGTCACTTAACTCTGTTTGCCTCAGTTTCCTCCTCTTTAAAATGAACTGGAGAAGAAATTGGCAAATTACTCCAGTCTTTACCAAGAAAACCCCAAAAAGGAGCAACAAAGAGCTACACACAACTGAAATGATGCAAATAATCCTAATGGTGCCCTCTGGAACATCCACCCAAGCCTCTTTGAGCTTTACTGGATTGGATTCTGTTTCTGGAGAAGCTACCCGGTGCTAGAATTTGAGGTGGCACAGAAGATTGGACCATTTGGGTTTGGGTAGGAGAATGGGCCTTCTTGGAACGTACCAAATTCGACCCTGTAAGCACACCTTCAGACCCTGCAAGTCAAGGGCTGTTTTGGAGGAGTCCGGCCGTCCCTCCAGCTCCCGTATCTTCCATCCCATTTAATACCCACCCATGCCAATGATGTGAGCTGGAAGGCAGAAGGTATGTGACAAGAGGAAATAGTCTGGGGCCAAAGTAAACTGTTGACATGAGGCTAAATTTAGTCTTGTAAGAAAGCAGATGTAAATCCCAATGTTTCCCCCTCACAGATTAAGAGAACGATGCAAAGTCAGCCTCGTACCACAAAGGGGAACTGAAAGGGCTGATGGCAGGCTCCCACACTGGGAAAAGGGTGATAACTCCTGCAGTCAGTTAACGTCTGTTAAGAACCTACTCTGCCTCAGTTTACATAGCATGGGACAACGTAGTTCACAGGGATGGGAACCAGCCTCCATAAGTACTGAGTTCTGCCGGGTATGTGGGGGTGATTCAGAGGGGAAGGTCAATGCCTCTATTAAAATGTTCTCATTTAAAATAACCCTTTTCAGGTCTCAGCTGCCAAATCCCAGAAACTTAAAAACTGTGGTATAATTGCACTGAAGCCCATGTAGGTGGCATTTGGGAAAGAGCCTTGGCGTTAGGGCCAGGAGGCCAGTGGGCATCAATCTCTGTCCTGCCACCTGTGTGGCCTTAAGCAAATCATTTCACCTTTTGATCTTACTCCTGTAAAATATGGGAGTTGGACTGAGTTCTAATTAATAATAATAATAATAATGGCAAGTAATAGTTGTGTAGTGTATACTACGGGTCAGGAACTGTGTTAAATACTTTACAAATATTATCTCATTTGATCCTCACAATGACCCTGAAAGGTAGGTGTTTTTATTATCATTTTGCAGTTGAGGAAACTGAGGCAAACAGGTTAAGTGACTTGGCTACGATCACACAGCTATTAAGTATCTGAAGTTACATTTGAACTCAAGTCCTCTGACCCCAAGCCCAGTGTTCTCTCCATCTACTGTACCACCTTGTTGCCTCAATTGTTTCCCTTGTCTCTAACTTCAAAGATCCATATACAAGTTCTCCAAATAAAATTTACTCTACAACATAAAAGAATATTTAAGTTCAAATCCTGTGTAACCCAGGGCAAGTCCTCTAACCTGTCTTAGTTTTTGCATAAAAATATAATAAATATACTTACTAATCAAGTTGTTAAGGATGAAATGGTAGTTATTATTATTATTGTTATTATCACGATTATTTGTTTATGTCTTCAATCTGCTTGAAGGGTTTAGAGCCTTTCAGCTCTGAGTCCTAGGATCCATATCACCAAGTTTATCCTTGTTGTGATTCATCCTAAATCATAGAATTTTGAGTGGGAAGTACCCAAACCCCTCATTTCATGGAAAGGGAAACTGAGGTCTGGAGAGGATGATAACTTTAGAACTGGAAGGGACCTAAGAAAGTATTTGCTCTCTTACATTTTACAGAGGGGGAAACTGAGACCCAAACTTGTTTATAGTACTAGGGAGTAAGAAGAATTTGAAATCAATTGTTTTGACTGAATAGATGGGCTTTTCCCATTGTACTATGTTCCAACTCCAAGGCTCTAGCTACAATACTACTGTACCTATGAAATTATCAGGGAGATGAAAAAAAAGAAATTTCTAGATAGGACAGACTTTATTTCTTTTTTCCAAAATTCTTTGCTTCAGTGGATTTACATGTTTAAGTAGAAAAAGCTAGTTGGATTAGGAACGAATGCCTGGAAAGATTAAAGAATAAAGATTTTTTTTCAAAATTGCACAGAGAAAACAATCCACATTTCCTTTCCAAGTGGTCCATCCTCACTTCCCTAGAATCTGGTAGCTGTTATGCATTATTGTTTTTCTGTTGGACTGTGGTTCCTGGGTTTTCGTTCTTTAAATCCATCAGTTTCTGGTTTCTCATTTTTATAACATTTGTGAAATAACTGTATCACATAACATATGTTTAATCTTTCCGGCATCCTCTGCCAATAATATCTGAGTAACTTTTCTCACCGAGGTACCATTGTGACTGATCCCCCAGGCCAGGACTAGGGAGACTCCCCCTGTGTGGCCATTCCTTTGTGTGGGTCTGCCATTCATGCCCATGTTGGCATAAGTGCAAGGTGAACAATCCTAATAGCATAATCAACTCCAAACTCAACTCCTCTATGGAGATTTTGCTATAACTTTGTTTTTAAATTTTAATGGATTTGTGATTTCTATAGTGCAAGAAGCTCTCAGCGAGCAACTCCTCTGTGAGTATGGGCTCCCCAATTTCTAGTTTGAGAGAGTTGCCTGAAAGGTAGTTTCAGTGTCACATGATCTATATATATGGACAAGAAATATATATGGATAAGAAGGTCAAAGTTCAAGCCTCTGAGGATGCCTCTTGGGAAGGAAGTCTTTAGTTTCTTCATCTGGAAATTGAGCTTTTACAGCTCATACTGTCTAACTCAAAAGAGTATTCTGAGAAATACACGGGTTCAGCCAGATGGTGCAGTGGATAGAGCATCAGCCCTAAAGTCAGGAGGACCTGAGTTCAAATCCAACCTCAAACACTTACCATTTACTAGCTTGTGTGACCCTGGGTAAGTTACTTAACTTCAGTTGCCTTATCTTACCCTCTTCTCTCCCCAAAAGAGAAGACATACACTTTATCCACACCACTAGAGTTTTTTTCTCTGTGTCCATTCCGATTCTTTTTCTTGTGGGGTGACAGGAACTGGTACCATAGTTATAGTGGGGATGAGGTTTGAAGGAGAAATAGAGATGTATATCAGATTCTCACAAATGGCAGATATCTGATATTTTCCTTGGGAACCATGGCAAACACAGTAGATTTGCACTTAGATTCAAATTCCAAGTCTATAAATTATCATCTCTGTGACCTTGAGCAGGTTACAACCCTTCTGGGCCTCAGTTGACTCATTTAGAAAATGAGAGAATTGCCCATCAGTAAAATGGGCTCCTTCCAGAGAGGGTAACTTTGTCATCCCTGGAGATAACTGTATAACAATTAAACAAGTATGTGTCATATGTTATAAATGGTGACTCCTGGTGTGGATTTGCCAAGTGGACATAATTCTATGACTAAATTAACTTTAAGATCTTTCCTGCTATAAATTTGTGCTTCTGAGATCTTATAAGCTCAGGCCTAGATGGCCTAGGCCATTGGGGAGTGTACCAAGATGAGCATGTATCCATGAACATGGATGGAAGGAGAATATAGATTCTTTCTGTTCCTCATTCCTGGTACTTTTTAAGTTTGCCTTCCCCCTCTCTTTGAATCTTCTAACTATATTGTCCCACCTTTCCAGTGTGATGTATCCTGTCCTATCCATCTTTCTCCCCACTCCCTTCCTGGCCTACAAAGTCCCAGAACTAAAAATTGTCTCTTATAATTATTGTGCTTGAGGTACAAGGCAAGGATGTGGCTACCATTGGCAAGATGAAACCTCATTGCTGAGACAGGTATTGCTGAGCTTCTGCATTATGTAGAATGTCATAAGATGGGGATGATCCAATGTGTGTGTGTGTGTGTGTGTGTGTGTGTGTGTGTGTGTGCGCGCGCGTGTGTGTGTGCTGTTGGGGAAAAGTATGGAAGGGGAATGTTGAATAAAAATCAGAGAAAACTATAACTGGCAATTAGACTGATAAAGGTCAATTATCACTGAGCTTTATTTTCTGTTTTATGGAATTACATAACAGAAAGTCCCCAAAAAGGGAACTGAAAAATGAATGGAAAGGACCCCTAGGACTAGAGCTGATGCTAACTTGGGTGGAGAAAAGAGATAAATACTTATCAGATGCTCTTGACAGTCAAATCGACAAAATCGAGCCACTGAGAGGATGGGATGTTATCATTGTTCATCTTTCCTTTTCCAAGAAAACAATGATATCATGAGGGTCATGTCTTGACTGGTGTCTGAACTGGATTGAAGTGAGGCTGAGTTATGCAAAATTGTCAGTCTTACTCTCTTCTCCAGAGTCATTGAGGTCCAAAGGCAAGATAAAAGTCTAAATGGCCTGGGATGCAGTGGATGACCTTGATATTTTCATATTAAGTTCTTTTCCAGGTCTTAGTTTACCTAATGCAATACCCATTCAAAAGCTAAAAAATAGTAGCAACTAAATTGGTGCAGTGTTTTGAGTATTGGTCCTGGAGTCAGGAGGACCTAAGTTCAAATCCACCCTCAGATATTTAACACTTACTAGCTGTGTGATCCCAGGCAAGTCACTTAACTCCAATTGCCTCAGCAAAAACAAACAAACAAAAACAAAAACAAAATCTAGAGAGTAGATAATAATTGAGGTAAAAGATGGCTCAATTTACCATCTCCAAAAATATCAGTGTTGGAGGGGAAGTTCTTCCAAGTCTGGCCTGAACAGAAAAGTTTAATGAATATGAGGAAGGAATGGGAAGAGATGAAGACTCTGACCTTAGGAAAATATTTGGTTGGAAAGACAATGGCATATTAGACAGCAATGGTTAAGCTAGAAAGAAAGAAAAGAGAGTTTAAGGTGAAAGATGAAGAGTTCTCTCAGAACTAGCTGATAGCAAGTTGTAAATTTCCATTGGAGCAGCTGGCAATGGGAGAGCGGGATGCAGCAAAAACATTAGGACTGATTAGATATGAGATTTATTTGGATAGAGACGGTGATGGAACCCAGGGGAGTTGATAAGGTCATGCTGAGAGAAAAGAATAAACAGAGAAGACTGAGGATAGAAACTTGGGACCCACAAATCATGAGTATACCCTGCTTACCATGTGCCAGGAAGTAAGCTTAGGTGCCAGGGATGTAAAGAAAGAGAAAGCACAACTCTGCCTTAAAGTAGCTCATAATGTGGGCAGTACATCATGCTCTTTAGAGAATAGAGGGGGATTAATCTGAGGAGGAAAGGCACTAGCAGTAAGGAGAAAAGGTGGAAGGGGAGAAGAGGGGGGTTGACCAAGAACAGCATCCTGCCCAACTGATCATTGAACTGAGCCTTGAAAGCAGCCAAGAAAGCTTGTTTGGCAAATTGGGCTAAAGTCTGGAAGACTGGGGCAAGAATATTGCCTCAGGTACTTTATGTCTGTGTGATCCTGGGAAAGTCACTATATTTTCTTATCTGTGTGCAGATTGTTTCTTCCTAGTAGAATATTAGATATTTGAGTGCATTTCATCTTTTTATCTCAAACACTTAAGGACTTATACCTATGTGTAGTATCTTGAATGCAACAGGTGTTTAATAACTGCGTGTGAAATTGAACAGACTGATCTCCATCTCATTTTATAATTTAAATTTTGAATAATTACATGAATAATTACAAATCTTTTAGGTTTATTGTCAGGATTGTGTGAGCTGACAGGGAAGGACTTGGCAGACCAGAAAGCCCTATATTATTAATGCTTATTCCAAAATATCATAGAATTCCAACTAGAAGCAGCCATCAAGACCAATCAGTTCAAGTCCTTTGTTTTATAGATAGGGAAACTAAGTCTGAGATTGAAATGACATTCCAGATCACACAGAGAGTAAGACAGAGAAAGCTTTTGTTTTTGGCTTATTAATAAATAGAGGCCTTCTTAGGCTACTTTCCTATTCAATTAAATCCAGAGGTTCCTATCACTTCCAGGATCAAATACAAAATGCTTTCTTTGGCCTTCAAAACTCTTTGTGATTTAGTTTCTTCTTACCTTTCCATTCTTTTTAGGCTTTATTTTCTTTTGTATATTCTTTGATCCAATGATACCAGGCTCCTTACTGCTCCAAGAACAAGAGACTCCATCTCTCAGCTCAAACTATTCTTTCTGGCAGCCCCTACCCCACCTTCCATACCCAAAAAAACTCTCTTCTCATCTTTGCCTACTGGTTTCTCTGGATTTCTTTAATTCCCCTCTCCCCCCCCCCCAAAAAAAAATCCTATCTTCTATAAGAAGCATTTCCCAATGTCTTTTAATACTAGATATTTAATACTAGTGTTTTCTTTCTTTTAATTATTTCTTAATTCTATGTTTTTCATTTGTGGTCTCTCCCATTATTTTGTGGGTAATTCATCTCTTTTTCTATCTCTAGCTCTTAGAACAGTTCTGGGCACATAGTAGATATTTAATCAATGTTTTTTTTTTTGATTGTCTCATCAAATTTATATGATGGTGTCAAATCTGCAAAGCCCTACATATACATATGTGTGTCGTATGATTTATTTACAGATAATATACACACACATAAAAATATCTTATTTGAGTTTGAACAATAAGGAAGAGAAGGATATCAGTATCTCTACATGATGCATGAGGAAAGTGAGTGGGTTTTTCCAGTCACACAATGAGTGTAAATCCAAGCCACATATAGTCTATGTATTGTAGTATAACTCCCCACATTGGTCAAATGTACAATAAGTCCCTGGTAATTTATTGGTTGACCCCTCGTGATAAAGCAAGGGATTGTCACCAGTGGAAGGGACACCTACTGCTGTTCTTCAGCTGGCAGAGATTGTCTGTGACACGAGCATGGAGTAAAGTATCTAGTCAGCTGTGCTTGGAGGATTCCACTTGGTCATTTGTTGCTTTGTGTTAGGGTTAATGGCCTTTAATAGGTAATCCATAGCACTCCTGAGGTTCGGGAGGCAGAAGACGGCTTGAGGTTTTAGAACATGTCTTCAATCGGGCTTCCTAGAAGACATTTATAGAATGGTTTGAAATATAAGAATTCTCTAGGGAGCTCTAGGAAAGAACCTAAAAGAATGGAAAGGATCTCTGGGTGATGTTTCTGTCATACACTGACTGAGCAAAACAGGATTGGAGGATGGAGTCAGCCTGCATTCCCACCATGTAGTCCAGCTGAACTCGGGTCAAGAGGAAATAGATCCATGATTCTAGGCTATCAGCTGGTGCAAAGGGGTGTTCAACCTGGGGAAGAGAACATTGTAAGGGAAATAAGGTGATTTTAATGAGAACATCACTTTCAGTGTCTTTACTTTGCACATATGTAAACCAAGGCCCAAAGAGATTAATATATTTGCCAATGATCACCCAGCTAAGTAAACAGAAGAAACAGAGTCCAAGCACAAGTTCTTGGACTTACTTTTTCTCATCTATTCATATGTTTGTTTATATACTGATTCTTCATCAGGGCAGTTATTGTTTTTCCCTCAATGCCTAGGACAGTGCGTCAAACACAGCATATGCTATATAAACAATGGTGGATTGACTCCAAATCCCAGCAACTTCTCCACTATACCATGCTTTCTCCCATAATTAAGGGAGAACAATATAATGGATAGAACACCATAGAGTCAGGAGCCTAAGTTCATATTTTGGCATGGGACTTCAATAAGTTATTTAGCTTTAAATCTATGATCCTTTGAACCTACAGTATGATTGACTTCCCTATCAATGTAATTGAAGACAATTCCATATTCTCATAGGATCATTTAAAATTAACTATAAAAATTAAAATACCATAGAAATACACAAATATATTCATATTATCTATATAACACATGGGTATATACACATATATGTATATACATATCAATATACATATGTCTATACAAATATATATGTATGCATATACATATACACATAAGTCTATATAAGTATAACATCATAGATACACATATAAGTATATACATGTATATTTATATATATGTATGTATGTATTATATATACATATATATGTTTGTATATGTATATATATAAACACTTGAGATTTAATCAACATACAGAACTCTTAGTGTGGAATTTTTCACTGGTATAATAACATCTTTAATTTACCATCTTAGGGAACTGACTGGGACACAAGAAAATTAAATTCTCTGCTCCAGATCACACAATTAGCACGTTATAAGCAAAAATTTGAACCTGTATCTTCCAGTCTCCTCTTGATCCCTTTCTGTGTTTCTTTCATGAACTGTTGGAAAAAAAAATAACACTTGGATGAATGAATGGAGGAAGATCACCATGAATGTATTCTAGAGCAGGATTTCTTAAACTTTTTCCACTCGTGACCCCTTATGAGAAATTTTTATGCAAACCCGGTATGGAAGTACATAAATTAGGCATAAAAATCAAACAGTTGCTGACAATAAATCATAATTTTGCAACCCCCACATTCAGTTACATGACCTTTATAGATCATATAAACTTATAATTTAAGAAGCTTTGCTCTAGAGGAAGGCTCATGTGGTCCTTAATATAGTAACTCATTTCAAGGGGAAAGATTTTTTATGTCCAATGAAATCATTTCCTCATCAACATCCTGTTGGACCTGTACCTAAAATGGCCCAAGGGTACAAACCTGAGGTGTGATGTGGCCAAAGCTCTTTCTTGATGCTCTTTGAATTTTCTTTGGGCACCTTACTGAGAGGGCTGGGCAAGGTGGTCTGCAATGAGGAAGTTAAAACAGACTCCAGAAAGTCCCCTATTCAAATAACATATATCCAAGACCATGTTTTGAACATAGAATCTGAGAAGGACTGGAAGCTGAAGCCTTATTCATGTATGCACTAAAGCAGTAGTCAGAGATGGAACAGCAAATTAGGACCCAAAGAAGAATCAACAAAAGAAATTTTGATATGTAGCCCCAACCATAGTACAGTGTCTGGCACATAGAACTTAATAAATACTTTCATTCATTCATTCATTCATCATTCATTCTTTCTTTCTCTGTGCTTGAGCTCATGACTAGAATTCTCTTTTCTCTTACCTCTTCATCTTGGAATCCCTTCCATTCAAGGTTCAACTCAAGTGCCAGCTCCTAAAAAGGTCTTTTTGGATACCCCTCATGTTAGTTCTTCCTTATTGTTGAACATTGATTTTGTGTACATTTCAAACCAACTACTTTGTGGATGTGCTGTTTTCCTCCCCATCCTTCATCTTATACTAAAATATAATCTCTTTAAAAATGAGAACTGATTCATTTTTGTCTCCATTCCCAGGATCTTGCACAGTGTCTAGTCTGGCACTTAGTAGGTCCCTAAGAAATACTAATTGAATTAAAGAAGATGAATGGATCAATGCAACCTTAGATAAAAAAGTTTCAAGTGCATTGATTTTCTCACCAACAAACTATTGGGCCTATGTACTTATCTGGGAGTCCGGGTACTGACTGTTGGCACCTAAGCTCCAGGATTTGGGACTCCATTGCCCACCTGATGCCCTGGAATGAGCTGCAGCAATGGTGAACTCTTACCCTCCTCTGCACTTCTGTGCATTGCAATGGGAAATAGCTGCATGAAGAAGTATGGTAGACCATCAGGAAGCTTAGAAATCCAGTGATTAATGTATAGCTCTTCTCTATTCTCTTATAAACTGGTCCTGAAATCCAAGAGCAAACAAACAGCAACTGGGTGGGATTGTTCCTTGTGTTCTAGTTATAACTCAAAAGCATAAAGGAACAAACATGGAAATGAGACACAGTGGACATAAAAGCTGGCTTCAGACTTGATCCAGTGCAATGTCTGCTCTTGAAGAGCTATCAGTCGGGAATTATATTATTGAAAAAGGAGGTGGACCATTAAGTTGGTTGAAAGACAGTAGTCTTTGTCCTTCCCCCGAATCATAATCCCCAGAAAACAAATTTGATAGAATAGCACAGTTGCTTTAATAATGATGATATCTTTTGTAGTGTTTTATATATGACTATATATATACCTTTTATAGCTTTAAGGTTTGAGATATATATGTAGCCATTTAATTTTAATATTTAATTTTAGTATATTTTATATATGTATTAAAACAATATATAATTTATATATTTATTATAAATAAGTTATAAAGTTATTATAAGTTATAAATGTAGGAATTATAAATAAATAATAAATTTATATCTTATGCTAGAATTTATCTTATAAATTATATAATTTATATACTACAAATATATCATTTAGACATTGGCTATAAATACTGTGTTTATAAATATAGTAACTCATTTCAAGGGGAAAGATTTTTTATGTCCAATGAAATCATTTCCTCATCAACATCCTGTTGGACCTGTACCTAAAATGGCCCAAGGGTACAAACCTGAGGTGTGATGTGGCCAAAGCTCTTTCTTGATGCTGTTTGAATTTTCTTTGGGCACCTTACTGAGAGGGCTGGGCAAGGTGGTCTGCAATGAGGAAGTTAAAACAGACTCCAGAAAGTCCCCTGTTCAAATAACATGTATCCAAGACCATGTTTTGAACATAGAATCTGAGAAGGACTGGAAGCTGAAGCCTTATTCATGTATGCACTAAAGCAGTAGTCAGAGATGGAACAGCAAATTAGGACCCAAAGAAGAATCAACAAAAGAAATTTTGATATGTAGCCCCAACCATAGTACAGTGTCTGGCACATAGAACTTAATAAATACTTTCATTCATTCATTCATTCATCATTCATTCTTTCTTTCTCTGTGCTTGAGCTCATGACTAGAATTCTCTCTTCTCTTACCTCTTCATCTTGGAATCCCTTCTTCCATTCAAGGTTCAACTCAAGTGCCAGCTCCTAAAAAGGTCTTTTTGGATACCCCTCATGTTAGTTCTTCCTTATTGTTGAACATTGATTGTGTGTACATTTCAAACCAACTACTTTGTGGATGTGCTGTTTTCCTCCCCATCCTTCATCTTATACTAAAATATAATCTCTTTAAAAATGAGGACTGATTCATTTTTGTCTCCATTCCCAGGATCTTGCACAGTGTCTAGTCTGGCACTTAGTAGGTCCCTAAGAAATACTAATTGAATTAAAGAAGATGAATGGATCAATGCAACCTTAGATAAAAAAGTTTCAAGTGCATTGATTTTCTCACCAACAAACTATTGGGCCTATGTACTTATTTGGGAGTCTGGGTACTGACTGTTGGCACCTAAGCTCCAGGATTTGGGACTCCATTGCCCACCTGATGCCCTGGAATGAGCTGCAGCAATGGTGAACTCTTACCCTCCTCTGCACTTCTGTGCATTGCAATGGGAAATAGCTGCACGAAGAAGTATGGCAGACCATCAGGAAGCTTAGAAATCCAGAGATTAATGTATAGCTCTTCTCTATTCTCTTATAAACTGGTCCTGAAATCCAAGAGCAAACAAACAGCAACTGGGTGGGATTGTTCCTTGTGTTCTAGTTATAACTCAAAAGCATAAAGGAACAAACATGGAAATGAGACACAGTGGACATAAAAGCTGGCTTCAGACTTGATCCAGTGCAATGTCTGCTCTTGAAGAGCTATCAGTCGGGAATTATATTATTGAAAAAGGAGGTGGACCATTAAGTTGGTTGAAAGACAGTAGTCTTTGTCCTTCCCCCGAATCATAATCCCCAGAAAACAAATTTGATAGAATAGTACAGTTGCTTTAATAATGATGATATCTTTTGTAGTGTTTTATATATGACTATATATATACCTTTTATAGCTTTAAGGTTTGAGATATATATGTAGCCATTTAATTTTAATATTTAATTTTAGTATATTTTATATATGTATTAAAACAATATATAATTTATATATTTATTATAAATAAGTTATAAAGTTATTATAAGTTATAAATGTAGGAATTATAAATAAATAATAAATTTATATCTTATGCTAGAATTTATCTTATAAATTATATAATTTATATACTACAAATATATCATTTAGACATTGGCTATAAATACTGTGTTTATAAATATAGATAAATACTTATATGGATGTATTTAATCAACAAATGATCTATCTCTATTGGCAACTCTCTCTACCAGTTGCTATATTAGGAGTTATGCTAATTAGGAGAGTATTAGCATTGTAGAGAAATCCAAACATAGCAAAAAAGAGCTCAAGAGCACTGAAAAGAGAAGGAATAAGATGCATTCTTCCTCCCTCTCTTTAAGTGTCTGAATGACTTTTATGTGGAAAAAAAGGACTTGATTTTTCTGTTTGGTCTCAAGAATGCAGAACAGGGAACAATAAGAATAAGTTGCAGAGAGGTCTGATTCTGCAGTAAAAGAACACTTTCCAACTATTTAAAATGTCTAATAATAGAGTGACTCCCTTAATGTGTAGTGAGTCCCCCATCATTCAAAGTATTCACATATATTTACCATATAGGATTTTGCACTAGAGGTGCCTTAGATCTTTTTGTTGTTTGTTTGTTTGTTTGTTTAGTCATTTTTCAGTTATTTATGACTCTTTGTGACCCATTTGGGTTTTTGTTGTTGTTGTTGTTGTTGTTGTTTTTGGTAGAGACACTGGAGTGTTTGCTGCTTCCTTCTCCAGATCATTTTTTACAGATGAAGAAACTGAGGCAGTATAAGTGACTTGTCCAGGATCTTACAGTTAATAAAAGTGTATGAAATTGGATTTGAACTTAGAAAGATGAATCTTCCCAATTCCAGGCAAGGACACTCTAACTACTATATCACCTAGTTGCCAGGTTCAATCTTAGCTGGTTCATTTCAAAGATGAGGACATTGAGTTCTGAAGAGTGGGGCTCTCTAAATCATAGAGCTAACAAATTGCTGACCTAGGACTTACACTCCAAAGTCAATCCTGGACATCTGCACAAGATTTGATCACTTGAATCATTCAATTTAATAAGAATCATATTTATGAAGCATGAATGATTACAAATTCCAAATCAGTGAGCTTTTGCTGTCATCCCCTTTGCTCCATGAAAGAGAGAGTTAATGCTCTGTCCAAAAATTAGTTAAATCAATTATTATTGTTCCTGCTCAACTAAAGCTGTCCCCGTAGTTTTGCTAATTAGGCCCATCTTCCTTTGGAAGTATGGCCTCCATTTAGAGAAAGACACAAGGATCTTTTTTTTTTCTTGTCTTCGAATTCAATGTGTTTCTGATCCTCATTTTTCTTAATTTGGGAATGGAGAGGACAGGGACATTTCACAATTTGTATTGCAAAACTCAGATCTGAGTTAGGGCCAGGCATCTTGTTAGGGGTAGAGATAAAAAGACAAAAGAAAAGAAAAGAAATAGCTTCTGCTTTCAAGAAACCTCCATTCTCTCAGTGAAATCATACACAGAGATTGGACCTGAATCTCTGATTTCACTGGTATAGAAACCTGTCAGATGAGGAAGATCCCTCTATCAATGCAGGAACCATCTCCCCTGCCAATCTTAGGAAGTTGTCTAGAGAAGAAATGTCAAAAGCACTGGGCACATGGCCCACAATACTCCTGAATGCAGTTCAGCCAATATTGGAAAATATTAACAGAATAAATAAAACTATAATGAAACATAAATATTACTTTATTTTAAAACTAAATCAATATGTAACCTATGGGAAAGAGCTAGGGAAGATCTTTGTGTAGGTGGTGCTACTTGATCTGAGTTTTGAAAGAAACAAAAGATTCTAAGAGGCAAGGATGAAGAAGGGCTGGATTGCACATGAGGACTGTGCACTTCCCAATTATTTCATCTCTCTGGTACTCAGTTTCTTTATCTGTCAAATGAGGTGTCTAGATGATTTCTAAATTCTTTTCTGGCTATAAATCATTGATCAGTTCCCACCCCAACCTCACCCCGACTTAAGAATACTTTTGGTTTCCTTTTGGAGGCCCTCTAAATGTTGCTGCCCTGGGGCTAGATCCTGTTCACCACACCCTGGTTACGATTCCGGTGTTAGGGTATGGTATATGACAACAAATCCCTTTGCAGTCAGTAATGGGCCCTGGGCTCAGTCCTGAGGATTCTTCCTCTTCAATAAATAAATAATAAATCCTCCATTCCTTCCTGGACACACGTGAGTGAGGAACTCTGGGGCTTGCTCAGCTGCTCTTTCCTAAGGAAATAAGGTCAAGCATCAGCTTATCAGGGAGGCTAATTGGATGGGGATTTGAAGTAGGGAGATTCCAGCAGCCGGTGGACTTGTGGCCACTGGCCAGCCACGTGAGGAGGGCCAGCTTATGCAAAAACCACATGCTCCCTCATTTCCCACATCTAGGAGCCCCCCGCTGAATAACAACCTCTCAGTTCGCTGAACTCATTGGAGAAAGGTGCTCTGTAAACACGAGCGACGATTGCCGTGGTCATTTTCCCAAGCTTTGGGCTTGCCCACCCACTTCCTCCGAGGTCGGAGTCGGATGGAAGAGTGGCTAGCTTCGGCCCGTCCTAGGGAGATGCTAAACCCAGAACAATGCCTCTGGTGCCCTCTTGTGGGCTTCGACTGTATGGCATTGGTTCTAATATTTCTGGTAGTTCTCCAGGGAATGGGTTCCATCCCCAATGGGCTGGAAGGGGGGCAAGACTTTAAAAGTTCTGGATTTGAATGATTGATTTGCTACTTATTATAGTCTTCAGAAATTAAAAAAACCTCTCTCATCTTTCCTTTCCTCTAACATGAAATCTATTAAATCTAATTTGAGATTCCTTCTAACTCTAAATTCTGGACTCTCCCCCTTTCTCCTTTCCCCCCCCCTCCCCGCATCCCCATAATTCAATGCTCCTGATCTAATCCAGTCCAATAGACTCTCATAAAATCCTGCCTCATCTAATCAGATACACTACACTCCTCTCTACTTCAATCTAATCTAATTCAACGCAATCCAGCCCAATCCGATCCAGTTCTATCCAATCCAACTCAGTCCTATCCAATTGGATCCAATGAAATCCAGGCTGCATTTATTGTCCTGGAATTTAGAAATACATTGAAAAAATACGAAGAAGAAATCTTCTGACATCAAAAATCGGCCATTCTTATGTGGGGGATAAAATAGTTTGTATATATTTATTTCTTGGTATAGTCATGTCTATAACTATAACTATCTGTTGCTCAATCTAGTCGGGAATATATCTATAATTGTTTATACATGATAAATAGATAACTATAGATAAATATAGTTAGATGCAGACATAGTTATATAGATAGATCAATAACACAGAGTTCAAAAGCACGGCTTGGCCAAGGCCATAAGGATTGGCGACCTTGTTCTTTACCCAAATACTGTGGTTTGCCTGGGTTTGTCTATATGGGAAACTTCCTCTTAATAGAAGAAGTAGGCTTTGCATTTTTGCATTCATTGGCTCATTACTTCACTCTGACATCCAAGGGGAAATTGCATATATATTAAAGCAATATATTATTTTGCATATATATTATAGCAATAGTTATGGCTCAAAAATCTAATTGGGCTCCCCCAAAAAGGGGAACAAGAAGACATAGAGAGATGCCAAATGTATAATATAAATTGGGTATTGAACAGGACATTTCTTCTTGCTCAGAAAGTAATGGCAACCACAAGGATCATGGTGTTCATTACAGAATGACTTACATAGAGCAGAAGTGGCTCATGGCCTGAGTCTTATGTTGTTGTTCTCTTCCCTACTCTCTCCCAAGTCAATTGAGATTAAGGGTTAAATGACTTGCCTAGGTCACACAGTAAGTGTTGATTATCCGATGCTAGATTTGAATTCAGGTCCAAGGCTGGTGCTCAAACAATGAGCAATTTAATTGCCCCTGGGATCTGAGTCTTAGCAGAGGCATAGTTGAGGAGGGAATTCCTTCCAGGGATAAAAGACAGTATATATAAAGGAAATGTGTTCCTGAGTTTGGGGAATGGAAAGTAGGCCAATTTGCAATGTAGGGATCATGGCGATCTTGGAGGGCTTTAAATTCAAAGGTGAGAATTTGTTATTGTATTCTAGAAGCACTGAAACTTCCTAAGCAATGTCCAATCAAACTTGTACTTTGGGATGATCATTTTGGATTGGATGGACAAACTCTAAAGTGGGAGTTCAATTTGGAGGCAGTGAATAGGCCAGGTGATGAGGACCTGAACCAAAGGGCAGTAGTCCTGGGAGTGCAACTAAGAAGATTTGTAGGAGAGATGCTGTATTGATCAAATGCTGGAAAACTAGATCAACTGATCCGAAGAAGTAGAAACAAGGTGATAGCAGTCTCCAGCTAAAATTTGGAAATCTACTGGGGACTCATATCATGTCGCAACTTCATAGAAAGCTGACTTGTTTTCTGCCACAAACTATAGCGTTGGTTTTGAAATCAAAATCCCATTTGATGCAAACACCAGAAGCATTTTCCACAGACATCTCAATGTGGTGTTTAAAAAGTCTGAGACATGTATTTCTGGGTAATTTAACCATTTTATTAATACTGCTGGAGTTTTTAAATAAAAGGGCCAGTGGTACTCTTGAATGTCAAAAGCCATCATGAGGAGGGAAACAGATCTGGATCCTTTTTTTTTCTCCCACTGTTTCATGACAACCCTTAGCCTTTTCAAATAGAAGAAAATGGAATACCAGTAGAAGTCCTGGGTGGAAGATTCAAATTCTATGTCTGCCATTGACTAGATAAGAGACTTTGGGCAAATAACTTAAACCTAATGAGCCTGTCACCTCCTCAGTAAAATGAGAGGATTAGATCAGATGACCTATGAGGTCCTGTTAGAGTTGGCTGTGAAGTGAGAAAGTCTTTCCCTTGGCTCTTTAGGTAGCAATTTTCTTCATGGAAAACAAAGGCAGAAAGATAAGGCTGAGGGTGGGGGCCGCAAATGCATGAAGATTAGCACCTAGCCCATATCATGAACTGATTCCAGATCCACCCTTATGAGAGAAAGTTTGTTTTGTTTCCTTTTTCCATCTTAAGATGTTTTAGTTACTGGTTCTCATCTCACACCCCGTGTTCTTGGGCTTTAGGTCAAAGCACTGAGGCAAAAGGGAAAAGGAACATATAACATTTCCTCTTTTGTTTCCCACTGGGTCAATCTGGAGGAAATTCTGGGACCTCCTGCTGTGGATTTCAATCATTTCCTGGAATTACTCTAACAGTCAATGCAGTGCCTGAATTCCTAGGCCAAAGGGCTGTGGCTAATCAAGTGCTACTGGACAGGCCTGAGAATGTGGCCAGATTTAAGCCAAGGGGGCACACCGAGGGGCACTATAACACATTTGGGGGAAAAGACAAAAACAAAAACAAAAACAATGGGCTCTGAGAACCCAAGCTCAAATTGTAATTCTGCTTCTCACTACCATCAAGACCTTGAACAAGTCACATAACAATTATTCACATTATTCAGTTTCCTCATCTGTAAAGTGAGAGAGAGATCCCTTTCAGCTCTGAGTCAATGATCCTATGAAACCCCCCGAAGATAAGATGGTAAAGTGGAGAAGTAAGTGTGGGGGGAAAATTGAGGAAAGAGAGTTGAATGAACTAGGAATATTAAGACTATTTGAAATGTAAATAGCACTTTTGGTGCTATTTACAAAGTATAGTGATGTCTAACTTCGAACCTAGTCTTCAACATTAGAGTGTAAGCTTGTTTCCTTTCTGTCAATGTAACCTCAGTAACTAGTAAATAGTTGTCCTCCTAAATAAATGCTTGTAAAATTGAAGGGGAGAGGAGCACAGCTTGGGGAGGAGTTCTTAACCAAACTATCCCTTAAGATTCAAGGAGTCTTAAATCCATTAGAATGTAAGCTCTTTGAGGCCAGGAGCTTTCACTTTTGTGTTGGTCCCCCCTCTTGGAATTGGCTTGGTGTCTAGTAGAAAACGAAATGAAACTCCCCAGTGAGTCTTTATTCTATCAGATTCAAAAATAAGTGGGGAATGTTAACAAAGTAAATATACAATAAAACATCGATAAAATTAATATGTGGGTTTCTAAGTCAATATGCTCCTGGATGTATCCTTATACATAGTTTAGTGGCCATCTTTTTTATTTGAGTTTGACACCCCTGTTATAATCTGTTATCTTATTTGAGCCACATGACAGATAATCTATTGGAGTGACTCACACTTAGTTCCATGGTAACCCTTAGTCTCCAGTGAGCTTAGGAGGGAAAGGTGAACCCAATGAGCCAGGACACAGGGAGAGATTGAAGATAAATGACCATGTGTACAATCATAATCAAATTGCTTGTTTTCTCAAGGAAGAGGGAGGAATAGAAGGAAGGGATGGAATTTGGAACTAGAAATATAATAGAGAGGCCAGAGATTCAAGAGAAGAGGGCAGTATAAAGTTGAGTTGGTTTACCACAGGGTCAAGACCAGGAAAAGAAAAGAGAGTGTCCACTGCTGAGAGACAAATCAGGAAATATAGAATTGAAGGTTGAAGTATGAATGAAGAGTGGAGTTTGGTTTAAAAAAAAAAAGGAAGAAGGAGAAGAAGAAAGCTCATAGATTACCGACAACTATTTGAGGACTTCAGAATTCTTGAGCATGGTCTAGTGTATTTATTGGTAATAGCAAGATCAAAGGTAAGACTACCTTTGTGTATGGGTCATGGAATAGGTCATGGGAAGTGATGGGTTGAGTGGTTAGTTTGTTTGAGGAAGTTTTTATGTGTGTATTGAAATCCCATAGTATGAAGCCAGGAGTTGAGGAAGAAAGAAAAATAGTGAGACAGGTCCCAAACTCATTGAAGAAGGAAGTTGAGTAACCTGGAGGACAGCACACAATAATTATCGGTCTTTTCATTGGGTTGGCAGATATTAATTGCATGAATATCAAAAAAGGAGAAGTGACTGAGTGATGGAAGGAGAGAGAGAGAGAGCCTAGAAATACTAGGGAGGAAGAAGGGGGATTCCAACCTCCCCAGTTGACTAGCAAGCAAATGAATAAAGTTGCAGCTGGAACTACTGAAAAGAGTGGCTGAGAAGCCACCAGGGGAGAATGCCTGAGTTTATTTTGTTATATTTTGATGACATAAAAGAAGAAAGGAAAAAGAGGGGAGAAATATCTACTAGGAAAGAAAATGGAAGGAAGCTTGGGGAAGTTTATCATCTCATAATTAGAGTACACAAGAAGAAGTTTATACAAATTTGAAAGCTTTGGAAAACACGAGTCACTTAAATCTCATTTTCCTCTGAACTGGGTAAAGGAAGTAAGCACACCCACCTAATCCCCTGTAGTTTATTATAGAAATATATTCAATTCAACTGGAAACAGAAAGGAACAGAGAAAAGGGAAAAGGGAGAAATAAGAGAAGGGATGCATCATAAGCAAAACCATCTTCAGAGGGTGGATGCAAAGGGATCATTCAGTGAGCATTTATTAAGCAAGGTTCCAGGCACCTTGCTAATCACTAGGGATACAAAGAAAGATTCAATCACAATATCTCTGCTCTCAAAGAGCTAGACAATAGCCTAATGGAGAGCAAATCATTATTTACAAGCAAGGTATACACATGATATATTGGAGATAATCTCAGAGGGAAGATAGTAAACTTGAGGACAGGGAAGTAAGATTTTAGGTGAGATTTAAAAGATACTAGTAGGGAAGCCAGGAGGTGGAGAAGAGGAGGGATGGAAAATAGCCAATGAAAATGCTTGGAATAGAGAGATGGAACATAATAGTCAAGGAACAAAAAGGAGATCAGTGGCAGAATACATAGTGGTTGTGGGTTAATAATGCCATAGAGGAAGGTATAAGACTAAAATTATACAAAGAACAAAATATACAAAGGGATTTCAAAGTCAAATTTGAAATTTCATAGATGATACCAGAGTTAATAGTGATTTTCTGTAGTTTTTAGAATTGGAACAGGTGAGGGGGGGAAATGATATAGTCAGACGTGCACTTAAAGAAGATCAAATTGACAGCTGAATAGAGGATCCACTGTAGCAGAGTAATCTACTGGGGAGATATTTGGGATTGAGACACCATCTAATAGACTATTGTAATAATTCATGTGCAAAAGGATTAGCCCTTCACAGCTAGATGGTGCAAGGAACAGGACACTGAACAGGGCATGACAAATTAAAACAACTCTTAGATACCACCTCACATCTATAAGATCAGCAATATGATAAAAAAAAAAGGAAAATATAAATATTAAGGAGGGAGTAGGAAAAATGAAACACTAATGCATTGTTGGTGGAATTGTGAAGTGATCCAACCATTCTGGAGAATAATTAAGAACCATGCCCAAAGGGCTATAAAATTGTGGCTATTATTTCATCCAAAAGTATCACTATTAGGTCTTTATCATTAAGAGATCAAAAAAAGGGAAAGGTGTTGTGTCCTGTTTTCTAGAGCCCCAAGTTGGTGTGATTACCATATTGAATTCTGCTTTCTAGGGCCCAAGTTGGGGTGACAAAATGTACCATTGCTTTCTAGAGCCCCCACACTGGGGTGGTTAAAAGATCCTGCTTTCTAGAGCCCCCAAGTTGGGGTGACAAAACATACCATTGCTTTCTAGAGCCCCCATACCAGGGTGATTAAAATATACCTTCCTAGTGGAGAAGTGATGAGGCGGGACTCCTGAGGATGGTGGGAAAATGGAATCTGTTTATTTCAAGGGTTTTCCCCTTTTTATAATGTAACAAAAACAACTCTGAGCTCATAGGACTACATAAACAACTTGCTTTGTAGTTTGCCACCTGGTATCACTCTTCCACCTACTATCACTCTGCTTCAATCTCAACACAAACTGTCACCACCCCTTGACTTCTCAGGAAGACCCAGATCCCTTAGGGGAGATGGAGAGCTGAACCAGATACTGTCAGCAGGTTCCCTCTGGGCTGAAGGGTCTTATACCTTACCCAGTTTCCCCACTGACTGTGACTCTCTACAGGACTTGATATTGTCTAAATTTAGACTGAAGCATATTATTTTCAATTTCTTTCTTACTTTCATTCCTTTTTTTTTTGGGGGGGGGTTTGAGCACAAAATTACTAGTCTGGAAATGTTTTACATGATGGCACATGTATAACCTATATCAGATTGCATGCTGTCTCAGAAAAGGGGAGAGGAGGAATAGAATTTGGAACTCAAAACTTTTTTAAAAATTACAAATGTTAAGAATAGCTTTAACATACTCTGGGGGGAATAAAATATATATTTTTAAAGTCTAAGCTTCTTTGATCAAAAAAAAATGATTCAAGACAATTCTGAAGGACTTATGATGAAAAATGCTGTATACCTTCAGAAGGAGAACTGAATTCTGAGTGTAAACTGAAGCATATTTTTTCAGCTTTATTTTTCATGTCTTTTTTGGTAACATGGTTAATATGGAAGTATGTTTTGCATGATTTCACAGGTATAATTGATATCATATTGCTTGCCTTCCCAATGGGTGGGAGGAAGAAAATTTGGAACACAATTAAAAAAAGAATGCTAAAAATAATAATAACAATATTTTAAATGATAATTGACAAAAATATTAAGAGACATGGCTCTATACTTTTCTCTTTCTAGTTTGACTCTCTATGGCTTCATTAAAACTATATTTATGCAATAAGAGGAATTGGGTAGTAGACTTTTCTTTGTTCCTTTTGCAAATAATTTGTGTTAAATTAGATTTTTTCTTTCCTTGAATAGAAATCCATCTGGTCCTGTTTAAAAAAAAAAAAAAACTTGGGAAGTCATTTGTAGCTCATTTGATTTCTATTCTTGAGATTGAGTCGTTGAAATTCTCTAATTCTTCTGTTAAACTGACTTTTACTTCATTGATAGATACTTCCCCCTCCCCCCAACTGTTCATCCAGTTCACTTTATTTGTTGGTTTTCCATTTCCTTTTTAAAAATCAAATTACCTAATAATTGTTTATTTCTTGCTTTAAAAAACAACTTCAAATTTATTTATTAATTATTTTTACCTTAGTTTTACTAACCTCTTCTTTGTGGGACTTCCTTTTTGCTGTATAATTTTTATTGTTGTTTTTTAGTGATTTTTTTGGTTGAATGGCCAATGGATAGATCTTTTATTTCTCTCTTTTGTTGATAAAAATGTTTAAAGAAATAATTGTTTATGTAAGGACTATTTTGACTGCACCAAAAAAGATTTGTCTTTTTTTAATTCTCATTATTTTAATGATAATTCTATGATTTGTTATCAAATCCATTAAATGTTTGCTTGTAAGTTATTTAGTCTCCAGCTAATTTTTAGTTTTTTTTTTCCCCATGACCTTTGTTGTATATAATTTTCATTGCATTATGGTCAATAAAATGTTGTTTAATATTACTGCTTTTCTGTGTTTTTTTCTGTGATATTTTGATGATCTAACATTTGATCAATTGTGTTAAAGGTGTCATACTCAGAAATACACATATACATATATCTAACCATCCCTTTTGAATGGATAGATAGATATTTCCATGTTTTTCTGAAATCATCCTACTTGCATCATAACACATTAATATTCTGTGAGATATCACGAGTTGTTCAGCCACCCTGTAATTGATGGGCATTCCCTCAATTTTCAATTCTTAGACACCAGAAAAGAAATATTTTTGTACAAATAGGTTCTTCCCCCCATTTTTGATCTCTTTATGATATAGATCTAACAGTGATACTTTTGAATGAAAGGATAGGAACAGTTTTATAGCCCATTTAGTATAGTTCCAAATTATTTTCCAAAATAGTTGGATCACTTCACAACTCTACCAACAGTGGTTAGTGTTTCAGTTTTCCCATATCCCTCTAACATTTACAATTTTCCTTTTATTTATCATATTAGCCAATCTGACATGTGTGAGATGGTATCTCAGAGTTGTTCTACTTTGCATTTCTCTAATCAAAAGTGAGTTAGAGCCCAGTTGATCATCAGTATGAAATATTGGTTTTACTGTTTAAAATGATCTTTTGGTTTGTTCACTTTATTCTGTGTCAGCTCATACAAGTCTTCCAAGATTTCATTGAAATCATACAGCCCCAGTAAGTATTCATACAGAAATTATAAATAAAATATAAGTAAAGAGCCTGTGGTATCATAACAGGAAGTTTATATAACATAGCGGAGGCATATTTATATCCAAAATGCAAAACTGGCTCAAGGAAAATTATGATAATTTAGCATACTAGCACCGTAAAAATCATATATCAATGAACATAGGAAAAAGTTTTGAACAAGATATAATACCTATTATATGCACCCAGGGGAATAATGGAAATATGCAGGAAGGAAAGGGATCTAGAATCACCAAATCACAAATCCAAATAATTTGCTGTTAGTTAAAAGATAAAGAGCTTGATCAGTGGAACATATTAGATAACATAAAACACATAAACAATTGAAATAGTAATCTACTGTTTAACAAACCCAAAGACCATATCTATTGAGCCAAGGTTTTGGTAATTGACCAATCAAACAAATCAATAAGCAAAAACTAACTCTAATGGCTTTTCTAAAAAGCAGTCAGGTAGAAATTAGGTATGTTTTGACCAACACTTTACACTATGGCAATATAAGCTTCAAATATCTACATGATCTAAATATAAAGGGTTAGATCATAAATAAATTACAGCACCAAGGAAGAAATTATTTTTCTAATCTGTTGATATAGTTGTTCAATTGTTTCAGTTGTGCCCGAATTTTTGTGACTCCATTTGATTTTTTTTTTTTTTTTGGAGGTAGGAAAGATATCAGAGTGGTTTGCCATTTCCTTCTCCAGTTCATTTTATAGCTGAGAAAACTGAGGTAAACAGGGTTAAGTTATATGCCCAGGGTCACATAGATAATAGTGTTTGAGATTAGATTTGAAATTAGGAAGATGACGACTTCCTGACTCTGGGCCTGTTATTCCAACCACTGTGTCAAAGTTATACATATGTACACACACACACACACACACACACACATATGTTGAAAACTATCTTTACATGTATTTGGAAAAATAAAATACTATTGAAAAAAGAAGTATAGAGAGAAGAGAAAAAAAAGAACAAACAATTGGAATAGTTTTGAAAGTAATGTGTATAATCTATTTTATCTTTTCTATTAAAGTAAATGTTAAGGAATTAGAGATTGCTAGTTCCACATATCATTCTCTTTTTGTGATCTACACTGTATGTGGAAATCTCCTTTTTTAAAGAAGCATTTAAGTTTAGAATCAAAACCTCAGTTTTGTAAAATTGGGGCAATTATAGCATCTTCCTCTCTGGGTTGTTTTGAGGATAAGATAATATTTGTAAATTTAGAAAAGTATTTAAATTTAGAATCAAACATTAAAAAAAAACTAAAGCAAATAAAAAATTCTGTTATTTAAAACTCTAGTCTCAGTTTTATTTTCAGAAAAGGAAAGAGAAGCTGAAATTATCACAAACTCTTCTCTGACACTACCTGGCAAGTATCAGTTGTAAGCATGTGGGCTTCTAGTTACCATTTCCTGCTACTATTGCTGTGTGGGGGAAGGGATTTACTCCATGCCCTGTCATTTGCTGCCAGCTAGTATGGAAGGCAAAGAGAGTTCATCTGGTTATCAGGTCACATTGAAGAGGAAGAAGACAGAAAAGCAGAGGTGGGACAGGGAAAATGACTCCCTGATTCTCACTAATTATTTAAAAGTCATATTTGGTCCCTGATTACCTGTCAACATGCACCTATAGTATATTATTATTATATTATCACAATCATATTATTATTGTATTATGTTCTGGATCTAGTTATTAATTGGCACCAAATTCGTCGGAAATTATGCTGAACAGAGTCTAATAAATTTGACATTTCCCAGAAGACAATGGGGTTTCGGTTGTCTTACTTGGGCCAATTTCAGTTTTGATTGTGATTTAATTTGGGCTAATGACAGGTCAGTATTATCTATATTACTCAAAGATTAAAGGGAATTTTATTGATGTGTATCAGTGGATAGAAAACTGGACCTGGAATCAGGAATACCTGGATTTAAAACCAATCTCACATATTTACTAGCTGTGTGATCTGGGGCAAGTCACTTAATCATTACCTCAGTTTCCACATCACTAAAATTGGGGCAATTATAGCATTTTCACATCTGGTTTGTTTGGAGGCTAAGATAAGATAATGTTAAGCATCATTTCTGAGTGTGAAACCCAGAAAACCTGTAAAGGGTTAAAAGGGATTGTGCCATTAAGGGGCAGGTGGGTTCTCCAAAAGCCCCCATGGCTGTGAATCATAACACACTTGATGGAATTGCAAATCAGCCTTTATTGACTGCAGATGTTGCTTGTGGATTGGGAATGAAATAAATTGGAGGTAAAGGGGGAAAAGAAATAAGTCAGAGAACATGATTGCCTCTCAGTCTTCTTGTATCATTATTATCCTCTCACATGAAGGGATCTCTACTGGTCAGAATTAGATCCCCCAGCATCCACTAACAGGTGGCTCCCATAACAATAATATTTGTAGGTATTTAGAGGCAGCAAGATTGGGCCTGAGATAGAACTCTGGACGTGAAGTAAGAAAGACCTGAATTCAACCCAGCCTTACTCTTACCAGTTATGTGATTCTTGGTAAGTCACTAAACCTCCACTTACCTCAGTTTCCTCAACTGTAAAGTGGAGATAATTATAGCATACATCCAGAATTGTTGTGAGGATCAAATGAGGTAATATTTGTAAGCAGTTGGTATAATACCCAACACATAGTTGGTGCTGTATAAATGTTTATTTCCTCCTCTTATAAAATAGCTAGTTCAAGATATATACACATACATCTATACAGACATGTATACACAAACATATGCATATACCTCATATATACACAATTCTATCCATACACACACGCACATAATACACACATGTGTACACACATGTATGAATATGTATTCATGCAAATCATACATATATTCATACATACATATATAATTTCTGTCATGGGCTCTTTTCTGAAAGATATTTTTAAAAGCCTCAAAATAAATGTGCAGAATTTAAAGATGAGTAGATATCAGTCAGCACCTGGCTTGTTTGTTTGCCCCCACTTTTTCCTTTGATGCATTTTCTTGATGACTTCTAGGCTCTGCTTTCTATCTTGTCTTCACATCTAACTGAATCTCTCTGGGGAAAAAAAAAGTAAGAGTAAATTGAGAAAGGCTTGATGTGGTAGCCCAGATCTTTTTATAGGAACCCTTGTCCTATAAATGATCCACTTCATCCATAAACCAAGACTTTATGCCTCATCTTCTTCAAGGAGGCATCAACCTATTTATACATGTTCATAGTCACATCCACATCTTCTTTATGGAGATGATCAAATTCCAAGGGACAGCTGTCCACCAGACAATGTCATTGAGTTGATCAAAAGATCCCAGATCAGCTTGAGATCTTATTTTCAATATAACTCTTTTTTAGCTAAGAAAATAGAATAAGACTAAAAAACAAACAAAAATATATATCCAACAATTCAAGAATAATGGTTACTTTTCTCACTAGGCTTTAATGTCAGTTAATTCTTTTATCTGCCCCATTCTTTCTAATTCATCCTGACTTTTTGTGTTAGAACCATAACTTCCCAGATCTTGCTCAGAATTCTAGGCTGGCTGCTTAGATGCAGACACCAAAATCCTTAATCCCAGGTCTATTCTCTATTCCAGGTAGTCGCTCAGAATAAAGATGTCCTCAAAGTCTTAGTGTAATTTAAAGCCTCTAGCATTAAGCTTTAATAATTGAAAACTTCATTGAGATTCTTGGGATACTCTAAAGGTTCAAGAACATTGTCTTTTAAAGAATACTCTCTCTGAGAGGATATATCTTTCCCGGATCTCCATCATCTTACTGATGCTCTTTGACAAAGATTGCTGTATAGTTTTCTTCTGGATATTTAATCTCATCTTCCTTGAATCCATTTTTTTAAAAAAATGTAATTACATCAGCTATCCTTTAGCTTGCTCATACACTTGAGGAGTTTTTAATTTTCAGTTGAAGTTTTGAGGGTAGTTTTGCATCTTTGGAAGGGAATTTCTATTATTCTATGGGGAATCTTGAGAGATAGCATTCTCTGGCTCATTCTGTCTTCTTCCCAGAACATTATTTCTACTCGGTTTCTAAATGGTCTGAAGGACTAATATCCTACCTACAGAATGACATTTAACTAGCAATATTTAAACTGAAACTTGATTGTGGAAGTCCATATGTTTAAAGTGCTTCTTATGGCATCATTGATTGAGCAATAGTGGCTGCCACAAATACTTCTGAATGGCCTTCATCATTTGGAGTTTCTTTCATCTTGTTTCTTTCATCTTTCCCCCCCATCTTTTCTACTATATTTTCTGGAGTGTCTGCTTGACAGACAACAAACACTTTCATTTAATTTTTTTTTCTTGCTCCTATTCCTAAAACCTCTCTCTCCCTGCCTCTTTTGTTCTGTCTCTGTCTCTGTCTATCTCTGTCTCACAGTCTGTCTCTCTCCCCTCTTTGTATCTGTCTGTCTTTCTTCCAGTAATGATGAGTAATGATGTGAACTGTTTCTGCAGGAGCTGTAGCCACTTTCTTCCTTAACACATGGTTTTTGCACCCAAGGTTCTTTCTATTGGACAAAGCCTCAATGTGAAAAAATATTTATTAGGATAAATTATATGAAAGAATAAGAAAAAAAGAATGAGAATTGCCATCTTCTTTGCATTGTACTTTAAAGAAAAAAGGGGGCCTTGTCTTCTCAATTGCTGTTGAAACAGATGTGTTGTTTCCATTAGAATGAGAACTCCTGGAGAGCAAGGGCTGTCTTACTTTTCTATTTAAAAATAGACAGACAGAGCATTTATTAATCACATACTGTATGCCAGACTCTGCACTAAGTGCATTTAAAGAATAAAATGCTCCTAATTTCATGGAACTCACAACAAGGTGGCAGAGGAGTGGTCAAGGTGCCTGAATCTCCTCAATACAAGGTTATATGAGCATGCAATAAATATTATTGATTCATCCATATATATACCCAGTCATTTATAAGTTTTCTCATGTATTAGAATGGAAATACATTGAAGACAGGGATTGTGTTCTATCTTTCTTTGCATCGGCCCTTGGCACAGTGCCTAATAAAGCAAGTGCTCAATAAAAGCTTGTTCAATGACTTACTATGACCCTGGACAAGCCATTTAAACTCTTTGGATTACACAAAGAGCCTGCACTAAATAGCTGTCGCGATCTCTTCCAGGTCTCCAGCTAAAATTCTATGATGCCATGATATTAACTTATCAATCTTTTAACTTCTCAATGCTTCAATAAACTTTTGAGGACTTATATCCTAAGTACTATGTTGGGAAGTTGGGAAGTCTCCAGGCTCTTATGGAATTCTCATGCGTCAAAAGGATACTGTTGACATAATCGTAGATTTCAAAAAGAATTAGTCATGATCCTATGCTTGTGGGCAGAGTGAAGAGTTGTGGACTTGATGGAATAATTGAGACTTTCAGAGGTGAAACTGAAGAGAGGTAGTCACTAGTGACATTCCCCAGGTATTACTATTTGACTTCATTTGTTCAGTCATGTCAATTGTGTCCAACTTTTTGTGACCCCATTTGGATTTTTTGGGCAAAAATAACGCAGTGCTTTGCCATTTCCTTTTCCAGCTCATTTTATAGATGAGAAAACTGAGGCAAATAGGGTAAAGTATTTGTCCAAGGCAGTAAGCTATTAAGTGTCTGAGTCTGCATTTGGACTTAGGTCTTTTTGACTCCAGTTCTGGCAGTATTCATTTGTACTGCCACAGAGCCAAACTCTAACATTTTGCAGATAAATAAATGTCCCAGCTGCCACAAATCCAACTCTAACATTTTACAGATAAATAAAAGTTCATCAAAATAATGTAAATTACTGCCAAGGCCAAAATATTTAAGAAATATCAGAATTAAATTCAAATCCCTTATTTACTTTGGACCTGGTATCTTTCCCCCCCAATAACACACTGAACTACAAGTTAATTCACACTAGTAGAAACATTCACACCGATGACACTAGGACCATTTGAAGTAGTCAAACAGCAATCAGTAGAGAAATTATGTTCAAGGGATGAGAAAGAACTAGAGTAAAAAGTTAATGTTGTTCAGAAGACTTTAAAAAAACAATTTGTTGATATTTTTAGTTTTTATATGACATATATTTTCTAAAGTATATCCTTTTTACCAGAAAACTGTCTCATAACCAAAAATAAAATGAGGAAAAAAAGAAATAATACAGCAAAACTAATGAAAATATTATAAAACAATCTGGTTCATATATGATATTTCATGCTTTTGTCCCCCTATAAAGAGATAGGTGGAAGGCACAACCAAAATGACAGCTAAAAGAGCTCTCTTCCAAACCCCCCTTTACATGATGCCATAAACAATTCCTGAAGCAGAAGAACACACAAAAGATTGGGATTGAAAGATTTTCCAGTCAAAGACAACTTGAAAATTTGGAAGGAAAGATCTGTCTCACTAAGGTGAGAATGAAGCACAATTCTGTAACCTTGATCTGAGTATAGACAAAGCAATAGAGTTCTATCCCCAGTGCTGGCAAAGAGATTCTTCTGACTAGTTTGATCTCCTTATCATCTGTAACGTGAAAGCTCTAAACGAAGTCACTACTGCTTCAGTGGCTCCCAAGAGCTTTTGGTTTTCTGGGGCCCATAATACACGGGCGTGGCCTGAGCTGGATTGTGCCCTCTGTTGCTCAGATTCATATTGTGGAAGTGGGTAGCAGTTCCAGAGGAGGAGGAGTAGTAGCACACCAAAGATTGTGGTCATAGCAGAATGGAAACCTTCCTCACAGTTTCAAGACAGAAAAAAATGCTTGTGGTTACTCACAAAAGCACAGGCCAGGAGAGCAGTAAACACCTCTGTTTAGATCACACCACTTTGGAAGAAATGAAAACTCACAGGTTCCTAAAAGTATTTCTGAAAACAGGTGTACAAAATATCTGAATTTTGGATCAAGAAATTTACTGAAAAAAATGAGAAAACGACAGAAAAAACTTCTGACCATAGAAAGTTACTACGATGAGCAAGAAGATCAAAACACCCATTCAGAAGATAACAAAGTCAAAACTCCAACATAAAAAAATTAAAAGAAAAATGTGAATTTGTCTAAGGCCACAGAAGGGCTCAAAAAGAATTTTGAAAATCAAGTAAGAGGTAGAGGAAAAACTGGGTAAAGAAATGAATGATTGATGAAAAATTCATGAAAAAGAGTCAACATTCTGATAAAGGATAGAGAAAAAAATATTGAAAAAATAACACCATAAAAAATAGAATAGATCAGAATAAAAATATCAATGAAGAGAAGAATGACTTGAAAAAAACAAAACTGGTTAAATGGGAAAAGAGGCACAAAAATTTAAGTAGAATTGGACAAAAGAAGGTGCAAAAAGTTCATTAAGGAAAATATTTGCTTAAAAATTACATTTAAGCAAGTGGAAGCTAATGACTTCATAAGAAATCAAGAAACAAAACCAAAAAATGAAAAAAGAAAGGATGAAATATCTCATTAGAAAAACAATTGATCTGGAAAAGAGATCTAGGAGAGAGAATTTAAAAATTATTAGATGACTTGAAAGCCATGAGCAAAACAACAAAAGCACCTAGTCATCATCTTTCAAGAAATTATCAGGGAAACTGCCCTCATATTCAACAACCAGGAGGTAAAATAGAAATGGAAGGAATCTGCTGATCAACCCTTAAAAGATATCCCCAAATGAAAGCTCAGGAATATTATAACCAAATTCTACAGCTCCCAAAATACAGAGAGAATATTGCAAGCAGCCAGAAAGAAAATTTGTGGATTTACCATTAGGTTAACACAAGATTTAGCAGCTTTGGTATTTAAAGACTGAAGAAGTTGGTATATGATACTCCAAAAGGCAAAGAAAATAAAGTTGTGACCAAGAATCAGTCTGTTCATCATTTCTTATAAAATAAGTTACAGTATATTAATGTAATGGAATACTATTATTCAGCCATTCCCCAACTGATGGGCAAACACTCATTTTCCAATTCTCACCACAAAAAGAACTGCTACACTTTTGCAAATCTGGGTCCTTTGCCTTCTTTTATGATCTCTTTGGGATACAGTCCCAGTCATGACACCGTTGGATCAAAGAGTATACATAATTTTATAGATCTGTAGGCAAATTTCCAAATTGTTCTCCAGAATGGCTGGATCACTTCACACCTTTGCTGACAGTGCAAAAGTGTACCAGTTTTCCTATCATTGTAGCTAATCTAATAGGTGTGAGATAGTACCTCAGAATTGTTTTAATTTGCATTTCTCTAAAAAAATCTAATAGGCATCTCATTAATACATTTAGAGTATTTTTTCATATAACTGCACATGGCTATAATTTCTTAATCTGATAATTGCCTATTCATATCATTTGACCACTTACCAAATAGAGAATTACATACTCTTATAAAATTGACTTAGTTCTTAATAAATTTTAGAAATGAGGCCTTTATAAGAAACGCTGGCCATAAACATTGTTTCCCAGATTTCTTCTCTTTTAATATTGACTGCATTGATTTTGTGTACAACCTTTTTAATTTAATGTAATCAAAATTATCAATTTTTCATTTTATAATATTTTCTATATATATTTTTTTGGTCATAAAGCCTTCCCTTCTCCAAAGATCTGACAGATAAACTATCCTTTATTTCCCTAATTTGCTTATAGTATCACCCTTTTTGTCTAAACCATTTGACCTTTTTTTGGTATAGGATAGAAGATGTTGCTCTATGCCTAGTTTGTGCCATGCTATTTTTTAGTTTCCCTAGCAATTTTTGTCAAGTAATGAGTTCTTATCCCAGAAGCTGGACTCTTTGGGATTATCAAACAATAGATTGCTATAGTATCATTCACTGAGAATAGTCAGACATAAGTATTTTATCAGACTACTATTTAAAGAAAGATTTTAGAGAGGTGACAACTCCAATTTTTAATTTTGCTTAGGATGAGCAGAAATCTGTCTCTACAAACTCCATTAACATATTTCTGTAAGTCCTTTCCCTTAAGGTCAATTAAATGATTTAATCTCGAAATCTTTTCTGGGTTAGACATTGCCACTTCCTTCTGCTGATTTTTCTAGGTTTTGCTCTGTACTCTTTCTGTCATTCTGAAATTGCTTTTTCTCTTCAGATTGTTGAGGTCTAAAGTTTCTTGTCCTTGTTTAGAACAAACTTAATGAATGGGATCATAGACCACAGGAACAGAAGATTCATGACAAGAATGTGGCTGATGGGAGCAGCTAGGTTGTGCAGTGGATAGAGCACCAGCCCTGAAGTCAGGAGGACCTGAGTTCAAATGTGGTCTCAGAACTTAATGCATCCTAGCTATGTGACCCTGGGCAAGTCACTTAACCCCAATTGCCTCAGCAAAAACAAACAAACAAACAAACAAAAAGAACGAGGCTGACCATAAAGAGATGGGGTGGTGAAGGGATGAGAATATTAATTTTATGAAGGATCAGCAAAAGTAATTCAGCATGAACATGTTTAATCTATAGGAAAAAAAAAGTGAGGGAGCTTAATAGTTATCTTTAAACATCAGAAAGGCTGTCATGTGGAACAAGGGTCAGTCTTGCTCACTTCACTCCAGAGATTTAGGAACAATAAGTGAAAGTTGTGACCAAGCAGATTTTGGCTTCATGTAAGGAAAATCATCTTCATTATGAGAGTTGCCCCAAATATAATTTGCTGTTTTCAGAGATAGGGTCAGAGGTGACATTTACAAAGCATTGTATGCCTTATTTGATATTCATAATAACCTTTCTAAGGAGAGGATTACAAACATTATCCTCCCCATTTGCAAATAAGGAAGCTGAGTCTCAGATGGCCAAGGTCATACAGGTAACAAGAATCAAAGACCCTGCTTTTCTTGGGTCCGGTCCATCACTCTAACCTCCATCCTGTAGGTTTTCAAGTAAAAGCTCAAGGACCAAGAATCAGAGAGATTCTTGTTCAGGCTTAGGTTGGACCCAATGGGCATTGGCTTATGTTCTACCTGAGGGATTTTAAGATATCACAAAGTGACTACAAGCAGCGGTAAAAATGAAAGTAAAAATTGTTTGTTTCTTCAAATTTACATTTTTTCTTAGTTCTTTCCAGTAACTGTACAAAAAAAGCACCAGGGCGAATCTATAATTACATCAATTTCCTTCTGCTTTTTGGTGGTTTGTTCTTTTCTATAGTTATTTTTTCTCTATTAACTTGTGAAAGAATATATCCTCCTCTCACATAAAGACATATACATTTAGGATAGAACAACATGTTTGGCGGCAAAACACATGACTTCAGATTCTTTACTTAATAGATTGAGATAGTTCACTGAAGGTAGGATCTCAGGATCTTTGTGGTGAAATCATGTGGGTCCGATTGCTTCTCAAGAAGCTACTCTGAAATAGCTGGAAGTCCCATATGAGTCAATTGTAAGAGAAATGGCAGATGTGTCAATTGTGAGAGCAATGAAAGATATTGGGAATTTAGACTGACTTAAAAAATGGTGGTATCTGCATTTAGAGCTGGAAAGAACCCTTAGAGGTTGGTTAGTCCAATTGTCTCATTTTCTGATAAAGAAACAGAAGCTTACAGAGAAGAAGTGCGCTTTCTAAGGTTCTCTGCCATCTTTCCCACTCTGCTACTCTGATTTGATAGCTCAAATTTGTATCACATCTTAAAGTTTGCTTTCCATCTCCTTTAATGATGTGCCCATTAGAATGCAAGCTTCTTGAGGACAAGGGTTGTATTTGCTTTTCTTTTCCTTGTACATAGTGTAAAGGCTTCATAAATCCTCATTGGCTTGTCTTGACTTGTTGGCTTATCTTCTTTGATTCTCCCAAACACTCTGTGAAGATGTTGCTATTATCCCTATTTTACAGATGAGGAGACTAATTGAATCTGCATTGCTTAGCTAATAAGAGTTATTACAAATTAAATTAAATAATGTATGTAAAGCTCTTTGGAAACAATCCTATTCACATGTATGATGCTATTGATATTTATATCATACTAGGGATTTATTGTCTTTTTTGTGCTATTTCTAAAATTATAATAATGATAATTACTAATTTTTTTTGCTTGACATATTTGTAGGCTTTTGACCTGGGACCTAGTACTGTTAGATAAGTCAGGTATCTATACTCAAGAAATTCCTACTTTGTTTAGGGAACTCAGAGTTTTGCCTTTTCTGTGGTTGTTTATTTAAAAATTTAATTTCTATATTTTTGCTGTGTAAAGGATGATATGTTGCCCAAAGTGGGACTGTTTTAGTGGGATGATATTATATCCAGATTTTGAAGCAACACTGGGTTAGAGGCTGTCATTGGGCTCACTTTGCAGGTGAGCTCTGACCAAACTATACCAAACTAAAATTGGGAAATATTTGATATGACACCATGTGTTAGTCTTCTTATTCCTTGCTGCTTAAAATCATAAACTCTCAGAATTATATGGAGAATCATTTAATCCAATAATTTCTGTACCATATGAACAATTCGAAAGACAATCTTCCTACAAAATTGGCACCTACCCATTAGTAAAAGACCTCTAATAAAGGGAATTCAAAGACTACTTGAATAGCTGTAATTATTAGGAAATTATTTTCATTGTACAACATTGTAGCAACAAGAAGATTATGTGATGATCAATTCTGATGGATGTGGCTCTTTTCAATAGTAAAGTGATTTGGGCCAGTTCCAATGGTCTTGTGAGGGAGAGAGCTATCTGCACTTAGAGAGAGAACTGTGAGACTGAGTGGGTCTTTTTAAAATACAACAAAACATAGATAATGTCAATCTATGGTTTTCCAAGTTGATATTCCACCTATAGGCATCCATATATCTGTCTTATTGACCTGCTTCTATTTTACTTTGACACCATAATGCTCTGCCCTTGGGAGAATCCGCAGGTGCTGTTGAGGTGGGTAGATATTTCTGGATAATGCAGCCCACACTTTGTGCAGCTTGCATTGTCACAGCACTCATTAACACAACTTCCAGACTCGCTCCTTTTGCCTTAGTTCTCTCTGTCCTATTAAAGATTTTGCCTTAACTCTATTACTTTAAAATGAGTGTGTGTGTGTGTGTGTGTGTGTGTGTGTGTGTGTATACTCATAGAATAAAGCTCAAGTGCCATTTCATCCTTCTAGTCTTCTTCCTCCATTGTTACTAATTATGTTTTAAACATTGTGTATTTCCTCATTGGAATAAAGGTCTTTTCTTCCCAGTATAATGTAAACTCTGGGAAAGTAGGGACATTTCATTTTTATCTCTGTAACTCCAGCACCAAACATAGTGGTTGCACATAATAAGTATTTAATAGAACTTTATTGAATTGAACTAAAATTGCATGTTTGTTTTATTTTTAAACTGATCTGTTTTTCTCTCTACTCTTAAGCTTCACCTCCCCCCAAATTTTAAAACAAAATTGAATTTTGTAACTTAACAAGATAGATGAATAGATGAAGTTAAAATAATAATAATGATGATGGTGAAAAAGTCACTAAGCTCCTACGATGTCCTAGGCTTCAGGCCAAGTTCTGATGATACAAACTCCTTACCTTAAAAAGAAGACCATTGTTATCCTCAAGGAATTTCAATCTAATGGAGAAGATGATGTGGTGTAAATGTTATTATATAAATTCACATATATGCACACATACATGTGCATTATTACATACACACATGTATTGATACATGCATGCAGATAGACACATATGTATGTAGGTATGATGTGTGTGTTTATATGTATGGACATACGTACATATGCATTATCTTCTTCATTAGACAAAGTCTTTTGAAAACAAGGATGATCTTATTTTTCAAATATTTTTATCATCAGGACTTAAAACAATGCCTGGTACATACTGGGTGCTTAAGAAGTGTTTTTTTTTTTCAGTCATTCATCTATCTATCTGTGTGCAAACAAATTTATATATGTATATATTTATGTAAATATACACACATTACAATAACATGCATTTATTTATCTATATGTATCAGGAAAAGGAAAGTTTGGGGGGCCAGAGATATAATGAGTTCAATCATATGAAAGTCAAATGCATATGCTTTTGATATTATTTTTGATTATTTTGCCCAGAGCATGAGGGAGAAAATAGATAGACATGAAACATCAGGGTGACAGTTAATCAGTTAAATAACCAACATCTACTATGTGCCAGGTATTACACTAATTGCTGAAGATACAAAGAAAGGCAAAAAACTCAGTCTCTATCTTCAAGGAGCTCCCAGTCTAATTATAAAGTATGTTCTGGCATTTCTCCTAGGGATTCAGATAAACTAGATATAGCAGACTTATTTAACCTCACCATGGAGGTCATAACAGGAAGCCAAATCATATGAAAAAAGGAGTAGGGGATTTTGTGTAAAAAAGCTTAATTTGAGTCAATAACATGGTGTCAAAGCCAAGAAAGTTAATTCCGTCTTAGGTTAGAAGAATAATTACTTAGCTCCCAAAAAGAGAGGGGCAATAGTCTTTATGAAGATTTCAATTCTAGTATTACATTATTTTCTGGGCTTCATTTTTCAGGAAAGACATTTTTAACTGGTGAGAATGTAAAGATTAAAAAACAAAATGTTAAAGATTCTCAGGAACATGTCACATACGGATAGATCAAAAGAACTTGGTCATCTACCTGGGGGGAGGGAAAACTTACTGGAGAAGGTGGAACATGGAAGATATGATTATTGTCATCAAGTATTTGAAAAGTGACCACATGGAACAAAGAATTGGAAAAGGAGTGGATGCTCATCAATTGGGGAATGGTTGAACAAGTTGTGGTACATGAAGGTAATGGAATATGATTGTTTTATAAAAAATGATGAACAAGCTGATTATGGAAAGACATGGAAATATTTACATAAACTGATGCTGAGCAAAATAAGCAGAACCAAGAACATATTGTACATAATAACAGCAAGAATGTATGATGATCAATATGAAAGACTTATTTCTTCTCAGTAGTTCAGTGATCCAAAACTATCCCAATAGACTTTAGACAGAAAATGCCATCCACATGCAGAAAAGGAACTAAGGAGACTGAATGTAAATCAATATATGCTATATTCACTTTTTTTTTTCTGTTTTTTATCTCTCCCATGGCTCTTCCCTTTTGCTCTGATTTCTCTCTCCCAACATAATCCATAAAACAATGTGTATTAAAATAAATAAACTAAAAAAAAGGTAAAGAAAAGTGACCACATGGAAGAGGGGGCAAAACTTGTTCTGCTTAGACCCTGAGTCATAACTTGAAACTAAGGGGAAAAGTTGCAGAGTCCTGTAAAGGCTCAATATAAGGAAAACCATTTTGTTCATCCATTTCTATGTTCATTTATTTATTCATTCATTTGTTTGTTTGCTTGCTTATTTATTTTAAAGCTTTTTAACTTTCAAAACATGTGCATAGATGCTCTCAACATTCACCCCTGCAAAGGGGTGATCCAAACTTTCTTCTCCCTCCCTTGCCCCTCACTCTCCCCCAGACAGCAAGTGATCTAACATGTTAAATATGTGCACGTCCTCCACATATACTTCTACAATTATCACTCTTGACAAGAAAAATCAGATCAAAAAGGAAAAAAAATTGAGAAAGAAAACAAAATGCAAGCAAACAGCAACAAAAGAGATCCACACTCAATCTCCACAATTCTTTCTCTAAGTGCAGAGAGATCTCTCCCTCACAAGACCATTGGAACTGGCCCAAATCACCTTACTATCGAAAAGAGCCACATCCATCAGAATTGATCATCACATAATCTTCTTGTTGTTACAATGTTGTACAATGAAAATATTTTTCTAATAATTACAGCTATTCAAATAGTCTTTGAATTCCCTTTATTAGAGATCTTTTACTAATGGTTAGTTGCCAATTTTGTAGAACGCTTGTCTTTTGAATTGTTCATATGGTAGAAAAATTATTGGATTAAGTGATTCTTCAAGTCCCATATAATTCTGAGAGTTTATGATTTTAAGCAGCAAGGAATAAGAGGACTAACACATGGTATCATTCTCTGTCTTTAAGAGCGTATCAAATCAGAAGCTTTAGGATTTCTTGAAAAGAATGATATAGGAGTAAATACTCTGAGATAGTGAGATGATAAAGAGAATGGGCATGGAGCTTGAAAGACTAAGTTCAATAACTACCTCAGGTCCTGATAGGCTGTGTGATCCTGGGCAAATCATTTATTTTCTCTTAACTTCTTTTCTCTCATTTGTAAAATCAAGAGGTTGGAAATGATGCTTTGTAAGGTTACTTTCAGCTCAAAATGTCCTAACCTAGTCATAACTCTGCCCTAGTCCAATGTATGGATCCTTCCCCTGGTTGAATTTCTAGATGACCCCAAACTGAGAGCCAGAAAATTGTCATGGAACTGGTTTTTTTTTTAAATTAAGTGAGGAGGTCAAAAGAACTCTTCCCCCTTCACTTCACAAACTTAAGAAGATTGACTCTTTCCTAAGACATACATGATTCAGGCTGAACCATATGTTTCTTGAATCTAGTTTGAACCTTCTTGGAAAGACAATTGTTAAATTTTGTATGAGCATTTATGAATTGTCAAATAAGAGTTTGATTTATTGATTGACTAAAGAAAATGGTGGAAAAATATTAGTAATGCAGATTAAATTTATTTATTTTTATATTTTGTCTTCATTAAATATTTCCCAACTACATGTAAAAAAATTATGAATAATTCTTTTAAATTGAGTTTTAAATTATTTCCCTCCTTTATGTACCTCTCCCCTCCTTGAGAAGTTAAGCAATTTTGTATCAATTATATATGTGGAATAATGAAAAACATTTCTATATTAACCATATTGCAAAAGAAAAGACTGACAAAAAGGAAAAAAAATGAAAAAAGTAAAAATGTACACTTCAATACATATTCAGAGATCAACAATGGAGGTGGACAACATTTTTCATCATGTTTCTTTTGGATTTGTCTTGGTTCACTGCATTGATCAGAATTAACTAAATCTCACAGTTGATCCCCCTTACAATATTGCTGTTATTGTGTATGATTTCTTCTGGTTCTGCTCATTTCACTTTTCATGAGTTCCTAAAGTTTTTCCAGATTTCTCTGAAACCATTCTATTCACCATTTCTTATAGCATAATAGTATTTTATCGCATCTATATACCACAGCTTTTTCAACTATTCCCCAACTGATAGAGGTTCTCTTAGATTTCCAATTCTTTGTCATTACAAAAAGAGTTCCTTTAATTTGTTTTCAATACAGACAGGTCATTTTCATCTTTTTTTTTCTTCTTTAGGTTACAGACCTAGTAGTCATATTGCTGAATTAAAAAGTATGCAGTTTTATAGCTCTTTGGAAATAATTTCAAATCGTTCTTTAGAATGGTTGGACTTGTTCACAATTTTAACAACAATGCATCTGTGTCCCAATTTTGCTACCACTTCTCATTTTACTTTTTTTGTCATATTAGCCAATCTGATAGGTATGAGGTGGTATCTTATAGTTGTTTTAATTTTCACTTCTCTAATCAGTGGTGAATATGGCTATTGATAGTTTTATTTCTTCTCCTAAATCTTTTCACAACCTTTGACCATTTATCAACTAGAGAATGGCTCTTGTTTTTATAAATTTGGCTCAAATCCTTATATATTTGAGAAATGGGATCTTTATCAGAGAAACTTGTTATGAATTCTCTTATCTACACCCTTGTTTTTCTTTAAATAATTTTGACTGCATTAGTTTTATTTGTGAAATAGATTTTCAATTTCATATAACCAAAATTATCTATTTTCCTTGCTATAAAAATGATTTTCTAGAGAGATGATCTTTCTGTCTCTTGATTAGTGCTAAATTTCTCTTGTCAACAGGTATATTTTTACATGCTCTTCTAGTTACTTATAACATCAGCCTTTAGATTTAGATCATTAATCCATTTTGATTTGTCTTGTTATATGATGAGATACTATGAAGATTGTGTTTAGCTTCTGCCATACTGTTTTAAAGTTTCTCAGAAATTTTTGTTAGATGATGAGTTTTTATTTCCAAAGCTTGGTTCTTTGCCTTTACCAAACACTAGGTTACCATAGTAATTTACTAATGTGTATGCTGTACCTAATGTACAAGACTAATCTAATACTTTATTTCTTAGCCAGAACCAGATTGTTTTGATGATTACTACTTAGTAATATAATTTGAAATCTGGAACTGATGGGCTATTTTCCTTCACATTTCTAATTGATTCACTCGCTATCTGTTCGTTTTTGTTCTTCCAAATGAATTTTGTTATTATTATTTCTAGTTCTATAAAATAATTCTTTGGCAGTTTGATTGGTATGGTACTGAATCAGTAAATGAGGCAGAATTGTCAGTTTTTTTATCACTTCATTTTGACCTATCCGAGCAATTAATATTTCCTTACTTGTTTAGATATGTCTTTATTTGTGTAAAGTATATTGTAATTGTGTTTATATAATTCCTGGGTTTGTCTTGGCAGGTAGATTCCCAAGTAACTTATATTGTCTGCAGTAATTTTATTATCATTACTTTTTTTCCCCCTGAGGCAACTGAGGCAACTTGCCCAGGGCCACATAGGCAGGAAATGTTAAGTGTCTGAGGCTAGATTTGAACTGGGGTCCTCCTGACTTCAAGGCTGGTGCTCTATGCACGATACCAACTAACTGCCTTTTGTCATTCCTTTTAATAGGAATGGATACTATATTTTGTCAAAGGCTTTTTCTGCACCTGTTGATATACTCATCTAAATTTTATTGTTATTGTTTTTGTTATATTCAATTATGCTGATATTGAACCTGTCTTGTATTCCTGGTATATAAATCCCTATCTGGTCACAGTATTTGGTTTTTGTGACATATTGCTATAATCTCCTTGCTAGTATTTTATGTAAAAGTTTTGCTTTGATATTCAATTAAAATGTAGTCTATAGTTTTCTTTCTCTCTTTTTGTTATCCCTGGCTTATCAATTAAAACCATATTTGTGTCATAAAAGGATTTAGGTAGGATTCCTTCTTTACCTATTTTTTCATATAGTTTGTATAGAATTCAGATTAATTGTTCCTTAAATCTTTAATTGAATTCACTTGTGAGCCCATCTGGTCTCTGATTTTTTTTCTTAAGGAGCTCATTGATAGCTTATTCGTTTTCCCCATAAAATATAACTATTCATTCAATTTCTTCTTCTGCTAAGTTTATATCTTTATAAATATTCATCCATTTCACTTGGAATGTCAATTTTTTTATTATAGCTTTTTATTTATAAGATATATATGTGGGTAATTTCTCAGCATTGACAACTGCAAAACTTTTTGTTCCAATTTTTTCCCCTCCTTCCCCCATCCCCTCCCCCAGATGGCAGGTAGACCAATACATGTTAAATATGTTAACATATATATTAAATACCATATATGTATACATATCCACATAGTTATTTTGTTGCACAAGAAGAATCAGACTTTGAAATAATGTACAATTAACCTGGGAAGGAAATGAAAAATGAAGGTGGACAAAAATAGAGGGATTGGAAATGCTATATAGTGGTTCACATTCATTTCCCAGAATTCTTTCACTGGGTGTAGCTGGTTCTATTCATTATTGAACAAATTGAACTGATTTGGTTCATCTCATTGTTGAAGAGAGCCATGTCCATCAAGATTGATCATCATCTGGTATTATTGTTGAAGTATATAATGATCTCCTGGTCCTGCTCATTTCACTCAGCATCAGTTCATGTAAGTCTCTCCAGGCCTTTCTGAAATCATCCTGCTGGTCATTTCTTACAGAACAATTATATTCCATAACATTCATATACCAAAATTTGTTCAGCCATTCTCCAATTGATGGGCATCCACTCAGTTTCCAGTTTCGGGCCACTATAAAAAGGGCTGCCGCAAACATTCTTGCACAGACAGGTTCCTTTCCCTTCTTTAAGATCTCTTTGGGATATAAGCCCAGTAGTAACACTGCTAGATCAAAGGATTTGGATAAACTTAGATAACTTTTTGAGCATAGTTCCAAATCATTTTCCAGAATGGCTGGAAGGATTCACAATTCCACCAACAATATATTAGTGTCCCAGTTTTCCTACATCTCCTTCAATATTTAGCGTTATTTTTTCCTGTCATTCTAGCCAATCTGATTGGTATGTAGTGATATCTCAGAGTTGTCTTAATTTGCATTTCTTTGAATAATAATTTGGAGCATCTTTTCATATGGCTAGAAATAGTTTCAATTTCTTCATCTGAAAATTGTCTGTTCATATCCTTTGACCATTTACCAATTGGAGAATGGCTTGATTTCTTATAAATTAAAGTCAATTCTCTATATATTTTGGAAATGAGGCCTTTATCAGAACCTTTGACTGTAAAACTGTTTCCCCAGTTTATTACTTCCCTTCTAATCTTGTCTGTATTAGTTTTATTTTATAAAAGCTTTTCAATTTGATATAATCAACATTTTCTATTTTGTAATCAATAATGATCTCTAGTTCTTCTTTGGTCACAAATTCCTTTCTTCTCCAGAGGTCTGAGAGGTAAACTATCCTATGTTCTAATTTATTTATAATCTAATTCTTTACACCATGAACCCATTTTGACTTTATCTTGCTGTATGGTGTTAAGTGTGGGTCAATGCCTAGTTTCTGCCATACTAGTTTCCAAGCAGTTTTTGTCAAAGAGTGAATTCTTAACCCAAAAGCTGGGGTTTGGGGGTTTGTCAAACACTAGATTATTGTAGTTATTGACTGTTTTGTCCTTTGAACCTAACCTAGTCCCCTGATCAACTAGTCTATTTTTTAGCCAATACCAAATGGTTTTGGTAACCACTGCTCTATAATATAGTTTTAGATCTGGTATAGCTAGGCAACCTTCATTTGATTTTTTTTTTCCCATTAGTTCCCTTGAAAGTCTTCATCTTTTTTTGTTCCAGATGAATTTTGTTGTTATTTTTTCTAGGTCATTAAAATAGTTTTTTGGGGAGTCTGATTGGCATAGCACTAAATAAATAGATTAGCTTAGGTAGTGTTGTCATCAGTATTTGCTCAACCTAGCCAAGAGCACTTAATATTTTTCCAATTAGTTAGATCTGACTTAATTTGGGTGGAAAGTTTTTTGTAGTTTTGTTCATATGGTTCCCGACTTTCCCTTGGCAAATAGATTTCCAAATATTTTATACTATTGGCAGTTACTTTAAATGGAATTGCTCTTTGTAACTCTAACTGTTGGATTTTGTTAGTGATATATAAGAATGCTGATGACTTATGTGGGTTTATTTTGTATCCTGCAACTTTTCTAAAGATGTGGACTATTGCTAATAGCTTTTTGGTAGAATCTCTGGGGTTCTCTAAGTATACCATCATATCATCTGCAAAGAGTGATAATTTGGTTTTCTCATTACTTACTCTAATTCCTTTAATCTCTTTCTCAACTCATTGCCAAAGCTAGCATTTCTAATACAATATTGAGTAGTAATGGTGATGGTGGGGCAACCTTGTTTTACTCCTGATCTTATTGGGAATGGTTCCAGTTTACGCCCATTACATATGATGTTTACCAATGGTTTTAAATAGATACTATTGATTATTTTAAGGAAAAGTCCATTTATTCTTATACTCTTGAGTGTTTTTTTTTTAATAGGAATGGGTGTTGGATTTTATCAAATGCTTTTTGTGCATCTATTGAGATGATCATATAGTTTTTGTTAGTTTGATTATTGATATAGTCAATTATACTAATAGTTTTCCTAATATTGAACCAACCCTGCATTCCTGGTATAAATCCTACTTGTGGGTGTATTATCCTGGGGATGATTTTTTTGTAATTTTTTTTTTTTGTTTTATTATTTTTTTGGTTAGTTTTTTTTTTAATTTAATAATAACTTTATATTGACAGAATCCATGCCAGGGTAATTTTTTTTACAACATTATCCCTTGTACTTGCTTCTGTTCTGATTTTTCCCCTCCCTCCCTCCACCTCCTCCCCTAGATGGCAAGCAGTCCTATATATGTTAGATATGTTGCAGTATATCCTAGATACAGTATATGTTTGCAGAACCGAACAGTTCTCTTGTTGCACATTGAGAATTGGATTCAGAAGATAAAAATAACCTGGGAAAGAAAAACAAAATGCAAATAGTTCACATTCATTTCCCAGTGTTCTTTCTTTGGGTATAGCTGCTTCTGTCCATCATTTATTAATTGAAACTCAGTTAGGTCTCTTTGTCAAAGAAATCCACTTCCAACAGAATACATCCTCATACAATATCATTGTCGAAGTGTATAATGATCTCCTGGTTCTACTCATTTCACTTAGCATCAGTTCATGTAAGTCTCTCCAAGCTTCTCTGTATTCATCCTGCTGGTCGTTTCTTACAGAACAATAATATCCCATAACATTCATATACCACAATTTACCCAGCCATTCTCCAATGGATGGGCATCCATTCAATTTCTAGCCACTATAAACAGGGCTGCCACAAACCTGGCACATACAGGTCCCTTTCCCTTCTTTAATATCTCTTTGGGGATAAGCCCAGTAGTAGCACTGCTGGATCAAAGGGTATGAACAGTTTGATAACTTTTTGGGAATAATTCCAGATTGCTCTCCAGAATGGTTGGATTCATTCACAACTCCACCAACAATGCATCAGTGTCTCAGTTTTCCCGCATCCCCTCCAACATTCATCATTATTTTTTCCTGTCATCTTAGCCAATCTGACAGGTGTGTTGTGGTATCTCAGAGTTGTCTTAATTTGCATTTCTCTGATAAATAGTGATTTGGAACACTCTTTCATATGAGTGGTAATAGTTTCAATTTCATCATCTGAAAATTGTCTGTTTATATCCTTTGACCATTTATCAATTGGAGAATGGCTTAATTTCTTATAAATTAGAGTCAGTTCTCTATATATTTTGGAAATTAGGCCTTTATCAGAACCTTTAATGGTAAAGATGTTTTCCCAGTTTGTTACTTCCCTTCTAATCTTGTTTGCATTAGTTTTGTTTGTACAAAGGCTTTTTAATTTGATATAATCAAAATTTTCTATTTTGTGATCAGTAATAGTCTCTAGTTCATCTTTGGTCACAAATTTCTTTCTCCTCCACAAGTCTGAGAGATAAACTATCCTATTTTCCTCTAATTTATTTATAATTTCATTCTTTATGCCTAGGTCATGGACCCATTTTGATCTTATCTTGGTATATGGTGTTAAGTGTGGGTCCATGCCTAATTTCTGCCATACTAATTTCCAGTTATCCCAGCAGTTTTTATCAAATAATGAATTCTTATCCCAAAAGTTAGGATCTTTGGGTTTGTCAAATACTAGATTGCTATAGTTGACTATTCTGTCTTGTGAACCTAACCTTTTCCACTGATCAACTAATCTATTTCTTAGCTAATACCAAATGGTTTTGGTGACTGTTGCTTTATAATATAATTTTAGGTCTGGTACAGCTAGGCCACCTTCATTTGATTTTTTTTTTCATTAATTCCCTTGAGATTCTCGACTTTTTATTATTCCATATGAATTTTGTTGTTATTTTTTCTAGATCATTAAAATATTTTCTTGGAAGCCTGATTGGTATAGCACTAAATAAATAGATTAGTTTAGGGAGTATTGTCATCTTTATTATATTCACTCGGCCTATCCAAGAGCACTTAATATTTTTCCAATTATTTAAGTCTGACTTTATTTGTGTGGAAACTTTTTTGTAATTTTGTTCATATAATTCCTGACTTTCCTTTGGTAGATAGATTCCCAAATATTTTATGGTATCAACAGTTATTCTGAATGGAATTTCTCTTTGTATCTCTTGCTGTTGGATTTTGTTGGTGATGTATAAAAATGCTGAAGATTTATGGGGATTTATTTTGTATCCTGCTACTTTGCTAAAATTATGAATTATTTCTAATAGCTCTTTAGTAGAATCTCTGGGGTTCTCTAGGTATACCATCATATCATCTGCAAAGAGTGATAGTTTGGTTTCCTCATTGCCTACTCTAATTCCTTTAATATCTTTCTCGACTCTTATTGCCGAGGCTATAATATAATATCTAATATGATATTGAATAATGATGGGGATAGTGGGCAACCTTGCTTCACTCCAGATCTTACTGGGAAAGGTTTCAGTTTTTCCCCATTGCATATGATGCTTACTGAAGGTTTTAAATATATGCTCCTGACTATTTAAGGAAAAGTCCATTTATTCCTATGCTCTCAAGTGTTTTTATTAGGAATGGATGTTGGATTTTATCAAATGCTTTTTCTGCATCTATTGAGATGATCATATGGTTTTTGTTTGTTTGGTTATTGATATAGTCAATTATGCTATTAGTTTTGCTAATATTGAACCAGCCCTGCATTCCTGGTATAAATCCTACTTGGTCATAGTGTATTATCCTGGGGATGATTTTCTGTAATCTTTTTGCTAATATTTTATTTAAGATTTTAGCATCAATATTCATTAGGGAGATTCATCTATAATTTTCTTTCTCTGTTTTCACCTATCTGGTTTAGGTATCAATACCATGTCTGTGTCATAAAAGGAATTTGTTACGGGTCCTTCATTCCCTATGTTTTCAAATAGTTTATGTAACATGGGAGTTAATTGTTCTTTAAATGTTTGGTAGAATTCACATATAAATCTATCTGGTTCTGGGGATTTTTTCTTAGGGAGTTCTATTTCTGTTCTATTTCTTTTTTTCTAAAATAGGATGATTTAAGCAATTTACTTCCTCATTTGTTAACCTGGGAAGCCTATATTTTTGAAGGTAGTCATCCATTTCAATTAGGTTATCAAATTTATTGGCATAAAGTTGGGCAAAGTAACTGCTAATTATTGCTCAAATTTCTTCTTCATTGGTGGAAAGTTCTCCCTTTTCATTTTTAAGACTAACAATTTAATTTCCCTCTTTCCTTTTTCTAAATAGATTTAACAAAGGTTTATCAATTTTATTGTTTTTTTCATAAAACCAACTCTTAGTTTTATTTATTAATTCAATAGTTTTTTTTTACTTTCAATTTTATCACTTTCCCCTTTTAATTTTAGAATTTCAAGTTTAGTATTTGATTGGGGGGGGTTAATTTAGTCTTTTTCTAGCTTTTCAAGTTGCAAGCCCAATTCGTTGATTTCCTCTTTCTCTGTTTTATTCAAGTAAGCCTCTAAAGATATAAAATTTCCCCTTATTACTGCTTTGGCTGCATCCCACAAATTTTGGCATGTTGTCTCATTGTTGTCATTCTCTTGGGTGAAATTATTAGTTGTGTCTATAATTTGCTGTTTTACCCAATCATTCTTTAGGATGAGATTTAGTTTCCTATAATGTTCTCACCAAAATCAATGTTCTCTTGTTGGGTTTTCTTGGGGTCTCTGGGATCAGACTTTGTTTCAGTTCAGTAATCACCATAAGTGCAGCCAGGTATTAAAGTCCAAATTCTTTATTGTCTCCTTCAAAGTCATGTCTTAGAGGCCTATCTCTCTCCTTGGTTCTGAGAGCTTGAGCTTCTGCCATCAGTCTTTTGTGTTCTCTGCCTCTTCCAGCTTCTTGAGGTCCTCCTGAACATGTCTTGGTTTCTGTGGGGGAGATAAAAGGACCACCACCATGGTCTCTGTCTTCCAGTTCTGATTTTGACTGAATTTGTCTGTGCTTATATGCTCTGTTATCATAGGTGGGAATCTTGTGGAACTATATTAAGTACTAAGTACATGTACTGAACTAGAAAACTATTAAGCACCATGCTAAACAATCATTGTCTCTATCAATTCTACTGACTTAGCACCTTGCAAGAATTTTTTGTTTCAAGTTCAGAGTTCTGGCCCATAACAGTTTCCAATTACTTTTTTGGTCTATTTACCCCTAGCTTTTTGTTGAATGTAGTTTTTATTGCATTGTGATCTGAAAAAAAAATGCATTTCCTATTTCTGCCTTTATGCATTTAATTTTGAGGTCTTTATGTCCTAATGTATGGTCAATTTTTATATAGGTTCCATGAACTGCTGAGAAGAAAGTGTACTCCTTTCTGTCTCCATTCAGTTTTCTCCAAAGATCTAGCATACTTAACTTTTCTAATATTCTATTTACCTTTTTAATTTCTTTGTTATTTGTTTTCTGGTTTGATTTATCTAATTCTGAGAGTACAAGGTTGAGATCTCCCACTATTATAGCTTTACTGTCTATATCTTCTTGCAACTCTCTTAACTTCTCCTTTAGGAAGTTAGATGCTATACCACTTGGTGCATATATGTTTAGTATTGATATTGCTCCATTGTCTATGTTACTCTTTAGTAAGATATAGTTTCTTTCCTTATCTCTTTTAATTAGATCAATTTTTGCTTTTGTTTGATTTGAGATAAGGATGGCTGCCCCTGCTTTTTTTACTTCACCTGAAGCATAATAGATTCTACTCCAGCTTTTACCTTTATTCTGTATGTATCTCTCTGCTTTAAATGTGATTCCTGTAAACAACATATGTAGGGTTCTGGCTTTTGATCTAGTCTGCTATGGAAGACTTTGGGAGACTCTGCTTTATGGGAGAGTTCATCCCATTCACATTTACAGTTAAAATGACTAATTCTGTATTTCTTGCCATCTTATTATCCCTATATTATGCTTTTATTTTTCTTACCCCCTCTCCCCAGTATTAAACTTATGGGCATCACTTGCATCATAAAGCTCTCCCTCATTAAAATCCCTCCCACCCCTTTTGAATCTCTTCCCCTTTATTATACTTTCCCTTATTACTCTTTTTCTTTCCCCTTTTCCTCTCCCACTTTTTAATGAGGGGAGAGAAGTTTCTCTGTAAACCAATTATGTCAATTATTTTCTCTTTGAGCCAAATCTCATGAGAATAAGATTTATACAATGTTCCTCCCCTTCCCTAAATTCCTTCATATATGATAGGTTTCCTTTGCCTCTTCATGGGATGTAGTGTCCCTTTTTTTTAATCTCCCCTTTTCACTTTTTCTGATACTATCCCCTTTCCATTTCTACTTCCCTTTTTTATATTATATCAGTAAAATCAAATTATACATGCACTCTTTATGTATGTCCATAACAGAAATACAGTTCTCAAGAGTTCTTTTTGCCTTTTTCTACTTCTCTTGAGTCCAATAGTTGGAGGTCAAAATTTTTGTTTACCTCTGCTTTTTTCATTAGAAATAAATAGAATTCATCCATTTCACTAAACGTCCATCTTCTTCCCTGGAAGAAAATGCTCAGCTTAGCTGGGTAGTTTATTCTTGGCTGCATTCCAAGTTCTTTTGCCTTTCAGAATATCAGATTCCAGGCCCTTCGATCCTTTAATGTGGAAGCATCTAGATCCTGAGTGATCCTTATTGTGGCTCCTTAGTATTTGAATTTTTTTTTTTGGCTGCTTGTAATATTTTTTCCTTAATCTGATAGTTCTGAAATTTAGCCACAATATTCCTTGGAATTTTTATTTTAAGGTCTTTTTAGAAGGTGTTCAATGAATTCTTTCAATGCCTATTTTACCTTCTGATTCTATTACATCTGGACAGTTCTCTTTGATGATTTCCTGTAAAATAGTATTTAGGCTCTTTTTTTTTCATCATAATTTACAGTAAGTCCAATAATCCTCAGATTATCTCTCCTAGATCTATTTTCTAGGTCTGTTGTTTTTCCAAATGGTTATTTAATATTTTTTTCTACTTTTTCATTTTTTGGGTTTTGTTTGACTGATTCTTGATGTCTCAGGAGTGTCATTTTTTTTGGTCAAGATTTGTCAATTATACTGGCATATAATTATATAAAATAACTCCTTATAATTGCTTTAATTTTATTTTCATTGGTGATTCATTCACTCCTTTCATTTTTTTTATAGTAAGTTTTTTTTAAATCAAATTAATTCATCTTTTTTCATAAAATCACTTTCTGGCTTTATTAGTTCCATGTTTTTTAAAGAAAAACTTCTAATTTTAATAATTTCTCCTTCAATTTTCAAGATTTTTATTTTAGTGTTTAAATAAGGATTTTTAAGAGGTTGTTTTTCTAATTTTTTAAATTGCTGTTCCAATTCACTGGTTTGTTCTTTCCCCATTTTATTAACATAAGCATTTAGAGATATAAAATTTCCCTTAAGTAGTGCTTTGGCCCCATCCCACATGACACATCTAAACAACTGGAGAAATATTAACTGTTCATGGGTAGACCAAGCCAATATAATAAAACTGACAATTCTAACTAAGCTAATTTGTTTATTCAGTGCCATACTAATCAAAATACCAAAGAATTATTTTATCAAGCTAGAAAAAATAATAGCAACATTCATCTGAAGAACAAAAGGTTAAGAATATCAAGTGAACCAAAAAGGGAAAAATGAAGTAAGGTAACCTAGCTGTTCTAGATTTCAAACTGCATTATATGCATTTCCATGTCATCAAACACTATAGATTAACTTTTCTAGTAGAAAAGAGAATTTGGTGTCTGCCCTTTTTTCTTACCCTCCTCCTACCTCTAAGTTTGTGTCTGGTATTCTCAGGTTACACTCCCTATCAAAAGAAGACCATTTCATGAATAATTTGATCAAAGATAAGAATTTTGGGGAGTGATCTCTGTTTTGGTTTCTCACATTTTCTTCTAAATTTCTGGCTGGAACTGTAATGATGACAGCTGCTTTTAGTATCATGGAATCATAGATTTACAGCTTAGGGAGGCCTTAGGGATTCTTTCATTTTTATTTTCATTTCATTCCTTTCCTTCATTCTGAAGGTGAATTGGCTTATTGTAAATCACACAGGTAAACTTCTGTGAAAATCCAAGAAACATTGTTGGTCACCCAAATGCAATATCTCAATACTATGGGAATTTCCCAGCCAATCACAAGACCACACATCATAAAAGGGAGAAGTGTAGAACAAGACGCTTCATTTGTCTGAGAATTTCTTTTGGTTTCATAACCGTGATGTTGCTGACAGTGTGCGTGGTGCTTTCTGTCTCCAGGAGCATGGTTGCTGGTAGGGTCAAATGATGAAAAGAAAATTAATAGGGAGAAGGGAGGGAGAAATGGAGATTGGAGGAAGAGCATTGGTTCACATTGTTTAGGCACTGATCTTTTAAGCTGATGGATTTTTTAAGTGTCCTGAGAGTTGAACTTGGGACAAACCTTCTTTTGTGGATAGTGGTTGTGAAGGATAAGATTCTGCCTTGTATTCATTGTGTGTACATTTTGTGAATACATATTTTATATGTGCTTAGGTGTATATCTGCCATCTGTCCTTGAATGTAAATTAAATGAAGGTTGGTTTAGTTTCATTCTTTTTTTTTTCACCCCAGTTAGCACAGTGCCTAACACTTAATATGCTTAATGAATGATTAATGATTGATTTATAAACTGACAAATATTGTGAAAATATATTATAAATAAGCAGTATTATAGTATTATTTTATTATTATGTTAATTATAGGTTGTTATTAGAAATGACAAAAGGAGTTGGGAATTGAGCCCTTAGTTCATTCTTCTCATCACTGAGGCTTTTCAAGATAGTTCTAAGAAAAGCTTTGAGGAGGCAAGAATTGGTGATCTGTTACTGGTTGGGGAAGGGAGTTTGGGGAACATGGAGCAACATGGAAAATGGAAGTTTGGAAACTAAAATTAAGAGGATCAAGAATGGTGATATGATGAGACTTTTTGTTGTAATGGGGAAAAAAAGCACTATTGGGATTAAAGTTGGAAGTTGTCTGACTTCTATTTATGATACAATAATGGAATGACCTTGGTCAATAAATTTAATTTCTTAATTGTTGATCACAGAGTTAGAGCAGGAAGGATATTTAAGGGGTTACTGGAGTTATTTTACATAGAAGGAAACAGGATCAGAGAAATTAAACAATTTGCTCAAGTTTATGAGATAATAAGTGAAAGAAAAAAAGAGAATTTGAATCCAGAGCTTCGAGGTCCAAAAATCGAACCTTCTTTTCACTGGCCACATTCACTTTAGTTATCCTTCTATAAAATGGGCAGACTAATTTACAACTAACTTTCTGACAAATTTGTGGCAAGGAAGGATTTTGTAAAGCACAATGTAACTGTGAGCTCTTTTTATTATCCCTTTATCTTCAGGAATGCTAAGGGTGATTCATGAGCCAGAAGTGACCAGCACTGTTGGAGAAAATGTGACTCTGTCCTGCCAGCTATCTACTGAGAAGGAGGTCCTCCAAGTCACCTGGCAGAAAGAAGGTCAAACAACAGATAATATAGCTACATACAGCTCCAATCATGGCCCCAGATTACTTGGATCCTACCATGACCATGTCCGAGTGACCCAAAGTGATTTGTACTCCTCAGCCATCACGCTTGACTTGGTCTCCTTTAAAGATGAAGGATGCTACAGATGCATTTTCAATATCTTCCCCATAGGACCTGTGGTGGGCAGAATGTGTTTGAGTGTTTATGGTAAGTCATTCAATTGGGACCCTGGACAGATGGACTATTCTCATAGTATAGGATTTGTTTTCCTAAGGATAAAAAAATGTCAGGAAATAACATTAGGATAGACTCAATAACAGTCGTTAAAGAAAACAAACAAACGAGCAAGCAAAAACAACTAATTCAATCTTGGGTTGTCTTGAGAGTCATTGCTTCCATAAATTAGGCTTCAAGTAAACAAGTTTTTATTAAATGTCTACTCTGCATGAGGAACTGTGCTAAAGTGCTTTGTATAGCCCTGCTGTATTTTACCCTGGTCAGATCCCATCAAGAGAATTGTATTCAGTTCCAGAAGCCAAAATTTTAAGAAATACGATTAGATATTGAAGAGTGTCCAGAAAAAAAGACAATTAGAAGGATAAAATATGCCTCTGATTGTTGCCATGTGAGGACTGCTTGAAAGAAAAGCAGATATTTAATCCAAAAGTGGGGGAAAAGGGGGGCAGTGTAAATAAGGGGCAGGGGCAGCCCCTTTTCAGGGGCTGAAAGACTGATGCTTAGAGGAGGGACTTGACCTGATTGGTTTGGCTCCATAGGGAAGGAATGGGAGCAGAAATTGCAGGTTTGAAAGGGCTTAAGGTGGGCCTAGGGACAAGGAGTGGGAAATTCAATCTAACAATGAGAATTATAGAAAAGTGGATGAGTTTCTTTGTTGGGAAGCAGTTCCTATGCACTGGAGGTTTTTAAACAGTGACCAGACAACCTCTTGTTGGATATCTTACTGTATGATTTTTGGACTAGATGGCTGCTAACATTCCTTGTTGGCCAACAATTCCATAATTTTAAAAATTTTATTTTTAATAGTAGTCTTTTATTTCCAAAACACATGCAAAGATAGTTTTCAACATTCTCCTTTGCAAAATGTTGGCTTTTTTCTTGCCCTTCCTTCCATTCCTCTTCTAGACAGAAAGTAACACGATATAAGTCAAACATGTGCAAGTCTTCTAAATGTGCAAGTCTGCACAAGAAAAATGAGAGAAAATGAGAAAAAAGCAAGCAAACAACAACAAAAAGATGAAAATATTAGGTTGTGATCCATACTCAATAATCAACAATAATATTCCATAAATACATATACCATAATTTATTCAGCCATTCCCCAACTGATGGGCATCTGTTTAGTTTCCAGTTTCACTGCCACAAACATTGTTGCACAGGTGGGTCCCTTTCCCTCCTTTAAGATCTTTTTGGGATATCAGCCCAGTAAAGACACTGCTGGATCAAAGGGTATGCACAGTTTGATCACTCTTTGGCATAATTCCAAATTGTTCTCCAGAATGGTTGAATCAGTTCAGAATTCCACAAACAATGTATTAATATCCCAGTTTTTCCACATCCCCTCCAACATTTATCATCATCTTTTTCAGACAGTTTAGCCAATTTGAGAGATGTGTAGTGGTACCTCATTGTTGTCTTAATTTGCATTTCTCTAATCAATAATGATTTGGAGCATTTTTTCATATGACTAGAAATGTCTTTAATTACTCTATCTGAAAATTGTCTGTTCATGTCCTTTGACCATTTATCAACTGGACAATGGCTTGTATTCTTACAAATCTGAGTCAATTTTCTATATAAAAAATTCTATTTTGATTCAATCCAAGTAGAGAGAATGCCATTAGTCAAGATAAAGGTGTAGAATGTTCATGGTAGAGTGAAGATCTTCACCTACCTGGAATCATTGGATCACAAGATCTCAGATTTTGAAGTGGTAGAACTCATTTTATAGATAAGGAAGTCGAGGTGCAGGGAGGTAAAGTGATTTATTGTGTGAGTTTCTGAGGGGTAATTTAGTTTTTGGTCTTAATGTTTCTAGGATAGACCTATCTCTGTTATGCCATTCTGACTTCCAGTAAGGATCAAAAAATCAGAGTGAGGAGGAGCCTAAGAAATTATCAGATCCAACAATATAATTTTATAGTTAAGGAAACTGAAGCTTAAAGTTTGACTTAGATCTAGTGGCTAGCAAGTGTCTAAAGTAGGATTGTGGGCACATTGGACATAAGAAATCGGTCCCCACAAATTTCACAATTTTAGAGATTGAAATATGAAAGACTGACTCATGGATCAGAAAAACATACATAGTCAATATTATAATTGTTTTAAAGAAATTAAGACTTATTAGCCAAGGGTATATGACCAGACAATGTCTGGGTTAGAAGGAAGGTAACTCTAAAATTTACATTCTTTTTCACATTTCTCTTTCTATTTATCTATCCATCCATCCATCCATCTAGTATCTCTTTATATCTACTTATATATCTACCCATTTATAATTTACTATAATCTATCTACTTATCTACCATTTATCTATGTATCCATCATTTACTTATTCACCCTTTCATTTCTTTATATGTTTACTCATTCACTCATTTTTTATTGTTTTTGTTAATTTACTTCTTTGTTATTTACTATTTTGGTTATTTTCTTGCTGTTTAACTTCTGTTATCTATGCTGTTGATTTAGCCTCTTTTTAATTATTTTGTTATTTCTTATTTCATTGTGTATTTGCCTATTCATTTTGGTGCTTGGTGCATTCTTAAGATCTAGAAAGGGGAAGGGACTTTCAAGGCCTTTTAGAACCAGTCTTCTCATTTACAGAGGAGAAAACCAAAACCCAAAGAACTGAAGTTTCTTGAACAGTAAGCATTACATAAGTAGTAAGTGGTAAAGTCAAGATTTGAATTCAGGTTTTTAGTTTTGAAGTCCAGTATTCTTTTGAAATGCTATTTGATGATCAAGGTAATAGAGAGATACAGAAGATTTTTGAGCAGAGGAGTGATGGATTAATATCAACTTCTCTCTTAGAATGAGGATCTGAGGAAAGTTCAGGGAAATGGACCATGTCCATAGAGAAATGCTTTATATTTTTACACATACACACACATACATACACATTCACATGTGTGCATACACATACACACAGAGACACACATAACGCATTCACATAAGCTCAATAAATGCAAAATAATTTGAATGAACACTCACAATTGATAGGCTTGAGGAAGAGGCATTTGTTCTCTGACTTGATGGAAATTGGAGGTTTTAAGAGAGCCAAATGAGTAGGGAGGGCATTACACAAGGCAGATCAATTAGAAGATGGATGGAATTGTTTTCTCTTCACTTCAAAAATCTGTTTTCTTTTCTTTATTATCTGTCAAATTGGGGTGTAATAAAAGTATCTCCTTCCCAAGAGTAAGATCAAATGAAATAATAATTGGAGAACACTTAGCACAAGGAAAATAACATAGATTTAAAAAACTAGTCTGGGGGATCAATGCTGAGGGTTTGAACTAGTCAAGTATCTGTACAAATTACAAAAAAGAAGGAATATGAAAACAATGAGAATGACATCATCTTCATTAAAGACCTGCCTCCCCCCAAAAAGAAAAAAAAGATTTTTTTCTTAACTTTGTGGATCCAGGCAGGCAAGAAGCTGATTAGCTTTTTTTATAATTTACCTCAGCCTATCAGAAAGCTTCCCCATTACCCTGAAAGACTTGGGATTGTTGTGCAATAAATATTCTACGAATGAGGCCCCTTGCTTTTATCAAATAAAAATAATAAAATGTAGCCCAGGTAAAGAGAGTGTTTCCCCAAATCAGAACACTTCAACCTTGCCATTTCTCCATATACTCTGCTTTACAAAATACACTCTCCTCTGCTCACCTCACTGACTTGCATTCCCCAGACTTAGAAATGATCAGGATTTGGAGTAGGGCTATAGAAGGAGTTAGCTTTGCTTGCCTTATCTTACCCTTTGTTTTTCTCAGGATGTTCACTTCTCCATTTGCAAAATAGGGGAAGTAGTAGAGGGCAATGGGTACGCAGCATTGAAAAAATCAAGAAGACCTGGATTTCCTTGCGATGTGAACTCTAGGCTAGATGGATGGTACAGAGATTAGAGTGCTAATCCTAGAGTCAGGAAGATCTGAGTAAAAATCTGAACTCAAGCACTGGGCAAGTCATTTTATTTCATTTGTCTTAGTTTCCTCTTCTGTAAAACCAACTAGAGAAAGAAGTGGCTACTCATTTGGGTATCTTTACAAAAAGGCAGACACAAATCAACCGGACAAGTATGACAAAGTATGCAAACCTTATAACACTATAGAAACATTAGCTGCTATAATGGCTCTCTTTTTGTAAAATCTGTGACAGCAGAAGGTATAATGAGAGAGAATAAATCCATATGCATTGTCCACTCCTAGAAAGTCTGCAGAAGTTATGACTTTGGTTTACAAGATCAGCCTCTGACATGTGTGAAAATTAAAAAGTTCATTTGGGGAAGATTTGGGGATGTATAAGGAAATATATGACTAAAACGTACCTCAGATTTATGACAGCATTCTATCTCATAATTGGGGAAGTTGAGACACCGAGAAGGTACTCAGTTGGAAAGAGAATGAGTAACAAGTCTGCCTTTATTGCTTATGACTTGTTTGATAATGGACAAGTCAATTAACTGCTAGGAAACTCTGTGAACAATTGAAATAAATCAAGCTGACCTGGAAAGTCACTTTTCATAGTTCTTTACCCTAATTTTTCCATACTCAGATTACTGAGTTGTGTCAGCAAATAATGTGATTAAAAATAGTAGTTACTGCCAGACCCAAAGAAACTGACTCATGGTGACCTTTTTCTGTGTGCATCTTGTCCTCAACTGTTGGGGAAGAGAATTAGGGAATTTTCTTGAGAGGAGAGCTACTATTTTGGCTTCTTTGGTACTTCAAACTGAAATTAAAATGTTAAAATCTTGACTTGATACCCAACCAGCTTCCTTAATGTATGTGGGCTGGAGGCCAAGAGGCTTAACTGATGTCTTTCCAGTAACAAGAACTCTTGTTGACCATAACCCAGAGGGAAATATTCAGTGGATGGGGATTTCAGAGAGGGGAGATACTATCAAAGGTCTGAAAGGCTTGAAGTGAGGGAAGAAGAAAAGGGAAGGCAAGGACTGGGGTAAGATAGGAACAGTAGAGTGCAAACAATAGTGCTAAACAAGGAGTCAGGGTCAATCCCTCTTGTCACAAATTTAACTTCTCTGAGCCTTAGTTTCTTCATTTGTTAAGTGAGGATAGTTATACTTAGTCCATCCCCACTGCCCTGCAATTGGTCTGAGGCTAAAATGAAATAATTTTATGGAAAACATTTTGTAAACCATAAAGCACTATACAAATTTCACCTGGTATTATTATCATCATCATCATCATCACCATCACCACCACCATTATAAAGGGATTTTTCCCTGTCATTTTATCCTACACATGCACAATTTTATAATCAGACTTGCGAATAAAGTAGTGGAGATTAGAGCTCATAAGAGGGACTTATTTAAAAAAAAACAGGTTTATTACTAGCAAGGGAGCAAATCACCAGCTTTTATGTAGTGTTCCCTTCAAGTCTCTCCTTCTTTTAGTGATGAGGGGAACTGAGCCATAGAGAGGTTAATTATTTCTCCAGAGTCAGATAGCCACCGAGGATAAGAAGGAGCATTTGAATTTACCTCTGAACTGGTCAGAAACAGGACTGAACAACAACATGGGTCAATCAATCAACCAATACCTATCTTAACCCTGTTAAGTGTCTGGTGCTGATCCTTGATGCTGGGCATAAAAACAATACAATACAAAACAAACAAATGACAAACAAAACAACAACAAAAAACTGTCCTTATGGAGTCTATTAGAAGACAGACAAATAGACAGACAGATGGAAAGATAGATAGATGAATGGATGGATGGACTGGTAGATAGATGGATAGATAGAAAGCTGGAATAGAAAGAGATGGATGGATGGATAAGTAGATAGAAAGATGGAATAGATAGACAGAGATGGATGGATGGGTAGACAGATGGAATAGATAGACAGACAATAAGATAAACATTTACATGATGTTCTGGATGGATGGGTAGACAGATGGAATAGATAGACATTTAGATAGATAGACAGACAATCAGATAGATGAATAAGTAGATATGTTTACATAAACATTTACATGATGTTCTGGATGGATGGGTAGACAGATGGAATAGACATTTAGATAGATAGTCAGATAAATGGATAAGTAAATATGTTTACATAAACATTTACATCATGTTCTGGATGGATGGGTAGACAGATGGAATAGATAGAAATTTAGATAGATAGACAGACAATCAGATAGATGGATAAGTAGATATGTTTACATAAACATTTACACGATGTTCTTGGAGTCAAGGAAGTATATCTCTATCTATACATAATTCAGAGATTATTTTGGAGGAGGAAACACTCCAGCCGAGGACCTCATGGTGACATTTAGATCCTACTCCTCTTGACAATGTTTACAATGACTTGTCTAATCTCATGTCTTTGTGCACATTGCCCAATAGTTGAGTGATTCATGTTCTTTCCCCTATTCGTGCATGATCACTACAGACCATAAGATCAAGATCTCATGATCCCAGAGGACAAACAAACATGTGCAGGGCTCCAGAGGAGGATGATAGGTCACTCTACACTTTTGCTCAGATTGGGATTTCTTCTTGCAAGAAAATCATTGGTAATATGGTATCCTATTTTTGTCATGGGAAAGACCTTAAGAGCCCATCTAGTTCCAGGATGTCAGACTTACAGCTTTAAAATGGGAAAGAGGCTGAGAGATTATGTAATCTAACTTCTCATTTTCATGAGGCCCAGAGAAGTTCTTGTGAACCCACAAAGATAAAAAGTGGCAGACCCCAACCTGAGCTGAATTTCTTAGACTATGGCTTAACTCTTCTTGTTGTACCACAATCCTTCTACCTTTTGAGGCTGAAAGCTTCTCCATTTCTCCTCAGATTTACCTCATATTATAACCCTGAAGAGAATTTCATATTTGTTTTTTCTTAGAATTATTTGATTCTTCTGTAGCCTCCAAAATAAATTTATGTCCAGAAGAACTGCAAAGAGTTTCCATTTCCTGTTTCTAGTTTACCTAAGGTATTGGACTTTTAAATGGATTTTAAGGGAACAGATTTCAAGTATGTGCCTTGCAGAGATGCAGAGACATTAACAAGGTCCTGGGGAAGATCCACTATTGTCTAATTGTCCATCGTCTAATACAAAGACATACCTATAATATGTTTATAGTATGTATTCCGTGCATATATGAGTTTAACTAGATGGCTTTAAAAATCTCTCCTGGGTGTCAATTCTGTGATTTCAAAGAATGATTTTCAATTCAAAGAATGGAACCCCTCAAAAATATGGTTTCCTGGGAAAGATGGAAAATGACTTTTTAAAATGGTACAGATTTAGCATTTAGATTAGTATGAATGAGAAGGGAACATGCACAAAAAAATATGGGGACTATTTGCCAGATCCCCATAGTTATTTCACCTTTGAAAAAAGATTTTCATTGGTGAGGTGATGTGGAAAAATAGAGTTGGGAAGATGTAGGTCCCTTAATAGCTTTTAGATTAAGTTTTATGAATCTAGGTAAGTGGGTTAATCTCTCTGAACATCAGTTAAACATATATGTAAAATGAGAATGATGAGCTCAATAGTACCTGCCTCAAAGGACTCTTGTGAGTCTCAAATAAAACCCTCTATGAAAAGTGCTTTGTAAACTTCAAATCACTATATGAATGCCAGATGTGATTGATAAATCAACAAGTACTTATGCAGAACTTACTATGTGCCAGACACTGTGCTAGGCACCAGAGGTACAAAAAAGAATGAAAATTATCCTTGCCCTCAAGAATCTTGCTAGATGGAAGAGAGATTATAATCTCACCTTGTCTTCTCTTTCCACTGATGGAGAGACCTGAAATAGAAAGATGATTGTATGTGAGTGGGGAAAAAACAACAACATATATGTCAATAATTTTGTGGAAAAAATGACAACAATTTGCAATTGATTGGATTATGGGAGCGAGATGGAATAGTCAAGGATGACATTAAAATTGTAGACTTGGGTGACTGGGAGTATGGTGGGACTGGGACCAAATAATGAGCATACTACAGTAAAATGAGCACTGACTCAGAAGATATCACTTAGGTGCCTTAGCCTCTCTTGAGTTTAGTTTCCTTGTCTATGCCAAAGGAGAAGAGGTGACGTCAGCTTTAAAATGGGAAAGAGGCTGAGATGTCTATGATCCGCCTGATTCTGCTTACCTTTGCATATCGCCTTTTGCCAAAAAAGCTATGTATTTGTCCTCGGAGAAAAAAGAAACAATTAGGAAGTGGAAAACATAAGAAAGAGATTTGTAAGCACGTGGCTTAAGAGTCAGCAGAGCTGGATTCTAATTCTAGTGGTATCACCGAACAGCTGCTTGACCTTACACTAGTCACTTCCCTTGACTTTATAATTGGGATCCTGGGATCTCCACCCATTACAGTAAATTGCTGTTTATACTTTAAACAGCTGATCTAGTATATGTTTTGATGGGAAATTGCTGAATTGCTACAGAGAAAAGATGCTGACCAAGGAAAGTGGAAAGGAGAAGGAGGAGGTCGAGACGGCAAGGTCTTGGGAAGGGAAGTCCCTACCAGAAAGGCATTATGATATAGAAAGAGCACTGGGTAAAAGGGAAAACAACTGCTTTCCAATCTGATTATAGCATTAATTAACTTGGTGATTCTAATAGGTCTAATACATCTCTGAATATTAATTTATAGTAGTGATACTGACAGTAATTTTTCTATAGCACTTCCTATATGCCAAACACTGTAATCAACACTTTACAATTATTGTATCATTATCTTCACATAACAACACCGGGAGATAGTTCATATTTTCTTTATTTTACAGATAAGGAAAATGAGGCTAAAAGAAATTCAATGACTTGCCAAGGTCAAACAGCTAGCAGTTATCTGAGACAGGATTTGAACTCAAATCTTGACAATAAGTCCAGCATTCTATCCATTATGTTCTCTACAAAAGAGGAAATGGTGGAGTGGGGAGATCAGGTGCAAGACATGAAATTCTAGAGCACTTCTATTTAAATCCATGGCCCCGTTCACTGGGGTAAAATCATCAAATGTGGGGAGCTGTTCTAAGTGTTGATGCCCTCAGGAAGCTTCCATTCTCTAAGAGAACCAATATATAGTCAAATAAAGTATAGATAAAATACAAATAAGCTTACTAATTGAATCATCAGAAATTCTATTCAAGTACTTAAATCAGTATGTGACCCTGGGCAATTGTTTTTCCTGAATCTTAGGGTTTTCTGTGAAATAGGAATAATGATACCTACTTATAATAATAATTAATTACCTCAGATGGTTGTAGGAGAGACAATACATTTTAAGTCTTAAAGTCCTATGTGACTATTAGCTATTATTATTATGAGATGATGTCTAGGTTGTACCATCCAGCCATAGAATGGGGTCAAAGAGGATAAAGGATTTGAAGATTTTATGCTTGCGTTTTTCCTCTTCAACTCCCACCATGATAATCAGCAGACTCCTCAATCCTCCCAAAGAAGTAAGGGGGGGTGAATAGGGGTAGGAGGTGGTAAGCAATGGTTCCTTCTGGTGTGGAGCAGGGAGGGAAATACCAAATATCATCTGGGAGATAAGGGGAGTTCCTGAGAGTAACAGAAACAGAGTGCTTTATGTGCAAAGGGGATCTTTATGTTGGAGGAGAAAAGACCCAAAGGGATGAGACGGTCAAGCCTGATTGCTTTCTTCAAGTATTTGCCTGGCTGTCCTTGGAAGAAGAGATTCAACTGCTGGGATCCAGAGCACAGAATGGGGAGCCAGAGGGTATATATAATAAAGAGAGAGCTTTTTCTAGATGTAATGACAGATTTAACCATTAGAACAGTTCCAAAGGCAATTAGGCTGCTTTGGGAAGTAGCAGGATTCCCCAAATTCAACATTGCCGAGTTGCAGAAAGGATTCTTGTCCCAGTGATCTCCAAGGTCCTTACCAAAAATGAGAATCTGTTACAGATCTATCAATATAATATTTATTGAGTACCTCCTATGTATAAGATGTGGTTCTAAGTTGGGTACACAAATAAATACAATGAATAGAATAATCCCTACTTTCAAGAAGTCATATATTAATGTAATTCTTTGAAGTTATGCATATAAACTAGCTACTTCCTTCATTCTTGGTGTAACATACAAGTTAATGGATTCTCAAAGAGGATACATAGCTCACTCTTGGCCATCTTTTTAATCCCATTGCTGGCTAAGCTTAGGAGATAGCTTTGATCCATTGATCTCTAGTTTATTTGAAGGAGGAGGAGCCCTAAGCAATTTCTTCAAAGGTCATTATGACAAAATGTTTTACTAGAGGAAACAGAGGAAGAACTCTTTGTCCATCTTGTCTTTATTTAGCATAACGTGCCCCAAACAGAGTCTCTTCTAGCATTTCTTAGAGAACTAGTTCTCTTGGTGCCCATGAGAATAATTGCACTGTATTTGGCCCCAAGGTAGAGACAAGGAAGAATAGCACTTACTTTCAACCATCATAGAACTCCTAATCTTGTTCCAGAAAGAAGGCATATGGCACATAAAAACTCCACACCCACACACACACAAATTAAGTTGATTTTATTAGTGTCCTATTGCTGGGGCAGCCAGTTAAGTTCCCAGGAGCTCACCAGAAGAAATATATCTTAGACCAGGAATATTCAAGAAGACACAAGGGTCCTGAAAGACTTCCTAGCCCAGGCAATCAGTGAAGAAGCATTTTGAAGTGCTTTCTACTTGTTGAAGACTGTAGATACAAAGAGGCAAAACAGGGCCCCTGCCCTCAAGGAGCTCACATTCTAAAGATGGAATTAAAATAGAAATAATAAAGTTTAAAAAAAAGATGTTTACAGAGTAGATGGAATGTAATTTCAGAGATGGAACCAATAGCAGTTGCAAGACTGGAAAAGGCTTCCTGAACATTAAAGGAAATCAAGGAAGCTAAGAGGATATAGTAAGGAGAGAAAGCTTGATAGGGAACAACCATTGCAAAGGCCCAGAGGTGGGTGATGTTTTGTTGGGTGTGTGAAATAGCAAGAAGACCAAGATTACTGGATTACTTGTAGGGTGTGGGAGTGGAGGAAAGTAAAAGAATACTGGGAAGATAAAAAGAGGCCATATTATGAACATCTTCTTTTGACAGATGAGGAAATTGTGGACATAGGAGGTAAAAAATGCTTTCGTATGGCCCCATAGCTACTAAGGATCAGGGAGAAGGATTCAAATCAAGGTCTTCCTGATTCCAACTATAGTATTCTCTTTACTAAGCCACATTAGGCAAATGTGTTGTAATTTTAAGGAAATACCAACAGTCTTAACATGCATGGACATGTTAAGGGGATGGAGTTCACCTCTGTGTTTCACTATTAGACAAAACATTCCCTTTTATAACCACAAGAGGACATAATTTCTGATGTAGTGTCCCTGCTCTTTTTCTTGGGGCATGCTCAACTGGCATTTTTGAAAGCCCATGGAAGCTTGACCTAGACTTAGTTCTGGGAATGTGTGATAGAAAGCCCTGGGGAGAGAGAGCATTAAGACACTACAGAGTTAGAAAGGGGCTCAGAGACCATCTATTGTAACCTGTGTATGAACTAAAATCTCTAGGACCAAAGCCAACAAGTGGTTGTCCAGTCTTTGCTCAGAGACTTCAATTAGAGGGAACTCCCACCTCCCAAGGGATCCCCTTGTATTTTTACACATCTTTTATTGTTAGGGAATCTTTCTTTTGTTGTCTGATTTCATCTAAATTTGCCTCTTCATAACTAACCCCTCTCCCCCCACCTACCATTGTCCCTGATCCCAACTTTTGAATCTAAGCTGAAAAATTCTAATTCTTCCACATGACCACTCATTAAATGTTGAAACATGACTAGCATATGCTCCCACCCTAAATCTTTTCTCTGTGCTGAAAATTCTGACTTTTTCAGCTGATCCTTACTTGGTATAAATTTAAGGTTTTAACTACTATGGTTGAGTCCCAGGGCTAATAGAATGGCTTCATGGGGGTGGGGGATGAGATTAAGACTGTTCCCTTATCTTGGCTGCTTCCCAAGACTTTTTACTAGGGACTCTCCTGTTAAACCAACAGCTATATCAAAACCCAAGGTGGAGGCCCAGCTGCTGACCATAGGAGAGGAGGAAATGCTGGCAGTGAGTTGCCAGGTGACGGCAAAACCAGCTCCCGAGATCACCTGGGACCTGCCGGATGGCTTAGTGGTCATGCCGCAACTGTCCTATGTTTGGCATCCTAACAAGACTGTAACTGTCATCAGCAACTTCACCTACATCCCTGCCCAAGTCTCCCAGCAGGGGCCAATAATATGTTTGATTCACCACCCGATCCTCAAGACAAAGATGCCATTGGAGTATCCATTGCATAGACCTTCTGGTAAGTGGGGGCTATTGGTGGAGATAAAGGAGGAGACAGAAATATCTCCAGGGAGAGAGGAGAGATCATGTCATGTTGGAAAGAAAAACAGATTTTGAGCTAGGAAAAATAACAAAAAATTGACTATTCCAACACCCTTGATTTAAATATAAGTGCATTTCAGGGAAAAAAAGGATTTGACCAAGGTCATACAAGTAGCAAGAAACTGTGTCAAGGTTTGAACCCAAATCTTTAGATACTATGTCCCATGGTGGCATCTTTCCATCTCATGATGTTGCCATCCCAGACCATGTACTGATCTTCACAAACTATCAACAAGTACTCATTCATACCTTTCTTGTCCCAGATCCTAAGATAGGTTCTTGGAAGACAATGACAAAAATAAAATCATTTCTTGCTTTCAAAAAACTTAACATTTTATCATTGGAAACAGCATTAAGTAACTATTGTGCTTCAGTCATCATGCTAAGCACAGGGGACACAATAATGCTAATGAATTATTCTCTACCTTCAAGGACTAGACATGTACATATAAAGAAAGTCATTTGAAACAAATAATAATTTATTATCTCCATTTTCATTAAATTTGCTTTTATTAGGAGCAGGTCTCTCCTAAGAACCCTCCTCTGACCTCATCTGTATTGATTTCACTCCTTGAACACAATGACCCCTATGATTTTGACCTGGGTATTTAAGGGATATAAAGCTCAATAATTAAGGTGGTATCAACCCTAGCCATCCCACCAAGGTTAACGTGTTCTTGATTTGCATCAAGGTAATGGAGGCTTCCAGGACTAACTATGGGGTGGAGAGGTGTGCTGTAATAGTCCTGGTGCACATTGATTTGATTAGAACACATCAGAATTCTGATTGATCACTTCTGGGTTTCCTTAACCAGGGAACTAAAATGACTTGTCCATGGCTACATATGTAGTGAGTGTGTAGAAATCTGGAATTTTGGAGAAGTATACTTGAAACAAGGTGTTAACTCGGTGGAATTGAGGAGATGATGGTTAGAGAACTAGAGTTCCCATATATACTTAGTACTTTGTATGGTGATGTAATGGTTCTCTAGTTCACACATACATAGTATGCTGTAATGATGTAATTGTAATAGAATCTATAAGGGCTAAGAAGGAATGGAAGAGGGATATTCAATTTTTGACCATCCTCCTAGTGGCTCTTCTGCCTCCTGCACTAAGATCAAGGTTGGTCCTGAGGACCTCCAGAAAGCTAGCCCAGACATTAAACGAGTGGAAGAGGGGAAATTAAAATTCAGATCCTTTGGCTCTTTCTCTTGTTTCACTTGGTCCTGGGCCCATGCTTTGTGAAAATTTGATGAGGAAATGGAGGAACAGCTGAAGAACAGAAAACTAGAGAGATAGGGGTGGGGAGAGAAGCGAATGTGATACATTTATTCAAGTTCCTTAAGAGCTTTCAGGCAGAAGGAAAATAGATTTAATTGTGTTTTATCTGGTCCCAGAGAGGCCAGAAAAAATGGTTAGAAAAGAGAGTAATGAATGCTTGGCAGGAGGGAGAAAATTCCATAATTTGAGTTAATCAGAAGTGGACTGCGCTGTACCATGATATTGCACCAAAGTCTTTAATGCAAATACTACATTTCCAAGAGTAGGTACTAGAAAATCTTTTAAATGGACTAGACCACAATAACTCAGTGAACGCTAAGGTCCCTTCCAAAACTGAAATCTTTTGTTTTTGTGACACTGTGACCTTCCAGTTACCCTCAGTACCAACTCGATCTCACGTCTCAACTTCCCTTATTCAACCATACCTATCTATTCTACTTCTAGTTTCATAAGGAACTGAAACAAATACCTAATTTGATTTAGTTTGATTAAATTATCATTTATATTTACAAGACTCTACCAGGCACTGTTTACTAAAAGAAAAACAGTGCAATTTTATTGGAAGAGAATTGAATTTGGACTTTAATATTAATATAAAATAAAATATATGTAACATTTATAGAATGTAATATACATGTATGTATATTTCCTAGCAAAATTTATTTAAAACAGTTTTATCTTTTTCTTTCTTCTTCCATTTTATAAGTTCTCTCATTATATTCCTTTGATATCATCTAGCTAGGAATCATTGTCATCATTCTATGATAAGGAAACAGTCTCAGAGAGATAAAGTACACATGAATATATAAAGTTACACAGTCGATAAATCAGGACTCCAACCCAAGTTGGACATCAGTGACTGAGTAGCTAGAATGAATCTTGGAAGCCACCGAGTCTAATGCTATCATTTTAGAGATGAAGAACTGAGGTCCAGAGAAGTTATGACCTGACCAGATTTACATAGATAGTAAGAGACGGCTGAGATTAAAATCCCAGGTCTCTTTACTCCATTGCATACTGCACCATTGTCTCAATTCTTCACTCACAAAAGCCAAAGCACACAGTCTCATCTTAGTGAAACTAAGTCTAGTGAAACTGAAAAGGCCTAAATTGGAAGTCAGAAACCTAGAATTTTAATTGGGACTTTGCTGTTTACTAACTCTGACTGAGCAAGCTATATTTCCATATATTTTTTTTTTATGGAACTCAGTTTCCCTTTTAGTTAAAGAGAAGGGGTGAACCCTAAAGGGATTAGGTAATCTTTTAACCTTTTGTCCCACAATCTTTTCCATTCACCTCATTAAATATTCTAAATATTTCTAATAATTATATAGACACAAATGAGTCTACCATTGTGTTATAGTTGAACATTTAATGAGTTTGGATTTAGAGCACCTGAATTCAAATCTCATTTCTACAATATACTATATGTGTGACCTGGGATAATACAGTAACTCTCTGAACCTCAATTTATCCATGTGTCACATAAGGAGGATAGATGGCTAGATAGGTGGTCCTTGATAGCTCTAGAAGCACATACTGTCCATCTGCTTGAGTACAGTTTTCTCAAGTGTAAAATGAAGACATTAGACTAGATGATCTCACTAGATCTGTGATCCCATGTTTCTTTCACTGGACCTCAGTTTCCTCACCTATAAAATGAGGGAATAGGATCAGGTGGATTTTTTGTTGCCTTCCAGAGTTAGATCTATGATTAGACGTAACATTCCCTCTATGATCCTAGTCTAGGAAGTCAGTCTATCAATAAGCATTATTAAACTTCTGCTATGTGCTACACACTATGCTGAGTTCCCTAACCCATGTAGCCTCACCTCCTGATGATCTTGCCTTTCAGATGGACATAAGATCTTCTTCATAGCCTTCTCTTTTGTGATCGTCACTGTTTTTCTCCTGGGACTCTGTTATTTCTGTTTACGGAAACAAAAAATGGGTGCCTGTCAAGTGGGTGAAGCTCTGATCTTGGTAAATATGAAAATAACTCACTCAGAGGGCTGCTTTGTACATATGATGGCTAGTATGTTTGTTTGGGTGGGCTGGAACTTCAGGATCTGCAAATATTCTGCTTTTGGAAATGGGAAGGCTTGCATTCTGACCCTGCTTCAGATATCAAATAGTCACATGAACCTGAGATTACAGATTTGTCTCTCTGTCTCTCTCTGTCTCTGTCTGTCTCTCTCTCTCTCTCTGTCTCTCTCTCTCTCTCTGTCTCTCTCTGTCTCTGTCTCTGTCTCTGTCTGTCTCTGTCTCTCTCTCTCTCTGTCTCCTTTCTCTGATAACTAATCTGTAAAATGGGGATAATAAGAGTGCTTCCTTTCCCTTTTGTTTGCCTATATTTTTAATACATTCAATAAATCAAAGAGCAAGATATATTTTTAAGCAAACCCAATTTTATTATTAAAGTAACATAAGGTAACATATCAGTTGCTTTGTGCATTTACCATGTTATACAATTTTCAGCTATTATGAAAGGTCTTCATACCTGTTTGTTGGGAATACAATATATAACTTTGCTTTACCTCTGGTAGACCTTTTCCTCTCTTCTTGTGAGAGGATGATAGTGATTCAAGGACACTGAGAGGCATTGCTGTTCTCTGATCTCCCCACTGAGAGGCAGTTGCTATTGTCTGACCCCTCTCCTCTGCCTCTGCCTCCAATTTATTTTCCCAGTCCACAAGCAACACCTGTGTCAGTAAAGGCTGCTTTGCAACTCCTTCAGATGTTCACAGCTGTGGAGGCTCTCAGAGAATTGACCTGCCCCTTACAGTGCACTTAGGCATGGTCCTTACCACCTGTTCTCACTGTGGAACTAAGATCACATAGATAGGTAGATGACAATTGTTGTATGTTAGGTGTGTTAGATAGTTAGATCCCTGGAGGAGATTCAAGCACAGGGGACAGCTAAAGGACTTATAAACAAAGCACTGATGATGATGATGATGATGAAAGTAATATTTTATTCATTTTAAAGTTTACAAAGTGCGTTACATATACTATATCATCTGATCCTCAGAATTTTATAGAATTGGAAACTGAGGCACACAACATTTAAATGACTTGTCCAGGATGGACAACTAGACAGGATTTGAATCCAGGATTTTTAAAATTTCAATTTCAGGGATTACTTTATGCTGGTCCATTAGTCTATTTCTAATGTGATTTTCAGCTATAGATTTATAATCCTGAGACATTCAGATTAGAAAAGTTCACATCTGGGAGAGATGGTATGATAGAATAGAAAAAGCATATATCTTTGTGGACAGGCAGTATCACACCTCTGATGCTTACTACCTATGTGACTTTGAGCATATCAATTCTCTTTTTCAAGCTTTTGTTTCCCTACCTATAAAATAATGAGATTGAACCAGATTGTCTGTGAGATGCTGTCCAACTCTTCCTCTATGAATTCATTATATAAAGAACAGTCAAGAGACATGAGGTGCTTCAGTCACACACAGAGAAAATAGTGGAGCAGGGATTTAAATTCAGATCTTTCCTTATCATAAGATTTAGATCTAATTTTAGATATGTGTTCAAGATTTTGTGTAGAGATAATTTCTAATTTCTCCATTTTACCAAAAAAAGGCAATAGAGTAGCTTGTTCAAGATCCTTCATAAAACAATCCTCTATAAATGGCAGAGCTCAGCTATAGTGCTTTTCTGCTATTTCCGTTAAGGGCAAAGTTTTGCTTCTACAATTGTCCACTCTCAAATCCAAATGAAATTATGGTTCTGAGGCTATGAAAGCTAGGAAAGGCTTATAGAATTAAATTTATTTTCATGAATTTTCATAAAAATCAAAATAGCAACAATGAAAAAAAAACAAAACAAAACAGAAAATGCTCAGAAAATTCACCTGTGTCATCTCCTAACAGGCCACCACTTGGTTGATTCCAAAGATCTGCTGCGGGAGGTTCTCAAACAAACTTTCTGCCAATATCATTGAACATCAAAGGACAGAGGCCGTGTGATACCCTTTTTTTTTTTTAACTTATGCTGGAAGTATTCTCCAACCTGTGCTGAGCTGCATTACTGAAAATGGCAAGGAAACAGGTGACTCAACCATTTGGCTCCTTCAAAATGATTCCCATGGTGTTGCTGAGCTTTCTGTGATCCAGGGATCTTTTGATCTTGTTTCTTGTATTGCTCCATTTCAGTTCTTCAGTGGGTCTACAGTCTCATGAGTTTTGGAATTCCTTCCGGTGATGTGAAGTGGAACAGAATGTGATCCCTCCATATGTACCTGTTTGATGTCACTCTTGTCAATGGTGTTCCAAAAATTTGGCACAAGGAATCGATCTAATGCTTGGAACCATCTTTGATTTTTCCACTTCTGAAGATATCAACAAAACATTCTGCCTATTTCTGACATCAACATGTGATCTCAACAAGTGATTTATCCATTTTTCTTTCTGGTATATTCTCCCATGATGACATCCTTGGATCTTATACTTTTTCAGAAAACCTCACTGATTATATGTCATGGCTGCTTATAGCTACCTCTTATCTCACCAATGTCCCATAACCACTTTCTAAGTGTTTCATAGGATATGGGGTTCCAGTTGCATGGTCATATAACATAATTTCTAATATGCTTAGCACAAAAGATCCTTTTCTTTTAGGAAAAACTGTATAGAGTGAAATCATTTTTGATGAAACAAGAATGTGAAGAATATATACATGTGCCATATGTTTCAAAGAGTCAGAATCTCTAGTCATATGCAATGATTTTTACTTTGTTGGCATTGTTTAGTTATTTAAATCATGTTAAATCATCTCTGGCACACCATTTTGGGGTTTTCTTGACAAAGATACTGGAATGGCTTGTTTTTTTCTCTGGGAAACTGAGGTAAATGGAGTTAAGTGACTTCCCCATGGTCACACTCATGAAGATTAATTTTCCTGATTCTAAGCCCAGTTCTCTATACATTGCACTGCCTAGCTTTCCCTGTAATAAGTTTGCTAGCCAGAATCAAAATAAATGGGAATTCCTGATTTCAACCAGATAATTAATATTATCTGAACAACGGTGAATTATATCTATTGGTTGTCTTCGTGACCAAACCAATTTATTTCTGTTTATACAATGTCATCAACACTACCTCATAAATAAAAATACTTAAGAAATTCGGGGATCTCTGAAGTGGGTTTAGGTAACCCCTTTGCTAATGTGGATTTTGAGTCCCCATTTAAGTCTTTGCAAGTAACTGCACCTAACTAACACACCATCCTATAGGCATTCTGGGGCTCAATGATCTTGGTTGGATTGATTTTCAGGATGAAGACAGTCCGTCTCTTTGACTTTTCCTGTACTTGAAGATATACTAGAATGTTAGGGTCATTCAGGGCATCCGCTGTACTAACTATTCTTGGAGCAATAGAAGTTACCACTAAGTTACTGTGAACAAAGAATTCTCATGAAGAGGGTCCGTATTACTGCATTGTATTTATCCAATGTTATTATTTAAGATGTCATTTCTATCTTTAAAAAAAAATCCCTTTGTCTTTTCCCCCAAATATGCCCCTCCCTCTTTCCTTACCATGAATGACTTTTTGTAACAAACATAAAAATAAGTACAGTAAAAACAATCAACAGATCAACAGAGTCTGTATGTGAACTGGAGAAATGGATTTATTATCATGATAGCACAGAGGTTGTTGGGTGATGCTGTAAAAGTGGAAGCTGAAATGCTGCAGTGGAAAGCAAGGGAGATTCCTTGATTTGCCTTTAATAGGCTGTTTCAGATGTGAGCAAACATTTTATAGGATCTAATCTGAAGCTAAAGGGGAATGCGATTTCAAGGTGGAAGGGATATTAAATAATAAATAAATAAAAGTTAATCATAATAAACATTCCATTTCTCTCCAATTTTACAGATGAGAAAAATGAGGTCCAGGGGAGTTAAACCTTAATTCCTTTTAGGAATAATTATATCTGAAGGAAGAACAGTAAACTATGTCCAATTTCTGCTTCCAATGGCCATATCAGGACTACACAGACACATACACACACACACACGTGTAAATGTATATGTATATTCCATATGTGAGTACATACTATTTATATCTACATATATAAATATATGTATACATTTATATTTGTGCATATGTATGTATATAGTACATGTATAGCTGTATATACATTTGTGTAAATATGCACATGTATGCACAGTGTATTATATGTGTACTATATATATACACATCTGTGTATGTAAGTATGTATGATTTGGTTTTATATCACCTGTATTTTCTAGTATATCTTACCTGCTCCTCATAAAGAACCATTCATTCAAAGGGAGAGTTAAATAAAATAAACAAAAATAATCAAACTCGAATATTGTATGTAGCAATTCATATTCCTAGATGTCTACTTCTGTGTACAGGGAGAATGTGGGATGATAGTGATAGAAAACATTCTACTCCATGTCTCTTCTTTGGGGCCATTATAATTTCACAGTATTCAGTTTTGGGGTCTATCATATAAATTTTTCTTCAATTAGAGGCAATATAGGGTAGTGGATAACCAACTTGGAAGCCAGGGAGACTTGTGTTTAAATATTGCCTCAGTCACGTACTATGTGATCTTCAGCAAGTCATTGTCTTTCATTTTTAAAAAAAGGACTAAAATGGCTTCATATGTTGGAGGAAAGTACAGTATATTTGGCTGTGACTCTACTATAAGTCCACATGAACCCAAGAAGGAGAGATATTTCTAAACTTGGGCACTTCATGTTTCTTTTGAAATGCTGCAATTGTGCTTTACTCAGAGCACAGAGCCTTCTTTGTGAGTTCTTCACATAACAGTCTTTTAGGCAAATGGATGTTGGACATTCAAACAACATGGCCAACCCATCAGGGTTGTGTCCTCCCCAGTAGGGTTTGAATGCTTGGCACTTCAGCTCAAGAAAAACCTTGTTGAACAGGACCTCATCCTGCCAGTCAATCTTCAGAATCTTCCTAGGATAATTCAAATGGAATCAATTCAGTTTCCTGGCATGGTGCTCTTAGAAACTCTTAGAGCCTACAAGTTGCATAGATGGCACTGAATCGTATAAGTAAAGAGAATTTTTCTTCTTGGGAGTTCCCCATATAAGTGAAGTTTCAGGGGGAGGAGATATAGAATAATTACCTTTAAAAAAAGAAGTTCTGATTTTTTTTCTTCAATGACTCAGTTGCTTTGTGGTGAAGTCCTTGAATTCCTTTAGTATAATGTTATAAAAAAAATAGAATATATAGGACCACAAAGAAAAATAGTTATACAGGAAGATACTTATCAAAAAACTAAGTTAACAGATCCCAGGTTAAGAATTTATTTAGTCCAATTAGGTGTTTTGGGTGAGGGAACTAAAAGAGGAGCTTAAAGGCAACCCCTCTGAAATCATGACAGTTATCAGAGCTGGATGGATTATAAAGATCGATTTTTCCAATATCCTGATTTTACAAAATGATCTTAATTCCCAACCTGGTCAGTAACATGTCCAACATCACTGAAAAAGACCTATTGCTTTCAGCTGGTCCTGAAATTTAGTCTGACTTTAGCTTGAAACAAATGAGTCTCAAGGACATGTTGCATGCCCAGTTTGTGTAGACTCCTCATTTTAATGAGGAGGGAACAGAGACTGGGATTTAAGGTCAGAACAGGAGTTAGAAGTCATGTTTGCTGAAGCCCTACTTTAGCATTTTTTTTTTTTTTTGCACAGATAGTTAAAATTTGACCTCCTTGAAAATAGAATCAAAAGGAGGACTGCTCCCTGCTTTTGTGATTCAGGACAATCAGCTAAAGATGTGTATTTGTTGGGAATAAGGGGAGTGTTAAGCTTTCCAGTGATTATCACTGAGCCTGGCACATGATGGGCAATTAAAGCCTTTGTTCCAACCAATGCGTTCTTTCATCCCCAACCTTATTATCTCTCCTAAGTCAAGTGAATTCAAGAAGTCTTCAAGACAAAATAAGCCTCCAGTTTGAAGTGTCAGAAAGACATCTCTAATTGTGCTGAAAGTGACTCTTGGACCTTGAGAAGCACATGTCCTTCTGATCTTCTCACCACCAATGTAAACTTTCTAATCTATAACGCAGATCGAGTCATACTCCTTCTCCAGAACCTTACTGACTTTCTATCAATTATAAACCCTCAGAGATAGAAGGTATCTCAGAGGCCCTCGAGCTGAAACATGAATTTCCTGATTCTCAAATGTGTTTATTCACCCCTAATCTTTCCGCTGACCTCTAGTTTTGTCTATCCAATTGCTTTTCTAACAACTCGTACTGGATGGTCAATAGACATCTTAAATTTAACATATCTAAGACTGAACTCACCTTTGTTCTCTTCCCAAACTTCCCTATAATTGTAGAAAGCCCTACCATCCTGCCGGTCACCCAGGTTCACCAGTTTGAAGGATCCATCCTTGACAAAGTATTTTCTCTAATTGTCTCCATCAAATCTATTGACCAGGCCTGAGAATTTGACTTTTGTAATGTCTTTTGAATATACCCCATTCTATCCTCTGATACTGAGGACCCCTCTGGTGCAGACCCTCATCACATCACCCTTGGATTACTATAGTAGCTGCCAGTAGATCTGGCTGCCTCACGTCTTTATCCACTCCAACCCATTCTCCATTTCACTGTCAAAGGGATTTTCTTTTTTTCTTTTCTTTTCTTTTTTCTTTTTTTTTTCCAAAGGGATTTTCTAAAACACAGTTCTGATTATGTCCTATTGCAGTTACTCCTGGTCACACACACATAGAAACTTCCTTCTTTTTTTCTCCCTCTCTCCTTCCCTCCCTCTCTCCTTTCCTTCTTCCCTTTCTTTGTCTCTCTGTGTCTGTCTGTCTGTCTCTTTCTCTTGGTCTCTCTCTCTCCTCCCCCTCTCACTTCCAGTAGCTCCCAAACACCTTCAGGATAAAATATAGCATATTTCCTAAGCATTCCAAGTATTTTATAACATTGCTCCCTTCCCTATACTTTTCCAATTTTCTTATACTTTACAACCTCCTCTTTCCTCCTCACAGACTCTGTGGACCACACCTACTTTCTTACAGTTTTTTCACAAAAGACTCTCCAACTCTGGTTTTTGGACATTTTCTCAGGATATTTTTCATTTCATCAATGCTCTCCCTCTTTGCTTCCCTGGCTTCATCCAAGTCCTAGCTGCAATCTTCTTTTAGGCAGGAGGCATTTTCCAACTCTTAATTCTAATGTCTTTCCTCTGCTTATCCCTCCAGCTTATCCTATTTTTTTTAAAGAGAGAATGAGACTAATAACTGTACAGCCCTTTCTCACTTTAATCCAATTCACTTGCAAGCTGGGTCATCACCTTCCTGATGTCAACAATTCCATTTCTAATGTATTTGTGCATTTTTGCATCATATCTCCCCCATTGGACTTGAGCTCCTCCATGGCAGGGATTTCCTAGTGCCTTTCTAGCCTGAGAGCATAGCATCCTGCCAGGCACATGGTCTGTCCTGAACAAATGATTACTGATTAATTGATATAACATATATAATAAGTAGCTACCCACAATCCACTTGAATGCTTCTGGTGATAGGGACCATCAGACTCAGCCTACAACTAATTTTTTTTAGGAGATTTTTGAGGTTGTTGCTGTATTGAGCTAAACTCTGCCATCATATAACTAAGGAGCCCTATTGAATGACGTGTCCAGTAAACTGGATGATGTATGTAAAGAACTTTGTAAATCTTGGAGCATTATAGAAATGTGTTATTGTTGTCATCATTACCATCATCATCATTATCATCATCGTTGTTGTTATTCCTTCTCTGACATAAACTGGCTATAAATCCTTGCATAAATCCATTAGCCCTCCCAGATCTCAAGATCCTTTTTTGTCTGGATGAGTACTCCTGGTTGAATCTCCAAGTTCCTCTAGCTGCAATTTCTATGAATCCATCAAGGAATATCCAATGGGATTTTTTGGAGGTATATTTGGCTTGATTCAGAAAGAGGTGGTCACTAGATGGCAGCAACACATTGAAGAGGGTCCCTGGAGTCAATTTATTTGGATTTTTGTCTTTTTGTAACATGTTATAAGAGGTAAGACTGAAAAAAACTGGAATGGGAAGTTCTGTTGGGGCTCTATTAGTTGCCTTCAAATAACAGATTGTCAATTCAAAAGAAATTTCTTTTGCTTTTTTTTTCGCTCTGTACCCAAGATTTGTTATAATAGCTTGTTATTAAATAATTAAGTGCTGTTTTGAATGAATGAATTTAAAAGATTTTTAATCTTAATTCTTTAACATTTTGGAAGGCTAAGTTAATCTTAATTGATAGAATTTAAAAGGATGTATATATATATAGGATTAAAATAAAGAGAACCTATTTATGAGTCAGAGATATCAAATTATGGAATGGGCTATTTCTTGTAAGCAAATGAGTTTCTCATCATTGAAAGTATTCACAGACTCAATCACAGAATTTGAGAGTGGGGAGGAATCACAGTGAAAGAATCTCACTGTAGCATCCATGGCAAATGCCCGTCCAGTTCCTGCTTGATGTTCTCTCTGGGAAGAGAGAGATCATCACCTCTTCAGGAAGTCCATCCTGTGTTAGGAGAGTTTTCATTATTAGAACATTTTTAGTGACTTCAAAGTGAAAGGCATCTCTCTGCCAATTTCCTCCCATTGCTCCTGACTCTGATGTCAGGGGAAAAGGTAAAAAAGTTTAATCTCTCTTTTACATGACAGGCATTCAAATGCTTGAAGACATATTATCTCCAGCTTATTAATGTCCATCATACAACATGGTACCTGTTACTGAACACAATGTTCCAGATGACATCTGATGAGGGCTGAATACAATGAAACTCTTACTTCCCTGTTCCTGAGACCTGTTCTTGCTTAATGCCTTAATGCAGACCAATGGCATGTTTACTTTTGCTCTGTCACATCACACTGCTAACTCAAATGAAGTTTCCATTTCACTTAACCCCTCAGATCATTTTCAGAGTAGTTACTTTCTATCTATGCTTCCTCTATTTTATATGTGTGAAGCTGATTATGTGTGTGTGTGTGTGTGTGTGTGTGTGTGTGTGTGTGTATTATATATAATAAGTTTATATGTAAATGTACTTTGTATTCATTCCTATTGCATCTTATCCTATTAGATTCAGCTCAGGTTTCCAACCTGTTAAAATTGTCTTATACTTGAAGGACAGTGGTAATAGGAAAATTAAAAGAAAGCTAAATTTGAAGGAGAGATGATGAACCCTCTTTTGGATACATTAAGTTTGCGTTACCATAGTTAAGTAATTTTATGTCCACATGCATCAATTGATATGACTGAAGCTCAGGAGGGAGACTGGGGCTAGATCAATAGATCTGAAAGTCATTTCCTTAAAGAAAAGACGTTTTTAAAAATGTGAGCTGATGATGGCACTAAGTGAATGTCTAGAGAAAAAGAAAAGGTCCAGGACAGAGCCCAGAGAGCAGGCTCTCATGAACTGTGGGCATGTCATGGAAGAACTTTTTTTTTTTTTTTTCAAACTGGATCTTCCTGTCTTGCCCAGACTAGAAGTATTCCAATTACCTACCATCTGGTCCCAATCTAATCATCACAGGAACTCTGACTTGCTCTATTGTTTTTTCCACAACTTAGGCCAGTTTAGTCCTCCCAAGTTAAACTGGCAAGCCCTTAATCTCTGGGAACTCACTTTATTGGCTTAGTGTGGACAACCACTTAGCCCACTGCAGCTCCAAATTTTTGATCTCAAGTGATTCCCCAGTCTTAACCTTCCCTCAAAGCAGGTATTTCCAATGTGCACCACTTTGTCTAGCTATTTATACAATTCTTGCTTCCCCTTCCCCCCCCCCCAAAAAAAAAAGCTCTCTAATGTTTCCTTGGCTAAAAAGAACAATTATCAAAGTTTGGGGCCTGATATTCAAGAAAAAGAATCAATAACTTTCCCTGAGTCTTATTAGAAAATAAGAGAGATTTGGAAAACCATGATCTCCTCTGCCTGGCAGCCAAGAAAAGGGAGAAAACGTGTTTGGCCAGAGACTGAGGAACAAAATAATGAGTGTAAATGATGAAAGGAGAGTTAAGGTATTGATCTTTAAGCACAGGAGGCTCAGTAGGCCTGAGAAGACAAGGGAGAAAACTGGCTAAAGTCAGGGTAATTTTTACTATGATTATTTTTGCTTATCATGGTTATGGGCTCTGACTACCACATTCTATCACCCAGCTGAATATGAAAGACCTGCCCACAGTTCCCAGATGATTTCCAAGCACACTGTGCCAGGAGGTGCAGACATGACATTTTTGGTCTTTAGAAGCAATTGCTAACATGATCACGGAGGTAGAAATCACCTTAGATCACAGACCATTTAGAATACAGAATACATAGTAGTAAAGTTAGAAAAAACCTTAGAGAATCAGATTTCTGAGCTAGAAAGAGACTACAGGAACTTCGAATATCAGAGCTGGGAAGGGTCTTAGAACAATGAATGTCAGAGTTGGAAAATGAATTAGAACAGGGAAGGTCAGAGCTGGGAGGGATCTTAGAACAGGAAATGTCAGAGCTGGAAGAGGAATTAGAACAGAGAATGTCAGAGCTAAGAGAGATTTTAAAGCATGGAATAAGATGTTGGGGTTGAGAAAACTTTACAATTCATTTGTTATTCAACCCTTTTGCTTTCAGAAGGGAAATCTTTGAGTAGAGGAAAAAAAGACTCATTCAGTGATAGTCATCTCACTCATTATCTTCACAATGATTTTCTTTTAATGCTTTTGTAAAATGATACTTTAATTTGACCAGAGAGGTGACAGAGAACACTCTCCTTGCATTTTTATTGGGTAAAGGAGATGGGATAATGAATGACCTTTTTGTTTTTTTTTTAAGCTTTGTAGGTTTAATTCATTTGGGAAGTCTTATTCTCTATACCTTCCACTGTTGAATCATAATTTCCCCCTTTCTTTGGTTATGGCAATGCCTGAAGGGATTTTCTTTTGCTTAAAACAAAACAAAACAGAAATACAAATGAAATACTTCTTATATCATTTCTAAGGATGCCTTAAATATTCCTTCAGAGTTTTATGTCTTTAGCAGACACTTGTATCAAACTTCATAGAGGATGAACTCACGGAAAGTTAAAAATTGATGTCAAGCAGTAGGCATAAGGTTGGTTTTAGTGAGAGCAACTTGCTCCCCGTACAGTCCCAGAAAGACATTGGACAAGTCATATCTCTCTTGTTCTTGCTTTCCTTAAATACAAAATGGAATACTTGACCTAGATGGCCTGTGATGTCTCTTCTAGCTACCAAATTGAGGCTCCTATAGTCCTTTATTCATCATGGCTGTCACTTCAAAGGCTTTCAGTTTTTCTCATCATATATCCCAAAGCTAATTCTCCTTCAATGCCTAGTTATCTGCCATTTTCTTCAGGAAGTCTTGTTTCCCTGACCATATCAGTTTGCAGATATCATTCCCTCCTATGAATTCCTGTAGCACTAATCATATGTCCCACTCATTAGGCATTTATTTATGGATTGGGGTAGGAATCTATGAAAATAAGAAATGAAAAGTTCCGTTCTAAAGTTCTGAACAATCTTGGGGGCCATAGCACCACCATTATTACCATTTGTGTGTTTTCCCCACTTCTAAGTGCTGGGGCTCAAGTCCAATTTGTACTTTATTCCTGTACTCAAAGAGTTGAAAGTTGAATGAATACATGGGCTACTAGAATCTCAGAGTTAGGAGGGACCTTGAGTCCATTTTGTAGTTGAATTATCTTGACGACTTCCCTCAGGAGTGTTCATCCACTATGCTTAGAAACCTTCAGAGAAGGAGAACTTACTACTTCCCAAAAGATTTTAGTTGGTTGGGATATCTAATGGTTGGGATATCTTTCTCAGCATACTACTGAATTTGGCTTCCCTGTGACTTCTGCTCTTTTTCTCTAGTTCTTTTTTATTGTTTGTTGGTTTTTTTTGGGGGGTTCTAGTATGTATGCCTTTAGTACAAGGCCCAATTAGCTATTATTAAGGTCATAGTCTTGTTATTCTTTTAATTATTGCTCCTTAGTTTTTCCTCCCCCTTAATGGATTTCCCTCCCAATTACATGTAAAGGTTCAACTTTTTTTTTTTTTTTTTTTTTTTTTTTTTTTTTTTTTTGCTGAGGCAGTTGGGGTTAAGTGACTTGCACAGAGCCACACAGTTAGGAAGTATTAAGTGTCTAAAGCCAGATTTGAACTCAGGTCCTCCTGACTTCAGGACTGGTGCTCTATCCACTGCACCACCTAGATGCCCCTTCAACATTCATTTTACAAGATTTTAAGTTCCCAAATTTTTTTCTCTCTTCCTTCCCCTCTGACTTCCCTCCTCAAAATGACAAGTAATCTTATATAGATCATACATGGTTTCACATTAGACATGTGAAAGAAGAATCAGAACAAATGGGAAAAAAATAAGAAAAAAAAAACAACCAAAAAGTATACTTCAATCTGCAGTCAGACTCCCTAGTTCTTTCTCTGGATTTGGATTGCATTTTCCATCATAAATCTTTGGAATTGACTTAGATCATTGCAATGCTGGGAAGAGCTGAGTCTACCAGGGTTGATCCTTGCTATTGTTGCTGTTACTGTGTACAATGTTTTATTGGTCCTCTTCACTTCACTCAGCATCAGTTCATGTATGTTTCCAGGTTTTTCTGAAATCTTTCTACTTATAATTTCTTATAGCACAAAAATATTCCATTACATTCATATACCACACTTTGTTCAGCCAAGGGCTGTTATAAATATTTTTGTACATGTAGCTCCTTTTCCACTTTTTAGGATTTCTTTGGGATACAGACCTGGTATTGCTATCGAAGAATATGCATAGTTTTATAGCCCTTTAGTCAATGATTGCATCAGTTCAGTACTCTACCAATAATGCATTAATATCCCAACCTTCCCACATCTTCTCCAACATTTATTATTTTTTGGTCCTATTAGCTAATCTGATAGATTTTACCTCAGAGTTGTTTTAAATTGTATTTCACTAATCAATAATGATTGAGAATTTTATGATATAACTATAGATACTTTTAATTTTTCATATAAAAACTATCCTGTTTGTATTCTTTGACTACTTATCAACTGTAGAATGATCTGTATTCTTGTACATTTGACTCAGTTGTCTCTATATTTTAGAAATGAGACCCTTATAAAAAAATTGGAAGCAAAAATTGTTTCCCAGATTTTTTTTCCTCCTTATTTTGGTTGCATTGGATTTGGTTGTTTTGCCTCTAGTTCTGCTGTCTGGGGCCGGTGTATAGAGAGTCTTGCATGATAATGAGAAAATGACTAGTTGGAAAGGCAAAATTTGATCAGTTAACAGTATATTAGTCAAAAAGAATTTATTAAGCATCCACTATGTGCCAGACACTATCTATAACCAAAGGGATCATAAATTAAATACCAGGTTCAAAATAGAGACCATGAGAATAGCAGGAGCTCAAGAGATAGATGAATATCTCACCAAGAACTACTGTGGTCATGGAAGGTTTGACAGAAGAACCTGAACATGAATTGGACCATGAAGAAGGAAATAAGAAACCAAATAAGCGGGGAAGAGGGAACATTTCAAATAACATTTCAGTAAGCATGAAGGTAGAAATATGAGTATCTGGAGAGGTAGCCAGACTAATCTACAACATGTAGAAGGTTAATCTAACAATTGGATCTAGTGTTTCAATGGAAGCAAAGTGTGAGTTCCAATACTTTGTTCTATCTTCTATGCTTGAAGTGCTCTTTCTCCTCACCTCTGCCTCTTAAAATCTATTTGCTTAGAGACTTGATTCAAGGGCCATCTTTTATAAGATCTCTTTCCTGAAATCTAGTACCCCTACTACCCACATATCAATAAATTTTTTTTATTATTATAGCTTTTTATTTACAAGGTATATGCATGGGTAATTTTTCAGCACTGACAATTGCAAAATCTTTTGTTCCAACTTTTCCCTTCCTTCTCCCCACCCACTTCCCCAGATGCCAGATTGGCCAACACATGTTAAATATGTTAAAGTATAAGTTAAATACAATATATCTATACATGTCCTAGGAATTGTTTTGCTGTACAAAAAGAATTGGACTTAGAAATAGTGTACAATTAGCCTGTGAAGGAAATAAAAATGCAGGTGGAGAAAAATATAGGGACTGGGAATTCTATGTAATGGTTCATAGTCATCTTCCAGAGTTCTTTTGCTGGGTGTAGCTGGTTCAGTTCATTACTGATCTCTTGGAACTGATTTGGTTCATCTCATTGTTGAAGAGGGCCACGTCCATCAGAATTGATCATCATATAGTATCCACATACCATTTTAATCTATTTTATACATATTTATTTCTATACATGTTATTTTCTTGGGGTAAACTGTAAATTCCTTAAGGAAAGGGGGTTTTTATCAGTGAGTCAATTAGCATTTATTTAGTGCTAACTAAATGCTTGAGGATACAAAGAAAGGCAAAAATTGCCCCTATTCTCAAATAGCTCATGGTTCAATGGAACATACAAGCAACAACCATAACAACCACAACCATGGACATACAGATAATGATATATGTTGATTGTAATCATGGAGGGAAAACACAAAGATTAAGGAATACTGGGAAAATATTCATCCCAAAGGTGGATCTTTAATTTGGACTAGAAAGAAGCCCAGGAGGCCAGGAAGCAGAAGTGAGGAAGGAAGTGTTCCAGCCAGAGAAAATGCCTAATCAGGAAGGAGATGGAATACATTTTAATTTTAAGCTCTTAGCAAAATATATATTTGCTAAAGTTCAGTTATATCTAACTCTTCACACCCCTTTCGGGATTTTCTTAGCAAAGATATTAGATTGATTTACCATTTCTTTCTCTGGCTTATTTGACAGATGAGGAAATTGAGGCAAATAGGATTAAATGAATTGTCCAGGATCACACAGTTGCTAAGTGTCTAAGACCAGATCTGAACTCAAGAAGAAGAATTTTTCTGATTCCAAGCTTGACACTCTTCTCGCTGAATCATCTATCTGTCCTAATGCATGGTGTTTAGAAGCTGCTTAATAAATGCTTGCTTATTCATGGGTTGATTATAAGATTAGAGCAGACAGACCTTAGTGATCAGCTAGATGAATTTCTTGGTATCAGATGAGTGGAAAACTGAGGTCCAGAAATGGGGAGTGCGAACTCCCAAGTCAAACAGGTAGTATGAAAGCAAACTTGTGATCTGAAAGCATGTTCTAAGTTCTTGCTACATCATCACTACAAGGAATTTAAAAGGCTCAGTCTGCTCATCATATAAATGGAAACACTGATAATTGAAGAAGCTGGGAAATAATATTATGGATAGAAGAGGTATGGGGACTCAATCATGACCCTGCCTTGGAACTGGAGGTCAATTAAGACAGGGGAAAGTGTAACCAGAGCTGAGTGTTACTCAACTTGAAACAAGGTGATAACTCAAGGGAGATGTTTGAATCCTAGTGTTAAGTTAATGGAATTGATACAATGCTTGTGTTCACATCTTTAGAGAGCTCATATAAGCAAGAAGTAGTTAAGTACTCATTGGAGTTCACAAGTATGGGAGATTCACAAAGTAAACTTTGTAACTTTGTGAATTCACACCTCCCTTGAAGTTCTTAGGGCCAGAGAGCACTCTGGGAGAAAACCCATAATTCCACTCTCTCAGAGGAGATCATATATAAGAAGCAGATAGAGGCCCAGTCAAGGGAGTTCAGCTGAAAAGCTTCAGAGTGGAGGAGTGTCAGTTCAGAAGAAGCCACTAGTCAGAATTGAGCTAGAGCCAGGAATTACTTCAGAACATAGCCAGGGATTGGAGAGGAGCACTCTGGGAGGAAGCCCACAAGCCCTCTCTTGGAGGCAAGAGAGATTCATTCCATTTTCCACCTGGCTAGCTGGAGGCTGAAGAACAAATCTCTGAATTTGGAGACAGTCGGCGGGAGCAAGGGAACCAAGCAGAAAGATAGGCCTCTAAGAAAACTAACCCGGCTATATTGGAGACAATAAAAGATCTGAATTTTAGCACCTGGTTGCAGGTGCTTTTTATTTGGAATAGAGAAGTAGATGTCCTTTTGGATCAGAGCCCCATGCAGAAAACCTTGAGAAATATATGCATGATTATTCTCAATGAGCTAAGATTGATCCTTTGCTTTCAAGTATCCAGTTGACAATATTATAGAAGAACATTTTATTTAAAAGAATGAGGGGGGCAGCTAGGTGGTGCAGTAAATAGAATGTTAGTCTGGAATCCCAAAGATCTGAAACTAAGGCTGCCTCCAGAAAATGTCCCCAAGAAACCTGCTCTCAGAGAGAAGCATTATTATTTTAAAGAAGAAGAACACCATAATAAGAACTCAGAATTCATCTAGTCCAAGAAACCTCTTCATTTTTCAGATGAATAAATTGAGGCAGAGAGTGTTGAAGCAAATCTACCCTTAGTTATACAACTAGCAAAAAGCATAGTTCAGATTTGAACCCATTCCTCTGAATCCAAATCAAGCAATAACACTAGAAGCTTAAAATTATTTTGAGACCTGTATAATGAGTTGTTAATCCAATTTTATCTCCAATACTGCAAAGATTTTTGATTTTAAAGGTGTGAGTCTTACTTTCTGCCAAAGGCAACTTTTCTCTGCCTTTGTAGTTGGGCTTTGTGGGTGGTTCCTAAAAAAAATATCATTACCCTGGAGTTTTCCAAATGATAGGGCTCCCTGTCCCCAGAGGAAATGAAGTGATGACCAAAATTACTAGTTATTTTCAAGGGCTTCTCCAACTTAAATGAATTCACTTTTTCTCAATAAAAATAAAGTTCAAATCAAAGTCAACAAAAGCGAGACTGACATTGCGAATTCAGCCCAACTGAAACTAAGTACAGTCCAGCCATTATTTATTACGACCACGGGGAAGCAAAGTCAAATAAGGTCTAACCTGAGTTGGAGCCACCATCACTGTGAACTGAGGATCACTGAAGACCCAGATAACTCATGTTCTTGTGCCAATTGCAGCATTTTGTTGTGCCATGAGGTGGAGGCTTAATTGTTGATTGGTGGTGAGAGTATGGGTGGGGGGAAACAATGGTTGGGAGTGGGGGAAGACATGCTCTATAAAATTCAGAAACAACTGCATTATCCTGTGGTCAAATTGATGGTGAACTACTCTGAAACCAGCTAGACTGGTCAATCAAGCAATCAGACAGCATTTATTAATGCTCCCCATATGCCATATCCTTAGACCACAGATGCATGATTCATCATTAGGTCCATCCTTGAAGCTTTTCCAGGTTGGTAGGACATGTTAGAGTTTATACTTTACTCCCTGGGTTTCCTCAAAATTGTGCCTCCTTCAGAAGATAGTTCATGTTTGCTACTCCCAGAAAGGAAGCTGGAAATTTTCAGGTTTTGTGAGTGAAACCCAGAAGCCTCAAAACCATTGGTGAGTTAGGGAAATGTTGGGGTACCAAGCATGAGAAGACATCTTCTGGAAGAATGGGTGGGTAAGAACAATTAGGTGCAATGACCACAAAGGTGGCTGAAATAGGTACGGTGGAGTGGTTAGAGTTTGATCAGATATCACCAATGTCAAGGTCATCACTGCATCTCTGCTTCATTGTTAGTCATCTTTACTTTTATCCTGCTACTGGATTTTGGTGACTCGAAAGAGATATTTTGAGCAATTCTGCCTTCCTTAAATCCAAATCACACGTAATAAAAATATTATCTCTGATGTCATTGGTGCTCTTTGAAAATGAAGGATGACCAAAGAGATACTAAAGAAGAGAAAGGGACCTGTATGTGCCAAAATGTTTGTGGCAGCCCTGTTTGTAGTGGCTAGAAACTAGAAAATGAATGGATGCCCATCAATTGGAGAATAATTAGGTAAATGAATTGTGGTATATAAAGGTTATGGAATATTATTGTTCTGTAAGAAACAACCAGCAGGATGAATACAGAGAGGACTGGCGAGACTTACATGAACTGATGCTGAGTGAAATGAGCAGAACCAGGAGATCATTATAAATCTCAACAACGATACTATATGAGGATGTATTCTGATAGAAGTTGATTTCTTCGACAGAGAGATCTAACTCAGTTTCAATTGATCAAGGATGGACAGAAGCAGCTACACCCAAAGAGAAAACACTGGGAAATGAATGTAAACTGATTGCATTTTTGTTTTTCTTCCCAGGTTAGTGCTACCTTCTGAATCCAATTCTTCCGGTGCAACAAGAGAACTGTTCGGTTCTGCACACATATATTGTATCTAGGATACACTGTGACATATTTAATTTGTATAGGACTGCTTGCCATCTGGGGGAGGGGGTGAAGGAAGGAAGGGGAAAAGTCAGACAGAAGTTAGTACAAGGGATAATGTTGTAAAAAATATTACCCAGGCATGGGCTCTGTCAATAAAAAATTATAATAAGAAAAAAAGAAAATGAAGGATGAACAACAATGGAAGGATCTATGTATTTCATACATTGTGTACTTCTATTTTATCCTAGAAGCAAAAGGCGGGTAGTAAAGCTGCCGCAGCAAGCAAGGACTATAGACTTTGTATCAAAATTTAAAGACTTAGTCATGTCACTCTGATGTTGTTATTCAGATATATCTGGTTCTTCAAGACACCTTTTGGGGTTTTCTTGACAAAGATACTGGACTGTTTTGATATTTCTTTTTCCTGGTGATGTTACAGATGAGAAAACTGAGGAAAACAGAATTAAATGACTTGCCCAGGGATATACAATTAACCCTCTTCAGCCTGAGGCTGAACTTGAATTTAGGTCTTCCTCATTATTCCAGGCCTGGTACTCTATCCATTATCACTCTATAGCTATTGATAAAACTACACAGACTAGGCTGGGAATTACTTAATTACTTAAGTCATTCATCCTCCTATAATCTTGTTCTCTTAAATTCTGACTAAAATTGCTTTACTCCTTAAACAATAGATGAGATAATGAGTCTAGACAAGAGTTTTGAAATGGAAAGTCCCAGATAGATGGTCTGGAATAACTTATACAAAACACTGATTCATATACAAATAAAGCTATCTTATCTCAGTAATCTCAAAATCAATATTTTTTTTTTCACTCTCCATCAGGAAAAGACCAATTAATCACAATACTTTATCCAATCTTAACAAGCTCCACAGTTTCCTGGGTGGTGGGTGAGTGCTAGAAACCAATTTGGAGGGAGAGAGGTAGGAAATATATAGAAGAAATATATAGGAAGACATATATATGGAACCATAGCCTGCCATGTTTCTTTCCTGTTATCCCTTTTACCTGTCATGTGTGGTGGTCAGTTATACAAAGATATCCTGACATCTAAAGGAGAGTGAGATGTCCCAACAGAGTAAGATTTCGTTGAAAAACATTGCGGTACAGACAATAATAGTCTGAACATTAATTTAGGTTCTACTTGGCTGACTAATTAGCTGCATAACCTTTAAAAATGGTATGGAGTCAGGTGTTGGGGGTTCAAATTCTAATTATTTGTGTCCATGGGTCAAGTATCTTAACTACTCTGGATCTAAGCTTCTTCATCTGCAAAATGAGAGGAGTGACTATGCATTTATTGCTTCTAAGGCTAAAATTATTTGAGCTTCATCAAGACCCAGCAACTTCCCTCTGTTCAGTAAGGGTGGCCACTGGAGAGCGGTGAGCTCCTCCCAGACCCTCCATTTAAAGAGGACCAGTCATCTCTTCATTTCCCATCTGATTGTACATCATCATGGTCTTCCTCTCTCTTTTCTTCTCTCCCCAAGTCAAGTATTCTTCCCTTTTTTTTAGGTCCCCACCGCTCCAGGGTATTCTTTCCATTAGATGGTGAGATCCTGGAAGCAAGGACTATCTGGTTTTTTTCTTGTCATTTCCAGCACTTAGCACAATGCCTGACACATTGTAGGTACTTAAATGTTTGCTGAATGACTTATTGGGAGGAGAAAATAAATGTTTGTTAATTGAAAAGGAAAATAAAAAAATGTAAATAAGAAACTTAAATAAAGAAGTTGGATTAAATGACTTGTATTCTCTCCCAGTGTGAATCTGTGAGGCTGTGCTTTTGGCAGCAGGGAGGGACTTTGCAGGGAAGGAATACTTCGTTCTGACATCATTGATTGAAATGTCTATCACTTGTTCATTTGTACGAGGAAATATCCAGTATCCATTATATGCCAGATATTGGTCTAAGCTCAGTTAATATGTGCTTTTTTTTTTTTTTAAACATAGACCTAGACTTAAAGAGGACTTAGAAGTCAGTGGGTCCAACTACTTCATTTTACAAATAAGGAAATTGAGACTCAGAGAGGATAAGTATCTTACCCAAGTTCATACACATCATAAATGCCAGAAGGTTCTATAAGTCCAAAGCCTGTATCCTTTTTGCTGTACTACTCAATAATTTTTTAAAAATTGAAATTGGATTACATTCATGGGAAATTTGGAATTGGAGATATTGGGCTCCACTTCTGATTCTGTTCTTTTCCTTCCTTATTAGGCAAGTTGAGGCTCAGTTTGTGTCTCTGGAAAATGAGGAGGTAGAATTGACTGATATGTGAGATCCCTTCTCGATCTATGATGCTATGATTGGTCTTTCTGCCTCAATTCTATCTCTTCTCATCTCTCTGTCTATGGAGTATTAACTAATTTGTAAAGAGGCTAGCTCTGTCTTTTGGGGAAGTCCAGGTCCTTTCTCAGTATTATTTTCTTAGCTTTGTGATCATCATTTGCCCCCTCCCTCAGGCCAACATCCCCATGTCCCTTTCAGTTTCTGAGTAGAAACCCAGAGACCTTTCTCTAAGTTTCGATTTCTTGGTTGAAGGGGCATTTCTGATTTCCAGCCAAGTTATACTATTTTTTGTTACTAGATGGGTGGATGGAGGATAAGTCAGGGAACTCAGTTTCTCCTTGTTGAAACTCTTGGGTCTTCACATTTCTGTCACACTCTAATCTGCTCCAGTAGGACAGTTTACCCAGACACTTTACCCAAATGGACACCGATAGTGAGAAGGGGAGTCTATTTCTTTGAAACAGGGATTTACTTACTTTAGGAACTATGCAAGGGATCCATGAACTTGTATGAAGGAAAAAAAATATATTTTCACTAACCACTTGATAAACTTGTCATTTCCTTCCATTAAAACAACAACAACAACATTATTCTGAGAAAGGATCCAAAAGCTTCAACAGTGTGCTGAAAGAGTTTAGGACAAAAGTGCGCACCACTTCCCCCACACATATACTTGTGGACTAAGAACCTCTGCCTTAAAGTGAAACTTAAAAGAAAGATGTTTCATTGTGATCGTCTCCTTCTCCTTTTCCTTCTTCTTTTCCTCTCTTCTCCTCCTCCTCCTCTTTCTCCTCCTTTTTTCTTATTCTTCTCCTTCTTTCCTCTTTTCCCCCTTATTTTCCTCCTCCTCCTCTTCCCTCTTCTTCTTCTTCTTCTTAAAATTCTTCTTCTTCTTCTTAAAATTCTTCTTCTTCTTCTTCTTCTTCTTCTTCCTCCCCTCCTTCTTTTTTTCTTTTTCCTCTTCCCCTCTCCCTCTTCTTCTGTTCTTCTTCCTCCTCCTTTTTGTTCTTGTTCTTATTCTTTTTGTTCTTCTTTCTTTCTCTTCTCTTTCTCCTCTTTCTTTTCCTTCTCACTCCCTTCTCCTCCTCCTTCTACCCCCTCCTTCTCTCTTCTCAAAAAGAACCACTGATATCATGGAGTGATAGATTTAAGTAAGGCAGAGTTGTACCAAATTGCCAACTTTCCTCTCCCAGAGTCATCAGAAATCCAGTGGCAAGACAAAATCAAGATGACTGGCAATGACTCAAGATACAGTAATAACTAAACAAGAAGATTCTTTTTTGGAATTGACTGGATTAACTGGTCCTTCCCTACTCCAAGATTTGTGGGGTCTGTGAAAAACCACAGTGTTTGGCTTGTCTCTTTTTGGTGTAGACAGGATTTTATTTGAACAGGGAAGCATAAACTGTCTTCATCAATGTAATTACATTTCATCTCTAAAAGAAAATATTAGAGACTTGCTCCTTTCTGTCACATTTTAAATTTATATCATAGAATCAGAAGAAAATCAGAAAACTTCTAGTTTAATCTTTTCCTTTTGCAAATTAGGAAACTGAGACATGGAGAAGTTCAATGACTTGCCTAGTGTTTACAAAGAGATAACAAACAATCCCAAGGGGAAAGAAACACAAATATCCATTTTATTTTTAGACAGGTGAGAAAACTGAAGCCATCTAGAGGCTGTGATAGCTAGTAAATGTATGAGCTAGTAAATGTCAAGCTAGCAGCTTGAAATCCTTTCCAGATCTCCTATGCCCAAGACCACTGTGGTTTCCTACATTTCATGCTGTCTATCTACTGTTGCCCTTCTAGGACAAGGGGAAGGCTTAGAACTCATGACCTGAGCTCGATTAAGCTTCTCAGAGCTGATTTTCATAGGAAGGATGATTGATGAGAAGTCAGGAGACCTGAGTTTCAGTTCCAGTCCTATTAGTTAAGTTCATGTGTGACTTTGGGCAAATGACATTATATTGAGAGTTAATAAGTCATAGCTGTTTAAAGTTTCACTGGGTTTTCCTTATGACAATTCTTGTAGGTAGGCTTTGTAAGTCTCGTAAAAATTCCAATTTACAGAAGGGAAAACTGAGTCCCAGAGAGGTGACATGATTTATGTAAATGATGTAGTAGAATTAAAAGTATGCTGGATTTGGAGTCAAATCCTGGATCAGGGTAAGGATATCAAATCTTTCATGTACTATGTCCATAATATTAGGCAATTATGTGATCTGATTTTCTTTTTCCTCATCTATACAGTGAAGAGTTTCTATTTGATGAGTTCTAAGGTCCTGCCAACTTCAAATATACAAGCCTCGGTGGAGAAACAGCTGAGAACCACATTGAGTCCCCTAGGTTTCTTCAGTAAACCTGTGTTCTTTGCTCAGTGGTTTGTACCTTTTAAGATGTTTGTACCCTCACAACAAATATTTGAGTATGGAACATTAGATTGGGTAAATATCTCTACTTTCCAAGGGCATTTTGGAGGACTTTATTATATGTTTTGGGGTTTCTTAAAAGACCCCTTGCAATAGTCTTGTAATTGGGTTTAAAATAGGAACTGTGTCTATGACTTCATTGAAATAAGGAACTCCCAGTGAGGGGATTTCTCCTACCAATATAAATCTGTCTGAAAGAGTTCCTTGAAAGACCCAAGAGATTAAAATGCCATTCTCAGGATTACATAGGACCTAAATCAAGATTTTCCTAACTCTCAGCAGGAATTTTTTATAGACTAACCTTCAGTTTTTTCTGTGAAAGTTTTTTTAAATAAATTTTCTTCATATCTTTATTTTATAAAATAGTCATTATATGCAACATTCTGACTTTGCTGCCTCTCATCTCTCTACTAAGTAAAGAGAGAGATATTTCATTACATAATCCCATTCAGATTTCTTATAAACTAGGTTACTACAAACTAGGTGATCATATTTATATGTATTCAATAAAAGGCAAGGACTGTCACCTCAGCACTAGCACCACCAACCGAGAGAAATTAAGAATCCAAGCACACATATATAAAGATATACACACATATATGAATATATATACATATATATATTTACACACACACATATATATTTATATATATATATACACACATATATATTTACACACACATACATATATATTTATACACACATACACACACATATATATTTACACACACATACACACACATATATATTTACACACACACACACACACACATAATGTGTGGGCTAGCTTTCAGGAGGTCCTCTGGACGGTCTTGGTCTCAGCAGGATAGACACCCCAAGGAGAACGGTCGAGAATAGAGTCCAAGTCTTTATTGTCTCTTACACAGTCTGTCATAGTCTGACCCAGTCTCCTCCAGCAGTCTGCCAGTCTAACTTTGGTCTGACTTCCTGTTCCCAGTTCTTATATATCCTATTACAATTACATCCTCACAGCATACTGATTATGTGTGAACTAGAGAACTATTACATCACCATGCTAAGTACTAAGTATATGTAAAATAGATAACCATTGTCTCATCAATTCCTCAGAGTTAACACCTTGTTTCAAGTAGACTTCTTTCAAGTATACTCATCCAGAGTTCTGACTCTACAATAAATGATAGCTACAAGTCCATTAAAGCTTATGTAAATGCTAATTACTTGTAACAAGCATACACACACACACACACACACACACACACAAATAGCATTTAGGCTTGCTAAATACATTATATGTTAATTCATCTGACCCTCTCACAGATGAGTTAATATGTGAAGTCCTTTGCAAACCTTGGACACACTGTAACTTGGCTCTGACATAGTGATGCCTTTCTGGTACTCTTTGAGAATGAAGGACAACAATGCTAGTTATCATTAGTTATTACTGTTGCCAATAAAATCACAGGTCTAGCCTTTGTCCTCATCCCCTAAAAATTTCAACAATCATTGGCTTCTATCGCTCTTCTTCAAAATGCCAGTCTATTCTATCAATCAATCCCAAGAAGGTCAAGTAATCAGGTGGAAGGTGTGTAGAGGTAAATGGAGCCTTTGAAATCATTTAGCCTAAACCCTCCATTTTTGCTGAGAACTAAATGGAGTCTCAAAGTGCTCATCAGTCCTCCTGTACATGGCTTTGAACTCTCTGCAGATATGCTTGAGCTGCTGGAATCCTTTCTAAGTGCAATTTTTAGCAGCTCCCAAGGGCCATGGGAAGATGGCAGCCTTTAAAAGAGACTCAGAAAACAGAATACGCCAATGCCTCAGTTATCAGCAAATTCACAGATGGCCAGCATATCTAGTGCCAAGGTAGAATTGCCTTGAGGTAGGCAGTTGGATCCTTGGCTGGAAAACAATTTCTTTATTCTGAGGCCATTTCTGCAGATTGTTAGCTATAGTTTTGTGGCTTCCCCTTAATGATACTGTTGTAAAAACACTTCTGAGAAATGCATTACTCATTCTCTACCTTTACCTATACAGTGGGATCAAGATCACACACACACACACACACACACACACACACACACACACACACACACATGTTTGAGGAAAGAGTTGGGGGAAGTGAAGTCTTTGTTTTTAAATGGGATGCTGCAAAAGTTTGCCATCTCCTGGCTACTGAGAGAACATCTCTGTGTAAACCAGTCAATTATAAGTAATACACAACATTTATTGACTGTGCAAGATATTTGCATTTTGATGTTCCTGTGTGTTATAATAATATTTCAGTGCAATTTCTCACACATTTCACAGAACTGCGGAATCCAATAATTCTATGTTTTGCTAATTGGAAGGAATCTTCCAAATCACACATGGAAGAAATCCCTTTTTAAAAAGACTCTGCAAGTGATTTTCCAGCTTTAGCTTTGAGAAACAGGAAGCCAGACTATCTGGATCATACAATACGCGTGGAAGGGTGAGAAAGGTATGTCTACAGAGAGGTTCAGAACGTGCCAAACAGAGAGTTTTATATTTGATACTTGAGGAGATGGGCAGATCCATGTAGGAGTATATATTGGAGTATGGGGAAACTTGAGGCAGGGGAGCCAGCTACAAGGATAATGCAATCATACTTCAGGAGGGAAGTGAGAGTAGCTTAAATTAAGGTTATGGCTGTGGGTACTGAGAGAAAAAGACATGTATGAAAAATATGAAAGGAGAAATAGGGAAATATTGGATATATATGATGAGTGGGAATGAAAAGTGGAGGATGATGAGTTTGTGAGGCTGAGTAACTACAAGAATGATGGTATTCTCAATAATAGTAGAGAATTTTTTAAGAGAAAAGGTTTAGGTAATAAGCAATAATTCCTGTTATAGATATGTTAAGTTTGAGGCTATGGGTGTCCAAGTTCAAGAAGTCCAAAAATAGCAGCTGATTCTTGATTATAGCTCAGAAGAGAGACTAAGACTGGGTATATTGATCTGGGAATTTTCTGATTAATGATGATAGCCAGACCAGTAAGAACCAATGAGATCACCAAGTGGAATAATATGGCCTAGAAGAAGAAAAGAGGGATCCATGACAGATCCTTGGGGGATTCCCACAGTTAATGTGTATAATATGAATGAAGATTCAGAAAGAGTCTGAGGAGTGATTGACTAGCTAAAGAGAACTAGAAAAGAGCAAAGTCTTAAAAATCTGGAAAGATGAGAATACATGGGTGGTGGTGACTATTAGTGTAAAAAAGAGTTGAGAGGGAAAGAAGGATGAGAACTGAGCAAAGCACATTAGATTTGACAATTAAGAATTCATTGATAACCTTGCACAGTGCAGATTCAGTAAAATGATGAGGGAGGAGACCAGATGGCAAAGTGTAATGTTAGAGCTAGCTTTCTGGAGGACCTTGGGATCAACACAAGTCCTTGGTCTTAGTGGAGGAGTGAAGGACGTAAAGAGGGCCATGTGGCTGGTCAAAGATGGAGTCTAGAATTTGGCATCTTCTCTTATCTCTTGGCTGAGAGCTGTGGGTGAGAGGACATTTCCAATTGTCCCAGCCCTTAAATACTTCAGTATAATTATATCACTATAGCACGCTGAGCACCATTATATTACCATAGAGAACCATGATCTCACATTGAATAAATACTTAACCATAAGCACCACACTGACCTAGATTTAAGTATACTTTTTCAGAGTTCCTCTACAGCAAAGGTTTAAGAATCAAATGAAAGGAGGGAAAAGACAAGACCTTAAATGAAATGGCTTTTTCAAGAAGTTTAGCCATGAAAAGAAAGAAACATAAGATAATAATTGGAAGAGGGGGAGGAAGTATCACTGGATCCAATTAGCTTTTATTTATTAGGATAGAGGAGAGATAGACATGTTTGGGGCAGCAATTAAAGAGTCTATAGGTATTGGGAGATTAGAGATAGTAGAGAGATTAGAGATTACAAGATGGGGCAGTCTGATGGAATACATGGAAGAAAATGAGGTCATACGTTGAGGAATGACCTTGAGAAAGAGAATAGCCACCTATTCTTTTGACATTATGATGAAGAATGGGACATTGAAGAGAAGGGAAGAATGGGGGAAGTGTCCTCAATTTTTTTTTTTTTCAGTGAAGACAAAGTGCTCAGTGGATATGTTAGGGCAAATGTTGCTGTGAGTTTATTGAGGGGAAGCAAGGAATTTAGGAACAGAAAGTTAATCAAGAAGCATTTATTAAACACCTACTATATGCTAGACATTGTAAGTTCTGAGAATATGAATAAAGAAGAAAATAGTTACTGCTTTCAAGGAACTCATAGCCTAATTAGGGAAACAATATACAAGCAATTATATAAATACAAGATAACTACAGAACAAATTGAGGGAAATTCTAGAGGGAAGATATAGATTAAGGAACACTACAGAATATAAGACTTTAATTGAGACTTTGAGGAAGCCAAGAGATTAAAATGAGGGAGAGTTCCAAGGAAGGGGATAGTCAGGGGATATATTTAGCCAAGAGTATGCAAGAAGTAACCAGGTGGTCAGTACCACTAAGGTCAGAGAGTATGGGGATAAAAGAGATATAAAAAGACTCAACAGATAGGAAGGGGATAGATTATACAGAGTGTTAAAAGCCACAGAACATTTATATTTGATCTTGAGGAGAATAGAGAGTCACTGAAATTTTTCCTTCATTTTCCTTATGATCATTGAGTGTCCCTTTTCCCCCCAATTGATGCATCTTTTCTGTTACTTTTAGAAACTCTTCATACTCTCTAAGAACTTTGAAGAGAAATTCTCCACCCCAGGAGTCAGAGCAGCCTGCATTTGTAAGCCAGGCAACAATCTCTCGGAGGACATATAGATAATGTCTGCTTGATGTATGCCCCTGGACAGTTTCCTCTACTTAGTGCAGAGATAAAACATAGAAACAGAGATAGAGAAGCTAGAAGGGAACAAGCATGTTGTGGAGATCTTAAGATGTGCCAGGTAATGTGCTAAGCACTCTAAAAAATTATTTCATTTGACAGAATGACTGGGAGACTGAGAAAATAGAGAGAGAAGAGTAAAGAGACCTTAAGATTTTTACTTTAATGGGGAAAGAAATGAAGGATGGTGTAATTGTTCAATGAGTATCTCTAATGTTGAATTCAATTCCTACCCCAGTCTACAGGCATTTCTTCTCTAAAAAATAGATGTCTATACAATTCAGATATCAATTTCCAATGGGACACTTTCCTGTAAATGCATAAAGAACAAACTTTATTACAGTATTCATCAGAAGTTAGTCATTTTCTCTTTTAGAATGATTAAGCAACTTATTAAAGATGAGATAGAACATAGAAACAGGGAAATTACTTCAAGAAGGATGGCAACTCCCTTCCAAGTAAAGGAAAGCGTAAAGGGAGGCATTCATTCCAATCAGACCCAGAAACTTCTTAATCTCTATTTTCTGGATATTTGCCTTCTTGTAAAAACATCCCTGGATGACCTCAAGGATGACATCAACTATTCTTTGGGGAAATTCAAATAGCAGACAAAAGTTACATGGTGTAGATTGTTTCATCCTTGGTCTGATTTCACAAGTATAGGGCTCTCTTGGAAAAGGTAACATCTTCTTTTGGTGCTAATTGGTATCTTCTCTTGTGTTTTAGAGTTGCCTAGAGCTGTGGTTGTCAATCTCAAATAGAAACAGGAGCCACTGAACAGTACTTGCAAAAAATCCATGTGGGCCACAGACTGATTCAGAAAACCACATGTGTTTATATTTTTATTTTTACTAATTTATTTATTTTTGTAAATTTTTCCCAATTACATTTTAGTCTGGCTCAGCCTCACTAGGGAATGTTGGGGGCAACAGGCATCTGGCCCCTCTCCATATTTGACATGTCTGGCCTGTACCACTGAGAGGTTAAAGGGCTTGTCCAGGATCCCCCAGACAGGATGTGTGAACCTTTATCTCCTTGATTAAAGCCAACTCTGTCAGGTACACCATATCGACCCTTAATGTTGAGATAAAGATAGGGAAGTTGCTCAAAACAAATGGAGGACAAGAAAGGCCTCTAGCTGTTCAGTCTTAAGTATGTTCCCATCTCTGGGCCTCAGTTTCAACACCTGGAAAAAATGAAAGTTTTGGGCTCAGTGTTCACTAAAATTCCTTCTTGCTAGGCAGTTCTATGAATCTGGATTTGTTCATTAACCAGACTTTGGAGAGATCTTGCCTGAGGACTCCAAATGCTAATAAGTATGGATTTGTAAATGATGGCAATAGCATAGATTTGTTTGTTCTTCTGAGATTAAATATTAGCCAGCTCTGACTCACATGAACAGGGGCTTGGTAGTTTCTTTTAGGTGGTATGCCAAGCTTTTGAACATTTACTTCCTCTTAGTGGGGGTGGGAAATAGCTCCCCTGGAGGGATCAGGGGCACAAGGCAGCTTGTTGGCTCATGGATATAGCACTGGGCTTGTTATCAGGGAGATTCATCTTCAAGAGTTCAAATCCAGCCTCAGACACTTTGTGGCTGTGTGACCCTGAATAAGTTACTTCATTTGCTTGCTTCAGTTCCTCATTTGCAAAAGAAAAAAAAAAGGAAATAGCAAACCACTTCATTATATCTGCCCCAAACCAAACCAAAACAACCGAAGTCACAAAGAGTTGGACAGGACTGAAACAATCAAACAACAAGGATTTCTGTAATTATGAGCTACCTTTCCCAAGGTATAAAGTCACTGGAGTATTAAGCAGTTTGGCAATATATTTTAAGTCTAGCAAAAAATAACTTGGTACAGTAACTGAAAGAGCATTGGTCAGAGGATCTGAGTTCAAGTGCTGACTATTACTTTCTTGCTTAAACAAAAACACCACCACCACCAACAAGATCTGTTGTAGGAACTAGACATCATTATCCTAGAAATAAGAATGGGAGGGAAGGAAGAAGGGCCTAATAGTTGTCTTCAGGTTTTTGAAGGACTATAAAGGGAAAGTGGGATTAACTTTATTCCCTTGGCCCTAGGAAGCCAACTAGCAACAATGTATTGAAGAGAAGAGCAAAGTGATACATTCATTTTATCTCCATATAAGGAAACATCTTAACAATTTCAACTCTCCTTAAGTGGGATAGCTACTTTAGATGATGAGAAGGGCAGGGTTTGTGGTTTCCTTTTTGTTGGAAGTTTTCAAGATAAGTTGCAATGACAGTAACATTTGAAATTGACTAAGAAATCAACAAGCTTTTATTTAAGTACTTGCCACATGTCAAGTGGTACAATGGATAGTCAGGAAGTTAGGAGATTTCAAGTTCCGATGCAGCCTCAGACCCTTACTAATCCTATGATCCTGGGCAAATCATTTAATTTTTGTCTGCCTCAGTTGCCCCCCCTCCCCCCACTTAGGGTTGTTGTAAGGATCAAGCATTTTTGAAGCATTTTAGAAACCTTGAAACACTCTACAAATAGTAGTTATTGTTATGATCATTTCTGTGGGGTGATTAAAAAGTGGCTGTTTGGGAGCCTGAGGTGGGTTAAAAAATGGAGGAGAAAGGGACCTGACAGATAAAATGGAAGTAAGAATGGAGAAGGTTTAAGATGGAGGAAGGTGGGAAAGGGGACTATGTAAGTGAAGAATTGCTTAATCTTCCTAATTATATCATGATCCAGAATAAAGTCAGTTCTAGCCATTATTGCTTTCATATGTTTCTTATATTCTCTCCCTCTCTATGTGTGTGTGTGAGAAATATTCTATATTTAGGCCCACAGTTTTGCTCTGGGACCTTGGCCAGACATCTTATGAGGTAAGGCTCACTCCTGAGATCCGGGTAATTTCATTACATGCTTATTAGTAGTAATAATAAAAAGGAGTTAATCAAAAGAAACATTTACTCATAACCAACTGTGTTCTAGGAAATCACTCCCTCCTTGTAAAGAGGTTGGAACCACTGGGAGAACACAGCCTTTTAGCAGAGCATCTGGGCACTTCCTTTAGGGATCCAGGGCCAAGAATGAGAGAAACATGATCCTTCAAGAAAGTTCTCTTCGACTTTGTAAACTTTCCCAAAAAATAATAAAATAAAACAAAATAAAGTTTCAAATTTTCTTTTTGAAGTTTCAGTGGAAAGTTCCAATAGTTTGGTTTTATCTTGGAAGCAGAGTTGCTAATGCAGAATAAAATCACTGTCCCTCGTTGACTTTTCTGATTGATTTTATAAAGTTAGTTTATTATTCTGTTTCAATCAATTAAGCATTTTTATGAAGCACTTACTATATGCCAAGCACTGTATTAAGTGCTGGGGATGCAAGGCAAAAATGAAGCGCATCAATCAGATGATAAAAAAGATAATTTATTCCCCAGTAATATATCGATTTAGTCTGTGGAGATACCTGAATACTATGTTGGAATGAAAAGAACTTTGGCCTGGGGTGACAAAATTTAGAGAGAATACTTCCAGTCCTTCTGTCATATAGAAATAATAGCATTTAAATAACAATTAATTCAAATAGGAAGTTCCCATGACATACTTTTTATATCAAACTCCTTTATAATTCTTTCCTCCCCTTGACCCTAGACCTTTTTAATATCATGCTCATGGTTTCCCAGGGTTCTTGTGGTTATGCATCCCCTTAATTGATTTGCCTGATTGAAAATACACACACACACACACACACACACACACACACACACACAAGTTATGGCCATGGCTCCACTAAAATCAGAGTTTTGTTAGACAAATTCTGTTTCCAAGTCATGATTCCAAAGTATGCTTGAATGAGAAATGGATAATATCAGTGAATATTGGGGTTAAGACTCCAATGGTTTGCCCTTTCCAAGGCATTATGTAATTGATCAATTTGAATGAAAAATCATTTTATTAAGTGCCTATAGTTAGATATTGTTTTAGGTATAAAGGATGCACGTGAAAAAGTAAGACAATTCCAGCCTCAAGGAATGGAAAAGGGAGAGATGACATAGGTAGAGGAATTAGTGAAAATGGACAGGGAAAGGATTTATTGTTTGATGAACACAAGGAAGAATAATAGGGTAATCTAGTGACACATCTTTTCAACTAGCAATACATACATACATAAAAACATACACACACACATATTTGGAAAAGGTGCAGCAGCAAAATCTTTGAACTGAAGATAAATGGGACAAGTCTGCAATTGTTTGTCTCAACATACTCAGAGAAAGTCATTGGAATGGATCAAGCAGATTGATAATCTGATAAACTTTGACTCATACATATTTAATTACCTAAGGCTACCCTGAATTTATAGGGCAAGGTCAGAGGTCAATTTAATGTAATATGCAATTTAAAAAAATATTGTTTTTTTTTGTTGTTTTTACATTCTCCAGATATTTTCAACCTTAGTACTATGTGTCTGCTGCAGTCTCACGTTAGAACTGTTCAGCTCCTAGGGCCTTGTCACCCTGGTATACCATCACTCTCTGCAGTCTTCTTACTCTGGAACATCCCTCTGCTGATCAAATCCTCTTTTCCCTTTTCTTGTTGGAGACTTTCTTCTGTGACCTTGATTTTTTAAAGGAGTCCAGATCGTCTATTCTTCAGCACTTTACTCCCATAGAGGTACATTTATTTCTATCCTTTTTGCCTTTTGATCCTTTTTGGGCATCTAATTGTTTACCTCTTGAGGGCAGAAACTGGTTTTTCTTGCTTGCTTTTATATCCCTAATACTTATCATAGTACTAAAGACATAATAAATACTTATTAATTACTTTTTTAACTTGCCTAGGCCCAATTTCACATAAGAGAAGATAGCAAAAAGAAAAAAAAGGAAAAAGACATATCTTTTGTTGCTTATTGTTTAACCATTTTTCAATCTTGTCAGACTCTTCCTGATCTCTAGAAAGTATTTAAAGCAATATTTGGATTTAGGTTTTCTGGATCTCAAATCCAACACTCTAGCTGCTAAACTACTTATTCCTACCTATTGTTATTAGCTACCTGCTTCTGACATCCTTCCTGGAATATAGACAATCTTCACAAGAATTTATTAATTTACAGACTTAGAAATTAAGACAGATTTCAGGGACTTTAAAGGATATTGTAATCAATCATTAAGTCAGGTATTTATCTCAAACATCCTTACTTTTTTCTTTCTGTCCCTGACTTCTTCTTTACCCCACCCAAAATCAGCATAGAAAGTGGAAGCGAAACCTCCCTTTTGTCCCAATATTGGTCATATCATTTTCTGTCTCTGAAACCTTCAAGCAGACTCATTCCACTGCTCTGTTGATTCTAGGATATGTTCTTTTGATGATGATTTGAAAGGTAGCATGGAGTAAGGACTTTGGATTGGAAATATGATGGCCATAGCCTTGAATGAAGGTACTGACATTAATGGTATAACCTCTGTCACATGCCTTTATTTATTTATTTTTTTTGAGATTTATTTTCTTCTTCTGTAAAATGAGAATAGTATTTGTATTATCATCTCTGCCAAAGAGTTTTTATAAAGGAATTACTTTGTGAACTTGTTAAAAAAAACTTTTAAAATGGTATTTTGTTTTTTTCCAAGTGCATGCAAAGATAGTTTTCAACATTTGTAAAACTTTGTGTTCCAGATTTTTCTCCCTCTCTTCCCTTCTTCCTCCTCTCCAAGAAAAGAAGCAATAATAGGTTAAAAGTGTATAGTTCTTCTAAACATATTTCCATATTCATTATTCTGAACAAAAAAAAAATACATAAAAGGGGAAAAAAACATGAGAAAGGGAAAAAAAAAACCCAGGCAAAGAAACAATAACAAAAAAGTGAAAATACTATGCTTTGAGCCACATTCAGTCTCCTCAAGTTCTCTCTCTGGATATGGATGGCTCTTTCCATCACAAGTCTCTTGGAATTGTCTTGAATCACCTCATTATAGAAAATAACCAAGTTCATCACAATTGATCAACTTTGTAAACTTTTAAGCCATATGTGTGTATAATAGTCTTGAACAGGATTAATCCATTGTGGCAATTCCCTTTACTGGAGAAGATCTCAAACCACCTAAATAATATAACCTAGAGAGTTGTTTCAGGCACAAGGAAATATAGGACTATGAAATTAGAAAAGGAAGTCAGCTGATACAATCCCCTCATTTTACCAAAAGGACATTGAGACTCTGGGAGCTTCCTTGGGTTTGCCCAAGAGCACATATATTATAAGTGTTTGAACCCAGTTTTCACTGTTATCAAGCCCAGTACTTTCCCACTGTTCCATGGTTAAGTGTCTTTTTTTTTGTCAAAATTCTTATGGCAATCCTACACATCCAATTCAATTAATATATATTGAGTGTCTCTTTTGTGCTAAGGACTGAGGATACAATTAACAAAAAGAAAGATAGATTCTGACTTTAAGGCGCTTACAATCTAAAGCATCTCCCATTGGTTGATAATTGTGTCTTGAGAGAAGGAACATATCAAATTATACAAGTTCAAGGCAGAAAAATTTAGGATGGTGATTGGAATTGTGTTCAGGGTGGACCAATAGGATTTAGTGGGAATCTGGATTCTAGATGGGAAGAAATTGAGAAGGAATAATATGATTCTGATCCAAGAGGTAGACAGATACAAAAGATCAACCATTCTACCTTTACAATTATGTATATTCCAGGGTCTTTCTGTAATCTGTGTTCTTATATTTGCCTAGGCTAGATAGAGACCTAGTGAGTCACCAGAGGGCGGTCACAAGAAGAGTGAGAGAAGAAACTGGCTCAAAGAATTAACAGAGCTAAGTTTCTTGACTTGACTTTGGCTCAGAGGTCCCGGATCTAGCTCGGAGATTGCTTGGCTGGGTTTTCAAAAGGGTTTGTTTCTGAAGCTGCCACCTGTGAAGAATTGAGGGTGAAGGGCACCTTGAGCCTGGATGGACTTCCCACAATGTCCAAGGATGTGGCAGAAGTTGAGAGTTGGCTGTTGTTTTTTAAATTCTCCCTCCATGCATGGGGACCAGACCATGTAGAGTATGGTTGACACTATCTGTGCCACCCTGAAGGAGAAGGGACAGCCCCTGGTCTAACTTTGGCTTCTGTTGGAAGTATTCAGGACAGAGAAGAAGGTTGGGAACTGAGTAAGGGGTCTGCTGTTCATTAGCTTTTCATCTGGTCCCCTCTCCCTCTCTTCAACCCACCTGCCAGCTGGAGGAGGAGGCCCCCCTTATTGGCTTGAAGGTGCCATCCAAAATGTGGCCTCATCGGTGCTCACAGGATATTACCTTCCCTTGCCACATCCCCAAGGACTGGGGATATTTTCTTTAGCTCATTGCCTTGTTTGATGTACCGATGGGAGGGCCACGCCACCAGTCACAGCTCATATCCTGAGTGTTCTTGGAAAAGGTGAATTTTCCCTCCATGATAAGAACAGAAGTCCTTTGTCAGATTTTAAATAACAATCCAAGATTCTAATAATGGTAAGACTTCACTTCCTCAAGTGCATGGAGCTTTTCTGAAGTTCACCGAGATCAAGAACACCCCTTATCTCATTGGTTTCCGATGTCTTCTCTAGGAGGATTGCTGCTACGATCTTGTAGATATTAATAATAGTCAACATTGAGATAGCATTATAATATTTCTGGAGCACATGATGCTATTTACTATCTACTTTGTTGTTCACAACAACCCTGTCACATATTATGATTATCACCATTTTCAGATGGGGAAACTAAGTCCTAGAGGGAAGAGGTGACTGACCAAAGTCCTACTATAAGTCCCTGCGATCAAATCCAGCTTCAGACATTTCCTAGCTGTGTGACCCTGAGGAAATCACTTAGCCCTGTTTACCTTAGTTTCCTCATATGTAAAATGAGCTGCATGACAGTATAAACTATTTCAAAGTCTTTGCTAAAAACCCCATCCCCCTGCAATGGAGTTATGAGAATTAGAAAAAAAAAACTACTCAGCAACAACACAGTGCAAGAAATGGTGTAAAGACCCAAATATTACATTGTTCATTCACTGTGATCCTCTCCAGCTCAAAAAGCCTCAGTGGCTCCCTCTTTCTTCAGAAATAAGACACACATTTCTTCTCTTTGGCATTTAGAATATCTCACAATATGGCTCCTGCCTTTTTGCCCCCATCATTGCTTTCTATACTCATCAGGGTGTCCAATCTCCCAGGAGAATATAAGCTCCTTGAAGGCAAGGATTGTTTCATTTTGTTTTTGTCGTCCAATCACTTAGCAGATTGTCTGGTATAGTATAAGTATTTAGCTGCTATTTATTCTAGAAAGCAGTATACTAGGAAGGCAACAAGGAAGAATGGGAAGAGCTTTGGTTCTGAAATTAAAGGAGCAGGGTTCAAGTTCTTCCTGTGTGACTTTGGGTAAGTAATTTTACCTCTCTAGATATCAATTACCTTACACACATATATAATTGAGCACCTGTATAACATTAAGGTCACTCACTCCAATTTCTTGGGATCTCCATACCCTACCCTGTCCAGTTCACTTCTTTTTCATGATCTCTTCTGTCCCACAGAGAGGTTCTGTCTTTTTAGAAGGGTTCCTACCAGGAATGTTGAGCCCATAGTCATGAGCAGTGACACACCCATTTCCAGGTACCCAGATTAGCCAACTGAGCATGGATCTTGTAGACTGAGAGCTGAGATAATACCCAGCTTCCTGTGGAATTGCCATGCCATTGAGTCAGCTGGAATTCCCCCCTAGCTGAGTGTCTTTAATGAGAATTCTCTTTGTTCCCAAGAGATCCATGAATAAACAGCATAGGGCAGCTACTAAGTGCTTGTAGAAATTCAGAGCACTGGTGGACTGGTGAGATCTATGACTTTTTGGAAGAAGTGGGACTTAAGCAGAGCCTTGAAGGGCAGTTTTGGAACAAGTGGAGAAGAGGAAAGGGAACATTGCAGGTGAGGGAAGTAATTAGACAAGACTCATGAGATCATACCTTATAGCTATTATTGGAAGGCATTTCAGAGACTATCTTGTCCAATCCTTTCATTTTATAAAGGAGGAAACTGAGGCACAAAGTTTAGAAGTGGCTTGCTCTGGGTCAAAAAGGTATTAAATTAAAGAGACTGGGGTTGACTATGGGCATCAAATCCAGAACTGTCCCCAGAACATTCAGCTAGAATCAGGAATTCATGATACTTTCATGGGGGAGGTCAATGAGGAAGCCACTCCCTAGGTGGAACAATGAGTAGAGATCAGATTCCGGAGTAGTTTTAATGCCATCTTGATTTTGCTTATTTATTTCCAGCCTGGGCTCGCAATGCCATTGATATTTGTTGTCGTTGTTGCTATTCTGTCATGTCCAACTCTTCATGACCCCATTTTTGGAGATTTTTTTGGCAAAGATATTGAGGTGGTTTGCCATTTCCTTCTCCAGCTCATTTTACAGATGAGAAAGCTGAGGCAAACAAGATTGTGAAATATACCTAAGGTCCCCCAGCTAGTCAATATCTGAGATCTCAACTCCTAAATCCAAGTCCTGCTGACTTTAGGTCTAGCACTCTGCACATTAAGGCACCACCCGGCATTAGTATAGGGATTAATTGTAAATAGTATAGAAGACTCCTTGTTCCAATGCAGGTAAGCCCTTGAACTACTCTTAAGTAGTTGTCTTGGGCCCTCTGAAACCAGTAGTTTCTAAGTGATCTCCCAGCCTCTACATGTCAGGGGCAGAATTTGAATCTTTGTCTTTCTAACCTCCAATTTAGATCTCTGTTCTCTATGCTACACTACTTCTATGCCAGACCAATATTGGCTGGTATTTCTATTGAGCCCTATGGTTTATAAATTATCATAGATACATCATTTTATCAATGTATTATAGCTTTGAAAAGTAGATACTGTGGAAATTATTTCCATTTTATAGATTAGAAAACTGAGGCTCACAAAACTGAACCTGGAAAAGATTTCAGTGGCCTTTTAGTCCCACTCTTTCATTGCACAGAGGTCCCAGAGATAAGATGGCTAGCCAAAGACTACAGGTATTATGTGAAAGAAGCAGAATTGGAGTCCAGTTTAAAATCAGCATGGAGCAGCACCAAGAATGCTGACTTTGTAATCAGAAGACCTAGATTCAAATCTGGATTGTATTATTTGTTGACCTTAAATAAATCATTTTTTTGAAGGCTCAGTTTCAGAAGACCTGGATTCAAATCTGGGCTGTATTATTTGTTGATTTTAAGTCATTTTTTTGAAGGTTCAGTTTTCTTCACTATAAAATGACGTTGGCGGGCTAAGTCACCTCTAAAATAATGGTTGTTGAACTCTAAATCTATCATTCCAGTCCCAGGCCCAGCACTTTGACCATTCTGCCCCTCTATGTTCCCTAAGGTATTTGGACTCCAATCTGTAGAGAACTCAGAGACATGAGGCTCCAGTGAGAAATCCAAGCATTTTGGAAGCTTTTCAAATCCTTCTGTACTCAGTCCCTATCATACAGCTGAAAAGTTTTCTTTCAGGCTGATACCTGATGCTTGATGTCTTTTGTGTTCTGTGTTCTGATTGGGCTGCACTCATTCACCACCTCTTGCTGTTCCTTTGCCCTTTGGGATTCAGGGCAATGGGCTGAGTCTGATTTTTTTTTTCCTTCTGGGAACTGCCTTACATTTTCCACTCACAGCACACTTTGTGGTACAAACTGCTATCTGTACCTCTGAGCTTGACCCAGACACATGGCAGGAACTCACAGTGCACCTTCCCCACGGGATTCATGATTGCAAAGTGGTCAGACAGGAGCGTGACTAAGTTTGGGGAACATGGTGGCTCGATTACTTCTAAGGTCCCTAATACTTCCTCCTAAGGTGAAAATGAGCTGGGTTGATTTATTGTTCTGCAGTAAAGGGAAGTACTCAAGCTGGAACCAGACCTTCTCTGGGCCCTAATATCCTCATCTGTGAAAATCTATCAGATAATTATTAGTTTCCTTTCAGCTCTAATAGTCTACGAAGTTATGGAAGGACCTTAAAAGTCCTTTTCAGTTTGAAAATTGAATGAAGATTTAGGTTAGAATACCAGGGAGCAATAGCTCAAATTTATAATATTTTACCTTAAGGGTAGAGAAGCACTTAACCGAGGGTTACTAGGAGAAAACATTTATTTGGAGAGCCAGTTGTTTGTGCCAATGATCATCTGGTTCTCTTGGTAATGTCATGTACCCTGACTCCATAGAAAAAATATACTATTTATATCTATATTTTAAAAATTAGTATGAGATTTTTTCATTACCTTAATTTCCTAATGTCTTTTCCCCAGAGCCATCCTTTTTAATTAAAAAAAAATTAAAAGAGAAAAAAGGAAAAATAAAAGTCAATTCAACAAAATCAATTAATACGAACTGAGTCTAACAGTATAGGGAGTGTTCCACCCTCATAGTCCTCCCATCCCAGCAAAGTAGCAATTCAGTCGATTTACTCATCTCTTCTTCAGGGGCAAACCCAGTCATAATAATTCTGCAACATTCAGTTTCTTTGTGTTTATACCATTTTAGAGTTTCTGGAATACAGTAAACATTTAATAAAGACTTTGGTACTTCACTTATTTTGTAGGCATTTTATATATTATTTTCCTGATTCTACTTATTTCATATAATATCAGTTTATGGAAGTCTTCTGAAACTTTTCTGTATTCTTTGTTAATTCCTTTTTATGACACTAATGTCTCAATGTATTGATATACCACAATTTGCTTAAGTGTTCCTCAGTCAATGGATTCCCACTTGGCTTCTAGTTATTCATTACCATAAAAAGAATCAGAGAGGTTCAACTGTTACTAATTTTAACACATTCTCAGGGTTTTTACAGTCCCTGGACAGCTTTGCTTCTAGTAGCTATTAGCATTTTCACCATAAGCAAGTCACTTTTCCTTTCAGAGTCTCAGTTTCCTTGTCTGTAAAATAGAGACCATTCATGGTGGAATGTAAATTAATAGCATATAGTACATTATACTATATTATAGTATAGTAGAGTATAGAAACATGGAGAGATTGTTTCATTTATTGTATTTGTCTCCAATGTCTATTTATGAACTAATAGGCATTTAAATACTTGCTGATTGAATGGTTGATGGGAACTTTGAGACAAAACCATCAGCAAAGATTATCAGGGGAGACTTTTCAAAATCTTTTTTCACCTTCCTACTTGCAATGAGCTCTTCTGCCTGGACTCATTCCCCCATGGGTTAGTAAACTACAGTTTCTTCTTATTCTCAGACATCTGCCGCTACTATTTTGTCACTATCCACCTAATCCCTCTTCCTCTCCTCAAAAAGATCCACTCCAAATTTCCCTTCCTCATCCACTGTGCCATCTGGAAAGACTTCTCTCTAAAGAACAAACTTCCCTTTCTTTGAGACTTCTTCCTTTTCTGTTCCTTTCATCTTGTGCTCATGGAGAATTGATCCTCGTGATGTTATGTCTCCATTTCCAGTTCCTTGAGAAGCTTCTATTTTCACTAGAAAGCAATTTAATTCAGCAAGGATTTGTGAAGCGACCTATTCTGTGACAGGAACAGTGCTATGCAAGGGTGATACATAAATAATTCCTATCCTTCATCCTGTTAAGGAGAAGTAGGTAGGAAGTAGGTAGGAAATGAGACTGGAAAAGGAACACTACCAGTCACAAAAGCTACTTAGATGAGCATATTACCCTCTGAAGCTGAATGCCTTTTACTAATTGAATTATGAATTATAGCTAAGTCCTTTTTAGCAAGGAGAGCCAGAAACAGGGGACTCACCTAAAGATAAAAGATGAAGTGTCATGTAATTTTCTGAATGGGACAGTGCAAAGATCTTTCAGAAAGAATACACTTGGGTCTGAGACAGTGAACTCATACAAATAGACGAGTAATGTTCCCCCAGTCCACCATTTGAGGTCAGTCATAGAGTTAAGATATTTGTGTTTGAATCATCAAGTGGTTTTATAAATTTGAATTGAAAGTGTAATCAAGCTGTTTAATAAAGTGGACTTCAATATTTTTAAAATTTGCTTATAATATGTGCTCTTACACTCACAGAAAATGCACTTAACTTTGTTACCTGTTATCACTGACTGGTTTATAGCCTATACTCCACCATTACAAAACATAAATGTGAGGAAATACAACATGAGGGAACATTATTCCCCCAAGTTACAGAAACCATCTTCATAGAAATAAGACTTTAAGAAATTACAGCAAATATAAGCTATAATGTTTGGCTATCAAGAGATATCACTGACCATCAATTTATTGATTATCAGCTAGCCTAATTTTATAAATTGATTTTTAATTATCAAAAACCATGTCTCGAGGTTAGCACTCCTCCTATAAATCATCTGGGCAAAGAGAAAATATTTTTATCAATGACTTGGAAAAAGACAGATGAAATAGTAATCAAATGTGTTGATAATAAAAAGCTTAGTGATACAGCCATTACACTGGATAACAGAAACTGGATCTAAACAATGAAATTTAATAGAAATGAATAAGACTAAATAAATAATTTTATATTTGAGTTCAAAACACTTAATTTCACATGTACAAGATGGCTGAGGCATAACCAGAAAAGATCTAGGGGTTTTAATGGACAGCAAGCTCAATATAATAAGGCAGCCAAAAAGCAAAACCTGATGTTATCTTTGTTGTTGTTTTTGCTTAGTAATTTTAGTTGTGTCCAGCTCTTCATGATCCCATTTGTTTTTTTCCTCACAGAAATAATGGAGCAGTTTCCATTTCCTTCTTCAGCCCATTAATAGAAAAGGAGCTGAGGCAAAGAGGGATAAGTGACTTTTCCGGGGTCACACAGCTAGTAAGTGTTTGAGATCAGATTTGAAGTACAGTCTTCCTGACTCCAGGACTGGAGCTCTATACACTGTACTATCTCACTTCCCAAAATTTTATAGTAGGTTCTATCAAAAGTAGTGTTTAGAGGCAGGTAGGTGATGCAGTGGATAGAGCATCAGCCCTGAAGTCAGGAGAACCTGAGTTCAAATCTAGTCTAAGACACTTAACACTTCCTAGATGTGTGATCCTGACCCTAGCAAGTCACTTAACCCCAATTGCCTTAGCAAAAAAAAAAAAAAAAAAAGGAAATAGAAAACTACTCCATTATTTCTATGTTTTGTACAAAATTACTAGGTTACAAGAACAGGTTACTTTTAAATTCCCCTTTAGCTTTAAAATTTTGTAATGATGATGGAAAAGAAATAATCTACCTCTGTGCCATGACTTTTTTGGAAAGACCTTCTGAGTCTATTTTAATTTCTAAAATCCCAGCAAATAAAGTAGAGACATGCTGGTAAAATGGAGAAAAATAATGTATGGCTGACCCATTTTAAAGGTCAATATGATTTATTATAATTTTCCTCATTAATTTCTTAACTCTCAATTAACAAAATAAAAACTCAAGCCTAATTTGTTGTCTTTCCTAAGCTTTTAAATGTAAATTCTCACCCTGAAGTTTTCATAATCCACTCTCTTAAATCAGTTTGAGTTGGCTCCAACATAACTAGAAATGGTTTTTAAGAGGAAATCCATTCCAACTTCCTGATTCTAAAGGTAAGGAAATGATTCCTCAGAGAATTTTTGTAATTAGAGGATTATACGTCTAGAGATACAAGGTACTTTTTTTCTGACTTAATCTACTCACTTTTCAAATGAGGAAAATAAGGTCCTAGGAGATTAAAGGATTTGCTAATGGTTATAAAAATAGCAAGTCAGGTCCTCCATATCTCTTTCTACTACATACCAGCTTATTCCAGGAACATTACCCATCTGAATGTAAGTGGGAAATCAATGCTTGATTAATCAAATCTTCTACTAGGACTGAAAAGATTCATCTACTAAGAAAAGTGTGAGGTGGGACAGACTAAGGCATTACCCTCTGTTCTATCATAGACCCCCCTAAAAAGTATGAGTCAGGGATATGTTTCAATCAGCCAAATAATCAATTAACATCTATTTATTAAGTTATTACTCTATGTTGGAGATTATTCTAGTTGCTAGTGATACAAGTACAAAGGACGAAACACTCTATGATGAATTTATGTTTTAATTGGGAAGAAAAAGTATATATGTTCACATAAACACATGTATAATATGTATAAACATATGTATAATATGTTGTGGATATATATATGTATATTTATCCTACACAAATATAAAGAGAACAAATATAAATACAAACAAAGTAGTTAAGTATCAGATAGGTAGAATACTAACAGCTAAGGATTTAGGGAATGTTTTGTGGAGAAAATGATGCTTAAGCTGCTTCTTAAAAAAAGAGAGGAAGAAAGGGAAAAAGAAAAAAAAGGAAAGAAGAAAGGAAAAAAGAAGGAAGGAAGGAAGAAAAGAAGGAATTTTTTATTAAGAAGTTACTATGTGCTAGACACTGTGGTAAGAACTTTACAAATATCTCATTTGATCTTCACAATGACCATGGAAAATTGATGCTTTCATTATATTCATTTTACCTTTTGGAAAACTGAGATAGTTATAATTATCCAGAATCATAAAACTAAAATTGAATCCAGGTGTAAGGTATGACCAGTATAGAGACAAAATGATGAATGGTGTATATCTTATGGGAGGAATGAGGCCACTTTGGTTGAATCTCTGAATATAGTAGAGGGAGTAATAGTCAATGAAGCTGGAAAGATAATTTGAGCTAGATTGTGAAAGGCATTAAAAAATCAATAGTGGAATTTCTGTTTTAAGAGCCACTGAAGTTGGTTAAATAGGAAAGTCACATGATCAGCTCAGTCTTTAAGTAGAATTAGTTTGGTAATATGGGTAGGATGAAAAGAACTAGGGGAGGAATTTGAGGCAGTGAGTCCAAGAAAAGGTTGCTAAATAGTCCAGGTAATCTAAATAATACAGATAGAAGTGATTAGGGCCTGAAATAAAGTGAGCTATGTGAGTGAAAAGAAGGATGTGAGGGCTGCAAAATTAGAAAGAGTATGATTTGACCATTGATTGAGTTTGTTTGATGAGGAAAAATGAGGAATATGATAAAAATCATGTTTACAATCCTGGAAGACTGGAAAGTTGCAGGTATCTTGTCAACAAGCATATATTAAGTATGATGTGCCAGTCACTGCACTAGATGCTGGGGATTCAACCATGTCTATATTCAAAGATATACACACATATGTATGTGTATGTAAAGCCATAATATTTGTCCTTAAGAAGCTTACATTCTATAAGAAATGAGATTTTTGCTTAGTGATTTCCTTTGGATTGTTGCACTCTTGTTAGACAAGTCTGGACCTCCTGCTGAGCTGTTTGCTCACAATTTAATCTCTTTCTCAACTCTCAGATATCTACCTTTTTATTATTTTGTTTTGTTTGACACCCTAAGATGAAAAACAGATCACCCTCCAGTTCCTTTGTGGCCTCTAACATTTTAATCTCATTCATGTGTATCCATCTGCTTTGGTCTCATTCATGATATGTTGCCCCACATCACTAATGGGGGGATGTTTTCAAGGGGGTTTCACAGATGGATAGAGCAGGGCAGCAAAATAAACACCCTGAAACTGAGTCATTCATGCAAAACCCTGTAAAATAAAATATATTTCTGAGCACAGCTGGGATCTGGGAACATTTGAAATTGCTTCCATTTATTCCAGTAATTTTTGTATTTGAAAAAGAATACATACCTTCCCAGATTTCAGTATGAGGAAAGAATTAATGGACTCTATAGTATTTGAAATTCCAACCCCAGTTTCCTCTGTCTCTGAGTCATGCTCTACATTAGTCTGTCAAACTCAAATAGAAACAGGGACTACAAATCTGTACAGAAGAATCTCTATGGCTATATGTTGACTTAGATTTCAAATGCATATTATCTACGCACCCAAATGTTTATAGCATCAGTTTTTGTAATGGATAATAATTGGAAATAAATTTGGTGCCCAGAAATTGGGGGATTAGCTAAACAAATCGGGGTACATGAATATAATGGAATATTACAGCTCTGTAAGAAATTATATAAGTGATAAAGACAGAGAAGCCTGGAAGATCTAAATAAACTGATGCAGACAGAAGTCAGCAGAACCAAGAAAACACACATAAGAGCAACAGTGTAAATGGAAAGAATGATACGACAAATCAACTGGAAATGTAACAAAATTATAAAGATCAAGTGGGACTCAAAGAGACATAAGACAATCTTTGTGGAGGTGGGAGGTCCCCAAGAATTACACATTGCACATATTTTTGGATTTTTTTGAATATATCAATTATACTTCCCCCCCTTCAAAAAAATTCTATTATATGAGATGATGCAATGGGAAGGGAGTAGAAAGTGAAACAGGATAACAGGGATGGTGTACAAAAGAGAAGACACCAATAAAAACATTTTTAAAAAATGTAATGTTAAATATACTTTATTGTATTTTTGATAAAATATTAAATATTTCTTAATAAATGTTCAATCTTTTCTAATTACATTTTAATCTGGTTCTGGCTTTACTCAGGAATGTTGAAGACTGCATGATTGCAAGAATGGTCTTTCTCATTTACCACTTTCCACAGATAACTTCATGATCAAGAATCTTTAGTAGCTTCCCTATCTGATTAGCTGAGGACTAGTTTTTTCCTAAAATCCTGAGTTGTCCAACCTCCTGGCTGTGAAATGTCCTTAATATTCTTATAACACAGATCTGACAATAGCACTCCCTTGCTCAAGGAGATTCAGGAGTTCCCACTGTTTCGAGGATGAAATTCATTCTCTTCCATTTACTATTTGAAGCTCTTCCCAATCCTACAACAAAAACTTTTTTCTCTATTTGTTTTATATTTTTTCCCCTCATACATTTTATGTTTCATTCACACTAACATCTTTGCTATTTTTTGTATATGACAATCTCAGGACTGGTGCTCCATCTACTGTGCCACCTCGCTGCCCCTATCTACAGTTATTTTAAATGGAATTTCTATTTGTATCTCTTGCTTCTGGTCATTGTTGGTAACATATAGAAATGCTGATGATTTCTGTGAATTAATTTTGTGCCCTGAAACTTTGCTAAAGTTGTCAATTTTTCTAGTAGTTTTTAGTTGATTCTCTAGGCTTCTCTAAGTATACCATTATATCATTTGCAAAGAGTGATAATTTGGTTTCCTCGTTACCTACTCTAATTCCTTTAATCTCTTTTTCTTCTTATTTCCAAAGCTAACATTTCTAATACAATATTGAATAGTCATGGTGATTGTGGGCAACCTTGTTTCATACCATATCTTATTGGGAATAGTTCTAGTTTGTCCCCATTACATATGATACTTGTTGATGGTTTTAAATAGTTGCTACTGATCATTTTAAGGAAAACTCCATTTATTTCTGTGCTCTCTAGTGTTTTTAGTGTTGGATTTTGTCAAATACTTTTTCTACATTTATTGAGATTATCATATGATTTGTGTTACTTTGGTTATTGATATAGTCAATTATGCTAATTTACTTCCTAATATTGAAACAGCCCTGCATGCTTAGTATAAATTGTACTTGTTCATGATGTACTATCCTAGTGATAATTTGCTGTAATCTCTTTGCTAATGTTTTATTTAAGATTTTTGACTCAATATTCATAAACTTTATCTGGTTTAGATAGCAGCACTATATCTGTCACAAAAGAAAATTGATAGGACTCCTTTCCCTATTTTTACAAGTAATTTGCATAGTATTGGAATTAATTATTCTTTAAATGTTTGGTAGAATTCATATGCAAATCCATCTGGCCCTGGAGATTTTTTTCTTAGGGAGCTGATTAATAACTTGTTCAATTTCTTTTTCTAAAATGGGACTAAGTAATGTATTTCCTGTTCTGTTAATCTGGGCAATCTATATTTTTGTAAGTATTGGTCCATTTCATTTGGATCATTGGGACACAATTAGGCAAAATGACTCCTAATTATTGTTTCAATTTTCTCCCCAGTGGTGGACATTTTACCCTTTTCATTTTTAATACTCACAATTTGATTTTCTTCTCTTTTTCTATTCAAATTAACTAAAGGTTTAATTTGTTGTTGTTGCTGTTTTCATAAAATCAATGTTTAGTTTTGTTTAATAGTTCAATAGTTTTTTTACTTCAAATTTTGTTAATCTCCCCTTTTACTTTCAGAATTTCATTTGAGTGTAATGGGAAATTGAGCACTTCCCAAGAATAGTCATTTGATAATTCTGAAGGGAACCCCAAAACCTAAACCTCATCAATTCCAGACCCAATTTCAAGGATTTGTTAATCATTAAGACTCTGGGAAGGAGAACAAAAGACTTGCTCCTCTAGTAGAAATATCTGATCTTCTGGACCTTTACTTCTTAGAAGAAGTTAACTAATTAATGAACTGGAGACATTCTAAGGGATCTGTAAAATGGGTAATCTCTATTTGTTGAGGATACCTGAGGTAAGCCAAGTCTTCTTGGTTATCTTAGTTTAATGGATTACTTACCTCTAAACAAAGTAATTCTAAACAAATTTCTTTGTGAGGGGAATATATGGTTTCTTATAAAATCATTAAATAAGGTAGATTGAATTTATAACTTAGATTTAGTCTATCTGGAGAAATGAAATAAGGTAAACAGTTGTAAACAGTTGCAAAACTGACCATCATAAAATTCAGGTTAAAATTTCACAAGTTCATGTTACTTTCAAGCATTATTTTTGTGGTCACTACTATATAACTCATTTCAATCTCTGTGGAAATTAACCTCTCTAGACTGGTTTGGAGTCCAGTTTGGAGAAGTGTACTTCTTGTAAGATTCTAAAAATGAATACGTCTATTCTTCATTTGAGATATCTCTGAGTATTTGTAAATTGGATTTGGCATACCATTTACATTGATCTTCTCTTCCTGTATTTTATTCAAGTAAGCATCTAGAGATATAAAATTTCTCCTAACAACTGCTTTGGCTGCATCCTATACATTTTGGTGTGTTGTCTCATTATTAACATTCTCTTGGATGAAATTATCAATTCTATCTATGATTTGTTGTTTCACTTACTCATTCTTTAGGATTAGTTTATTTAGTTTCCAATTAACTTTTCATCTATTTTAATCCAGTCAGATTATTACATTTAATTTTTATTGCATTATAAACTGAAAAAGATGCATTTACTATTTCTGTTTTTCTGCATTTGATTTTGAGTTTTTATGCCCTAATACATGGCCAGTTTTTGTGTAGGTTCAATGTATCACCAAGAAAAAAGTATATTCCTTTCGGTCCCCATTCAATTTTCTCCATTATTTCTCCATTATACCTAACTTTTCTAAAATTCTATTTACCTCCTTAACTTCTTTCTTGTTTATTTTGTGGCTCAATTTATCTAATTCTGATACAGCAAGATTGAGATCCCCAATAGTATAGTTTTGCTGTCTTTTTCTTCTTGCAGAACATCTAACTTTTCTAGGAATTTGGTTGTATATATGTTTAATACTGATATTACTTCATTATGTATGTACATTACCAAAATGTAGTTTTCTTCCTTATCTCTCTTATTTATAACTATTTTTGTTTTTGCTTGATCTGAAATCAGGATCACTTCCTCTGCTTTTTATACTTCAACTAAAGCATAATAAATTCTTCTTGAGCTTTTTACCTTAAATCCATATGTGTCATTCTGCTTTAAATATATTTCTTGTAAACAATATATTGTAAGATTCTGGCTTTTAATCCAGTCTGATTTCCATTTCTGTTTATGGGAGAGCTTATCTCATTCACATACATAGTTGACCATTCCAGTATCTCAGTGAAGAAAACCACAAATAGAATAACAAAGAGTTGAGCGTGACAACAGCAAAATGTGGCTTTCAGAAGAAAAACTATCCTTCATTTTACAAAGAATGAAATTAATCATCCAGAGAGATGACATTATCCACAATCATGAGGTGAGTTTCTTTGTGTGACAGATTTTGAAACCAGATTTCCAGATTCCAGATTCTTAAAAAAAAAACAAAAAAAACTTTAAAATATGAATTTGAGAAGCATCAACATACAAAAAATATAGGATTGAATATGAAATTATAAGCTTCTGTTCCATAGGTTCTGAGATGCACATATCTAACTTAACACAGTATTAATAAAATTTCCCTTTTGCTAGTTTTATTTTTTCTGTTGTTTCCTTTTATTTGTAAATTTTTCATTGATGTTCTTTTCTTCAATAGCATTACTCACCAACTACCCTTCACATCAAAATAAAATAGAAAATGAATATAGTCAGGCAAAACCAAAACAAATTGAATAACATTTTAGCCATATTTGAAAAAAAAAACATGTCCTATTCTATACTTATAATCCATCATCTCTGCCAGGACATGGAGAGTATGGTTTGTCATCAAGTTCATTGATCACCGTGGGTCCAGTCCAACCACATCTAAATAAGTGCCAGTTATTTCCCATTACCTCCAGGATCAAATACAAAATCCTTTGGCTTTCAAAGTCCTTTGTGACTTTCTGTATTCTCATATTATCAGCCATATATCTTATACAATCCAGACCCAGTTTAGTATATTGGCTTCCTCATTTTTGTTTGTTTGTTTTTAATTTTTTTTTTACACGTAAGATACTCTGTCTCCCAACTTTGGACATTTTCATGTCTCTTGTGCCTGGAATACTCTCCTCCTCATCTCTACCCACTGATTTTTCTTCTTCTTTCAAGTCCTACTTGGCCCAAAGTGGGACTTAAGCCAATTAAAAATCCTACTTTTTATAAGAACCCTTTCCTAATCCACCTTGATTAAAGCTATACCTTTCCTCTATTGATTATTTCCTATTAATCCCTATTTATAGCATGTTCACATAAAATTGTTTTCTTGTTTTATTTTTCATTAGTTTATGAGCTTACTTTGGGCAGGAGCCATCTGTTTCAGCACCTTTTCCTTTCTCCACCAACACATACTCAGAAGCTTAGCACATAATAGGTACTTAAGTTGATCAATTTAGCACAGTACTGTAACATAGTATGCCTTTAATAAATGTTAATTTATTTAATAAATCTTAATAAGAAATCTTTAAAAATTACTTTCTTTTACATGGTCCTGATCATTGTATAAAGTATTTTCCTGATTCTTTATACTTAACAGCACCAGTGCATTTATAGGTCTGTTCAGATTTCTCTAAATTTCTAATTTACATAAATTTGATTACATTTAGATAGCATAATTCATTCATCTTTCCCCCTATTGGTTATTGTCTTTTTACTTTCTAGTTCTTTGCCACAGCAAGAAGTGGTATTGTTTATTTTTATCTCCATCTCCATCTCTTTTTTCTATCTCTTTCATTTTGTCTAATCTATAGCTTTCTATATTTATAGCTAATCTCTATCTATCATCTCTATCTATTTACATATCCCTTCAATTTATCTTCAGTGCTTTGGGGACAATCATGGTATCATATTGTAGGGTACTCACAGATTAATCCCTTAAAGAACTTGGTGCTGAATTGCTTTCCAGAATGGCTGCACCAATCCCCAGTGCCACAAACTGAGCATTATTGTGCCTGTCATATCATAGTCCTTTCAACAATGATTTTTTTTTTTTTTGGTAATTTTTGCTCACCTGACATGGCTACAGTAGAGTCTCAAGATTGTTTTAATTTGCATTTCTTTTCTTGCTATTTTTAATCAAATGATCATCAATAGTTTACATCTTTTTTCCTTTGAAAATTATCTATTTACATTTTTGACCATTTATTTAGTAGGGGATCTTTTATTCTTTATGTTTTTCTTCCCACTCTTCCATGTTGACTCTCAGGCACATCATCTCTAGTAGATAAGAGATTTCATAAACATGCTGCCGACATTTCAGCTTACTGAGAAAAAGCAAAATGAAAACCCAGGTAGAGAAACTGGAATTTCATGTGAACAAAGGTATTGAAACATGATATGCTATTTTATAAACTTACATTGCCCTGACCTGAAAGTCAATACCTTTGTGTTACACTATCTACTGACCACAAACAGAATGTAAGATGATAAAATAAGCAAACCTGGGGATTCAGACTGATTGTGGCTACCTATATGGAAAACTATCATTGCTCTCATGAGCTATTGCATTAACTATTCATTGCACTTTCTCATCCTCCACTCTCTCCCTGCCACTGTTCTTCAAGAGGCTGTCAAACTGATCATCATAAAATAGGAATCTAGTTGTGTTTTTTTTTTCACTTGAAGTAGCTTCAGAAGCTCCCAGTTGCCATTATGTTAAAATAAACAAACTTTTGTTAAGCATTTAGAGTCCCTCACAATTGAATGAGGAGGGATTAAAAGTCCAATGGAGATTGAGTGAATAGGATTTTCATTGTGAAGCTACTATATCTTAGCTTCATGGGCTGTATAGAAACATGTGGGGGTTGGTGGGATTGGGTAACTTTTCCCCTTAGAGCTTAATGATTAGTGTTACATAGGAGGATATAGCCTAGAAGGAATTATGGACAGGAATCTGTGTAGTGACACAATGGGTTGATACTTACAGTGAAAACGAACTGACT